>NC_139027.1:135999588-136599588 GCF_964662115.1 Mustela nivalis | reverse complement strand
CTAAGCTCATTGGGGCATCTTTATGATGATGACCTCAAATTCTTTTTCAGGCAATTCATATACTTCCATTTCTTTAGGGTCATTTTCTAAAGATTGTTACTTTGCACTATGTTTCCTGTTTCTTCGTGTCCTTTGTAAGTTTAGATTGGGATCCACATGTTTGAAAAAAAACAGTCTCTCAGACTTTTTGGACTGGTTTTGTACACGGAAAGATCCAGTCTTGAGCTGGAGAATAGCTGAATTGAAAAGTCACTAGCAGGGTTCAGAACAGATCTGATCGAACGGAAGAAAGCACCAGAAAACTTGAAGACAAGTCCTTTGAAATTATCCAGTCAGAGGAAAACAATGTATGAATAAGAGAATTGCATGTTTGGGATGAGAATGTTATCTTAGTACTCGGCTACCTGGAATTAGGCCCTGTACATCTGAACAAAGCAAGGGCTTAATCCATTACTGGGATTTATGTATTCCTTTGAAGCCACACTCACTGTTAAAGCATCACAAGCTAAATCCTTACAGCACACTTTACTTCAACTGAAGCCAAACTGTAATTTAAAATATAAAATGTTAAAACATCATATTCAAAACAGAAATAGCTTCAAAAAAACCACCATGGTAGACATAGTTTATTCCAATTTCCTGTTTTTCTTTTTTTTTTAATTATTTATTTGTTCATGAGAGACAGGGAGAGAGAGAGGCAGAGGAAGAAGCAGGCCTCTCATGGAGCAGGGATCCTGACTCAGAACTTGATCCCAGGACCCTGGAAGCATGACCTGAGCTGAAGGCAGACGCTTAACCATCTGAGCCTCCCAGGCACACGTTTATTTTCATTTCTATTAAAAAATAATGTTTATACATGCATGCTTGCATACATACATATCCTTGTATGTATATTAGTGAGGAGGATGAAGGATCTGGGTTGATTTCTATTGTTTGTCTCTTTGTACTATTGTTTTTTTAATTATATGCATCCAGATTGGAAAGGAAGAAGTAAAATTATCTCTATTTGCAGATGACATAAGCTTACATGTAGAAAATCCTAAAGATTTGTCTCTCTCTCTTGCTCTCTCTCTCTCACGTACACACACACCTGTTAGAAATAACAAATGAATTCAGTAGAGTAGAAGGATATAAAATGAACACACAAGAATTAATCGTGTTTCTAGATACTGAACAATCTCAAAAGGAAATTAAGAAAATGATCCCATTTACAAGAATGTTAAAAAGAATAAACTACTTATGAATAAATGTAACTAAGGAAGAAAAAAATTATGCACTGAAAAATACGAAACAATGCTGAAAAAAGTTAAATAAGGTATAAATAAGTGAGAAGACATCCCAAGTTCATGCAGTGAAAGACTTAATATGGTTATATTTGGGGCGCCTGCCTGAGTGGCTCAGTCAGTTAAGCGTCTGACTCTTGATTTCAGCTCAGGTCATGCGATCAAGCCCAGGGTCAGGTTCCCCGCTTGGCAAGGAGTCTGCTTGAGACTTTTCTCTCTCCCTCTCCTTCTGCTCCTCCAAGCCCTGTGGTCATACACACATTCTCTCTCTAAAATAAATTTTAAAATCTTAAAAAAATAAGTAAATAAGATAAAATTTCCATACTACTTAATGTTACCTACAGATTCAATGCAATCTCTTTCAAAATCCTGCTGCATTATTTACAGGTATAAAAAGGACCCTGAATACGTGGTCAAATGATCTTGAGAAAGAATGAAACTGAAGGCTTCACACTTCCTGAACTTCAAAACATATTACAAAGCTAGAGTAACCAAAACAGGATGGAACCAGCACAAAGACAGACATACAGACTGACGGAAAAAAATAAGGAGCTCAGCTGCTGCATCTATGCCAGGAACCCACAACGGGGAAAGGAGATTTTCTTCAACAAACGGAGTTGGGAAACTGGGTATCCACAGGTGAATGCATGCGGCTGGGTCCTCATCTTATATAAAAATCAACTCAAAATTGATTAAATACTTAAATGGCTGTCTTCAGAGTATAAACTCCTAAAGAAAACATAGAAGAAAAAAAATGTAACACTGGCCTTGGCAATGATTTACCAGATATGGCACAAAAGCACAGGCAACAACATTGAAAATTTAACAAATGGGACAAAAGAACAACAACAAAAAAAACTTCTGTGCAGCAAAGGAAACAATCAACAGAATGAATAGCAACCTAAGGAATGGGTGAAAATATGTGCAAACCACATATCCAATAAGGGCTTAATACCCTTACAACTCAATAGCTAAAAAGCAACCCAATTTTAAAAAATGAGCAAAAGACCTGAACAGACATTTTCCCGAAGACCTAGAAATTACCAACAGGTATATAAAAAGTTGCTAAACATCACTAATCCTCAGGGCAATGCAAATCAAAACCACAATGAGATATCACCTCTCCCATGTGAGGATGGCCATAATTTTAAAGAAAAACAAAACGAAACAAAAACCAAAAAAACAGAAGGGAAATTGGAAGCTTTGTGAATTGTTGGCGGGAATGTAAATTGGTGTATCCACTATGGAGAACAGGATTGAGGTTCCTCGAAAAATTAAAAATAGAACTACCACGTGATCAAGTAATCTCACTTCTGAGTATACCATATATATAAATATATATAAAAACAGGATCTCAAAAAGATATGTGCATGCCCATGTCCATAGCAGCATTTCTCACAACAGCCAAGACATGGAGACAACCTAAATGGCCATGGATAAATAAATTAAGAAATATGGTATATGCATACTATAGAATATTACTCAGCCTTAAAAAAGAAGGAAATTTTATCATTTGTGACAACATGGATGAACCTGGAGGGCATCATGCTACATGAAATAAGCTGGTCAGAGAGGCACAAATACTACATGATTCCACTCATACAAGGTATTCACAGTAGGGAAAATCAGAAGCAGGAATTTGAATGGTGCTTGCCAGGGGATGGAGAGAGGGAAAAACCAGAAGTAGCTGTTCAATAGGCATAGGGTTTCAACCATATAAAGTGAAAAAGTTCTAGAGATCTGCTGTACAACAGTGGGCACATAGTTAACAATACCGTATTGTATACTTAGAAAGTTATTCAGAGGGTAGATTTTACGCTTTGTGTTTTTTACCACATCAAAAAAAAATTTCTGTAGCAAATAGTAGTTAGAACTTAGGAACATTATATTCTTTCCATGGCATTTCTTTTTAAATGCTAATTCCTGTTGATGGCCAGAGATCCTGGTCTTCTGCTCAGGGTAGTACGAAAATCTGCTCTTATGGTGAATCTATTCCAATAGAGAAGTGAGCTCATGGAAAGCAAAAGATTAAGTAAACATGAATAGAGGTGTTACGGTGACAACAAGAATTAATGAATAAATGACAAATGACTGAAAATTAGGAAAAATACCGTAAACCTACCACTATTGATCTAATCCTAGATGAAACTGAGTTTCATTTCATCTCATTTTCTATTGAGTCAACAGTGCAGGGGACTCAATGGACCTAAAGGTTCTAGAGGCACCCAGAAAGGCTCCCACTGGCTTGGCAGAAGCATGACAACAGACTGTGACAGAAACTTGGTAAAGGCTTGGTTCCCACTTGAAATCCCAAAGGTCACCCTTCTGAAAAGCATCACTTGTTTTCCTTTTTCCTTTTTTGCTCATATCATGGTTGCATTTCCTGCGTGAGAAAGACAATAAAGTATTTCGAGCCTCCTGACCAATATCTGAAATATCTCTGAGAAACAGGATTTAAAGGACAAAAGAACTATTCCAAAGAGAGGTCTAAAGGCAGGTCCAGACACTTTTTCATCTCTAAGAGAAGAGTCTGGAAAGCAGAAAAGAAGTTGAATTTTGTGGTTAAAAATGGTATATAAATAGACTTGAAATATTTTTTACCTATTCTTTTATATACTCTCCATGCTAAAACAATAGCAGATCCCAAGTTAGGCAATTAAAATAACCTCTGTTTATTTGGGGGGCTGTTACCAGTCTGCTTACCTTTTCAAATTAAACTGTGATCTCTCAGTTTCAGCCTCACTTTTCATTTACTAGAATATATTTAAGCTTACTGGCTCAAGAGATTTTTCTCTTGAAATGAAGCTAAAAAACAGGTAGCTATCAAAAAAGTCTGGAAATATATACATAGCTTACTGAAAATGTCAATATTAGGACGTTTGAAATGCTTGATTTTTCTCTAGAAACTGTATGTTTATTTTCAAGAGCCCCGCTTAGCGTCAGGCTTAATCTGATTTTGCACATCCTGGGGCCATTTCTTTCTGAGAGAAATTATCATGGAGCAATTAAAAATTCACAGAAGACAGTGGCTCCTTAAAAATTCTGCTGGTAAAAGATAACACTAAATAGGGAGTTCTCTGATGCGTAAAGTGTGCTTCTAAGTATGGAGGTTGGAACAGATCAGACAATGATAAGACTTGGCAAAATAATTCTGTCTGTAGGATCTGGAGGAATTTAAAATAAAACCAAAGGTAAAATCTGCCCCTTGTAGTAATCTCCATTTTCTACCATTTATGGAGTTATTTGTTCATAAGCACCCATTCTTCCCCAGTCCTTCTGACTCTTTGCTAATGAGTTTGGACTTGGCCACGCAACTGGCTTTGGCTAACAGAACATGACCTGATAGGCCATGTGAAGAAGATGTTCTAAATGCAGGCATAATTAGATCAGTTCTACCCTCCTTAAGCTTCAACCTTCCACTATGAGCCACCTTCCTGGAACTCTGAATGTCCAGACAGATGGGTCTCACCTGATGGATGGATCTCAACTGAGTGAAATTAATCCAGCTGTGCTCAGTCCACCCATAGCCAACCCAGACCCCTCCTGTAACGAGGGCAGGAGATAAAGACGCACAGCTATAGGCTACTAAAATTTTGGAATGGTTGCCACAGCAGAAGTTATTTAATAGACCCTCTGTTCGATTTTCTTTTGGCCAGGAATTTTCATAGAGATTTCCTCTCAATCTTGCTGTACAATAATGTTGGTTTTTGAAGAAAGAAGACCAGATTGCCTAGTCCAATACATAATGATCAATTGGTTATCAGTTTTACTTAGTAGTCAAATCAGTTGTTTTTTGTTTTTTTTTTAATTTTTCAGAAGAAGTCTTGCAGTGTCCCGAAGTAAAAATAAAGTCTTTGTTAAATTAAAAGAAGACAATCTGAACTACACTCATCTTTCCTACTTGGATCTTAAAGTATTGAAGAAAACTCAGCTTTTCAAAAACCACTTGCTTATTGTGGGTACATAGGGTACCACGCTTTATAACTTGGGCTACTGCTCACAGCAATTCTGCTCGAGACACCCAGAGTAGGAATTTACGTACCGGTCCTGTGGATTGGACACACACGGTAAAGGAACAAAATCTTGAGAAGACAGCCCAGCACATCTTTACGTGCCTACACACCTGTGTAACCACGACGCATCACCACTATTTTCTGTCACTATCACCACTTTGTCACTATTACCACTTCCTGGGTCAGAGCTGCTCACAAAAAAGAGCACGACTTTGACCTCTATCATGGGTGGTTAGTTCTTTTAAAAAGCGTGTTATAAATGGAATCACTGCATATGTATTTTTCCGGGTCTACATCCTTTCACCCAACCTCACCTCTGTGAGGTCCCTCCAGGTTGTCTCAGAGGTTTTGGTCTCTATGTGGCATTCCACTTTGTGAATGACCATTTGGTTTCCAAATTTTGGCTTGCCTTCATTTTAGATGTAGCCCTGGTAGAAATGTTTAAGTGATTTTAAGAAACATACCATTGGAATATTACATTTTTATCTAATCCATCGTCTCTTGGTCTAGCTGTTAAATTAATTTACATTAGTTCCTAAGATTAACATTTTGGGAATTCGTTCAGTCCTTTTTTATGCTGTTTTTAAAAGATTTTATTTATTTGTCTGTTTATTTATTTCAAGACTAATGGGGGAGGGGCAGGGGGAGAGGAAGACAGAGCATCTCAAGCAGACTCTGCGCTGAGTGCACAGCCCCACGTGGGGTTCCATCTCATGACCTGAGACCATGACTTGAGCTGAGATCAAGAGTCAGACACTTAGCTGACTGAGCCGCCCCGTAGCCCCAGACTTTTTTTTTTAATTCTTTCTCATCCATTTATTTGTTTTTTTTATTTAAGATTTCACTTATATCTGACAGAGAGAGGTAGTGAGACAGGGAACACAGGCATAGGGGAGTGGGAGAGGGAGAAGCAGGCTCCCAATATGGGGCTCAATCCCAGGACCCCGAGATCATGACCTGAGCGGAAAGCAGATACTTAATGACTGAGCTACCCAGGTGCCCCTTATGTTTAGTTTTTTAAAAACAAAAATTTTGACTTTTGCCCCTTGCTTTTTGCTGAGTGAATTTTAAGTTCATCATATTCTTTCCCAAAATTTCACTGTGAATATTTCCAACACTGAAAAGCTAAAAGAATACTACAATGGGCTCTATCACCTAGAATTCACAATTATCAACATTTTGCCACCTTTACTTAGTTTGCTTCATCTCTCTTTACATTTAAATATATGAAGGGGTGTGTGTGTGTGTGTGTGTGTGTGTGTGTGTGTGTATGCACACTTGCATACACACTGGTTTGGGTTGAAGTATTTGAAAGTATATTAGACAGAAACACACATCACCCCTACAACTTTGCAAATAGTTTTTATCAATACCAGGGATCACCTACATCACCTCAATGCAATTTTCACAACTAAGAAAATGGGCAATAACTCCTTGAATAATGTCATTACCAGCCCATCTTCAAAACTCCCTAAAAGTCCCCCAAATGTCTTTTAGAGCTGTGCCCACGTCCCTCCACCACCACCCAGTCCAGGATCCAACAAAGATGCATGCGCTGCATTTCTTATATCTGAGTTTCTTTCAATCTAGAAGAGTCCCTGCACTTTATAAATGACATTATCATTTTGAGAAGATCATGTCAGTTTTCAGGTAGAATATTCCATGTTCTAGACAGGTTTGTTTTTCCATGGTGACCTCAATTTTCCTACCTCTTGCATGTCTTCTGAATGGAAGCTGCATCTAAAGGTTTGATGAGATTCAGATAACATTTTTGTTGAGAATACTCTGGAAGGGATGTTGTGGGCTTCACATCACATCATATATCAGAAGATAAATAATGTCAGAATCCCCGTCTTTTAGTGAGGCGCAGTTTGATCACCTGTGGGTAGTCACCACTTCTCTCTATCATAAAACAGCAATTTCTGCATTTGTATTTAAGCTGGGTGACACTTTGGTATCATGTGAATGTCCTGTTCCCCAACCACCTGTCCAGGCATTATCTCAGCATCCACTGAAGACTGCCATCTGAAACAAAACGCTATTCTTTTTATCACGATGGTCACACGATGGATAGAATAATGTATAAAATTGCTGTATCATTATGTTGTACAACTGAAACTAACATAACACTGCATGTTAGTTAGATTTCAATGAAAGTCTTAAAAACACTATTCTTTTTAATAATTGATCTCGTACCCTAAGCCCACATTCTATGATTGCCAGATTCAAGATAAATACTGATTGAGGGAGCTATTACTGTTCCCACCCCCATTCTACTTTTTATTAAAATAATCTGGAAGCACAGATCACAGGTATTACTAGAGTCGCTATTCTTATTCAGCTATTATTTCAAAATTGTGTAACTCCTGCATTTAATCAGGGGAGCAAGCTCACCTATCGAGAATTTACTGCGTCTGTTGAGCCAATGTAAGTGCCTACCGTTCACTCCTTACACAGTTGAGCATCCTCATCCTTACTCTTTCACGGCGACTTGCCAAGAGCTGAGCTGCTGTACACAACTGGGTAGCTTCCATAAGAAGAGAACCAGACCATTTGTGACCTGACACCATCATCAGTCTCGTCCCAGGCATTTCTGCAGGGACAAACAGCCAACTGTTAGCCCAACCGCCAACTCCTCACTATAGTTAGTTTGGATCTAAGAAAACCATGCACAGGTGAATACGGGAGTCCACTCAGATTATATTTCCAGTGCCTGCTGAGAAGGGATATTGGTGATTCTTTGCTTCTCAAGCCTTCATTGGCACTTGCGTACCATTTTATCGGGATGTCAAATCTTCTGCCTGCAATGAGGCAACCTTCCTTCATCAGAGACTCAAGGCAGATGGTGAAGGCGGTCCAGCTCCTGGACCGACACAAGAAACGACAGAAGGCCACCTTGCTGGTGGTGTGCTTTTTGGCTCCAGTGGCTGATTATGTTGGATGGCGTGGCCTGAAAATCAGTCTGAACAAACTTTGATTCACTTTTCTCAAGATAAATTCCAACCTCGTGTTTTCCACCCCCAGATTCTGGGTTCCTCTAAGGGAAATGGATTTCTTTCCATGACTGGAAGAAATAGAGCTGCACACTGCACACGTATCCATCTACGTCCTGCTTATCTAATGGATAGTTCTTGGGAGATCTCAGAGTGCTCCTAAACATCTCTCTGCAAATACAGTCTATTGCAATGCCAGGCGTCATTATACGAAGGGATACAACTCAACGGAAATAAAGGCAGTGCACAATTTATTGCTTTCCTTATCCTAAAAGCTCAACTGAAAACCATTTCATTTATACAGGTTTTTCAAGTCCCTCAAGCAGGAACACTTTGCACTTGCTTTTCTTTTGCCTAGAAACACTCTTCCTTTAGATACCTCCATAGCTCCCTTCTACCCTACCTCCAGCTCCTCACATACTATCTTCTTAATAGCACCATTTCTGATTACTCTATTTGAAATTGTAAACTCTCATTCTATACTTCTTATCCTTTTCCCCTGCTTTAATTTCTTCCTTAGCATTTGTCAGTCATACCAACATACTGTATCTTTTACTTGTATATTTCCTTTATGTCTGTTTCTGCCCCATTAAAGTAGGGGCAGAGAGCCATTCATGTGGAATCGAGGACAAGGGCAACCCTTGGAGATGAGCTGTGAGCAGCTGGCTGGCCCATACATGGCGGGCACAGGAAGGATTGAGGCCTGGGGAGGCCAGCAGACCACCAGGCAGTAAGTGACAACAACATCAGACCAGGAGGTGTGAGAAGACAAGGAGAGATCTGAGAGCTTCTTGGCCGCTATGCAGTTCCTGGTTTCTAGTTTTCTGCATATCAAAAACACAAAGTACTATGACTCCATCAAAGGAAAGAAATATTCAACACTCCCCCAAATTTCGGATAAATCTTTAAGTATGCCATCCAATTAGGAATTTCCCCCCCCAAAAGGACTGCCAAATTAACTTGGCTCTTTAAAGCCATACTCCAGATGTTATTTATCATAAATGATAGCATGCATGGAAATACATGTTTAACAGCCAGCAATTAACAAAGTGGGCACACTTTAAAAGTTTAATTTGCTACCGATATAGTTTTGCATTAACAACTTGGAAAACAATCGCAAATTGCACAATTCAATTTTCCAAATGGATTATTTTGGAACCAGACGGAGAAATGGTTGAAATTTCTTCTGGTGTTTCAAGGGGAGATTAATACAATGGGGTTTTTAAAAGTGCATACATTCCCTTGAGGAATTGATATATTCCTGTCAGAATTATGCAATTAGTCAACATTATGTGGGAATATTAAGTATATTTCTTAATATACTGCAAAGTATATTGTGTGCAGCAAAGTCAAAAGCCATTTAGTAAAACAAGAATTTGATTTCCAATTTTTCTCCTTCTTTTGCTGAAGGTAATTTACAGATGATGATTTATTTATGTTTACAGAGTAAAAACAAGACCACTACCTAAAAGGCAATTTTCCGCTCTGCTTTTGTAGGCTATATCCTAATTATTTTTCCCCTTGTGGGACTGAATGAATTAAGTAAGCAATTCACTTTGTATATGCAAATGGCAAAGCTCTGCAGAAGCTTCAAATTGCTTTATTCTCAAAAAAAAAAAAAAAATTTAAGGCCATTATCTTACTGAAAATGAAGAGGCATAAGCCCCTTTAACTTTTGTGGATTGTCTTTGAAAATAAAAGCAACATGAAAACAATCCATTTCTGGGTCCATCATGTTTTCTTAAGTATTGATAAAATAACTACTATTATTATTGTGGTTATTACATTATTATTATCTGTTGAAAATGTTCAAAGTACTTGAGAACACCCTAATAAACATTTCTGTTACACATTTCCAAAAAATCTCTTATGGCGTATTCCAAACCTTTTATCTTTTTTAATATCATCTTTCCCAGAAAAGCACCAGTGGTTTGAAGTTACAGTGCCGAGAAGCAGGGACAGGCAAATAAGAAGAGATATGCTCCGTTCTAATCAAAAGTCCCCATCCAAAACATCCCCGCCCACTAGCTTCCCCTAAGGACCCTGAACATGGCAGTTTAAATAAATGTTTCATAAAAGATTTCTTGAGAAAGAACCAGTCTAGACAGTTATATCCCAGTCCCCATATAGATGGTTTCATTCTTTCCAAAAATACCTACATGCCCTTGGTCACTTAAAATAAATTGGACTAGCGCCTGTCTGAGTTATAAATTTGGACTGTCTCCCCGAGGAAGGGATCTTTATTTGTCCATGGAAATAACTGAAATGATCCATTTGTTGCGTCTTCCTTAAAAATAAAAACACACACACACCAAAAAAGGTGCTTAAACTGGAAAGTCTGACCGTGAAATTGATGGGATGGAATTTGGAGTGACGGGCACTTCCCTACACTGTCAGTGGATATGTATTTTTGGATAATCTATCTGGAGACAAGTTGGCAGAAGCTACAAACATTTTAAAGGTGTGAGATGTTATCCGAAAATATCACTTCTAGGACTTTTCTTCCAAAAAGATCAGAGTGTGAGCACATAAAGACAGATGCACATGTTTTCCACTGTGATAGAATCTGTATTAGCAAAATATTGGAAACCCTTTTGTCCACTGATTTGGGTATTTTTAAACAGATTAGGGTCTATCAATATTTAAGTGTACTGTTGAGCTATTAAATTAAAGAGGTGTGACCACTAATTACTGGCTTGAAATTACAGTCAAAACATTTATCTCATAAACCAAAATATTTTATAATAATAAATACATAGACATATATATTATATAAATATATAAGTATATAAATATAAATATATTATAAATAAATTATATTAGAAATATAGATATAAACAAATATATATTATATAAATATAATAAACCAAAACATTTATCTCAGAAACCAAAATATTTTGAATGGGAAAGGAATTCCTACTAAAAGTTATGTAAGGACTTGAGGCTCACAAGGAGTGAATATCCTGGGGAAATCTGTATTTACAATCTCCTTAAACACAATATGGGTAGCATATAATGAATTACTCCATTTTTGTTTTAAAAATATTATCTGTGTATGTGTGTGAATATGTTTCTCATTGTATATATAGAGAAAAGGGTCTGAAAAGTACACAATCTATTAGTATTTTTTTCTGAGGACTGGGACTAGGGTCCAGGATAGGGTTCTTTTCTTTGCTTTTACTTCATGCACTTCAGAATTGTTTAAATTTGTTACTTCATGATGTTTATAACTTAAAAAAAAGAAGAAGAGAAAACAAAAGGAAGAAATCTGCCAAAAAATTTTAGATGGAGGAAGTGGATCTCTGTCCTTTGTCAACAACAAATCTCCTTCGCTAGTGACTCACTTGGCAAACAGCATTCTGTGATTTCTTCCACATCCAAAACCATTTGGCTAATTTTTCACCAACTTCAGAAAATCCACTTTTTTCTTTTGATGCCATTTATTGAGAGCTTTTGTATGCACCTCCATTATAGTCAAGTGTTTCTATATAGATCAAGTCCTAAAGATACATGCTTTTAAGAAATCCATGTACTATATATGCATGAGTAGGGGGGAAGAATTTATAATCAATGAACTTTGTAGCTTAATGTTCTATTTGTCTTATCCTTATTTTGGTATGTGTATATATGTGTTTCTTAACAATATAACTAAGTCAAACAAACTAATAGTGTTAGAGTAAGCAGATTAAATTTTCATAAACTCTCAAAAGCTGGGGACTCTATCCAAAATGCAAGGACAATTAATCATTTCAAATGATAAGTCAAGTAATGGTGGGATAAGAAAAAAGTCATTTAAATGACATGATTGTTTTATCAGGTCCTAAGTCAAAAATGACTGGTTTACACAAGTTAGGTATTTAAACCAAAAGGGCTTTAAACCTCATGGAAATTAAATGAAATAATCAGGTATAAACTTAACAACATGCACAGGATATGGAGGTGGAACATTACAAAATGCTGATGAAAGAAATTTTAATAGAATCAACTAAGTGGGGTTACATACCATGTTCATGAAGTGAAAGATGGTACAGAAAAGATGTCAGTTCGCCCACAATTGGAGGTATACAGGTTTAATATAACTCTTCTCAAAATCTGAACATAGGTTCTCTATAGACACAGATCAGCTCTATTTAAAATTTTATGAAAAGACAAGAGAATAATTGTATCCAATATTAAAAATTATTACAGATCTACAATAATCAAGAGGGTGTGGTATTACTAGAGAGACAGATACATGGCTCAATGGAAAAGAATAGAGAATCCAGGAACAGATCCATGCTAATATGCCCAAATGATTTTTGACAAATGTGCAAAAGCAATTCAATGCCAAAAGAAAAACTTTTTTCTTTTTAACAAATGGCATTGGAGTAATTGGAAATCCATAGGTAAAAAGAATAAAACTCAACCTACCCCCGACACCTTATACAAAAACTAAACTCAAAGTGATTCATTGACTTAAATGTGTAATGTAAAACTATAAAATGTTTGGGGGGAAAAACAAACAAATGGAGAAAATGTTTAGCATATAAAGCTAGGCAGAATTCTGATATTTGATGTGAAAGCATATTCTATAAAGGTAAAAATTCAAATACTGGACCTCATCCAAATTAAAACTTTTATTCGACAAAAGACCCTGTTAAGAGTATGAAAAGAGGGGCGCCTGGGTGGCTCAGTGGGTTAAAGCTTCTGCTTTGGCTCGGGTCGTGATCCCAGGGTCCTCGGATTGAGCCCGACATCAGGCTCTCTGCTCAGCGGGGAGCCTGCTTCCCTTCCTCTCTCTGCCTGCCTCTCTGTTTACTTGTGATCTCTGTCTGTCAAATAAATAAATAAAATCTTTAAAAAAAAAGAGTATGAAAAAATAAGATGCAGAATGGGATAAATTATTTGCAACCACATATATGACAAAGGACTCATATCTAAACTATATTTTTAAAAAACTACAAAAAACCTCAAAATCAAAAACAAATAAAATAAAGTAAAAACTTCCAAAACTCGATAGTTAAAAATTGGCAAAACACATGAAGAGATATTTCATAGAAAAAAAAATATACAGATGGTAAGTTAGCTGTATAAAAATATGTTCAACATCATTAGCCATTCAGGAACACAAATGAAAACCAACATTGGACATCACTAACAGAATGACTTAAAAAAAAAAAAAGTGACAGCACCAAATGCTGGTGAAGATGCAGAAAAACTGGACCACTCATATGTTGCTGGTGAGAATGTAAAATGGCACAGCAACTCTGTAACAGTTTGGCAGTTTCTTATAAAAGTAAAGATACAACCCCATATGATCTAGCAATTGCACTCTTGGGAATTTATCCCAGAGAAATAAATGTTTTATTGGTAATAACCAAAAACTAGAAACAACCCAGATGTTCTTCTATCAGTGAATATAAACAACCTGTGGTAATCCATACTAAGCAATAGTGCTCATCAATAAAAAGGGTTATTGATACACACAACTTGGATCAATCTCAAGGAAATGATTGTAATTGAAGAAAGCCAATCCCAAAAGGTAATATACTGCATGATTCTTGAAAAGAAAAAAAATACAAAAAACATGGCAGTGCATGCTGGGGTAGGGACCTAGGAGATGTAATTACAAAAGGAAACACGAGGGATACTTCTGCTGATGGAATCCTTCTCTCTCTTAACTAAGCCCACAGGTGAGAAAACTGCACAGAAATAAACACACGCACACACATGAGTATGGGTAAACCCAGGCAAATCTGAATGAAATGAGTGGATCGTATCAACGTCAGGATCCGAGCTGGGATATTGTATTACAGATTTGCATAATGTTCCCACTGGGGAAAACCAGATAAAGGAGACACATTTTCTCTGTGTTATTTCTTACCACTGCATATAAATCTACAATTATCTCAAAATAAAATGTAACACTGAAAAATGTAAACAGAGGATTTTCAAATGTGTTCCCCGGAATATCTCTATGAGCCTCTGGGAACATGAGGACCAGTGGGGTTAGACTGAATGTGGGCATCTCTCTTCCCCACGCCAACTCCACTCCTGCTTCCGTGAGAACAGCTCTTCTACGCACTTAAATGCTGGGCTAGCGAAACAAAGTACTTGAACTAAAGACTCTACAGCAGGGAGGCAGTGTGCCATGGGTTTTAGGAATGTGGGCTTTGGAGGCAGAATGCCTAGGCTCCAGATCTCAATCTGCCACTGCCCAACTGTATAATCCTGAGCATGAGCCTTGACTTCACTCATCCTGAATTTCCTCATCTGTAAAATGGGAATGATAAGACTCTGCTTCATAAAACTGCTCTTGTATTGAACTCACATATCTGAAGAATTTTGTTCAGTGCCTACTGGGACAAAGTAAGGCCTTAATAAATATCAGCTATTATAATGATCAAAGGAAAACCTCTAGATAAAATGGTATTGTCCAAAAGCACACGCATTTATTTAAAGACGTTATTTATGATTTATTCCAAAGGGCTTACAGAGTATAAAGTGCCCACCTTACATTATTTAAAAAAAAAATCTTCACATAACCTTGGGAGGCTAGTCTTATTATCTTTTTCCCACATTGCAGATTAGGAACTTAAGACATAATTTAAGCGTAATGGACAGCCTTTCTGTCCCCAAACCCATGGCGTACTGTATTCTCCCTCCTACCACAAATTCAACCAACATTTAATGAATGCTTATTATATTCCCTATGTTGATAAAGATGCTGAGGACACAGAGCTGAACACACAAGACAGGATCTTGTCTGTGTGTTCCTGAGGCGTACTGTTAACTAGCAGCAAACAAGTATAGAAATAAATGAATGACACACTTTCAACAGTGTTAAGTGTTATGAATTTAATAAGAAATGTGATTCAGACTTGCATGGAAGGTTCACATAGGCCTTTTTGAGGTGATGATGTTTAAGTTAATATCTAAAGTAAGAGGGTTCCTGGGTCACTCAGATGCCAAGGCTCATGCTCAGGATTATACAGTTGAGCATCTGCCTTCAGCTGAGGTCATGATCCCAGGGTCCTGCACTGGGCTTCCTGTGCAGTGGGGAGACTCCTTCTCGCTCTCCTCTGCCTGCCGCTCCCCCAGCTTGTGCTCCCCCCCTCCCTCTGTCAAATAAATAAGTGAAATCTTAAAAAAAAAAATTAAAATAAAATAAGAGAAGAAACCATGGGAAAGTCTTTGTAGACCAAAGGAACAGCCGATGCAAATGTCCTGAGGTGGAACAAAAGTTCAGCAAGGTGATGAGTGTCGTGAGATAGTCTGAGATGTGTGCTGGGACAGAAGCACTCAAGACCTTTGTTTGTGGTAATGGCAATGGGTTTAATTATGATTCTAAGGGTGTTGGGAAACCTCAAAAAAAAAAAAAAAAATTCCTTCGGAGGCATCACTTTGAAACCAGCTTGTTTTACAACTCACAGATGATACAGGACCCAATGCCCAGGGCAGACATCATGCTGAGTATAACAATTTGGATTGACAGCACCTTCAGTCCTGAATCACGCATGGTTGTACTACCTGATGGACTTACTCCTTCTCTCTGATTTGGTTCTCTTTGCCTTCCTCTACTCTTGTAGGGGCCATATACGGAATAAGCCTCTCTTTGACAGTTTTAATGGGTGTTTGGACTAAAATAATATCTCATGACAAATGTGTGTGGCTCTGATGAAAATGCTATTGTAGCTGAAGTGTTGCAAAGTTCCTCATCACAATGCATATATACATGTGTGTGCATGTATATGTGTGTATGTGTGTGTATATACACACACGTAAGCCCAATATAAATATCTGAAAGTAAGTAAGATGCTATATTCATCACAAAGTATGACAGTATTTCGCAGTTTATGCATGCTAAAACAGTCAACCTACTAAGTACATGGTCTCATGCAGACTCCTGCAAGATGATCACATTCTCCTTCTACTATTATCCAAGAGGTAACTTAAAGACTAAAAAAATAAAAAAATAAAAAAATAAAAAATTGGGGTGGGAGAGCCTACAAGTCAGTGCAACCCAGAGAGACATTTGATTTTGGTCTATGCTGTATTTTACAAATACACTTACATGTTAGAAGTTCTCACCAAAAAAATCTGCATTTCCATTTCCTCTTGAAAGAGTGGACTGGGTGACAACCGTGGGCTCCCCTTTCTACAAGGCAGCAATAACCTGGAGTTGGATAATATGAAAGCGAAGAAAACCCAGCAAGTTGGAGCAGAGACAAGCAAAGGGTAGAGGCAATGGTACCTTCATTGTATGAGGTGGTGAGTCAAGAAGTTCTTCCCCGCATTAATGGGGAAAGGCACAGACGTTTAAGTATATTACTGAATGTTGCACATATAGTCGGAAGTTCTTTAAAATAATGTAATCACCACCCTTCGTAAGGAAAAGGAAAGAGCTGGCGTGGGACTGTATACATGAGCCACATCACTGACTTCCTAACGTGGGGAATCTGTTCATAATGTAGGAGGTTGACAAAATAAGAGAGAGATAAACATATCATTTAGAGTTACAGAAACAACTACCGAGAAAATGAAAGCAAGCTACGAAGGTGCTGATTAGGTCTGGGGAGGCGTATGAGCTTCCTAGGGCTGCCGTAACAAAGCATCACAAACTGGGGGTCCTGAACATCAGCAGTGTCTTCTCTCTGCAGGCCTAAGCCCAAAATCAAGACGTCAGTGGGGATGGTTCCTACTGAAGGCTCTAAGTGAGACTCTGTCCCAGGCTTCTCCCCTAGCTTCTGGCCGAGGCCCACAGTCCCTGGCATCCCCTAGTTTGCGGCTGTATCCTTCCAATCTCTGCCCCCATCTTCCCCAGTGTGTCTGCGTCTTTTCTTACCAGAACACCAAACCCAGGAACCTCATCCTAAACTGATGTCTACAAAGACCCTATTTCGAAATAAGGCCATATCCACAGGAATTACATACATAATTCAGCCCATAATCGGAGGGGCAAGATGAAGTAAACAAGATTTAATTTTTACCATAAGGCCTTCAGTATCATTTGATTTTTTTAATCCTGTGTGTTATTTTATATAGATTTTTAAAAATTTAAATATCTGTCTAACTGTGACAGGGCTGTCTTTATTATTAGACAGTCTTCTCTGTAGGGCAAAATCGTGCAGTAATTTCCAATGACGGAGACTTTGGTATGATTCACACAGCAGTTTTTATGTTCCAAAAACCAAAGGGTCTCCTAACATTTCCACTATGTGGTACTAGTATAAGTAGGTCACAGATCATTTCCCAGGTACCCTCAGTGTCCCTGGGATCAAAAGCAGTCACTGTGCCAGACACTGTGGTGGGCCCCAAGGACACGTAAAGCTGAATAAAGCACAGTTCCCACCTTCATGGAAATCACACTCAACAGAGAGGATCGCAGCAGGTCTTCTTGGTGGTAACAGAGTTCCCTACCCAGAATGCACTGGGCAATGAAGAAAATGTGTTCTATTGTCTCTACCAGCGAGGGTAAACTCTATCAGCTCTTCGCTGCACATGAGAGAAAATCCAAGATTATGAAGTCCGAATACGAGAGGAGTTACTCCTGTCACATGAGAGAAACAGATAGTCTAGGGCTCACCTGGTGTGCTGTGGTACTACAGACTGAGTATCTGTGTCCCCACAAAATTCACATGTTGAAACCCAATGCCCAATGTGACGGTATTAGAAGTGATTCCATCATGAAGGTGGACTGCTCATGAATGGAATCATTGCCTTTATAGAAGAGAATCCGGAGAGCACCCTCATGCCTTCCACCACATATGGACACACCAAGAAGTGAGCAATCTGAAACACAGGCGAGGGCCTTCACCAGAATCAGACCATGCCGGCACCCTGATCTTGGACTTACAACTGCCAGAACCACGAGACCTGACTGCCTGTTGTGTGAGTCACCTGTCTATGATATTTTGTTACTGTAGCCTGAACCAGATGAGGACACAGGGTGTCAGGGAGCACAGACCAGCCCTCAACATCTTCCTTTACACTTTTATGGGACATATCCTGGTGCTCTGCCATCCTCGACCCATGGTCTTTTCCATACTGTGGGCCATGATGGCTAATGTCCATTTCCTAACCAAAAGGAAAGAAAAAGAAATGAAGGAAATATCACCTTCCCTGATTACACTTGGGCCAGGATTTAGTCATTTGGTCATACCTCACTACATAGGGGTCTTTTCCTTGGGTTCAGCTAAAAATCAGCTACCCATCACCAAGGACGAAAGGGTATGATTAAGGGGTCAGCACCAACCAGAGAGAATCTGCCACCAGCATGAAAACAAATCACTGTTTTCAATATGACCAGTGCATCCAGGCAGAAGGTGCTCAGAAGACAGGCTACCTTGGGGTGGTCAGGAAGAGTCATGGGGACAAAAAGACATAGAAGAGACTGAAGGATCGATTAATGTCTGCCACATGGACCAGGGAAGGAAGGGTATCCAATCAACAGCAGGAGTGTGAGCAAATGTGGTGATGGACTAGACAGGAGAGGGAGTAAGGAAGAGGGTGAATCTAGGTGAATCTGGTGCCTTACACTGAGGCATGGAACTAGAGAAAGGAACCAAGCTCAGGTAGGAAATATAGTTCATTCAATTTTGAACATATTTCAGGAGCCTCTGGCACAATGGTGCAGACTTTTATGTCCTTGAGTACTTAAAACAGGAAGATGTAGTTTGGATACCATAGTTAACCCCTCCTATCCACTCTACGTTTACCGTAGAAATGTGAGTATGGAAGCATTTACCATCTGGGGAAAGCTTCCAAGTAATAACCTACAATTTAATCTGTGGGGATGTGAAGAGGCATGCCCTCACTGGCCCAAGTGAAGGCAGCTTCCAGAACAGGGTCTGATAGGTAGTTTCTTGCACAAAGAGGGAATGACTCCAAAGCTGTTGTGTGAATATTGAAAAAAGATGCTTTGATATATGGTAAGATTTTGAAAACATCTATTACAGACATCTCCATCACAAGAGTGAAAGTTTTAGAAGAGAGAGAAGCCGAGTAAACAAGAAGGAGTCATTAGTACAGAAAACATTAACCCTAACCCAGACAAACAGACACAAGTGATAAGCTGGTGGAAACTTCAGAGAAATAATTTTTAAGATGTTAGCTTACTGTGAAGAACCCGGAACCCTACTATTGCAGAAACCAAGAACAAGGTCTGACGATGGGTTGGGGAGCTAGAAAGTGACCTACTCACTTAGGAAGGACAGAATGACAGAACACATTACTCTGACAAAAATAATAACGGTGATTACTCTTCGCAGTGAGAGGGTCTCTCATCTCTCTGATACATTCACGGGCATGTATTCATTTGATACATAAGTTAACGTGATTTCGGTAGAGTAGGAATGACCATCCCCAGATGCTCACTGTTGAAATGACAACAGGCCGAGTGGACAGAAAATAAACAAGGTGACACACATATCCACAATTGTGTTCCTCAGAATTAAATGTCTTTGTTCCATGGAACACACAATATTAAAAAAGGGAGCTCCATGGCCCCGTTACTGTGGAAATGCTGACTCAAAGTTACTCAGGTGTCCATATTATAGGCTTTCTTAGATCCTCTGATAAGCTACGGTGGATTATGACTCTCAAGAATGGATGGAAATGTTGCAGTCCCCAAACATCTTTGACCACAGAACCCTCTTCCTCCTGGAACCCTCCTCTTTCATAGTCTCTGGCATACATTTTGGGAAACACTCTATTAGACAATCAATTAGAACTGTCCTTGTAGCCCAAAGTAACTGAATCCTGCAAGCTCGGCCGTGTGTGATGATGGAGAAGCCATGATGGAACTTGTCTTGGAGGTGTTAAATTAATTAAACAAGGAGACCATTAGACCATTGTGGCTCTCCTGCCCTGAGAGCCTATGAGAGAAAACCAAATCCTGAACCTATAAATGCCTCAAGGTTATGGTGTCCAAATGCTAAGGACAACCAACCAATCACAGACAACTCGGCTTTAAGCTACAGCCAATCAATCACTGCCTTACTTTGCTTCCTCCTTTTCACTATAAAACTCCTTCCTCAACTCCTCTAGGTAGGGGACTCCTACCACGTCCAGTTTGGTGCTGCACAATTTGAATCAATTTTTGCTCAAGTAAACTCTTAAAATGTTTAACAGAGATCACCCTTACACACAAGTGAAGCAACCTGTCATATGTGTCTGGAAAGCCAGGGTTAGAAAGCAGGTTTCCCAAATCTGGGTCTGGCATACGTCCTACCCCACCATTTGGCTTGGTCTCAAAAACAGTAGACAGTCTTCCTTCCACGTAGATGGCCTTCCAGTTGTCACTCGTCTTGAAAAAGTAAAATTATTCATAGAAACAATCAACCTTTTCTGGTTGGGGTGAGCAACTTTGATTTCCTGAATGAAAACAGTGAACTTGCCTTTAACAAGAAGGTCGGAAAGCATATTTAAAGTCACTGGAGTATTAATACTGTTGCAATTACAGTTAATCAATTTCACAGCCATCATTGACAGCTGTGGTGCTTGAGGGGAACGTCACAGAAGAGGTAAAGAAATGAAAAATGAATTGCTCTGTATGTGCATTATTTATGTATTTATTTTCCAATTTTTTTTCATGAGCTCCTCCTTAGCTACATTTTCAGTGAGGAAGGCACCAAGTTTTAAAATTCTGCAGTCAATTTCCTGTTTTATAACGTCTAATAGAAATCGGATATGCAAAAAGTATCATTTTTCTTAAAAACTTTTTTAAGATTTTATTTATTTGAGAGAGTGAGAGTGAGAGAGATAGAGAGAGAGAGAGTATAAGCAGGAGAAGGGGCAGAGGGAGAAGCAGGATCGCCGCCGCACAAGAAGCCCTGGGACTCGATCCCAGGACGCTGAGACCGTGACCTGAGCCGAAGGCAGACACTTAAACGACTGAGCCACCCAGGCATCGCAGCATTTTTTTTTTCTTAATAATATCTCGAAGAATGAAATGAAAGAGGCGCTATGGTCTCATAAATGCTACAGTTTTCCTCCAGGAGGATTGTGGCTTCCTATGCCACACCAGCTCTGTACGGATCAAATAGCATAATGGACAGCTCCTCATGTCTTTCAGAAATTGCTTTATTTATAGGCAAATAAATTCTGAAATCTGGTCACAGCATGCTACTTATAACCTCCGTATTTTATTATCAAGATTCATAAATTACACAGCATTTAGATAAAAAATGCATATTGCAGAGTTATTCTGGCTTTTTATATGCCCCTAAGAGATTTCTACTAAATGTATCAGATCTGAGAGAGTAAGGAGGATGAAGGGCTACAGGAACTCATCAAGGGTTTGGAGGCTTAATGTAGATAATTCTTCCATTCTAATGCTTTGAACTTTGGTTAATGATTATTATAGATGAAAGAGACTGTGGCTTACCACAGTCCCCAAAGATTTACATATTAAATTCCAAAACCAGCAGGTAGAAGTCTGAAGTAGGACAAGTTTGTCCTCAATCTTCCCTTACCTCGGTTCACATTCAGAGGGGATCGTTACAATCCACTTTGGTTTTACTTTTGAGTCTGTCCTCCCCAAACTCCCCAACCCTGGCTTTTTCTGCCCCCATCACCATCTACCCCATATCCCTCAAACCAAGATTCCTTTACCTGGCTTCAGGTGTCTCAAGTACAGACTTCTTTTGGTAAGCTAAACAAAAATAGGACACAAAGCCATTTGCATGTACTTTATCTCATCTATTGATAACATGCGTTGCTTTTCAACCAATTGTTTAAAATATGTCTATTATGTATTAGGCAATGATCACTAAATAGTGAACCATGCCTCTCCCCCCCGCCCCCTCCACCAAACAAACACCCCAAAAATCTACTCTTGTAGACTTTATTTTATGGTGGTCATGTAGGGAGGATAGTAAGAAACAGCCAAACAAATATACATGTAGGGATAAGAGATGAAGAGAAAAATAGAGATGGGAAGGTAGGCCAAAGGATTCTATTTTAAACAAGAGATCAAGGAACAGCCTCTCTTAGAGGAGAAATTTGAGCAATGACCTGAACACCCCAGGGAAATGAGCTACGTGGATATTTGTGGGGAGAGCATTCCAGAAAAGGAAAACACCACACACACAATGCTCTGAGGAAAGCCCAGGGTGCCTGCAGCAGAGTAAAGCAGGCTGGGAAGACTGAGCAGACCAAGTGAAACGGGGGACAAGGGGTCAAATCATGTGACCGTGTAGGCCGTTACAAGGACTTGGCTGAGGGTTTTGCATGGAGGACCATGATGTGATATAAGTGTTTTAAATACACTGTGGAGGGCCAGCCATCAGGCAGTCCAGTGGCCTGGACCACAGTGGTAGTGAAAGAGGTTGTGGGAATGTTCGGAGCCTCTTCATGTTGAACACAGAGCCAAGACCACTTGCTGACGGACTGCATTTGGGGGGTTCCTATAAACTATTCCTCACTTATCTTTTTTCCTCTCGTAAATATGGAAAGGTCTGTAAACAAAGCACAGCCTATTTCTTTATTTTTCTGTATTCAGTATAGAGGATTGTGAGGAATCAGGGATTTCTGTGCTCGACTTGGAACGCTACCAAAACGAGAAAGGACTGATCAACATTAGCGGTCACACACAATGACTAGACAGGACAAGAATATAATGGTTTCTTAGTCCATCGGAGCTGTTGTAATAAATTACCACAGACTGGGTGGCTTATAAACAACAGAAATTTGTTTCTCACAGTTCTGGAGCCTGGGAAGCCCAAGGCAGAGGCAATGGCAAATTCAGTGTCTGGTGAGGCCCCATTTCCTGGTTCACGGACGGCTGTGTCCTCGCGGGGAGGAAGGAAGGAGGGAGTTCCCTGGGCTCTCTCCTATAAGAGCACGAATTCCAGTCATGATGACTCCACCCTCACGCCCTGACCACCTCCCAAAGGCCCCATCTCCAAATGTCATCCCACTGGGGGGTTGGGTTTCAACACATGAATTTTGGGGTGACACAAACATGCCATCCTGTGGTGGCAGATGGTGAACTGTAAAGTTACAGCCTGCTGAGGTTCTCAAGAGAGAGCTGATGCGGAACCACAACTTCTGGCCACCTAGGAGATGAAGCCTTTAGATGACCTTGTTAATTATAATGAGAAGGAAACAAAGAACAATGAAGGAAACAGTCAGTTAGTAGGAAATCTGGTCCCCAGGATTGGATGGACCTGCGAGATAGAGGGAAAGAATGGAGATCAGTTAAGGAACAGAAACCTGGAGAAGGTTCTCCTTTTGTCCCAGAGATAATCCAAATAACCCTGGGGCATTCTGTGCTCCCTTATAAGGCAAGGACTCTCAAGTAAATATGAAGCAAGCCATTCCCATATCATTGTTCACCACCTTATTATTAACAAAGATACTGGGTATATGTGGGATAACTGGGACATAATACACGTGGTCCAAAATGTCTGGACACCAGGAGTTTCAGGTGTTACAGAAATACTGAGACTGGCTCAAGATTATTTGCAAGGGTTCAGTGGTATGCTCTCACTGGCTTCCTGGATCACAGCTCCTGTGTAATAGATTTGCAACCCAACAACTCTTGCCTGAGGACAAACACCCTTAATCTGAATAGTGGAAATGCGTGGCACAGGGAAGAGAAATGATGGAGGAAATTCTAGACTCCTGAAGAGGTTTCCTTTGGTTCCTTCTCCCTTACGTTAATGGTAGTCTCGGAAGGAAGCTGACCTTGGAATATGGAACTTCATTATGAGATAGGGGGGAAAGAGTTCACATGGAACATATAATTCTTACCTCCCTTCCCTACTTATCTCAGAAGTCTTGCTTACTGCTTTTTTTCCCCTTATGTATGTACAGATGTGCCTATAAAGCATGGCATATGCTTTATTTCTCTAAATTGCAAAGGAATACAGCTTGCCCTACTGCTTTTCATTATTAGATAAACCAAGGTGTCAACAACAGCCCCTTAATAAGAAGTCATAAAGTCACCACCTGTGGAGAATTTGCATAAAAAGGAAAGATTATTCGCTTTCCATCACCTAGCCAAATCTCTGTGCTAAGGAATCTACTGGTTTCACATAAAATGCCCCAGTCCTGACAAAAATCTCATCAAATAAGGATCAGAATCTCGAGACTGAAAACTGAAACAATTAAAATGTTCTGTCCTAAAAGTAAACATAATTCCTCCATAGACAAGAGTAGCGTTTTCCCAAAATGGAAATAACCAGCACCTTGGGGGGAAAAAGAAGTTAAACCATGCATTTTTATAAATTTTCGTGAAAAGAGAAAAGACACAGGCTGCCCATTAACAAGGGCCATGAAAAACATCGCCCTGTAGAGAGAAAGACATGGTTAATTTGTAAATCCAAGTATGCCGTGTATTTTCCCTCATTTTCTACTCCCAGAGAATGTATTTTAATACAGTTACTATTTTTAGTGAGGAAAGCTGACGACCATTGTTCAAACTGCAAGACTGAATGAAATTTAGTCATCAAGCTTAAAAAAAATAATGAGTGAAACTTCCTGCTCCTTCACCACTCATCCGTTTTCTAGGTTTTTCCCCTCATGCTCACCCCCCACATTTCAAGCACTAAATGAGGATCTCATCTGTTTCAGGCACTAGATGTGCTCGATACATGGAGACTTAATCTTTACTGTGAGGGGGATTCAATGGTGGAGTTGGGTTTACTACACAAATTGAAAATTCAAAAAGAACATGGTGAATTCTACACTACACATTGGAAAAACAACAACAAATAGTAGGAAATCAGAAGAGTAACTTTACAGTGGTCCATTATCTTAAACAATTAACAAATAGTAATTTAGAGATGTTTTGTCTTTGGACAAAGTATTATTTGTACTTCTGGTAAATGACCTAGACAAGTTTTCAGATTCAATGAACTCGGTTTACCTATTTTGAACAGATCTCTAGAAAGCCACAACAATCAAGTTTTACCTTATGATAACACCTAAAATATGCAGCACGTTCATCAGAAAATTTCTCCAGCCTTTTCGGACCTTTGCTTGAAGCTTTCTTGAATACTAGCCAGCATCGCTGATATATCTGGGAAGAAATACAAAGACAGAGTTCAGCATCACCGAGTCAGATATTACTGGCATTTGCATAGAAATGTTTTCTTTTTGAGGTTTTCACCTGTAAAGTATTCATAATCCATAAGCCTGAGGCTACCTTGGGAAAATAAAATTTTAAAACCCCAAACTGTTTCCACAACAGGCGTATTATGTCATTCAAGAACTGGAATCCAATCAAAATGAATATTTGAAGGCAAATTTCTTAACATTTCAATAACAGTACCAGTAGCAACATTTCAGAAAATGTCCCAGAGACAAAAAGCCCATTTTAGCACAAATAATATAGGCATTCATGGTATATGCTCTTATTTCAAATGCAATTAAATATGGAAACCATGGGCCCAATATATGCTGAAGACTTCATTGTCAGCCCCAGAAAGAGACGGCCTCTACGTGTCATATGACATCCCTCATAACTGAGGTTCGATAGTTGGACCAGACACTAGACTAGCTAAAGACTGATCAACACCAACCAGATTCTCCCTCAGAACACCCCACCCAGATACTCAGATTACCAAGGCACAGGCTGATTTGAGAGGTCAACCCTAGCAGGTTATAAACAAAGGTTGGCAACCATATTGAATCATGTGCCTAATAGTTAGGCAGTGGAACCTGGTACAAAGAACCAGACAACTTCTCCAGGCAGAAGAGACATTCTAGTCCTTTGTAATCTTTCTGTTGCTGACTTCTTCCTGTTTTCTTAGAAATCCTCTGTGTCCCTTGCAACCCATCACCATCAACATCACTCTTAATTGAGTGAGGCTGAATGGAGTTCTGATCCCAGCAACCAAAGCTACCTTGATTGGAATAACCAATACAGACAAAATTAGACACTAAAATATTAATCATACCAAAGAGAAAAAAGTGCAAAGAGCTAGTGAGTAAATGAAAAACAATATTCTCCATAAGCAAAATAAAATGAGATGGTTTAACCCAAAATTTAATAAGGATGTGCATTAATGATAATATTCACTGATAGCAGAGATCTGAGTGGCACTCTTATATTCTGCTTATGACCTCTAACGGCCACTTGACAACGAATATGAAGAGAAAAAGAATTTATCCTAAAGAAAAAGCCCAAATGCAGCCCAAAATTGACAGAGGAATTCTGAATTCAAGTGCAGACATGTGGGTAAGTATCCAATCACAATTATCTCCCTAATCCTTAAATCACCTTCTAAGTACCATCTTTATGTGGCTTTGTATAGTCACCCCATAAATAAATTTTATGCACTATAAAGCTTAAGAACCTCTGAGCTACTAAGAAGAAACAAAAAGTCCACATAAAACATTTGGCCATTCAAACCATACTCAATTTAAAATGCCTTCTACAACTTTATTAGTAACTGGCAGGTGGATGAGGAACTTGTCTGCAATGCTGAACAGATTCTGTTTTTCTCTTTTCACTCAGTAAACTAAACATTCATTAATCATTTTGTTTGGGGTGGTAAAATGAACACGAACTCCACTCCACGTTGAAGTTTTGCTCTGAATACAGGGGTAAGACATATGCCTCATCTTGTTGAATGTATAATTCTATTATTATTATTTAAATAATAATAAATAGAAACTACTAAGGCCTCAATAATGAGGAAGGACCAAGTTAATGACAGTACTTCTATTACACAAGTAAGTATGTGGTACATATATATATAATACAATATAGATGTACGCATCTGTAAGATAATACAGGTAGTCAGTGTATTTAAAATGTATTAGTACGAATAATATACACAATATACCGAAAAAATTATACTACACCAATAATATGTATGTTAACCTATCTATGGGATACCATAGGTATATCACTTGAAATAAATTTCAGAAGGAATTTCTAATGACATGAGAGAGGTTTTGGTGTTTATTTTTGTTTTGTTTAACAAAAATTGATGCTGCAAACTAAATGAAAGAGAATTATTATTTCTTAAATATCCAGAGGTACCAGTAAAATAGTATAATTAAAATCAATTTTATTGGCTTTCATCTCACATAGTCATTGAACTTACAAGATATATAAAAGCATGGAGATGGAAACAGAAAAATAATTAAACAGAGAAAGGGTAACCTTTCAAACAAATGGCACTAGAATAATTGAATATCTGTAGGTAAAAAACCAAATAAACAAAAAAGCATAACAAACAAACACCTTCCCCTAAACTATTCATTTTAAATTCAAAATAGACTTAAATATAAAACAAAACTGTAAGACTTTAGGGAAGAAAAAAAAAAGACCATGTTTGGGATCATGGTCTGGATAAAGAATTCTTAGACTTCCCGACAAAAGCATAATCCATAAAAGAAAAACTTGCCAAACTGTACCTTCTCAAAACTTAAACTTTTTCTTTTGTGAAAAACCCTATTAAGAGAATGAAAAAGACAAGTTACAGACTGGGGAGAAATGATTGCAAACCATGAATCTGACAAAGGATTAGTATCTGGATACATAAAGAACTCCTAATACTCAACATAAAGGGTCAAACAATCCAATGACAAAATGGAAGGAAGAAAAAACCAAACAAACAAACAAAAATGAACACACATTTCACCAAAGAAGATGCACAGAGGATGAAGAAGCACAGAAAAAATGTTCAATGTTATTAGCCACCAGGTAAACGTAAATTAAAACCGCAAGGAAATATTACTACATATCTATCAGATTGGCTGAAAAAAAAAATAATACCACCACCAAATGCTGAAAAGGTTGCAGAGAAACTGGGTCTCTTACACTTTGCTGGTCAGAATGTAGAATGGTACAGGAACTCTGAAACACAGCTGGGCAGTTTCTTTAAAAACTAAACAAGCAACATATGACCCACAGTTGCTTTCTTAGGTATCTATCCCAGAGAAATGTGAACATCACACACACACACACACACACACACAATCTGAACATAAACGTTCACAGCAGCTTGATCTGGATCAGCACAAAACTGGAAACCCTCACATGTTCTTCAGTGGACTAAGGTGGTACATCTGTATCATGGAACACTACTTAGCCACAAAAACAACTGAACCATCAATACTGCAACAGTTTGAGTTTTCAGATAATTATGCTGAGTAGGATAGAGGGGAAAGCCAAACCTAAAAGGATACATACTATATGACCCCATTTATAGCATTCGTGAAATGACAACATTACAGAAATGGAGAACAGATCTGTGATTGTTGGGGGTTAGGGATGGGAAGCGGATATATCAACAAAAGGGGACCAAGACGGATCCTTGCAGCAAGAGAACTATCCTGTGTCTTAACTGTATTAATGTCGATATCTTGATTATGATGTTGCATTATAGTTTTGAAGACGTTATCAGCACAAAAACTGGGTAAAGGGTACAGGATTTGCATAGTATTTCTTACAACTGAATAAAAATCTACAACTATTTCAAAATAAAATACTTAAAATGTTTACATGGAGAGTTGTAGAGATAATTAAGCAAAATCTTAGAATTACAGCCTAATTTATTAACTGTTAGATACCAGTCCTCCTTCTGTTGCTGTCAGACCACAGTCTAATTAAGCAGTAGACTAAGGAACTTTAAGAAGCCAAGTTGTGAGAGCCACTGATAAAAGTTCAAACATAAACTCATTCTCAGGATAGTGAACCCACCATGAAAATTAAAATTTCCAGTCCTGTGGCTGACACTAAGAAGTCTTACCAACATCTCACTCCATGTCTGAATAATGGAGGAGACAACTGTCTCCCTGAAAATTTGATCACCACCAGAGGACTGTAATTACAGCGGGAGTAATGGTCACTCTGTTCCCATAAGGAGTGCAGAAAATAGGCTGTCATTCTACTACTGGCCACACCTTTCTTTTGTGCGTGCTTCAGAAAATGTTTTAGAAATTGAGCATGCTAAAGGTAAGCAAAAATATATCCACTGTAGCAAAACATTATTTTCACTTTGGAAGATGATTTACATTTCGAATTATGCCTCAACTTTCAGACTCACTCTCGAAGGATACCATTTCTAACTTCCTTTTATACTTGTTCATTTTCTCCACAATCAAACCAGTCTCTTCCTGGCTTATGTCCAAAGGCTGCTGAATGCAAGCTAAAGGCTCCTCGAATTCAGCACGCCCAATAATGCCCACCTCTGATCCATCTGTACTGGGTTTAGGGTATCTTTTTCATTTTCCGTTTTTCTTCTGTTTTATTAAGTAGTAAGGGCAAAAGTGCAATGTTACAAACAACTACAAAAATACTATTATATAAATTCACACGCACCTACTGGCAGGGAAATCACAGTGGAATAGATTAGGTCATGTTGGTTCATCAGAAAAGAAGGAAAAACCAAAATCTGGCTTATGAAAAGGCAGCTCAGGATGTCTGTAACATACAAACACACGGTACAAAAATAATGCAAAAGTTGGGAGCCACCGTGCCATCAAGGCCATTCCTCATTCTGCCAGACATCACGCATCAGTGATTCTCAGCGCTGGTCCAGCATCACTCAAGATAATTGTTAATTATGTAGATTCCTAGAGATTAGCCAAGGTCTACTAACTCAGAACCTCCTGGGGTGGGGCCAAACAAATTTGCTCTTTAACACATTCCCCAGGTGTTTTATTTGTAATTTGCAAACCCGGGCCATAAATATTCATCAAGATGCACAAAACACAGTGCTTCCCACTTGGGACTGCCAACAAAGAGTTCACCAACAAATGCTCCACAAGGAAGGCCTCTGAGATGTGTGCCTTCCCTCAAGAGGACACAGAGGCCTTTGAAGTCAAGCAGCGTGAGATGCTGTCATGAGTTGAAGAGAGATAAAGAAGCAGAAATAAATCTGTTGAGCTCCGAGGGTCACAACTTCACCTTTGGACACTCTCTGTCCTAAGAATTCTCAGAGAGCCACTGAGTACCTGAGGATTAAAATCTTACCCTAAATATCTCAGTGCACTTCCATGGGAATGAAATGGGACTACCTGAACATGGTCACGTGGGACTCGCTGGAGTAACAGACGTTGTTAAAAAGATGACAATTTGAGAACAATCCCACTCAAGAGTTTACAGCAGTTTTTTTTTCATCTCCTTAAAATTAATTCATTCAACCATCTCCTTCGTGTTTTATATAATACATCGACTTACCACCTGCAGCACTTTTTAGTTCATGCTTTCCTGTCAATTGATTGAACTAAATTTTTTTTCTATTTAAAAGAGTAAATTTTCATCCCAAGGATAACAGCTAAGTGTAGTTCTCGCTAAACATAAAGAATAGATGATTCTAATGATAAAAATACTCTTAGAAAATCTGATGGTCGAATACATTTCATCTTGAAATAGCTCACCTCCTGCGCATCAAGGTTCTACGATCCCAGGACTAGTGATATTTCAGGCAAGTTATTCTTTTTGTAGAGTGATGGGGGTGGTGTGTCTTGCACGTTGCGGGATGTTTAGTAGCATCTTGGGCCTTCGCCAACTGAAGGCCAGCAGCGCACTCCTCCTACCCAGCTGACAACCAGAATTATCTCCAGACATTGCCAAGGGTCCCCGGGTGGAACAAGTCAGAACCACTCCTAGAGATGAGTGTACACTGATTGGAGATTGCACGTTTGAAAAATATGAGGCTTTGTGAATATCTTCAAAGTCCTGGATTTGGACAAGTTAATCTGCGTGAGCCACTGCTGAAGCTAAAAAGATAAGCACATCACACAGCTCTGACAACCTGGGTTGTCTGGTGGAGAGACACCAGATTTAGCAGTTACATGACAATTTCCTTCAGTGTGCACCTGCTAGTTATTGGTAGTGGCCTTATTACATCTATTTTCAGCCTTCAATTGTCACCAAACCCTTTATGATTTGTACTGTTTTTTTCCATGGTCTTTCTTGAAAATTGGATACCCTTAATAATTGCTTAGCTCTGGTTTCAAATCACTGACACTTTTACTAGCTGCTTCTCCTAACAAAGAACGGTCTGGTAAATTCACCGAGACTCTCAGGGCCAACAAAGCAACTGAAACAAGTAAGAATTTGTTTTGAGTTCCTAATTTTATTAGCAGATCATGACAATGGGTTGAACAACAGAGGCACAAATAAAGCTTCTGGAGAATGTATGGACAGTCATAAAGGTGACAGAAAGCAAATTTTGGTCACAAAATTTCTGTTAATTGGAAATGATATACACCTCCATGTATACTGAAGAAAAAATCAGAAAGCCTATGTAAGATGTGACCACTTAGGTCTCGATGGTCCATTACAAGTGTCAACAAACTTTCTGTAAAGGGCCAGAGGGTAAATGTTTCAGTCTTTGATGATCATAGGTCTTTGTGGGAGCTACTGAACTCCACAGTTGTAGCAAAATATAGCCAGAGAGTAAGTAAAAATGAATGGTGTGGTTATCTTCCAATAAAACTTTATTAAAAAAAAAAAAAAAGCAGGCCATGCTGCAGTTTGCCAGCCTCTGGTCTATGGCCGTATTTCTCAACTGTTGAAGCTCATGGGACCTTTTCATGAAGCTAAAAACCCATTTGTCCCTCAAGAGAATATGAGGAGGGAACCCAGCCCAGGTGAGAATCCCTAAATACTCTCCATCTCCCCACAAGCCCAAATTTTACTTACATAAAATTATATTATTTTTATAATAAGTTAAATATTTAATTTATTAAATCTTATAATAAATTAAATATTTAAATTTATATTAAATTATATTATTCATATGGACATGATGCTTTTTCTACGCCTTCCACCAACCTTCTGAGTCCTGTCCACTGTCTGGGATTTACCCCTTGGCAATCAATTCGGATGCTGTCCCGAAGAGAGCTCTGCCCTGCACCGACACAGCATCCCCTCTTAGCCTTCAGATATAGTTAGCTTTTGATCATTATCTTTTTTTGTGAAGTCAAGGTGCGCTTTGGGAGAAAAGGTAGATTTTCCATTTCGCCAACATCCCTTCTCTCTGATCAGGTGGGCTCTTCTGAAAGCCTTCTCCGCAACTCTCAAGATACACCCTCAGCCACACACTGCTAAATTAACCTCACTGCTCATGGGCTAGCGTTATTTTTACCTCCTCTCCAAAACAAACCAAATGCTCTTCTCATCCAGGATCTTAATATCAACACGTAGCACCCGCAGAACCTTCCCGCTGCAGGGTGCGGAGCCCTTTGTGTGCATTCTCTTCTTCCAGTTAACCCCCACCCCCAGCCCTGGGAAGCAGGTGCCCCACTGTGCCCACTGCATAAGGACAGGGCCTCAGGAAGGTTACTCGCTTAGTATGACTTCAGGGCATGAAGGTAGCAGAAAAAAGGCCAGGATTTCACCTTTGGTTTGCCCTGCTCAGGAGAACAAGCGAACCACTACCCCAGCAGTTTGCCAGAAAAGTTGGACTCCTAGAGAGGCACCCACTTACGCCAAGGGTCGAACCGTCTGTACGAAGTTTATTTTCAAGCTTATCCCAATCTAAAAAGAGACATTTCGTTGTAACCATATGCTCTTTCATCTGGACGACGACTTTATAGCTTAGCTATTTCAGAGTGACATTTGCATTGGTAATGTCTCTGGCACCAAGTGTTCCTCTCCAGTGATGGTTTTTATTTTATTTCTTTTTACTTTTTAAATTTTTTAAAAAAGATTTTATTTATCTGGCAGAGAGAGAGAGACAGCGAGAGAGGGAACACAAGCAAAAGAAGTGGGAGAGGGAGAAGCAGGCTTCCCGCTGAGCAGGGAGCCCGATGCGGGGCTCGATCCCAGGACTCCAGGATCATGATCTGAGCCGAAAGGCAGCTGCTTAACCAATGAGCCACCCAAGCATCCCTCCAGGGATGGTTTTTAATGGAGTATGTCTGCAACTGGGGTCTTAACATCCCAGGCTAGGACTCAAAGGTATCCTAGCAATTTGTATGAAGTGTTTGCTTTTAAAAAAAATTTCACAATTTAAAATTTTAAAAAATGTTCACAAATTTTAAAAATTTAAAAAAAAATTTTTTTTAATTTCTCTCTTTCAGTGACAAAGTATTCCGTATCCTTGACCAAAGTCCAGAAACCCAAACAGGCAAAAATATCTCGAACTACATTAGAAGTACCTCCTTTTTTCTTGGCCTTCCTTGCCTTGCTAAACTTCAACCTCTTATTCTCAATTAGTTACGGCTGCTACTGAGAAACACCCTGACTGGCGGGCTTCCCGAGGGCACATGCACTCACGGAGCTGGGGCTGACCCACCCCTTCACCAGGAGTGCCCGCCCCTCGGCTTGGGTGCAAGACACACAGTCAGGGACCAGCTGCCCACTACAGTCTCGGGCTCCTCCATCACTTCGAGACGGAGCAAATGCCAGTAGCTAAGGATGGCCCAACGGCCCCAGAGAATAGTGCCCAACGGCCCCAGAGAATAGTGCCCAACGATGCAATCCAAAGACGAGGCAGGAAGGAGCCTAGCAGATAACTCCCACTCTGTCCTGTCTGCCAGGGTCTGCAAAATTTTCTTTCCACACTGTGAGAGCTTTGGCTTGCATGATCTCTGAGACCAGGGTGGTTATAACTATCCGCTTCTACAAACGACTATCTTTGTGGGATTTCAGAACGTGATAGATGAAGCGTATACAAGGATTTCTTCTGCACCTTGGAATGAGAACTTGTAGGCTGTGACCAAGCCACTTCCTAAAATAATGAGCTGGTTCAGAATTACGTATTTCATGAAGGCGAAAAAAATGTTAATGAGTAAACAACACGATCCCATGCCAATCATTTACCTATACCTTTACTTGTAAGGGAAGGAATGCTAATTTGGAGGAGATTGCACAGTGGGTAGCAAGGTACATTTTAAATTCACTGCAAAGAAAAAGATAGCAAGAACAGGATAATTAATCATAAAATAAAACTTGTACAAAGAGGATTAAAAAGCCTTAATAAGCATCCACAGGCGATAAATTAGCTATGTCAGTCCTTGGCTGATGGTGAGGTAAATTAGCACAAACTTTCTAGAGGCAGAATTATGCCTACCCTTTGACCTGGAGATACCACTTCTAGGAACTTCCCCCCTCGGGGAATAATTAAGGAAATATGCAAACATATGGGAATAAGGTTCTTCCACATAAAACGTTCCACGGAAGCTGGTTTAATTAATTATGGCATGTCTGTAAACTGGAAATTGTTAATATTAAAAATGATATTGTCACATAATATTTATACTATAGAAAATGCCATTAGTAAATTATTAGGTTTAGTAAGTAGGCTATTCCTGCTTTTTAACCTATTTCTACTCCAGTATACTATAGGCATCCCTTTGTTTTTCCTTTTATTTTATTTCTTTTCAGTGTTCCAGAATTCATCGTTTATGCAGCACACCCAGTGCTCCATGCAACCCGTGCCCTCCTTAATACCCACCACCAGGCTCACCCAACCCCCACTCCCTCTCCTCCAAAACCCTCAGTGTGTTTCTCAAAGTCCACAGTCTCTCATGGTTTGTCTCCCTCTCCGATTTCCCCCAAAGTCCAATATACTTTTATTGCTTAATAAGACTGTGGGCTATATTTGACCCTTTCCCTCTAGCCCTCACTCAGACACACACACACAGACATACACAGACACACACACACACACACACACACACACAGAGAGACACACACAGACACACACACACACACACTCATACATGCAATTACCGGGGGAAAAAAATCCATGCTTTTACGGAAAACTGCATTCCTTAGCACATACACTTGTAGGATTACGTGTTTCGGACTCTGTGGCTGCTCTTCTGCATCTAAATTGTGGATACCTCACAGAAATGCGACGTAATTCTAGTCCATGAAGAGGCCAATTCTGTCCCATGAAGCAGAGGTTCAACTCACCTGCTTCCCCCGCTGGCAACAAGGCAAGGTTTTGCCTCCTTTCCAACATTCATTTTACTTTGCACCTAAATGTGTGGGCTTCCGGGTTACTCTTCGAACTGCCCATAATACTCTGCTTTGTTCTTTCATTTAACTAATGAGCTAAAGCGGGATGCGTTATGTGTTCATTCATTGTGATTTTACCAGCTTTGGATAATCATATTTTAGCACAATCCAGCAACCCCAAGTCCTGTGTACTTTCCTTCTAGCTAAGCCGGGAACGTCCTTAGGGCTTCGCTGGGGATGGCCACACTGACCCCCCTCACTGTCTCCTGAGGTTCAGAGATCCCCTGCTTCCCTCTGGCTGCATTTCAATCCATTTCCCACAGGGCATCTGGGGTGATCTTTTAAAAACTTAATCTGAGGGCATCAATCCGTAGCTTAAAGCACTTCTGTGGCTGCCTGTTGCCTCTGGGGTAAAAACCAAAGTCTTAAGACATTCCAGAACCTGCAAGAACTAGCCCCTCCCTACCATTCTAGCCTCATTTTGCGGCTTTCTTCCTTTTCTATGTTCTTCAGTTGTAAATATGCAGACACGCATAGTTTAGCAAAGATCAAACAAGTCATATGTAATTGTTAAAAACTCTCATGGAATCAGTTATCTGCCACAAACGGTTCTCATCACCAAGGGAAACCCTCTGGTTGTCCGTACAAAGCTGGCCAGTGTCATGAGATCCAACGCTGAGAGGGGAAAGTTACGCCCCCTTTCCTTCCGTCTCCGATTCCTCTCTGTTCTCCAGATCGACAGGGTGAGAGGGGCGGAGGGGTGAGGAAGATGGAGAGGAAGATGAGGAACAAAAGAACCGCCTCAAGAAGCCAATAGGCGGCAAGAGTCATTTATTTAGCTTCTATTTTTAACTCGCCTTTTAGGAAAAACAACAACAACAACAACAACAAAAACAAAACAAAAAACAAAAATCCACCTACCATCCTAAAAAAAAAAAATAGTAGAAAATCTTAGCTACTGTATGGGCGTGTCTGGGAGCTGATATCAATCATTAATTCATCAGACAAACATTTCCTGGGCGCCTACCTCACGCGGGGCACTGTCAGGCACTGACCAGGGCCACGGCTGATAAGAAAACAGGGAGAAGTCGCCGTCTTTGCTGGGCTTACAGGTCATCGAGAAGAAGGAAGATGTGTGTGCCTGCCTATGCGCATACATTGCCCCCCCGCCCCCGAATAAGAAGATTGGTGAGCTGAAGCGTTTTGAATGGAAGTAACATAATCTGAAGTATGGTCAGCAGACTGGAGGGAGACTTTAGCATCTACTGTAATAAGGCTTGAAGGAGAAGATGGGTGGGTCCCGGGGCCAGGAGGATAGCAAGGAAGGGGTGAGAAGCAGTCAGAATCTGCACCTGGTTGGAAGGCAGAACCAGCAAGATTCACCGATGGGACTGGGCTGAACATCGGGAGAGGAAGAACAGACTCAAGGGTGATTCCAAGGTTTTTAGCTCAGGCCAGTAGTATGCCATTCCCAGCAGCTGAGCAAGCCTGCAAGGAGACCAGGGTTTGTAAAGATGTTGTGGAATTTGGTGATGGATACAATGAGTTTGCCTATGAAAACAACTAAGTTTATATTAACATCACATTATCAAACATAATGAAGAGGCAGTTACATATACATTGTCTATGTGAGCCTGTAGATACAAGATTTTTTTCTATTTTAAAATGAATTAATAAAGGCACCTGGGTGGCTCAGTGGGTTAAAGCCTCTGCCTTTGGCTCAGGTTATAATCCCAGGGTCCTGGGATCGAGCCCTGCATCAGACTCTTTACTCAGTGGGGTGCCTACTTCCCTTCCTCTCTCTCTGCCTGCCTCTCTGCCTACTTGTGATCTCTGTCTGTCAAATAAATAAATAAAATCTTTGAAAGAAAAAAAAAATGAATTAATAATACCATCTTCACCACAAGGCTGCATTTAAAGTGCTTCTGTTACTTGGGGAGCCCTCCAGAGCAGTCAGTGACTCACCCCACCCAGTTAGGGGGTGATCGGCCTGCAAACAAGGACAACACGCATGTTGGTCCCTTCGTTTACTCATTAATTTTGTGAATATTTATTGAGCATCTACTACGCTCTAGGCCCTATTCTAACACCGAAGAAATGGCAGTGCACAAATCAAAGTCCACGAAGCACACTTTCTAGTGTACAGAGACAGATAATTAAGTCTCCCTGACCCTAGAACAATGCCTAGCACACAGTGATAATAACGAGAGACGACATTTGTGGAACGCTGTCATTTGGTTGTATGTATTCAACTAAGTATTTGGTGGAGTTAAAAAAAAAAATGATCTCACTGTGGCTTCCAAAGTGACTTCCAGAGCAGTCTTTGAGTGATCACCAAACCCACAGCACCAAAACTAAGGTCCAGTTTCATAGCCTGGCCCTACACAATCGGACCCCTGCCAACTTGCAGGACCTCATCTCCCACCGCTTCCTGTTTCACGCATGACACACCAGCCTCCAAAATGTTACATGCCATTCTGACAAAGGATGAGAGAACCTGCCAGAACGAGAGAACCAGCCAGAACGTTTTTCCCCGTACCATTCAGGTAGCTGCTTCCTTTTATCCTTTGGGTCTTTGGTGAAATTTCTCTGCCACTTAACTACTGTTGCGCAAAATTCACCGCAGACCTTAGTAGCTCAAAACAATAACCATGAATCATTCCTCATGAATATGACGGCTGATCTGACCTGGCTTCATCTTTTCATCATGGATGGGCTCACTCACACGTGAGCAGCCAAGTCACAGATTTTCTTGAGTGTGCGAGGCGTGACTCAGCTCTGTCTTACATTGTCTTGGGTTCTCCAACAGGTTAGCTAGGACTTATTCTCCTGGAGCAAGCAGCAGTCTCAGAGAACAAGCAGGAAAATGTAGATGCTTTTTATTTTTTAATCTATCCCTTCATTTGGAGATAATTGTAGAGTCATATGCAGTGGTAGCAAATACTACAGAGAAATCCTATGTATTTTTAATCGGTTTCCCGTGAAGGTAACATCTTGAGAAACATTAGTACAATATCCCAGCCAGGATGCTGACATTTCCTACAGGACTGGAATCTTCCATGTCACTCTTTTACGGCCATACTACTTACTTCCTGCATGACCCCCTCCTTAAGCCCTGGCGACATCTAATCTGTTCTCCATTTCTCTAATTTTAACACTGTAATAATGTTATATTTGGGGCACCTGGGTGGCTCAGTCAGTGAGGCATCTAACTTCAGCTCAGATCATAACCCCAGGGTCCTGGGATCGAGCCCTGCATTGGGCTCCTTGCTCAGCAGAGAGTTTGCTTCTCTCTCATTCTCTCTCTCTCTCACCCCCTCTGCCCCTTCCCCCACTCATTCTCTCTCACTCTCTCTCTGTCTCAAATAAATAAAATCTTGGGGAAAAAAATGTTGTATAAATTCTGTCATTCAGGTGCTTTTGGGTTTGGCTTCTCCCAGTCCGAAAACTTCTCTGAAGAGTCATCCAAGTTTTAATTCTCTCTGGTACTGACATACCATAGTTCTTTTAGCCATTTACTCTTTTGAAGACCAGCTGGGTCATTTTAAATTTCTGGCTCTTATGAACAAAGCTGCCATAAACATTCACACACAGACTTTTGAGTGAAGAGAAGTCTTCATTTCTCTAGGATAACTTCAACATCCTTTATGTACTTATACTTCTCTGGCTTATAATTATCTTTTTTAAAAAATTCCATCTACATACATTGAGAACTACACCAGAGCAGTGTTATAATATTTGCTTTAATCACAGAATATAATTTAGAACACTTATGAGGGGTGGGGAAGCCTATTGTATTTACCCATATTTTTGCTTATTGGCTTATTTCTTCCTCCCAGATGTTCCACTCTTCTTTCTCTTATCCTTTCCTTTCCATTTAGAAATATTCCTTTAATTATTTCAGAGTAGATCTGCTGGGGACAAATTCTCCTAGCACTCTTTCATCTGAGAATGTCTTGTTTCCCCTTCATTCCTGACGGACGCTTCGTAGGTGTAAGAATCCAGGTTGATGGTTGTCTACTTCAGCACCTGACAAAGTGCACTTCCTCACGTTACTTCCTGTCAGACATTCTTTCTTCAGGACTTTTCTAGTTCCATCTTCTTTCTAGGCTCGGATGGTATGAATGTTAGATCCTTTGTTACGGTCTCACAGGTCACTGAAACTCTGTGAAATTTTCCAGTCTCTTTTCTCTCTGTGTTCAAAATGGGGGTTTCCTATTGTTCTCTCTCTCCCCATCACCTCCATTCTGCTGTGTAGCCCATCTACTGAATTTTTTTAATTTAATTATCATATTTTCTGTTCTAAAACTTCTACTTGGTTCTCCTCTCAATCTTATTTCTTTTGGAAGAAACTCTTTCTTTACTGAGACAATCTAATTTATTCAAGTGTTTCAAGCATGTTGGTAATTACTCATGGGAGAATTTTTATCACGGTTCCTTAAACATCTTCGCCACATAAATCTAGCATGCCTGTCATCTCGGTGTTGACAACCACTGCCTGAAGTCTCCTGACTTCTCTTGGTACACCAAATACATTTTGTTATGCAAATGTGGACATATGGAGTGTTACAAGTTTCTGGATCTTTGTTAAACTGTCTATTTTAGCTGGCTTCCTCCAACCCCACTCCAACACAGGAAGAGGTAGGAGGCAGCATGTGCCTCCTTGTTACTATTAGACAAAAATCCAGGTTCCCAACTTGGAATCGTTGAAACTGGAGGGAGCCCTTCCTTACACCTGAGTTGGGATGAGAGTTCTGAGTCCTCATGTGATCTTCACGCACACTGCACTGGGAGTGGTCTCAGTGCCACTGGGGAGTAGTCAAAGTACAGACTCTCCCATAGGCCTCCTCTAACACCATCCCAGTGGGGAAAGAGATAGGACCTCACTGTAGAAGTCCAGGCTCCCCATGAGGTCTCTGCTGATACCACGATGGAGAGCACTAATTATCAACCAATGGGGAAGAAAGTCTTGGCCCCTGACTTGACCTTCATAGATGCCACTTCACAGAGCACCTTGTTACAGATGAAGGGATCACAATATACTACCCTAAAACATGCCACGTTGGCATAAGATTATTTTGAGCCAAAGGCAATGGAGAAACAGCAGACACAGGAAAAGCTGTCTGTACCACCCCTTTCTGCCTAAGAGAAAGGCATAAATATCCCCTTAAAGGTGACATAAGCCTATATTTTTAGGTGTTTCTGCATCTTGTGCCAGGAAGACCAGTGATGGCACTGAGATGAATCTTTATATCAAACCTTACTAACCCTAATATACTACACATTTCCTAATCACCCTCCCACAATTTACCATCCCTGACAACTCAAATCTTCTTTATCCTTTGTCTAGTCACCTCTCCCCAATTTATCACCCTCTGTTAAAATGGTGTATAAGATGTCAAACCTAACCATTTCTTTGGATTTTTACTTCTTTTCTGTGATGTCCCATGCATGTAAAAGCATAAATGATATCTGTATGTCTTTTCTCCCATACACCTGTTTTTGTCAGCTTAATTCACAGGGCCCAGGCACAGCAATTAAGAGGGTATAGGAGAAGTTTATACTCTTCTACACATTCTTTCTAGGATCCTTATTCCACTTTATTCCACTGGTGTGGGTTGGAAAGCAGCCACAGTCTATTCTATGGGGTTTGGCTAATGCAGGGTAGTTTCTTTCCAAAAGTTTTCTGTATTGCTGGGATGCCTCATTTCCTGGACTTTGGCTAGGGGAAAAAAGTTTTTTGGAGGGGGTGCTTTTTTTGTCTGTACCTATGGGCATTTCTGGCATACTCACTTCTTTAGCTCTAAGTCTAGCATATACGAGGCAAAAAGAAAACCCAGGAAAGTCAGCACTGTGCTGTTCCTCCGTCCTAAGTTCCCACCTTGCCCACCTTCTCCCCACCTTTCCGGTTATCAGGTTTGATCGACATATAATGGCCAGGGTCTTAGTGGTACTTCACAGGAGAACAGGAAAAGGTATGTCTATTCACCTGCCTCAGCACAGAAGGTCAATGTTTTCTATAGCTTCTAAATAAAATACTTTTATCAAGCCTCTGCCTGTATTAAGTTTGCTAATATTTCATCCCCCGTGGTCCAATAAGGCAGACAGGGATAACGAAGTTTCAGAGTGAAAGTCGTGGAAGGAATTGAGGCCATCAATGGACTCACAATTGACCATGATGTCACCTCTGCAGAGGCAATTTCCCACCTCCCAAATCTACAGTACTCTCCACCCCCACACACATAAACTTCAAATCAGTATCTGAATTTATCCCCTTCACTGATTTTTCCACTATTTACACGGAATATAGAAAAAATATATATTTTATCTTAATTACCTTGAATCCTCAGGGCCTAGGAAAGCATGAGGCTCTCAACTCTTTATTTTGAATGACTGAGTGAATAAATAAATGAGCAAATAAATGAGTGGAAAAAAAGCCACACTCAGAACTCAAAAGAGATTTCTAGAATTTCATAATGGATCTGACATTTCCAGACCAACCTTAACATCTTTAAGCATGAGACAAAAAAAAAAAAAAAAAAGTCCAGGTTGTTTAGTATACAAACATTAAAATGATATTGAGGGACAGTCTTTTCAAAGAATCATATAATCACACTTTTCCTTAAAAAGTACATTTCACAAAATGTTACTTTCTGTGCCATGGAGGAAGATGTCAGTGGCTCTTTGTCATGTCAGTGTTTTCAAAAATCAAGGGTTTTGTTCTAAAACCACAGAACCTCAAAATGACTATATTTCCCTATATACTAAAGCAAATATGATCCTATAATTAGAAACAGGCTCTAACCAAACTGGAAAGAGATCTACCCACTATGGCAAAAATAAATACATAATACATACGTATGTAAAAATAGGGGTTTTCATTAAAAAATGCTCCATTCTGGAGCACTTACTGTAATGATTTCAGAAGGAAACATTTCAACAAGGCTCGCTCCTCCACATTTTTGGGACAACACTGAGTAAAAGTCATTCTGTGAGAAGGCTCAGTAAAGAAAATTAGAATGTCACTCTCCAAGAAAGGAAGAGAAATGAATTCCACGGTTGAGGAGGCACTCTTCAAAAAAAAAAAAAAGAAAAGAAAAGCAACCAAAAAAGCCCCACAAGGAACAGACGTTGCCAGAAAAGGGCAGAAGGGTGAAGAATAACAGTCATGTTGTAAAAAATTCTGAGCCAAGAATTCATGAGCAGGAAACCCAGGTGGCCACTGAGAAATCCGTCACAGATTTTCACGGGCGATTTACAACAAAGAAACATATTTGGAAATATTATTCTTGATGGGAAGAGACATGAAATTGACAGCACTGGCAAGGTGGTTGGTTTGTTTGGGGTTTTTTTTTTTTTTGGTTTTGGTTTTGTTTTGTTTACAGATGAGTGGTATGGAACACTGCCAGCCCATCCAGTGTCTGGAACACATCCTCATCCTCATCAACCTTCGCTGAGCACCGGCTACATGAGGGACCAGAATTACCCAGGTGTCGCCCATGCTGTGTGAGCCAGGGCCTATTAATTTTCCCTTTCTACGGGTGAAAACACTACAGCTGAGACTGAAGCCATGTGCCCGTGGCCACAGGAACCTATTAGCTAATGTAATGTGGAGTCAACGCTTGCGGTCAGGTCTCTCTGCCTCCCAGACCAGGATCTGCACTGAGCTCAAATCCCCAACATCTGAACAAAAGCCACACTTCAGAACCGTCTTTATTTTATCGCTGCTTGTCCCGCCACACTGGCCATTTCCTTTTCTTTTCTTTTCTTTTTTTTTTTTTTTTTTAAAGATTTTATTTATTTGACAGACAGAGATCACAAGCAGGCAGATAGGCAGGCAGAGAGAGAGAGAGGAGGAAGCAGGCTCGCTGCCGAGCAGAGAGCCCGATGCGGGACTCGATCCCAGGACCCTGGGATCATGACCTGAGCTGAAGGCAGAGGCTTAACCCTCTGAGCCACCCAGGCGCCCCGCCATTTCCTTTTCGAATTCATTCTTCAGGGACTGAAGTTACTCTTTTGACAATAAAGTGACACGTAGCTAAGCCGTTATCAGAGCAGTCCAAAAAATGAGATGATTATTAAAGAAGTTATAATATAGGTGCTGTCCATAGACACTTGCTGAAAACAGCATCTGTGGACTTACTGTCTCTAAAATTATAGAAGTCAATCAAAATATAAGTTTCATCTTTTAATTTTGACATTTCTTTAGAAAAAATAATAATTTATATTGTGGACTCAATCTAATAATAAACAATGATCAAAAAATAAAAAAAAATACTGGTTGCTGTATCATAAATTCAATATTAAGAGAGATATAACTGAAGCTCTAAAAATAGGAAGTCTGGCATTAATCAAGGTTAATAAAAATACCATCAGTCTGACTCCAAGCAAATAACTTTCCCTTTTGAACTTATGGGTTAATGGTAACACTAGTACTCTATGCACAGGTTTGTGTATACTTCTAAGTGTTTAATTAATGTTATTATTATTTTGTTCTTTATATATTCATTTCTTAATTGTGTTTTATTATTTTATTATTACCATTCCTATGCATTTAATTATAACAAGTTAGAAAAAAGATGTTCAAAGCCATGATTATTAAAATTCCGTGAAATGGCTTTTTACTATGTATCTCCTAGATTATAAAAAAATATCTAGGGGGACCTGGGGGGCTCAGTGGGTTAAGCGTCTGTCATGGTCCCAGGGTTCTGGAATCAAGCCCCGAGTCAGGCTCCCTGCTCAGCAGGGAGTCTGCTGCTTCCTTTCCCACTGCCCCTTCCCTTGCTCATTTTCTCTCTCTCTCTCTTTCTCAGATAAATAAATAAACATGTTAAAAATATCTATAATCGAATGACAGAGGATGCAGATGATAAACAATTGTCCTGTATGCTTATATCTGTGGTTCTCAACCGGGGACAAGTTTGTCCACTAGGGCACCCTTGACAATGTCTGGAGACATTATTTACTTGTCACACCTGGGAAGATGTTACCAGCCTCTCGTGGGTAGAGGCCAGGGGTGCTGCTAAACATCCTACAGTGCCCAGGATAGGTCGCTACAACCAAGAATTATCTGGCCCCAAATGGCAATAGTGCGCAAGCTGAGAAAAAGATGATGTTCGATAAAGCAAAGTATTCTCAAAAGTAGAGCCCTTATCCCAGATTCAAGAGGACAAATGGATCAAAGTCAGCTGTTCATGTGCTGGAACTACTTCAGGGTCAGGTCGACACAGATCCCAACAAGCTGAGACATGCCCGTGGTCCCAGGACAAGATACTCAAAACTTCAAAGAATTTTCCACGTCAGCTGGCAGCAGTTAGTGTCGGACCAGGAGGTCTGGACCAAGCCTGAGGAAGTGCCACTCAGTCTGAAGTTCGCCAACCCCGCTGGCATCTTGCCCAAGTTGCAGCCTGGTGAGAAGCGTCACTGGCACCCAAGGACGGAAAACAAGAGGAAGAAGTGGCCTGGTCAGGATTCATCAGTAGGAAAAGAAACACAGCAGAGGCTGAGAACAGCCATGATCCTGGCACAGAAGGCTCAGGCGTGCACGTGATATGCAACTTTCCTGCCAAGCCAGACACCTACCCACCGACAGCCTCCCCCGCCATCAGTACCTTTCTTTGCCAAAACCACCCCCCTTTCTTTCCTGCACCCAGAGAAAAATCCTCCCAGATCACATCCTACCTTTCCTTTGTCCTGTTACGTCCTCTCGGAAACTGTTACTAAAGCCTCCCTTGTCACCCCCAGGCCAATATCCACACAGACCACACAGAGCAGCACATGCAACAGAAGTCGGGGCACAGCCTCAGAAACCAAACTCCTGGGCCCCAATGTTCACCCCACGATGCACACACACTGTGTGGCCTTGGGTGAGCTATTAACCTCTCTGGGCCTCAAGGGATAACTGTAACATGCCTACCTCACTGGGCTTTTGAGAGGATTCAATGAGTTAAGACATTTAAAGCACCTTGGAACAATGCCTGGAAAGTAACAGACCTTTAGTAAGTGACGGACACTCTTATGAGAGTGCAGCCTCCATGAGCAGGAGGTGTTCGTTCCTACTCGTCACTGTTTCATCCTCTGCTCCAGCACAAGGCTGGCCACATCGAAGGGACTCCATAATTGCTGAGTAAATCAATTGTCAGAGTCCTCCCCTAGATCCTCCCAGAGCACTGTGGCTTTCCATCATCATAAAAAAATGACACTGAATGGTAATTTTTCATTCTCTCTTCTAGACTATAAGTTCTGTGGAGGGCAGTGCCTGCTTTCTGCATCACTCTGACGGCTGGACCATGGTGAACACACAACAAAAAAGTTCCCAAATGGAATGAGGAAATACATGAATGCTTAAAAAATAAGTAAGATTGTTAGCATAGCCAGTAGCTTTCACACAAATTCCTTCTTTTCGCTTTCTTAGAAACCTGTCTCTACAAAGTTTTGCTAGAAATGCCTTTGTCTTTACAAAGAGTATGAAGAAAATGAGAGCTTTTCCACGAAAAATTGGAACCAATTTCCCCAAGACTCTGTCTCCACCAGTGCTATGTGGAGGCAAGGATTCAACTTTCATCTTCCTTGAATTCTAGACCAAAGGGAAGCCATGTAGGAAGCTGTGGAACATTCCAAGACCTTGGAAAGGCATTCCCATTCTGGTTCATTATGAAATGAAGCCAAGCTGGTAATTCCTTTCTCTTATAACATCAGTTCATCCCTAGATGTTCTATCTGCAGTGCATGGTGCTCAAACTCACCCCAAATGGAAAGCCTCCCTGGCCCAGAAGGCAGGCTCTATGGTACTTTCAGAGCTCTGAGGTCCAAAGTCAGACTTGAAGTTGACTCGTACTCATCTGAATGAGAATTTGAAGATCCAACATAATGCTTTTGCAATACCATGAGATAAGCAAAAATAAAACACCAACGTAGAAATCTAATACCATCCCATGTACTCAATAATGGTGGCAACACAATACAAACTTGACGAGTGATGAGTCCGTGCTCCACAAGATGAAAACAAGCCAATCACTAAGGAGATCGCAACCATTTTTTATACTAGATCCAGACAGAAATGTTTCCTCGGGGTCTTCATAACAGATGGAACTGCAGTTTGGCTCAACTTCCATGAAGGCAATTTGGTAAGATCTTCCCCTAAAATGTACATATCCTTTGACCCAGTAATTCCAGAAATTGAGCTTACCCTTGTAATCTCTTATGTGTGAAGTAACGGGTGTGTAAGAGTGTTCCCATAGCACTATTCGTACTAGAAAAGACGAGAAACAACTGGAATACCCACCAGGAGAGCACTGGTGAACAAAACAGAAATGCCAGAGATGATCATGCAGTCGTCAAGAAGTCAGAGGCTACTCTGAATCTGTCAAAATGGTCTCTTCCGGCAGGGATGCTAAGTAGAAAAGCAAAGTGAATGCCCAGAAGAAATTAAAACAGACATCTACACAAAACAATGATCCAGAGGTAGAAACAATGTAACTGTCCATCCACTGACGAATAAAGAAAACATGGTCTATCTGTAGGATGGAATAGGATTCAGCCACAAAAAGAAACAAAGGTTCTCAAACAGGAATGAAAGTTGAAAACATCAGCAGTGTGTGAGAAGAAGCCAGACTCAAAAGGTCGCATGTTGTAGGAGTGCACTTATACGCAACAGCCCAAAGAAGAAAAACCACACATACAGAAAGTAGATTCATGGCTGCCAGGGACTGAGGAGAAGGGAGAATCAGGGACGAGTGCTCATGAGGGCTCGGAGATTTCTTCATGGACCATACAAAGAGGCATGTGCAACAGAAGCTCTAAGTGCCTGGACAACCTATGGTTCCTGGGAGGAAGGAAGCGAGCACGTGCTTCTTAGGACAACTAGGTATTTGCAAATGGAAAGGAGCTTCATGGAATTCTAAGCACGGGAGTAGATACATCAATGTATCTTCACTTGGCAAGCCATACAACAGCTATCAAAAACAATAATAAAAACCTCTGAAAGCCATCATTCCCAGAGAGAAGGCAAATTCTTTTTTTTTTTTTAAGATTTTATTTATTTATTTGACAGAGATCACAAGCAGGCAGAGCGGCAGGCAGAGAGAAAGAGAGGAGGAAGCAGGCTCCCTGCCAAGCAGAGAGCCCGATGCGGGACTCGATCCCAGGACCCTGAGATCATGACCTGAGCCGAAGGCAGCGGCTTAACCCACTGAGCCACCCAGGCGCCCCAGAGAAGACAAATTCTTAAACACGGTCCCTAAAGTTTGCCATTGGACCTGACCTGTGGTTGCATGGCCAGCGTACATCTCCTGTGCGGTCAGAGGGCCAAATCCATGTTTTTAGGCAAGTTGCTCCGACTGTCCATTTTAGGGAGAAATACTAATGAGAGAATTCTCTGGATTGACCTTTAGGCTCCAAGCACAGCTACCGCAGCATCCTTATCAGACACGTACCGAAACCAGGACGATTTTGAATCACATTGCAGGACAACAGGAGACCAGGCAAACGGTGCCTTCATAAGCATTGTTCGTGATAAATAAAATCTCATTATTTCACAGACATTACCCACTGGTGGTAGGTAAGCAACTGATTTTAAAACACCGCTACCTCTGAATGCGAAACTGCGCTTGTCTTGGACACTGGTGCTCAGGAAGAAAGAAAGGCTCCTTTCTGAGCCAGGCGGCTGTCCCGCCTTCTCAGAGTTCAGACCCAGCCGTGTGTACGAGGAGATATCTATTATTGGAAGATGGAGCGGCTCCAGGTATTTCTGAAATAACACAGTTTAATTTAATTACATGGCTCGAGGAGGCATACTGTAGTTGGACATCTTTTCTTGTGTTTTCAAGGCTTTTTTTTTTTTTTTAAACCAACTGTGCTCAGTTTCTGCCAAATACTCACTTGGTTTATAACTACGAGTCGACAGCAAAAAAGTTCATTCCTAAGGAGACAATCATTATTTCTAACGTTCTTAATACCCAAGTTGTCAGGCCCCAAATTCCCTTCCACTTTCCAGCAGCAGCCCTGGCAGCTGGCTCTGGATCAAAGAGAACAAATTCATTTCTTTCCTGAATATTCACCAGTTAGAACTCCATGAATCCTGGCGCCAGACTGTCGAGGTCCCAGCTCTGGGGCCTCGTCCCTCACAATGCAGAGAGAAAGGACACCCCTCAGACTGAAAGCGATCTTGAAACAGCCTGGTTTTATCCAACACCATCGCCAGAAGGAGGAGAAAACTGTCATTTTGGCCCTTTGGAAACCTGACCTCTTTGAACCTAAGAGAGAGGAATGTGAGGAATTGTTAAAAGACTCTGGTTGGCTTTTAGGCAGACCTCTGGGCTAGAGATCAAGCAGAGAAGGGGCGGGGGATGGGGACTTGAATCAGGAGAGGCAACCAGGTTTCCAGGAAAACTTAGAGCAAGTGGTTAGAACAGAAAGGAAACAATGTAGCCCGTACAGGGAACTCGCCCAGAAAAATCACTGACTGGAGCACACACCCTTAAAATAAAATAGCAATTTGTTTCTCAGACTTTGGCCCCAAATTTGCTGGCAAATCTTAAAAATAAATCAAATCACCAAATGGGAAGCAAGAGAAGACCCAAACACAACACATAAGCTCCTCTGTGATCTCCCCAAAGGTGAAAGGACTGCCTCGATTATTATCGTAATACACTTGAAGTTGTAAAAGTAGGCGGCATGAGTTTTATGCGGTTTAATTTCAAATGTATAACAACGGTCAATATTTACAGAGCACCTTGGCTCTGGCTTTCTACATAAATGGAGCCTATTTTACTCTGTTCACAAAGGTATTATGATCACTGTCTCCAACCTGTCGATGATGAATCTCCCCAAAGGTTACATGATAGGCCCTGACATCTCGAACCTGATGTGCATCTACGACATTCTTTAATACCTCTCACTTCGCACTCAGAAAGGCGTCCCACCATTGTTAGAAGCCCTGAGAAATAAAATCATAAAAAACTAACCAAAGTATGTGTTACCTGTTCTTTGGGACATTTCAGTGAGATTCCCCCTCCCCCCCGCCCCCGCCGACAGGAACTGTTCCCCGCATAAATACACTCAAAGCGCACACAAAAATGAAGAAAGAATTTTAATGCTCAAGTCCAGAAAAATCAATTTGGGTCCATTCATTGAGATTTCTCCCGTCAAGGCAATATTCCCCAGGAAACCACCGTCACCTGGAAGACTCCTGTAAAGGTTTTTCCAAGCAGGAGAATAGGAATGTACCTTTTCCTGCTGGAACTCAAGACTCTCTGAGCCAGTCTCCCACCCTTGGGGAAAACGCTTCCTTCAGGGCAAGGACATTCATAATTAGACCCACTATAAATAACTCGGGCTTCAGAGCGGTGCCACTTGGAATATTTAACATGTGAGCAGGGCAGGAGCTTGGCCCTGCTCTCTCACCAGACAGTGACCATCACCCGCTCAGGAACCCCCTCAAATAATGTTCTTCTCCAAAGAGCTGAAAGCCCACAACACCCGGGAACCGCATATGAAAAGCTATAAAAACCCAACCTTTTTCATTTTTGTTAAGGTCTGATTTTTAACCTGATAGAGATCAATGTCAGCTACCAGCTCAAGAGCACGCTAATTATCTTAATGAAAATTTAGTTATGAAGAAAGATAAACACAGCAGAGGGGAAATATCAAAACCCTGAGAAAGGATGTGTGTTGTGAATTTGCTTTGAGAACAGCAGGGAGCAGAGGAGTTCAAACCCTCTGCCTCCCCTCCTTCTACTGTGTGATCCTGGGCAAATAAATTCCCTAACTGCTCAGCATCTCAGCCGCCCCCCCCCCATGAATAACAGAGCAAGTACCAACACCTTGCTTACTACTCCATTGCGCAGTTACTGGAGGGGGGGATGCAATGGTCTGTATTTCACTGTTCATCACTGTAATAGAGATTCCAAAAATCAGATTATTCAAGGAGAGTACACAGCCAGAAAAGCAGAATTTGGGGTTTCTGAGAGCTGCAGGGATTTAAAGGGCAAATCCTGTTAAGTTTCACTGCATCCTAATGAGGACACTTATCAGTAAATATTTGCTTAATAAGTGGAAAAGACCGATATATGAGGACAAGGGGACAAAACCCTAAGGAAAGCCGCCCCTTCACTTCTTCCTGCTTAAGCATTAATGTCATGGCTCCCTCTCTAGTCTCAGACTTCCTTACACAGCCTGTCCTCCCCTCTTGCAACACACAACGTTCCTTGTCTCATCCCTCCACCACCTCAAAATGGGAAGACATTGAACTTGGGTTTATCTAAGAGGTGCGGGGGAGGGGGCACAGCTGAGAGGTGAGGGGCCAAGGGTATTTTTGTTCATTAGGAAATATTTACTGAGCACCGATCATGTGCCAGGCACATTTCTTTTACTTTTCAAGGCTTACTAGGATTTCACTAGCCAAGGCACTTTGGCTCGCAACAAGTGAAAAGCCCAATCAACCTTGCCTAAGAGAAAGCGGATTTATTTCCAGGAGACACGCAAAGCTCATGGAACTTTCTAAGTTAAAGAAATAAGAGAGTTACAAAGGACTGAAACTCAAAGCAGAAATCTCTCCAGAAAACCTCTTTCTCTTTCATGGTTCTGACTCTCAAGAACCACGTGTTTACTCATCTCACCCTCTCTCTGTGGTCTTCCTCCACTAACTCCTGAATTAACTCACATTTCAATTTAATTCAATTAAGTATCTCATTCAATATATTCATTGACTATTGACTGAGTGTCTACAGGGCACCGGGCACTGTTCTGGGTGCTGAACGAGAGCAGTAACACAACTGGAAAACATCTTCTGCCGGGGCGGAGTTGACTTCCAGCAGGTGCAGACCATCAACACCTAAGTGCCAGATGAGCCAGGCTGGTGGGGGTGGTCTAAGAAATAGACATTTCATTTTTGTTCCCAGTTCTTGGTACAAAGCTCCAAAAAGCCTTGGAATTTGCTGAGTGACTAGAAGGAGAGGAGTTTTAGGGGCATCTGTTATTATCCAAAAGCAGGTCCTTTCACCCGTACCGAAATTTCTGCTCATGAGGTGACTATTGATGAGCCAGAGGAACCAAGCAGGTGATGAAAGTCTTGGAAGTCTCTGCTCCATCTCCCCACTCCCTCTACCTCTGGGGAGGGCAGTGGGGCTAGAGACTGAATTCAATCATCAATGGCCAACAACTTAACCAATCATGCCAACATAATGAAACCTCCATAGAAGCCCCTAAATGACAGGGCTTGGGAAGCTTCAGGATTGGTAATGGTGCCAGGAGGGTGGCAGGCCCAGAGAGGACATGGAAGTTCCACACCATTCCCTGTTCTAGGCCTCTCTTCAATTGGGCTGTTCCTGAGTTACATCTTTTACAATAAACTGCCAAAGGCAAGTAAAGTGTTTTCCTGAGTTCTGTAGTTCTTCTAGCAAATTACTGAACCTGAAGAGGGAGTCATGGGAGCCCCAAATTTGTAGTCAGCAGACAGTGGTGTGGCCAGCCTAGGCATCCCAACTGCAATAGGGGAAGTCTTGTGGGGCAGAGCCCTTAGCCTATAGGGGTCTGCACTAACTCTAGGAATCAGCATCAAAACTGCATGGGATTGTTGGACACCCTGTTGGTGTTGGAAAATTGGGAGAACCGGTGTGGGAAAAGGCATAAAGCCAGAAAATGGACAGTAAAGCCAATGGGAGAAGACATGTGCTACTTCAGAGGTTGCTCACAGTTCTTTCTGACAGGTGTCAATCCCCCAGAGGGCTAGATGATGTAAAGGAGCAAGTTGAGCCATTTACAGATAAAGAACATTCTAAGACACAGTGAGTGCAAAGGCCCTGAGGCCATGTGCCTGTCATAATTAAGCAAAAGCAATGCTGTTTGTAGAGCAGATGGACAAGTGGTCGAGGAGACCAGGGAAGGAGCAAATGGCACGATTATGTGAAACTTCAGAGGCCACGGATGGACTCTGAATTTTATTCTTAATAAAATTTGAGACTTGTGGAATTTTGAGAATAGTGGCGTGCTCTAATTCATAGTCTCAAATATCATCTCAACCAAAGAAGCAAGTAAAGCAAGCAAGGACAGAAGCAAGGGAGCAAGTTAGGAAGCTGCTGTCATTGTCCAGCCAATAAGATATGGAGTTTTGACTTACAGGGATAATAATACACACTAAGAACTAAATCCCAGATCTATTCTGAACAGAGAGCTAACAGAATTTGCTAAGCAAGGACTAATGAAATGTGGGAGAAAAAGAAGAGTCAGGGATGACTTCAAGTTCATGGTCAAAGCAATTAGACTGAGATGGGAAGAACATACAAGGGACATATTTGGGGAACAGGGCAAGGAGATCGACTGAGATACCTTTGGTCCAACTGACTAGAAGAGGAAGGACCCAGTGACATGAACACTGCAACAAGAGTCTGATGCTCGGGGGTGCTTGGGTGGCTCAGTTGGTTAGGCGTCTGCCTTTAGTTCAGGTCGTGATCGCAGGGTCCTGGGACTGAGGTTCCAATGCAGGCATTGGGTTCCTTGCTCAACAGGAAGCCTGCTTCTCCCTTTGCCCCCCACTTTCCCCAATTCAAAAAGAAAAAAAAGAGTCTGATGTTCAGCAGAAGCTTTAGGTCAATGAGCATCAGTAGGCAGGAATGTGCACTTTATGAAAGTTATAAAACACTTGATTTTCAAAGACAAAAATGCTAAAAAAAAAAAAAAAAGCCCCAGAATTCTCTTTTAAGAATTTGAAATAGGCTGTTACTAAAAGCCTATAAGTCAGATTTACCACAGGTAATATGCTATTTCTAATGTATCACATCTCCCTGAATCCAAAACAAGTATTAATTTGAAGATAAAATCAAACAAATTGATGATTACGCAGCAGAGCCAAATTCACAAATACTTACTAAAGGCATCGTTCACTCTCAAATGAACTGGTACAGTATCCTGGTTAAACAACCCATTGCTCTTTCTTAACCGAATCCCAAGAGAATGGTGTTACAGACTTCGTGTTTTGGTTTTTTTTAAATACAAACTAGTTATTTGAAAAAAGGAGTGCAAGTCATATTTTGACTTGAAACTGAGACCTCAATGAAGAATTTGTTTCTGCCTTTCAACAGATGTAATAGCAACATTGTCTCTCCCTCATCTTCACTGGTATGGGCACTGCTAATTTTTGGGTCTCTGCAGAGGAGAATAAATAACTTAATCATTTCTGGGTGGTTTTAATGTTAAAGGGAATAACAGTATTGGAATAAAGATTGTAACAGATAAGTAAAAACAATATAAACCCAATGTTAATTAAATACCTAGTATTTAAGGCGGCATTTAGTCTGGGACAAATACTCAACATTTAAAAAATCTACTACATCTTTTTTAATCGTCACACCTGAGAGTGCAGTTCAAACTGCCAGAGGGCAATGAAAACAGGAAGTGAGACATTAAAAGTCAGTCAAGTCTACACTGAAGTCCTACGTGTGCTAATTCCTACCTTGGTGAATCTGAACACGTTCATTAATGCCACTAAATCACATTTTCCTTCCTTTCCATTTAAAACAAATGGGTTTTAGGGTGGCCGGGCGACTCAGTCGGTTAAGCGTCTGCCTTCAGCTCAGATCATGACCCCAGGGTCCTGGGATGGAGTCCCACCTCGGGCTCCTGCTCAGCGGGGAGCCTGCTTCTCCCTCTCCCTCTGCCCCTCCCCCCTACTCATTCGTTCTCCCGTGCTCTCTCATATAAAATTAATAAAATCTTAAAAAAAAAACAAACAGAACAAATGAGATTATTACGGTACCTGCCATAGAGGGTCACAAAGGACACTATGAGGGGACGCACGCCGGTGCTCAGCACAGTGACAACCAAAAGCAAGGACCCTGAGGCATTATTACCCACAGCATCCCTTGGCCATCCCAACCAGCACCTTCACCATCATCAATCCTGTAAGGGAAAATCTGTTTTCATTCCTGTTTTACCAAGAGGGAAATGAAAGCTCAGAGATGCTCAATAAATAACCCAAAGCCACAGTTTGTGAATGTCAGAGCCAGGATTTACTTCAAAGACTCATTCAAAGTCAAGCTGGATGACTCCAGCGCACACAGAGGTGAGCCCGTTTTGGTATCACAGGTTGCGAAATCACGAAGCTTCCAGTTTATTTCAGAACTTAAACCTGCTATGGCATTACTGTGTTTCAGGGAACGCCTACAGAAGAGCATCTGATCCCCTTAAGAATCCATAGCTTTGCCCATTATTCACGTGAAGAAACAGAGGCCAAGTTAACCCCAGTGAGTTAACCAAATGCTAACAAAACCTTGACAAGAGACACAGAAGGGGTTAGAACTCAGATCCATTACACTCCGAGGTTTAATGTTGCACAGAGGGTGGAAGTCACATTTGAATCAAGTCAACCCTGCTAATTTTTCAGGGCTTTGGCAACTCCTATTTTTCAAATTCTCTAACAAACAGAAGAAATGGAAAGAATATTACAAAACAAAGAAACTATGAATCTGATATGCGTTATATTTAAAAGTGAGCGCATGGCTTTCAAGAAACTTGATAACAGGAGGAATTTCGAGCCCAGGAAACAGTTTGTAAAAACAGAACTTGCTTCTGTGAAAAACCTGCTTTAAATTCAGTGTTGCAGAATAAATGCAAAGATGTTAAAGACTTAATTGCTGGTTTCAAAGTGGGTTCCCCCTACCCTGTAGATTCTTGAAGGGCAGGAACTAAATCTAACTTCTACATTTCACAGCCCAGCAAAAACTTTGATCTTCCGTATTGTAATCTTGTGCTATCATAAGAAATACCTAGTTGGTCTTCATCCCTGTTTTCTTTTTTAAGATTTTATTTATTTATTTGACAGAGATCACAAGTAGACAGAGAGGCGGGGGGTGGGGTGAGCAAGCTCCCCGCTGAGCAGAGAGCGGGATGCGGGACTCGAGCCCAGGACGCTGGGATCATGACCTGAGCTGAAGACAGAGGTCTAACCCACCCCACTGAGCCACCCAGGTGCCCCCATGCTTGTTTTCTTAATACAGAGTTCCTAAACCCCTTCCTGAGTGAAAGAGGTCAGGAGCATCCTTTGTTACTTAAAATAAGTCCCATCAACCATACCTGAGGTTAGGCTAATGAGGTGACTCCTTAGATGAGGAGCTGGTTGTCAGAGAAACCAACACTGTGACTGAAGGGTTGGAATTTCAGCCCCATCCCCTGCTCCATCTCCAGGGAGGGGAGAGAGGCTGGAAATGGAGAAAACCACCAATGACCAGTGATTAGACCAATGATGCCAATGGAACGGAACCTCCACAAAACTCCTAAACAATGGGGTTCAAAGAGCATCCAGTTGGTGAATGCATCCCCCAGAAAATGGCACACCCCAAACCCACAGGGTCAGAAGCTTCTGGACTCAGAACCCTATGTACCTTTCATCTCATTGTTCATTTATATGCTTTATAATAAACCACTACCAGAATAAAAGGTATCCCTGAGTTCCACGAGCTCCCTTAGCAAATTATTAAACCCCAGGAGGGGGTCATGGAACCCCCAATTTGAAGCTAAGTCAGAGAGAATTGTGGGTAACATTGAGGACCCACTATTGCAATTGGCATCTGAACTGGTGGGCAGTCTTGTGGGTGAGCCTTTAACCTAGGGGTTCCGCCCAAGCTCTGGATAGTTAGTGTCAGAACGAAATTGAATTCCAGGAAAGCAACTGATGTCAAGAGGGTTGGAGAACTGGTTGGTGTGGGAAAACCACACACCCATTTGTTGTCAGACGTACTCTGTGAGTAGGAACCGATCATAGTCAGTAGTAAGTGCCTATTTAGTAACTGAATGAATGAATGCCTGTGTTAATTTTTTCCTCACTTACTGCTAGGCTTGATCTTGGGTCAGTGCGGAGCACAGACCTGGGGTCAAACCATCTGTGTTGGATTCCTGTCTCTATCACTCAAAAGGACCTGAGTTTTGTGAGAATAAAGGTCTTAGCACAGGACCTTAGAAGGAGAAGACGGAGTTCAGACACGAGACCCAAAGAAGACAACAGAATGTCCCTAAAGCTACAATATTTCCAAAGAGTTAAATGCAAATTACTTTCTTCCCTCACTTACAGCTCTCCATCTGCTGTAAAAGCCTCTTTAAATAAAGCAGGGTTATGGATACTCATACACACACTGTCTCTCCTAGGAGGCAATCATTTAAACAACACTGTTCAGTTCTTTTTAGACTGAATTAGAACCCTAATTTGAATAAAATCAACCTCTACATCATATTCAAATTTGTGGATTTTTTTTTACAGTAATTAAATATGTATCTGTAGCTGACAATGGGTTCTCCACATGCATACTTAAATATAGCTCCTCTTCCCACTACAACACGGTTATATAACCAGACACACTTCTGCCCACTTCAGGAATCACATACAGGGAAAGGAGCATCTGGGAGCCGGATTCCGAGACGCTGTCTATCTTTAGCCTCAGGGTGCATGACACACTGCAAATGAACATTTTACTATTATACACACCTTTCTCTTTGTTTCCCCTGTCCACTTGAAGAGTCAGAAGTAACAAGAGCTGGAAAGAGACGGGCTGAGTCAGGGACTGCTGTCGGCTATGGCACTGCCCACTCACCGATAGCATAAAAGCACACTCGCAATGTTGATGCCATCACCTGACAGAACTGGCTCGGGGCCAGCAATCTGACGTCTCTGTGTCACTAGCATACATTTCTCGGTAGCTAGCTTCTCCTCAGGAGGCTTGGGACCCATCAGGGTACGCTCTCCTTGGCTGAACCATGCCTCTCTTCATTGGCAACCAGTAGAGGGAATGATTGCTCTGCTGGGTACATAAATTAACTTTCCGAAATGGGTTAAGCAGACAGAACCCAAGCTCAAAACTCTACATATCTGCATCCGAAGGGACAAGGGTAGGATCTTCCCCCTTCTACGATCTCAAAGGAAGATTTTAGTTATCAATAACAACAAGATCAACTACAGTGGAGGAGAAAGTGTCCCTACAAAGATGGTCATGTCCTAATACCCAGATCCTTTGAAGAGGCTGTCCTCCATGGCAGAAGACAGGCGCAGATAGGCTTCAGAGAAGGATTTGAATATGGGGAAATTATCCTGGATGATCCGAGGGGGCACAATGTCATCACACGTTTCCTTACAAGAGACAGGCAAGAGGGTAAAGTCAGCAGAAGGACACGTGACACTGGAATCAAAGACTGGAGAGATGGACTCTGAAGATGAAGGAAGGGGCCATGAACCAAAGAGAACAAGGCAGCCTCTAGAATCTGAAAAACGCAGGGTAACAGTCTTCCTGAAAGTCCCCAGGAGAAATACAGCTTGCCGACCTCTGGATTTTTGCCCCCAAAGACCCAGGTCCAACTTCTGACCTCCAGAACTGTAGGCTAGTAAGTTTGTGTTCTTTTAAGCAACTAAGTTTCTGATCATTCATTACAGTAGCAAAAGGAACATAATGCATATAGGGTTTTTGTTTTTGTTTTTTTGTTAAACTTCAGACAAATCTTTTTAGGATTAATTTCCATGTCTGAGAACCAAATCCAAACATTGAACTATTCTGACCACTGAAAAGGATATACTGTAACTTAACAAAATTACTTCTGATTCTTAAAAAATGTATTTATTATCGTGGTTCCTCGCTTATTTGCCCAAGTATAACACATTCATTTATTCATCCATTTAATACTTTATTTCACTTCTTCAACAGCCCTTATCGAAAGCACACTTCTGAGAAAAAGCAGATTAGAGAAAGACACAAATGAAAATTTCAGCTCCTACCCTCTTGTCGCTCCTGGTCTAATACAGGAAAAACACAGGTCAAAAATGTCCGTATGTGTCATAAGCAATTTAAGGAAAAACACAGATATAACATATAGTCTATAGAGCTGATCTCTCCAATCCTATATATAAGTAAGATTTTAAATAAATAATATATAAATACACATGTAAATATTTCATTCCATAGCTCCTTCCTTCTTTTTAAGACTATACAGCATCCCACAGCATGCATAATCAATAGCCATTTGGCTGCTCTCTGTTAATGGACAGATACTGTTTTTAATTTACACCACCACATGAGCTGGATGTGGTCGTCATCCTACTGGATCTCTGGTTATGCACATGTATTTCTCTGTAGCTCAGTAAGTAAAACAACCTACAGAACACTCCCCACAAGGTGTCATTTACATAAAAGAACACATATACCAAATAACTATGTTTTGGGGGCTATATACATTTACGCCTATGCCTAGAGACTGTCAGTAATTATATTATGCAAATTAATAACAATGGTTACCCCTGGTAAGAAATTAAAGGCAGGATGATATTGCCAAGGGACACTAGCCTTGGCATTTATTTGTAGTGTTTCAACACCCTATAATGAGAACGTGCTTTGCATTATTCATGTAAAGTTAATAATAAAGCATTACAGTGGCATATGCTCCCGAAGCCTAGCAAGAAGGCATCAATGGGGAGAAACGGAGGAAGAGTCAGCCAGATACAGAAAAGAGAAGGACGGGTGATCATGGCATGGGGCTTCAAGGGGACACAAGAAAAATTCAAAAGACAGAACAGGCTGGCCAATGACTCATCCAAGGCTGAGACTCCAGAGAACATTCAGTGAAAGAATGAGGTCATTGTCTCTGAAAGGTTAGATGGTAGCGGACTTTCCTGGAACGAACTGTGCCTGCAGCATACCTAAAACCGTGGTGAATCAACCCAGCCCTTCAGTAAACTATTAATTTATTGTCCCTTCCCTAAAAAAAAAAAAAAAAAACACTTCTTTCAAGTTCAGTGCACTTCCACAGCTGGAAGACTGAGATTTAATCAACCGAGAAGGAATGTTCTAGGGGCATGGTCCTTGCTTGTCTTGGTTATCAGACTATCCTGAGGGCGTGCTCCTGGCTCAGAGACCGCAACTACTGAATACGTTTTTATTCAAGGTTCCCTGCATCACACAGTGCTAGGAACTCCCTTCCCTTAAATTAAATTTTCCCTCAGTCTTCTTCCTTACAGGTCAAAGCGTGTTAAAACAGAGGGAGAGAAAGAGAGAAGGGGGGTGGGAGAGAACACACACTGTCCCCGAATATGGGAAGGTGCACTGAGACCCCTAGACGTTCATGAAACTCTCTTCATCCCCATACAACTCGGCAAAATCCAATTATTTCAGCTCTTCGACAATTCAGTTGCAAATCTTGACGGGCTCCACAAAGGCAGGAGATAGCACCAACTCTACCGTGTCCTGATCGGTGATAAATGATCTCCCCCCCAGCCTAAAAGAAGCAGAATTAACACAAGGAGTAAAGTCCATTATAACTAACCCGTATCTCAGAGCGCAGAGTCGCGTCCACAAGACACTAACAGTATCCATGCTGTTCCTTATGGACTAAACTGTGTGTCCTACCCACCTGCTGGCCAAGTTCCCATGTTGAAGCCTCAAACCACAACGTAACTGTATTTGGAAATAAGGCCTTTAATAAAAGGTGGTGATTCGGGTTCAATGAGGTCATAAGTGTGGAGCCCTAATCCTACAGGACCGATGTCTTTGTAAGAGGAGGAAGAGACACCAGAGATCTCTCTCCCCTCACACGCACAGAAGAAAGGCCACGAGGCCATGTGAAGACAGCTGTCTGCAAGGACGCAGGAGATACCTTTCCAGATAACAACGTTTTGGGGACCACGATCTTGGACCTCCAGCCCCTAGAACGGTGAGGAAATAAATTTCTGTTGTTTAAGCACCACCGCCCACCCCCGCCCACCCCCGCCACTCCATCTGTGGCTTTCTGTTATGGCAGTGTGAGCGGACTAATACGCTGTTTTAAAAAAAAGGAAAGAATGACGGAAGGACGGATGGACAGAAGGAAGGAGGAAAGGACACCCCGAGGGAAAAAGGAAGAAACAGAATATTCACGTAATTCGACTCTCTACAATACACTTCACTCAAACTGTTCAGCATCAACGAAGATAAAGGGGTAGCTGATGTCCTTGAACTTGCTCCTAATGACCACTGACGGGAACCTACTGCTACATGTCCCCACTAACATCGGTTTTGTGTGACCTCAAATCCCAAAGAGACACCTTATTTTCATTAATTCCTCAACGAACCCTGTCTCCCGTCACTCTTCCCTGACCTGCCAAGTCTGTAGGAGCAAAAGGAAAAAAAAAAAAAAAAAAGCAAACTTGTCTTGCACAGCTAGTGAAGCTGCGGTTACTAGGCAACCCTCCATATATTTTAAAATAACTTGAGGTTCTTCAGCAAAAGGAAAGGGAATATTTAAGACCCTGTCAAGCTTCAAATTTTTAAAGTGCACCTGAACCAAAGTTAGTAAGAAAAAGAGATCTACTGCCATTTCTGGAACCCTTGGAATTCCTCTTTCGTCTGAAAACCGGAGAACGACTGTGGACTCTTAAAAACTCTTGACATCTTTTGACAAGTGGAAAAGGCAAATTCTCAGGCTCAATACAGTCCTGGAATGAGGAGGGCTTGGCAGAGTAATTCAGGGTAATGAAAGAGGACGAAAATGTCAAGTTGGCATCTGTCAAGCAGGAGACATGACTTCCCTGGGGGAAACCCCTTTTCTGTATCACCAAAAGGAACCCTGTATTCAAAGCACGTGTCCATTAGCTGGAGCGGTGCTGTCATATGGGAGGCAAAAAACCCTCTCGAGTAATCAGAATCCAAAATCACTCAGGACCTCGCAGTCCTTCCCTTCCCTTGCATCTTGCAATGAACAGCGGGTACAAAAATGTTGGGTGAAGCTATTGGACCCCTTCAGTAAAAGGAGGCACAGCCTCACAATTCCAGATTGGGGGGGGGCATCCAAGGTCATCCGAACCATACAAACAAATCCCTCTGATAACCTGTCTTATTTTTTTAAAAGACTTTACCACTTTACCAAATAAGAGTTTACAGTGTTTTCTCCTGTTTGTTTTTTTTGTTTGTTTGTTTGTTTTCCTAAAACTTAGTAACTCCCAGTATCCAGGAAATTCTTCTCCTATTCCTTCCTAATTATTTTCCTGGAAAAAATAAACCCATTTTCCTCTTGTACTATTCTCTAGAAAATAAAGGATAATTAGTCAACATCAGCTGCTTAAATTCCTTGGTATGAATTAGCCAACTCACGGCTCATTCCTCGAACTTGAATAATCTCAGCATCTTTTACTTTCCTTTGAAAGTCTTATTCTCTGGCTCTTTTGTGACTCACTTCTGAATTACCTTCAAACTGTCCACACTCTGTCGAAGGAATCAATGAAAGGAATCAATGATCGGAGTGACAAAATGGCAGCCCGCAAATGGGAATTGAGAATTTTTGCCCAAAGAGCATTAAAAAAAAATAATAATAATAATAACCAATATTTTACAATCAATTTCCCATAAAGCTGAAATTCTTATTTTGCTTAAAAATCCGGAAGAACTGACAAAGCTAGATCCCAGATGATGACCAGTTTAAAATCTGGGACAAAGGAATTGAACCAACTTCTCTGCTCCTTACCTGGTCACACAAAATCTATGATTTCCATATTCTTCTGAAATTAAGTGTAGCTGTGACCATTTTTTAGGAGGCAGAGTGTTTACTTGTTTATTTAGCTTATATTTCATTCAGTTTTACCGACCAATGTCACCACACGAACCCATTATAAAAAAGCCAGCTTCTATCTTGCTTAGGGGCAGAGGCTTTGCTGTGGAACAGATCCTTCGTCCCACATAACCACTCAAGGACAAGTTACTTACAATCTCTCAGCTTCGGTTCCCACATTTGTAAAACAGGGATACGACTGCAATTATCATTAAGTATGTGGCTGGAGGAAGGACTGAATGAAATAATGAAGTTCAAGCATTTGGCACTGTTCCTGGCAGACAGCACATCCTCAATTAAAACTCGATAAACCACCATAAGTATTAGTTTACTTCTTAGGAACTGAGTAACAGAAAACCAGTTACTGAGGCTGGTTAGCTTGTGCTCCCAAGATGGCTGCTCAACCTCTGACAACCCTTCCATGTTACGCTCTGAGAAAAGGGTAAGACATGAGTTGCCGGAGGACGCTGACCTTTATTGAAGGGTTTTACTAGCAGCCCTATGGACTGACCGAACCCTAACCAAGAAATGGAGTCATTTTAGCTCGGTATGCCATGAGCCCAAGCCAACCAGGGATCTGTTTGTTGGTAAATAAGAAGCAGAAGAGAGATCCAGGATGTGTCCAGTGGTGTCTACCAAGCACACTTACTGGGATGGTGGCCTTGTTGTGAAATAGTCGGGGGAAAACTTCTGAAACAAACTTCCCACTCCACAAAATCATGCTCCTGCCTAGGTTCTTTCTCCCTTTCCATCCATGTTCTTGTGCTGAAACAGCTGCTAGGTGTTCCCATGGCTGTCTTCCTCAGGATCATGTGACAGTAAATACACAGCGACTCAGGCCACCATCTAATCACCATCACTCAGAGCTGGCCTTTCACGGCAAATTTCTTTCGAAAGTGTATTTTGAAATAGGAAATAGGAAAGACTCCTATTAAAAATGCTGCACTTTCTGGGCACCTGCGTGGCTCAGTCGGTTAAGCATCTGTCTTCAACTCAGGTCATGATCCCAGGTTCCTGGGATCGAGTCCCACATGGGGCTCCTTGCTCAGGGGGGAGTCTGCTTCTCCCTCTGCCCCTGCTCATATGCACACATGCACGCTCGCTCTCTCTCTCTCTCTCTCACACTCTGTCTCTCAAATAGATAAATAAAATCTTTAAAAAAAAAAAAATGCCACACATTCCCACCAAACCAATTTTATACCCTCGCCATCCCCAAGACAAAGAGTTGGTGGGCCTATATTTAAGCCGTTGCCTACATTACCACGGTGAAGTAAACAGGGTATAAATGGCAGCATCAAATTCCCAAATCAACCCAAATAATGATGAGATTCACAATTCCTATGTCTTAGCAAGTATAACTGTGCAAGTGAGTCACTTCCTTAGCATTTCTGCTAATGACCATTAAATGTCATGACTGTCTGAGTGTAACTGATGGGCCACAATATTCACGGGACCCACAGAAAATATAAAAGGTTGCATTTCAGTTGGCGGTTTTCTCAGGAGGATGATAAATCTTTCTTTTTCCCTTCATTCTCTGAGTAAGCATAATTTGTGGAAAGAAAAGTTTAAGGGAAGAGAGAAAGAAAAGGTAAGGAAATAGGTTTCTCTGAAGCTTCTTGGAGGAATTTGCTCACTATTTATTCATTCATCTAGTGGATTTCTACTGTTTGTGTCACTTGGCATCTATCCACTCCCACTGGTGAATGGCACTCAGATTCTCCCTGGGAAACCCCCTTGGCTCTGCTGGGTTAGGTAAAGTCGACCATGCTCTGGTTCAAGACAGGAACCTGATTAACCTCACCTACCCCAACATCTGAGCCACAGGATTGGTTCAATCATAGATCTGTGATCTAATTCTGGCCAGGAAGGGTCAGGCTCAGAATTGTTTCTTCAACTGTTAGGAGAGAAAGATGATCTCTCTCTCCCACTGGCTAAGAATCTGAAACCATATGGGCTGTGGAACCGCCACGGCCACCTTGCTAGTAAGCAAAGCAAATTCAACAACTTTTACTGAGCATCTACTATGAACCAGACACTACAATATCCAGAACATCCAGTTCTGGATAGTCACTACCATTGTTACCCCTCTTTTAAAGATGGGGAGCCTCATCCCTCCGGGAGTTAGGCCATTTCTACAGGGTCACAGAACAAGGAAATGGTCAGACAGCATTCATACCGAGGACAAGCACACTCATCCTCTAGAGTCATGCTACATCCCTCATAAGGTGACAATAAGGCTTTATAAAGAAGTATTTGAAAATGTTTAGCCAAGCACGGGATACACAGAGAACACCCAAGAAATGGTCGCTATTACTGCCCCTGTGGTCCCTGTTGTGGGAGTCCGGTGGCTCTGAATGTCCTCAGAGCAGTGCAACAGGCAAGCACTACTGATCGGGCCAGTCTGGCTGAGCCCTCTGGCTCAGTCACACTCTGACGGGCGGCTCTTTCAGCTCCACAGGCCCGGAAGTGAAATCCAGTGGATATATTCATAGAAGGCATGTGCTCCCAATGGCCAAACGGGGACTGTCACTCTGGCCCAGCGAGGGCACAAAGCCATGCAGCCTTCCAATCCAGCTCAACCCAGGGCAATGTGAGCGAACTCACGCGAAGCAGGAAGGGGACGGCCTGCGGGATTCTGGCAGATCAGGACGGAGAAATGTTCCCGCTTAAACTAGGCCATGGGATCCCATGCGCACTCCATTGAGAAAGCTCACGTGACATCTCTCTTACTGTTCTCGCAATGTTGTCTGTTTGCCCAGTTGGTCATTAGTATAAAGTGAGTTTCTGAGTGCACATCTCTGGCTGTGGGGTAAAGAGAGATCAGCAACAAAACACCTCTCTTCACCAGGACCAGAAGTTGAACCTGAAAGGGTTTATTTATTGTCTCTTTAATTCTAGTAGAAGCTAAAAATCATACAAGTACAAAGTGTAGAAAGGCTGTTCTAAATACTGTGGTATTTCAAGTGCATATATCTTAGGATTAAGTATAAAGTGTGACTGTTAATTACTGAGTGTGGATAGAGAGCCAGCCTCTCCCACAGTCCCTCTGCCTAATCAAGGGAGAAAAAGAACCCATGGCCAAGAGAAAGGAACAGCTTTGTGTCTTCCAGCAGCATTGTTTCCAGGACACTGGGTGTGAAAGAACAAAGAATGCAAAGGAAAGGAAATATAGATCAGTATTTTCAAAAGTTTCCGTACTCTTGCCGAGAGCTCCGGTGGACATTTCTAAGTCTCCAGGGTAAGCGGATGGTTTTTACTGGATCAGCCCTTAGGCAGTGTTTTTCTTCCGGAGCTGTTGGAGGTAGAGGTCAGGGCGCGAGGGCATGCGGGCTGTCCAGGAATGAAATCCCTCTCTCTGATCAAAGCTCTAGTCTCACCCGCATGAGTTTCCCATTTAGAGAATTTAGTTAGAGGAATGGAGAAGAGAGGAAAGAGAATATTCTAGTCCGTAATAAATAAGCTTGCCTCAAACCCTTTCATTGGCTCTTGCTCTGTGTACTAACGTTAAAGACAAATAAGATGAGAATGTAAAGTGCTTATCAAAATGGTGGCTAACCTCTCTTATCTTAAAGCCCACCAGTGGCTTCCTGTCGTGTACAGAAATAGGCCGGCATCTTTCTGAGAGCGTATAGACACTCTTCATGATCTAGCTCCCTCACAGATCTGCAGAAACAGCCCCGAACACTCCCTCGCCCTCGCTCACCCACCTCCTCTCTAACGCGCTTCCCTCCAGATGTGCTGAGCGGCTGCGTCCCGCGGTCTCACTCCCCCTGTACCCTTCCCTCCGTCCACCACAGTCATTTCCAAACCGGGTTGCAGCCACATGAAGGGAAACACTATGAACACTTGTACTTGCTTGTGTGTCCGGAATAAGTCAGAAAAGAAGTTTGCTAAAATATAATACTGTAATTTGTGGATTGGGCATAGGGCAGCACAGGCATAATGAAGAATCAAGAATAAAGGTATTAGAGTTGCCTTAATGGAATGAATCATGTCATCAAAACAGTTTGAAGCGTATGAATCTAAAAACACCCTCTGTGTCTTATCATCACATCTCAACCCAACTATGCCTGGAGAAATCTACTTTCTGACATCCTTCCTCCAAGCCATCCCTGAAGTCCCCGAGCTGGCCTGGAGGTAGCTCCGATGCCTCGCTGCTCCCATTCTTGTGTCTCACCAATCCTCTCTCCTCCCGGCAGCTGGTGACAGCTTCGTCCTTTCACTTCCTACTTCGTTCCTTCCACCAGGTCTCAACACACTCAGAATTCATCCACACCCCTCACCGTGGACTCTAAACTCTACAAGATCTCGTCCCCATGTCGTTCCTCAACCTCATATAACCATTCCCTTCGCCCTCTGGGCTCTGGCCCCACTGGCCTTCTAGATCTGTTCCCAGGTACCACAGGAAGCCCATTTTTGTCCTAGGCTCTTTGCCTCCTTCTATCTTCTACACGGAGGGCTTCGGCCAAATCTTTATATGGCTGGATCCTTCCCGTCATAAGGACTCACCTTTCCTCAAGCACTCAATCCAAGGCAGGCACCCACTCACTCTAGATCTGCACTGTCCAATATGGTAGCCATGAGCCTTTTCCAATTCGCCATTAGCTACGTGTAGTTTCTAAGCACTTGAAATGTGCTGTCATAAATAAAAGGCTAGGTTTTGAAGACTTACTGGAAAAAAAGAATGTAAAATGTCTCATTAACAACTGCTATGCTTATTATATGTTAAAATGATAACATTTTGGATATATTGGATTAAAGTATATTATTAAACTTAATGCCACCTGTTTCATTTTACTTTTTTAATGTGTCACCCAGAAAATTTAAAATTACCTACATGCCGCTCACATTATATTTCTACTGAACAGTGTAACCCTAGAATATATTGAATTTTTCATGTAATTCTTAGCTTCACCTACCGTTTGACTTATTTAGCATGTGTTCTCCACCCCCGCCCTCTGGGATCTCCTGGAAGGCCGGGTCTTCATCTGTCTTGCTCACACTATGCCGTTAATGCTGTCCAAGTTCCTGGCACACGTTAGACCCTCAACAAATATTTTTGTAACAAACGATTTTATAGCACCTTTTATACCAACCTAATGTTTACTGAGCACTTAGATGCATTATAAAAATAAAGCTGATGTCTCTATTTTATAGATGAGGACAGGGATATGGAAAGACTAAGTAAGCTGTAAATAACTAATTGTATAAAAACCATGATTTGGATCTACATGGTGTCTGCGATTTTCCCCACACTGCCCCACACCAGGGATCTCACTTAAAATTTCTGACTATTTATCTGTCTCCCCACCAGCACCATGAAGACAGGGACAAGAATTCACCCAATGTTGTTTCTCTAGTGCTGATACATAGTAAGTATATATATTAATATATATTTTTTAATAAGAAGAGCTTTCAAGGTTTGTTTTTTTTTTAATTAATTTATTTATTTGACACAAAGAGAGAGAGACAGATCACAAGCAGAGCAGAGCAGCAGGCAGAGACAGCGAGAGGGGAAAGCAGACTCCCCGCTGAACAGAGCGCCTGATGGGGGGCTCGATCCCAGGACCCTGAGATCATGACCTAAGCCGAAAGCAGAGGCTTAACCCACTGAGTCATCCAGGTGTCCCTCAATTCTGAATTCTTAATCTTTGCTCCAAACCCTGCTCTAGCTCCCTTTTCCCCACATTTCAGTTCCTGGCAATAACTGAACTCCAATGAGTGGAGACGACCACCAACTCTCAGAGATCTGAGCCAGGCTCTGCTTGTTTCCCAGCCACCCCCTCAAAAGCCAACAAGTCTTTGATGCTGATGACCTATGCACTCAAGGGTGTCCATGACAGGTCTTCCATGAGCTGAGTCTACAGCTGATAAAATCACATCTGGAGCTGTGCTCTGTCCTTTCCTGTCTACCACACTGTCGTCCGCCTTATTTCCTTCACTTAAGAAGGTAAAATGCAGAGACAAGTGAACAGAGCATGGCACCATCTCTATTCACCACCACATACTCCTTGAACTGTGGGAGGACCAGAAAGAACTGTACTGGTAAAGGCACTAAATAACACGGACTCTCAGAGTGAGCAAGATACTCATTCTGTCGTTTCGATTCTTCCAAATGAGTCAAGGAGAATGTGCCAGTCAGTTGCTAGTAATGAGTTTAAAACCTCTCTCAAATTTGCTAATCTTCCTCTGCAACAAAGAGCAGGCTTCAGGATCAGTACCTCTAGTGAGCGATATGTCCAGTTAGAATTCGATAATATTGCTTAGTTTTCAAGGCATTTATTATGACAGTTACCTTCTGGGGTAGATTCATATTAGGTCAGCTCACTTAGGCTGGAAATACTTTTCAAAGAATCGCCTTCCTTGCGAAGATCAGAGTAGGGACCACAAGAGCTGGAAGGAAGAGCTGAAGCTTTGTGTTATTTCTATACCTTGGACGCTCAGCGCAGGGCGTCATATTGACCGTCAGGGATTGTCTGGGCTCTGTTGGTTCACATTGTGGACAAGGGGCAACAGCGGGGCTGCAGTTTCTTCGGTTCCTGCCACATCCTCCTTCAGCTCCTCAGAAACCTGGGCCAAGTGTCTGTTTAACTTCTTGACGATGGGCACACCGTCTTCCCATCTTTTCCTTGGAGGACACACCCATTGTTGAAGATGTTGAATTAGGGGCTTTATCGATCAGAGACTCCCAGCCCGTCCTCACAGGCACCAGTTTGTTTTTGCTTCCTACCACTTTGTTTCCATCTTTACTTCTGATGTCAGCCTCCAGCGTCGGACACACCCAAGCCCCATAAACTGGATCCTAAAATGCGTTAAGAATGAATCCTGAAAACAAACCCTCCTCCTGGTTCTGCCTCTCTGATGGAACGCAAACGAACACAGCTTCTATATACAAAAGGTGACACTGGTTTTCATATTGGCTACTTCTAGAAAATGTAATAAGCATAAAGAAAAGTAAACCAGTCAAGGCTGTCTGCAACTATGATAAAGACTGTGGAAGGGACACGTGAATCACCGAGGTCTGGGAAATACACCATTACCTTTCCATTGTTTTTAAAAGTCAGGGACAGAAGCAACAAACATCTGAGTTAGATCCTACCAATGAACAAGATTCATGGCCATGTGGACTTTGTGACTTCCCACATTTCACTTGATGGTAGTACTTTCCAATAGCCCAGTCTTAAAAAAAAAAAAAAAAAAACAGTTGCTCATATCCATATATTGAAAATGGCAGTATAATAGAGAATTACATTTCAATTCTTAACTTCATAGTTAAAATTGAAATTTTACGATTTTTGTAAGTAAGCCATTCACATGGTTCAAAATTTGAACTGTCAAGAGGTATATACCGATCAGCCTGGCTCCTATCTCTCCGTTTTCTATGCCCTGAATCAGTGCCTGTCAAATATTTCTAAGAACATTTATTAGTATCTCATGCAAACATAAGACATACAGACAATATTACTATATAACCTTACAGTGCTCACTTCTTATACAAAGTACAGTATTCTGTGCACACGGTGGATCTGTACTTCTGGGTTATAATTTTAAAAATATTTTTCAAGAGCCCTAAAAATTCACTCCACTTTAAATTCACAATTATACTTATTGAGAAAAAAAAAAGTCTAAAGGAATGAAACCTATGCACAATGATGTTCTTTGTAGTGCTATTTATAACAATAGATAAATGAATCGCCTCAAGAATTCAAACTTAATATAATATTTAACACAGTGGAATATCATACAGCCAGGCCAAAGAAGAAATGAGCCTGATCTTATATAAGTAATGATGAGGAGAGGTGTTCCAAATTTACTAAGCAACACAGGATAGATGCAGAATAGCTTACCAGCACACATGCCACCGATGTGGAAAAATGGAGTATACAACATAACACATATGTGAACTTACCTGTATGTGTGTATGTTGCTATGTGCCTCAAAAAACACATAAGAAACTGGAACACTGATTGCCCATTTATAATATCGTTGTGGCTATAAGAAGACTTTTCATTGTGTATCCGTTCTAACTTTTAATGCTTAAATTTTCAGACATGTGAATCCCGTAAAAATTTTAAATCAGCTAGTGCAAAACTGTTACAGTAACATTACCATTATGGATTAAACAAGTGCATTTATCATTAACCTATCTTTCCAGTTTATTCTGATTCACCACTTCTCTACTGACACTAAGAATAGAGCCTTGCACATAAAAGGTCCTCAAGAAAAAGGAGCTGGATAAATAAATGAATGTGTAAAATGCACGGACCCACACATGCAAATAAGTGTAGTAAATATTTTAAACTACAGGAGGAAACAGATCACTGGTATAATGATTATGAAATAGGTCTTGATTGCTAATGTGGTTTCTGGTAGTGCTGTGCACAGACGACTAAAAGCCAGAGGTGCACCCTTCATTCAGACACAACTTAACTAAGAAGAGCTCCCACTTTCCCAACTTCAGAGTCGATGTAGATCGCTTTCTTGATGGAGAATAACCAATAAAGGGCATAAGCCACAAAACAAAGTTTGATGCTCTCCACTGTTGGCAAGCATGACAAGAGAACCGCACTCCGAGTATTAACTGAGGAATGTGAAGTTTGCTCAAAATTCAGAAATAGATATGATGTGTCCTCTCTCCGGTTTTGGAACAAAGGAAACCAAAAAGTTCATTGAAATCATTTGCAGCAGTTATTATGTGCTAAACACAGCTCAGCTCACCACTTCAAAGAGCCTATTTCATTTTTCTCTGGCGATAATAAAACTCCTAAATGAGTTAGGGAATTTAGAGGGCCTGAATTATGGAACTCACAAAACACTGTATATTCCTTTTTAAAATTTTTATTCTAATTCCAGTTAGTTAACATGCGGTGTTATAGTAGTTTCAGGTGTATAATGTAGTGATTCAACAATTCTACACATTGCTCAGCGCTCATCGTGAGACGTGTACTCTTAATCCTCATCATTTGATTTCCCCATCCCCCAACCCCCTTCCCCTCTGGTAACCATCCGTGTGTTCTCTATAGTTAAGAGTCTGTTTCTTGGTTTATCTTCCCCCCCCTTTTGTTCATTTGTTTTGTTTCTTAAATACACAGATGAGTGAAATCATATGGTATCTATCTTTCTCTGACTTATTTCACTCAGCATCACCCTCTCTAGCTCCATCTGTGTCATTGAGAAAGGCCAGATTTCATTCTTTTTTATGGCTGCATCGTATTCCTGTGTGTGTGTGTGTGTGTGTGTGTGTGTGTGTGTGTGTGTACATCACTTCTCCTTCATCCATTCATCAATCAGTGGACACTTGGACTGCTTCCATAATTTGGCTCTTGTAAATAATGCTCCTATAAATAAAGGAGGGGGCATGTACCTATTTGAATTAGTGTTTTTTTTTATTCTTTGGGTAAACACCCAGTAGTGCAATCACTAGATTGTAGGGTAGTTCTGTTTTCGACTTTTTGAGGAACCTCCAAACTGTTTTCCAGAGTGGCCGCACCAGTTGGCATTCCTACCAGCAGGGCACGAGGGCTCCTTTTTCTCTGCATCCTCGCCAACACCTGTCGATTCCTGTGTTGTTGATTGTAGCCATTCCGACAGGTGTGAAGTGCTAACTCAGTGTCATTTTGATTGGCATTTCCCAGATGGTAACTGATGAGGAACAACTTTTCATCTATTAGCCCTCTGTGTATCTTCATTGCTGTTCATGTCTTCTGCCCATTTTTAATGGGGCTATTTGTTTTGGGGGTGTCTACAAGTTCTTCATATATTTTGGATACTAACACTTTGTTGATATGTCATTTGTAAATATCTTCTCACATTCAGTAGGTTGTCTTTTAGTTTTGTTGAATGTTTCCTTCACTGCGCAGAAGCTTTTTATTTTGCTGTAGTCCCAACAGTTTATTTTTGCTTTTGTTTCCCTAAAACATATATTCTTATGCTAAGAGCCAAAACATGTACCACCTGAAACCTGTACGAGATATGACTTTGTTGTAGAACTTGGGATCCTCAACCCAGTCCTATCACCAGTGAATGCGTGAGTGCAAAGCAAACAGAACGTCAGCTCATCTGTGGCCTGCTGCCAGAGTTCTAGTCTTAAAAACTGGTCTTCATTCCCTCAGATGTTGCTGACAGAGATGTAAATCAGTGTGGCCCATAAGGAAGCTAATTCACAATGTATATCAAGAGTCATAAAAACATTCACACTTTCTAGGTTCCTAATCACCTCCATTGAAACATGGTCCGAAACAATCTGAAACATGGTCGAAGTTATTATAAGCCTGAGTGTTATCTGAATTAGAAACAATTTAGCTGTTTTAACTAGGAAGTAAATCATGTACCTACTCAATGGAGTATTATAGACTTCAAAATTATGGTTTTAAAAATTATGTAACCCTTTGGGGGAATATTTGTAATAGAACATAATCCATTTTAGATATTATACACAGACTATGACATTGTAAATATATAATTGCAAGGATGTGAAGTTTTATCTTTTTTATTTTTTTATTAATATATAATGTATTATTTGTTTCAGGGGTACAGGTCTGTGATTCATCAGTCTTACACAATTTACAGCACTCACCATAGCACATGCCCATCAGCCCGCTATGTCATCCCTCGCACCCTCTTCCTCTCCAGCAACCCTCAGTTTGTTCTGTGAGATTAAGAGTCTCTTATGGTTTGTCTCCCTCTCTGCTTTCATCTTGTTTCATTTTTCCCTCCCTTCCCCTATGATCCTCCATCTTGTTTCTCAAACTCCTCATATCAGAGAGATTGTATAATTGTCTTTCTCTGATCGACTTACTTCACTTAGCATAATACCCTCTAGTTCCATCCATGTCGTTGCAAATGGCAAGATTTCATTCCTTGATGGCTACATGATATTCCATTATATACACATGCCACCCCTTCTTTCTCCATTCATCCATTGTTGGACATCTAGGCTCCTTTCTTTCAACTTTTTTGAGGAACCTCCACACTGTTTTCCAAAGTGGTTGCACCAGCTGGCATTCCCACCAACAGTGTAGGAGGGTTCCCCTTTCTCCACATCTTCGCCAGCATCTGTCCCTTCCTGACTTGTTAATTTTAGCCATTCTGACTGGTGTGAGGTGGTATCTCACTGAGGTTTTGATTTGTATTTCCCTGATGCCAAGTGATGTTGAGCACCTTTTCATGTGTCTGTTGGCCAACTGGATGTCGTCTTTGCAGAAATGTCTGTTCATGTCTTCTGCCCATTTCTTGACTGAATTATTTGTTCTTTGGGTGTTGAGTTTGGTAAGTTCTTTATAGATTTTGGCTACCAGCCCTTTATTTGATGTATCAATTGCAAATAACTTCTCCCATTCTGTCAGTTGTCTTTGGTTTTGTTGACTGTTCCCTTTGCTTTGCAAAATCTTTTGGTCTTGAAGTCCCAATAGTTCCTTTTTGCCCTTGTGTCCCTTGCTTTTGGCAAAGTGAAATTTTATATGGGTATGGGAAAAAAATGTAAAGTATATATACTAAAATAATAATTTCATGTTGGGGTTTTAGGTTTATATTATTACAAGGAAATCAGTGGAAAACCCAGCAAAACAGTAACAATAAAAAAAGACAGAAAACATTTTATTGACACTGATGTAGTCTTTCCTATTTTCATTGTGCCCAGTATTCAAACTTAATTTGAATGAAAAGATCTTGGTTACTAAAATTCTTCTAAAGATTCCACTTATAGAACCTAGCTTAGTCCAGGGGTCTATTTATTCAGAAATAAATTAACACACAAAGAATGCTCAGACACCCCAGCTGTACTGTCTTTCCACTGTCTTTTGGTCATAAAATTTTGTTTTTTACTCAAATGCAGTTCTTTTAGTTCTTTTGCTCATTAGCAAGTCTGAAGTTTCTTCTCATTTTCAGAGAATCTTGGATAAATAAAATAGGTCAAGAAAATATCTAAAAGAGGCAGTCCTATAGGAGCATTTCAAGGCATTCAGTTTATTTCTATTACTGATGCTAAAATTATAAGGACTGTGTATAGAAACCTGCATTAGTGTGACAGAGATTAAACAGAGACAGGCATGGACCTCAACTCTTTTGCTCCTTTGGTTCTTACTTAGGCTAAGCCATCTTGAGTAGATTATGATTCCCTGTAAGCCCAGCTCCTTCATCTATAAATTGAGGACAAGGACAGCACATTGTCAGGGGCTGAGACTGGATTGAAACCTCAGAGGGGCACGATCTTCTCCTTCCCTGCTTTATATTATAGTCTTAAACAATGTATGTCAGTTATGCAATTTAGACAGATCAGATCGTTGGGACCACAACTCAAAAACAGTTCATGTAATTTTGCTACATAAAAGCAAACACCAACATTTGCAAAATAACACAGGAAACTAGAAGTGAACAAATTATCAAGGTAACTTGCAATTCCAAATCAGCTTCATTTGCTCTAAAAATCTAAAATTTCCCATTTTCTTGGTCTGACCACTGTCTCTCACCACCAAATCAGCCATCTTGAAATATCTGAGCGTAAGAACCCAGTCCCGTCTTTCTCTCTTGACTGACTAGAGCTGCTATTGTTCCTCGGATAATACAGTACGTGAAAAGAACGTTTAATCCTCAAATTTACCACAGCGAGTGAGATATGGCTGAAACCCTGATTAAAACAACATTAATAATGATCACGAAGGGAAAGTATATTTCATTGTAATTGGGAAGATGTCTTATAATGTTTCTGACAAGCCATAATAATCATGCTAAGGTGCAGGAGGTCCCGCTGCCTAGCTAGCTCTCTTGCAAAGGAAAATATACAGTCGAAGTGACAAATGCATGGCTTTACGCATGAATGAACATGATCCATTGTTGTCCAAAGTCCCAACAGCTACATAAGAGAAAAGGTCAGTGCCATTACTGGATGATATCTTTTAGGACAACACAATATGTATGTATATGCCCTTGTATAAAGATGCATTTTCAATATATTTTTAAATAAAATGAATTCACAAAGAGTCTCACCTCCCAACCAATGTTCTTTGTTCTTTATTTCTAGCCAATTACGGTCATATTTGTTTTTGTTATACTACAAAAGATATGAATGTGCACCATAAAAATACATAAGCAAATAGGTAAATGAAGAAATTGAAAAGCATAAGAGTAAAAAGCAGATGACCACCCACCTCACCTTACCTGCCCCGGTCCCACTTCTTAGAGGAAAGCACGGTTACATTTCTAATAGTTCCTACCAGAAACCATTCCTTTCCTCATTCCTCTATGCCCACACGGTAATATCTCTGTGCATACACGTGCACAAAAATTCCTCTTTTTTTTTCCTGCCATTTGCTTTTTCTCCTACACCACAAGGTATCAGGACAATCTTCCAGAAGGTACAACAATGGAGTAAAGCAGAACAGAGCAAAACTTGAAGTCTTCCGATTTTCAGTGGGCAATTTCTCACCTTACAACAGATTACACCACCTTTCAACTGCCCACTCCTGCCTTTACCAACACCTCAATTACATGATTTCACAATTTACTTATAAGAGTTTGGAAATATGAATTCAAAGGGTAAAATATCAGTATGTCCTTCGAATACAAGACTATTTAAATTAACATTTTAATTGGATCACAAGGTTAGCCTTGGTAATTCCAAGTAGCAGCCTCTTCATATTTTGGTGTTTGGTGTTCACTCCTTGATTCACTAAGCACCCCCCGAGGCTCCTGACAGAGGGCATGGCTTACGAACCCATGGGAACAAAGCAGCCTAGGTCTCCAACTTCAAAATCTGCTTTTCAAAGTAGCCTACAAGCTATGAAATCCACTTCATCAATTATTTAATGTAATTCTCACACACCCCTATGACATAGGCATCATAATTATTGACACCAACTAACTGAGAGAACAAGTTAAGAGAGATTAAGAAACATAAACAAAATTACAGTAAGTCACCGAGGTTTATGCTCTTAGCCCCCAGGTTGTAGACTCACAGGTCAGTTCCTGAGGGACCAGAGCTCTGGAGAAGTCATGAAATTCTCAGGGCCTTAGTTTCCCCAACAGTAAAATACAGGGATCAGAAAAGTCAGTATCAAACTGGTTTTATTATGTATGTCTATTTATTCTGGCTCTTTTCTCTAGCCTCTAGTATCAAAACTTGAAAACATTATTCTTTTTATATATTATATTCAGTATAACCTTCACTTGCATGCCTCTCTAGGTCAGAGAATAGTAAGAAATACTTTTTTAATAACTCTTATAGTCTCCTTATTAGTCATTTTTCCAACCAATATGCCAATGCCTTTTTCAGCTTGAACCTTTGGAAGGTGAAATGAAAGTTGCTAATTTTTATCTCCATGTGCCTAAAGCCTATCTAAAATCACGATGAAAAGTTCCCTGGAATGCGTGACCTGAACTCGTGGAAAGCTGCCCCACTCTTTGAGTTAATATTAGAGCAATTAGTCTAACAAAAGGGTTTTTTCATCTTTGAAATATTCGACTTCATCTTTCTCTAGAAAATAAGCTTCAAAGTTAAATACCAGTAAAATGTCCAATCTTCTTCACACACACTTTACTCTGTATCCATCTCTCTCAAGTGGATTTAACTTTAGAAATTTATTTCTGTATGATAAAGAACTTTTTCAGCCCCATGTGTAACACTGTCAATCTCATTAAAAGGGAGCCCAGCAGCCTGGGGAAATGTACTTCTTTCTAAATCTTTAATCAATCTCGAAACATCTGCCAGTCAGCATATCTTCTGTAACTCCATCTATTTTACAAATGTTCCCCAGAAATTCACAGTTGCCCAATGAAATTGACAGCTATGAAGAAAAATCAAATTGTCTCCTCTCAGTGAGTGGGCTACGTGATGGCCAAGTGCCCTGTTCAGGAATAAAGTAGAATCAAACCCACAGACAAAAGCATTTATCTTCCCTCTGGCTGCAAAGCTATAACCAGCACTCCCCTTTTATGACAGTGTGAACAGGTATGCAGGAAAAAGGACTGAAATCAAGACTTTCAGGCAAGAAACGCTAAAGTAATATGCATATGAATCTTGCCTACTGTTTATTTGGAGCTTCCTCCTTCAAGAAACAAAACAAAACAAAAAAAATCAAGGCTGATACTAATAATTTATGGAGTCCAGATTCAATGTACTAAAGTGGCTAAGGTATTTTATTTTAATTCATTTATCAGATGATTCTACTGAATAGACTGGACCATTTTAACAACCTAATAAATGAAATAAGCCACCAAACTTTTTATGAAAATTAAATTAACGAATCATTTTAGTTTTGAGAATAGGTAAAAATCAGAATCATGGGCCAACAAATCAAGCAAAAACATATTACAAAAGATCACAGATCCTTCTTAGGAAGGCTGAGCTAAAGCTGCAGATTTTTAATTATAAATCAGATTGTTGCAAGTTGAGTTTCCTGAGAAGCAGATTCTAAGGAGATCTGAATTCTGGAAGTTCAATGAGAAGGGCTCTCAAGAGCAACACCTAGGAGGGAGTCAAGGGTGCATGTCAACTGTGACCCACTCTCCATAGTGCCCTCTGAAGATCCACCACCCACTCAGAGTCATCCCAAATGGGGCAGGTCTTTAGTGTGGGCTGTGTCCCATGGAAAGAGGTTTGGCTTTTGGCCATGCAGCTCTCTTTGGGAGAAGCAGGGGGCATAGCTGCAAGTTGTCAGTCTAAACCACTCTGAGCTGGAGAAAGAGAGGCTTCCGTTCCAAGTGGGGGTGGAGGGATGGGGAGGAAGATCCGGGAGGCCCACTAAGATGCCGACTGCACAGGTCTAACCCATCCTGGGCAGCCTTTTGATAATTAGGCAATGGATGCTGAAGTATCAAGCCCAATGGCAAAGTTCAAATCCTCCTGGATCATGATGGTATAAGAATTAGGGTTTCGCTAAGACTCCCAACTGGAAAGTGAAGGGGACTTGGGTAAAAGCATGGAGGATTCGGCCCCTTCCCAGGAGGTCTACTGATCAGTGAAGCACAATAAAGAGTCACTCACTCACTCATTCATTCATTCACCAATTATAGAACCTCTGTAATGGGAAAAAGCAAGGACCCAGACAAGGACAAGCTGTGCCCTTATGGAGCTCACAGACTAGTTGAGAGTACAATCATTAAAACAATATTCTCAAAACATGTATCTTGAAACAGCAATGAGTGTTATGAAGAAACATAAGGTAGCACTGTCCAACAGAATTTTCTAGGACAATGGAAATATTCTGATTCTGTACTGCCCAAGATGGTAACCGCTAAAGAAATCTGGCTATTGAACACTTAAAATGTGGCTAGTCTAACTAGGGGACTTAATTTTTAAAATTGTATTTGATTTCGATTAATTTAAATATAACAGGATACATGTGGCAAGCGGGACCTTCCACCCCTGAGATGGGGAATGGTGTCAGGGAGAGCATCTCCAAATCAAGGACATCCCAGCTGGGATTTTGGGGGTGAGAAAAAAATAAAGTAAAAGGAAGAGAAAGAACTTTTTAATCAATTAAACAGCAGGCATATGGATAGTAATGAAGAAAAAATCCTGGACAGTGAAGGAACTAGAAATGGCATAGTTGCCTTGGGCACCAACTTGGGGGTGCACTGATCTGAACACTGATATGGGTGGTATGAGATATGGCAGGCTCTAGACCACAGCGTGTCTTGAGTATAGAATTACATTACAGAATAATTATGTGTAAGGGGAAGGCATCTGAGAATATTTAGAAATAGAATTAGGGTAGGATTACGTTTGATATTTTTTTAGGTGATCAATTTCCAGTAAGCAGAATAGATTTGGGGAGTGGAGGACTGAGCCAAGGAATGGAGGCAGGAGAATACCCTTCAAGAGTTACACACACACGCACACACACACACACACACTCACCGATACACCCACACACGTTAGGACTGGCAGAAACACGTACTGAACTCCTGAGCACTCTCAGTGGGAACATACCTGGTACAATCCCTTTGAAGGAAAATTGGCTCTGTTTATCAAAATTGTGAGGTACACCACTTTGTAAGAGAAACTCCTTTTTTGATTTAACTTAGAAATACAGTATTGTGTATGCATACAGGTATGCACAAGGATGTGCCCTGCTTTACCATTTAATTAGCCAAAACGAGACATTACCTTCAAGTGTCCATTAATAGTGTTAATTAAAGAAATTGTGAAACAGCCAAATAAATGAACAGTGGGCATCCATAAAAGGTGCTGAAAAGTGCTCCAACATAAATTAGAAGAAAAGGGACAGGGTATACAACAATATTAAATATGAACCCATATGTACAAAATGAACTATACAAAAACACCTGCATTTTTATGTATGACTATGCACACATATTTCTACAAAAATAGACAAGTATATGACCAGAATGGTATGCCTAGGAAGTGGGACAAGCATGGGGAAGGAGAGAAACTGCCTCTTCACTCTATTCTTTTTTGCATTGTTCTATTTATTTGCCATGTACATGTAATGTAAAACACTAGTTAAAAAGAACTGATACACACACACACACAGAGATCATTATAAAAGCAATCTTTTGTTGTAGCTAAAGTGGACTCCCTTCCTTCCTTTTTTCTTTTCTTTTCTTTTTCTTTTTTACTAGAGAGTCAACTCTATCTTTTGAAATTCAAGGTAAATAATAGATTTACAAAGTTATCTGGTTTTGTCCTGGGTCTGACCCAAACAGCTCAATGGAATCCAAGTTTTCTCTTCTATTTTCCACTTAGCAGGCCCTGGGAAGACCTGCCTGGGATGAAACAGAACGTTTCATGTGCTTGGGCGTGTTCTTCCCACCCACAACTGCACTCTGGCTCAGAGGTGGACAGGTGGTGAGACAGAACGGTCAGACATTAATACTTCCGTCTTGCTGCAAAGGAAGCTGAGGTGTGAGAAGTTCAATGACAAGCTCTGGTCCCAGCAGATGGCCGGCAGCACTAGGACAGAGCAAAAGAAAGGCCCTTTTTTTTTAATGCCAGCCAGGTTTTTCTCCTCCACATGCTGGGCCTACACTAAGGACTACAAACTGGATCCTGAGAAACAGTTACAACCAAAAATCACGCAATGGAACGCCGCACAACTCTTGGAGCTCCTTGGTATTTATAAATACATACATACATTATCTGTGAGTGTTACTGTCTGCTTCATAATATAATATGCCAAATGTTGTTTCAGAGTTTCATTTTGTAGCTAAATGTTGGCTGAGCTCCTACTGTGTGCCCAGACACTACTTGAGCCATGGAGAATTCTGCCCTTAACAAAACTGATGATTTTATCTTCTTGATGTTTCGAGGTAAGTAGGGAAAAAAATGAGACGTAAAGAAATGAGTAATCTAACAGATCATTACAGTCGTGAGGAATGTGATTCTGGATGAAACAAAAAGGAGATGAGACCGAAAATACCCTGGGGGGAGGGGGGCACACACGCAACCGGTTGGTCAACCGTTCCCTGGGGAGGGGACTTCTAAGCTGATGACTGAAGTGAGGGCCAGCCACTCCGGGAAGGGCATTACAGATGGAAGGAAACAGTAAGAGCAGAAGACTTACATGACAAAGAGGAGGAAGAAAAGAGAAGATGGGGCACCTGGGTGGCTCAGTCAGGGAAGCGTCCAACTCTTGGTTTCAGCTCAGGTCCTGATCTCAGGATCCTGGGAATGGAGCCCTGCATCGGGCTCTGCGCTCAGTGGGAGAGAGCATGTCTCCCTCTCTCTCTGTCCCCTCCCCCTGCTCTAAAATAAAATAAATAAATCTTAAAAAAAAAAAAAAAAGATGAAGAGAAGTTCAAGGTACCACACTAAGCAAGGACTTGTGGTTCTTAATATCTAGGAGATTAATATTCCACATAAATGGATTATTCAGAAATTGCATCTAGCTATCTCATCCCGCCTCCCAGCCAGACCCACTTGAAGCATCTCACAGGTTAATATGACCAGGTTAATAAAGATACCAGCTGCATTAATCAATATATACAGGCTGTATTAGTCAATATTTATTTATTTGATTCAGTAAACATCTTTTTTTTTTAAAGATTTTATTTATTTATTTGACAGAGAGAAATTACAAGTACACTGAGAGGCAGGCAGAGAGAGAGAGAGAGAGAGAAGGAAGCAGGCTCCCTGCTGAGCAGAGAGCCCGACGCGGGACTCGATCCCAGGACCCTGAGATCATGACCTGAGCCGAAGGCAGCGGCTTAACCCACTGAGCCACCCAGGCGCCCCCATGATTCAGTAAACATCTTGTTACCCAATAGATACTGATCAAATTTTCAATTTTATAGTTCTATTTTTAGAATAAAAATTAAAAACACAGTGACAGTAAACATATGATTTACTGTATCTTCTACATGAAAGATTTCTGCATAGCCTTTCCCACGAAGGTGCTTTTCTAATAAAGCAAATCCTTGCTTCCTTACTAAATCCTAGTAATAACTAAAGTTGAATGTTACCCTAAAAGAAAAAAGACAACAAAATTGAAAAGATTCTAATTATAAAACTGCCAAGAACTCAATCTCAGACTGGAGAAATTCCATACACAAATGGCTCTGTCTTTCACCATCTGGATTAGCAAAACCTCAGAAAATCTCAAAGCATACTTTTGCAAGAAGAGAAGAACCAGGCATTCTCATAGATGGCAAGGCAACTTTGATAAAAGTTTATGTGTAAATACACTTTGGTCACTTCTAGGAATTCATCTACTAGTATGCTCACCACAGGGTGGGAGAAGGGGTCCCACTTCTAGGAATTCATCTACTAGTATGCTCACCACTGGGTGGGAGAAGGGGACATCTGTGGCACTGCTTGTCACAGGGAAGAGAAAGAATTACTCAACTTTTCCACAACAGACTGGCAGCTACGACTCAAACTTGGGCTCTCCTGTATACCAGCTATGTGACTTGGACAAAACCTTACCCTCTCAGGTACTCAGTCTTGTGATCTGTAAAATGGGCACAAAACACCTTCTTCACGCCCATCTTTAATAACAGATAAAAGGGAGAAAGAAGAATGAGTAATTAAATAAATGGACAGAATTTATTTATACACTGGAATCCTGTCTAATAATTGAAGAGCATGATATAGCACTGAATAAGAAACCCACAGCACAGAAGAGGATGTAATTATATATCGCACACATGCACATACAAAACTAGCTATACACAGACTATTCTGGAATATTCACAGTGGTTGCTTCTAGGAACTGGATTCCTGGGAACAAAGTTCAAAGGAAACCTTATTGTTCAATGTACAAACTTTGTACTTTCTAATCTGAATCCAATATACATATTGCCTACCACAAGAAGAAACCAAATAAGATTTAATTTTAAGGGGGCCAGTCTAAACCTCCAGCATTAATTGCTATATTCCCTGATACTGACTTTGCAGGTTACATACCAACTGCAATTATGAGAAATTCTAGAACATTCTGCCACTCCAGCACAAAACCTACAACAAAATTAAGTGGGATATAATGTGAATATCTCATTTTACTATTCTGATCTGTAGCAAAATCACTCATTCATTTGGTCAGCAAATATTGAACATTTACTATGGGCAGAGAGCTGAGGGATACAGAGTGAACTAGGTAGCTAAGGTCTTTGGCCTCCTAAAACTTAAACCCTAGTAGGAGAAGAAATAACCTACAAAAATATTATGAAGAAAAGTATCTGGCACAAAAGTTAAGAAAATTTTTAAAAACCTATTCATACTCTTCAATTAGAAGGATGCTCTAGAGGGATGTGAGAAAAAGACTTTTTAGATGCGGTGGTCCTGGTAGGTTGTTCTGAGGCAGGAATTATAAAGTTAAAATCTGGAGACCAAGAGAGAAATGTGCAGGAGAAATTCAGAGAAAAGAGGAGCCATTAATGGAGATCTGTTCAAACCCATGAAGACCTCTCAGGGCAAACTCCCCAGGAAATGTTCCTTTCAAACTTCACTTCATACCACATTTTCCATCTGAATTCATGGATGTTGAGAACTAGCCCTGTTTCATAACAATCTATCTGGGGTCAATGTTGGTATAATACATCTTGGGCTTAAAAAGTGGTTCTTTTGCAGCTTAGCCCACAAGATGGAAACCTGGAGCCCTAAAGAAATTGTTCATATGAAGAGTCAGTTTTGCTAGGGGATTCAGAGAGGTATGATTTCTTGAAGGTTTTTAAAATAAATTTCTTTTATTGAGTGGCTTTAAGATAATAAAATGCATTTTAAGGCTTTAATTGCTTTCCTAAATAGTGAAACTTGTATTAAGGAAAAGCTCTGAACTTAAACCAGTGCTTTAATTTGAGTTAGCCCATTCGTAAGACAGACTTATTTTTCTTTCTGTTAACCACTAAAGTATTCACTGTAAACATTAGTGAAGAAAAGACAAAATAAAGGTTTAGGCAAATTTGAGATAAATTTGTGGAGGTTTTTAGGGTGAGAAGGGACATATGGTGATATCAGATGGAATTTTTTTAAAGAGGATGTGTTGAGTACTTGGGATATTTTTTCTTAGGAACCAATTTTTTAAGTATTTGTATAGAATCAAGCAATATGGTCAGTATAAGCTTTACATATAAGGGTTGAGGAACCTACTTAAGAAGAGAAGTATAATCGTCATTGAGTCTCCCAAGCTCAGTCATGCATAGGCCAACATTTGGATTTGTGCCATACTGAGTTCCACCACCTACCTTCATACTTTTCTTTAAGATTGTCTTTATTTATTTGACAGGGAGGGAGAGAAGAGAGAGAGAGAGAGAGAGAGAACACAGGCAGGGGGAGCAGCAGGCAGAGGGAGAGGAAGAAGCAGACTCCCTGTTGAGCAGGGAGCCCGACGTGGGACTCGATCCCAGGACCCTGAGATCATGACCTGAGCCAAAGGCAGAAGTTTAACCAACTGAACCACCCAGGAGCCCTTACCTTCCTAATTTTTGCTACTCTGTGGTATGCTTGCACTATGAGTTAGTGATCCATTAAACAACTTTACTTTTTAAATTAAATAAGCTTATTTAAAGAGGAAGCTACACATTTTTATCTTAAATGGAAAACCAATATCCCTTGAAAGTAAATGTAAAATTTAATGCAATATAAAGTTAATGAATACAATAAAACATAGGACTGTTACCCAAAGCCTCTGCAACTAAGTACAGTGCTCTCTCTATTAAAAGGTCTTCAGGGAGTGCCTGGCTGTCTCAGTTGGTAGAGCATGCAACTCTTGATCTCAGGGTTGTAAGTTCGAGCCCCATGTTGGGGTATAGAGATGTGTAAAATAAAATCTTTTAAAAATAAAAACAAAAATAAAATAAATACAATTTTAAAAGCAAAAGGACTTCAAGGCATTTGTTCTTTGAGACAAGTTGATTAAGAAGTAACATTTTTCTTATCTTGTGATTCAATGTTATTGACTGCCCTAATAATTACTTTCTCTCAAGATATACAATTCCCAGGTTTGAGGGCCACTATTAGAGTTGGTAGGCAAAAAATACTGTGATCAGTCTTTGAATCAAAGGTATGGGCCAATTCTATATTTTCTAACACAGTGTTTCAGGAGTGACTCTTAAATGAGTCCAATATTACTAAAGTTAACAGCAAGAGGAAAGCTAAATGCTTTCTGTTTTTCATTACCAACACCGTGACTCTTCTGCTGAGATGAGTGAATTTATTTCTACCAGCTTATTGTTCTTATAGACAATGAACAACAAATATCACCTCAATCTTTCAATAATAAAAAAAAATAAAAATCAACATTATCACCATTCATTAAGTTCCTATGACTCAGGTGCAGGATTAAGAGTTTGATATACTTATCTTTTGTGAGAAGTATATTACTATCCTCATTTTTTTACATGACGAAGCAAAATTTCAGAAGGAATAAGCAATTTTCTCAAGGCCATAGAATCAGTAAGTGGCCAAGTTAAGGTCCAAGCAAAAGTGTCAGTTTCAAATGTACGCTATTTCCACCATGGAAAGAAATAATTCATCACTTCAGTTATGAAAGTCAGAAAGGAAGGAAGAAAAGAAGAAAAGGAGAAAGGGAGGGAGGGAGCGTGTCCCAGCAATCTCTGTGGTAGTTACAGTCAAAATTATTCTCAACTCCATATCAAAAGGCAAAGGAACTACAATATCTAAAACAATTTTGAAAAAGAGAAAGTAAAGTGGGAAGAATTAGTCTACCCTATTTCAAGATTACTGTATAGCTATACATATAGACATATACAGACATACTGCTACATATATATGGGCATACAAAGCAATGGAACAGAATAAATGACTTAAGAATAAAAACACATAAATATGCTCAATGGAGAAAAGACTTTTCCACAAAGCATGCTGCAACAATTGGCCATCCATAGGCAAAAAATGAATCCACACTTAAATGTGCACCTTACACAAAAATTAACTCAAAATGGATCATGGGTTTAAATATAAAAGGTAATACTCCAGAAAAAAAAATTTTTTTTTTTCTAGAAAAAAATCACTGGAGATCTTGAGCTGGGCAAAGTGTTAGTACCAAAAGCATGACCCACAAAAGCAAGAAAGGAATAAACTGGATTTCATCACAATTAAAAACCTTTGTTCTGTGAAAGACTTTGTTGAGAAGGTAGGAAAGACAAGCTACCTACTGAGTGGAAACATTTAAGAACCACATGTCTGAAAGGATTGATACCTAGAATATATAAAGAACATTCAAACTCAACAGTCAAAAAACAAACAACCCAATTAGAAAATGGGCAAAACACATGAACAGTCATTTTATCAAAATGTATATCCTGTTGGCCAATAAGACATGAAAAGCAGCTCAACGTCGCTACCCATTACAAAAATGTAAATCAAAACCACAATAAGCTATCACCACACATATATCAGAATGTCTAGAATAAAAAATATTTTTTTATTTCATGACAACATGAAATGGTGGCAGGAGCAGCTCAACGTCGCTACCCATTACAAAAATGTAAATCAAAACCACAATAAGCTATCACCACACATATATCAGAATGTCTAGAATAAAAAATATTTTTTTTATTTCATGACAACATGAAATGGTGGCAGGAACACAGAGAAACCAGATTCTATGTTGCTGGTGTGAACATAAAACAGTACAAATACTATGAAAAGCATTTGGACAGTTACTTTAAAAAATTAGCCATGCAAATATCAATACCACCCAAAGTGGCACTCCTGGGCATTTATCTAGAAGGTATGTAAACCTATATTCCTACAAAGATCTGTATATAACCATTTATATCAGCTTTTTCTGTAACAGCCCCCAAATGGAAACCACCCTAAATGTCCTTCGGTAGATGAATGGCTAAGCAAACTATGGTCCATCCATTCCTTGGGACATGAAGGAATGAACCACGATACCCAAAACAATCACAACAATTCCAGAGAATCCTGCTGAGTAAAAAAAAAAAAAAAAAAGAAGAAAAAAGGAAAAAAGAAAACCCAAATCTCAAAAGGTTACACGCCATATGGTTCCATTTGTATAATATTCTCAAAATGAGAAAATTATAGAAATGGAAAACAGATTAGTGGTTGTCAGGGCTTTAGGGCTGTGGGAGGGGGAACAGTAGGGAAAGCTATAAAAAAGCAAGAAGGACCTTGTGGTGAGGGAATGTTCCTTCTCTTGATTGTACCAATGTCAGTATCTTGGTTGTAATACTACAATATATACTTGAAGAATATTGCCATTGGGAGGAACTGGGTATGAGAGATCTTTCTGCATTATTTCTTACAATTGCATGTGACTCTACTATCATCTAAAAATAAAAATTAAAAAGAAATTAAAAAATGAGACAGTGGTTCTTAATCTTTTGAAGTTGTAGGGGGTGGAAAGTGAGAGGCCTGGGGGCAGGGTGGTCTGGACATCACCAGGAATCTAATAAAAGCTATAAAGCGTCACTGTAGAATGTTCACCTGCATTCTATCCCCAGAACCTACTTAAAGGACACCACACAAGAGCATAATACACACAAACTAACATTTATGTTCTCCGGGAACCAGGGCGTGAAGAAAGACACAGAGCACTAGTAAAATAAAGACAGCCCCCCTACTGCTTGGCAAAGATCAGCTTCCAGATACTTACTCAAAATTTAGCCATCTGCATCCTAGAAAGAAGCTATTTTAAAACTTCAACATTCACACATATCTGTGGCATTTCTAAACTCACAATTTCATTTTGAGTTTCAAAGGAACAGAGGTTGCAGGAAGGAGTCATCATAATCTCTTCCCAGCTTAGACTCTCCAAAGGCTTAATTTCCACCCAACTGGAATCAAATTCCTGGAGTTAAGAGGAAAATCAAATTTGACCTTCCTCATTTCACAAAAATGGAACCGGGCGGTTTCTGCAGAGATCTTTGCACTTCAATATTTTATCTGTTACTCAGACTAATTCATCCTTAAGTACAGTGAATATATTAATCTCATGTTAACAATACAAGCCCAATAACAGACCATCAGTCCCTTGAGGGCAGTGACTGGACCTGTCTTATTTAAGGTGGTTTACCCTGATCTTGTACTAGTATGCACTCCATAAATATCTGATGAACGATAAACCAAATGAAAGCAAATACAGCCCAAATGAAAACTAAATTCTTAAAATACCCAAGATTATGGTTTCTCATAAAAATTACAAAGCTTCTTAAGAAATAAATATTTCTAGTCAATAAATTTGGCTAAAAAAATATAGCAGATGTGGGGCAAAATACGGCAGATGTGGGGACAATCATGCCATCAGTAATCTGGCTTATGTCTACACATGAAGTCACTAAATCGGCCATTCTTTGCTTAAGTCAGTTTGGGTGAGGACGATGAAAGGCTGGACATTATGCACCATTAATCATAACATCCACACAGACCATCACGTAAAGATGATGAAAATACCAGCAGCAAAGCCCTTCTGACACAGGACCTGGAGAAGTCGATTCACATGGGGCCAAGACGCTGAGTGGTCTGGACATAGGCCAGTGTATTCAGTCTAGGTGATCATCAATTTCACCACTACAAAGTTATCCCCAAAGCCTCTTTTTCTCGAGAATGAAAAACAGTGCTCCATGTAGCTTCCTGAATGGCTGAATTTCGCTGTTATGAATATAACTTTGTCATTAAAACAGTGGGTCATCTGTGGATCACCTACAGATCCCAAACCCTAAAGGGAATATTGCAGCTGCTTTGTCATACTGGTTTGGGTCAAACAGGGAAGCAAAGGAGTGAGAAAATATTTCTGCCTAAACTCTGGCCATTAACTAATCCGTTTTTCAAATCCATTCTCTGGCACCCAAGAGAAAGGCCCCCAAATTAGCAGAACCCCCCCCCCCCAGTCTGATGAGCTCACTCAAACTGAAGTTTCATGGAGATGAGTTTCTTTGTCTCTGATGATTTTTTTCCATGTATCCAAGGATCATGAAAAATCTTACAAAGGCAAATACTCCTTCTATACCTAGCATCACTGTCAAGCAATATCTGTGCTTATCCTTTAGTTACTGCACATGAATTAAGTCTGTTTTCCCAACTAAACAGCAAGTTCTTTAAGGATGAGAGTTATGACAGAAGAAGCAGTAAATAAACATAATAACCACCTACGCTTCATCATCCCTAACAGCCGTGGTAGTAAGAAAGGGGAGTAATAAACATGAGTTAGGTTTCCATTGTGTCAAGCACTGTGTGGAGCCCTTTATGAGGACCAGCTATAAGGTGGGTACTATGAGCCTCCCTAATTTTACAGAAGACGGACGCTTACAAATGTTAGGGAACTCACCAAAAATCCATATAACCCATCGCTGACCTGGGTTTTTAACAGCCTCAGGTCAGAGTGTGTGCTCTTAAACCAGTTCACGGTGATTCATTAATTCATTAATTCATTCAAGAAATCTTCATCAAGAAGACTGTTGATGTAGTGCTGGACAGGATTTCAGCACTGGCATTCAGCTACAATTAAAAGATAGAGAAGTCACAGCCCCACAGGAGTCTCCTGTGCTCTTTGAGGGATACAGGCAATCAACATATAAAACAAAGTCCAGTATGTGAGGGGGTGATAAGTCTAGAGAGAAGAAATGGAAGGGATATGGGAAGAGAAACAGAAAAAGATATGGGGGAGGAGGAGGCAAGAAATAAAATTAAGTATCTGGAAGACCTCAGGGAGCAGGTGGCATTTGAGGCAAGACTGAAGGGGATGAGGGAGCCAGCTGGGAAGAGATATGTGGGGAAACAGCATTCCAGCCAGAGGGAACAGCAAGAGAAAAGGTTCTGAGTCAGCAAAGGGTCTCTGAGCCCATCTAAGTCTTTTCCCCTGAATTGCATGGAAAGGCATTGGTGGTTTGAACAGCCACAGGGACAAATGTGATTTTTATAACATTATAACATTACAGGAAGGAGATGATGGGGACTTGGACCAGGATGGTAGTGGCAGAAAGTATGAAAGACAGATTGTAGATGCATTTTCAAAAATACAGCCCACAGGATCTAGTGCTGGATTGGTTGTGGGAAGACTGGTAAGAGAAAACAGAAGTGCAATAAGAGGTTTGCTTGCTATTCGTTTGCTTGCCTGGTTAATTTTAACCAGGGCAACTAACATGTAGGGACCTCTAGTGGCGGAGATGCAGAGTCCAGGAGAAGGTGGTTTGGAGGAAACAACCAAGTGTTTGGATGCATTAAGTATGAAACCCTTAAATGTCCAGGTGGGAAAGGCAGGCTAGAGAGAAGAGGCCCTTGGTGTACAGACGCATCAACATGTGATTTAAAGGCGAGTAATCGAGAGACTGCATGTAGATGAGGTGAACAGGTCTGAGTTTAAACTCAGAAGCATGCAATTATTGATTGGAAATTCTCTCTGTTGCAAAGTAAGAAACCAAGTGAGGCCAGTTATAGGACACCATGTAAATTCAGTCAGGTTAATGACGTGCAAATCGCCTGATTCACCACACCTCCAAGAATGCATTCTTAGTGCCTTCTGTGGATTCACCAGATAATTGTAGACAATTGCTCCCCTCCCCCTTCCCAGAGCCCCCTAACTTGTGGCACAGACATCGTGAGCAAACCCTGCACCCAGGACACAGCTCGAGACCTCCATGAACCAACGGAGATTAGGCTGGAGAATGCAGATGTAAAGACACTGAGCCTTTTGAGTTAAAGGAGTTGAATTTCATTAAGCCTTTTGATGTTTACAGAAAAAAAGTCTGTATGTAAAATGATTGCTTAATCAACTTAAACTATATAGGATCCCAACTAAACATGACCATTTATCTTTCATTCATGTAAATGGAGACAGTCTTAAAATGTCTCGTGTCCCACTGTAAAATCACTGAAATGTACAGAATTTGTAAAAACCTCACTCAATGAAAACATCCAGATCTGAAAAACCATTTATACCAATGGACACTTCTGGACATAAAGAGATTAATAATCCCCGTATCTTTCCACCAATCCTAACTCATCTTTGATTTCATCAAACAAATAACACAATGAGAATCAATGGTACGCTTTCATTACATTCTCACAGATATGATCTTAGTACTTCCAACATCATGAAATAGTGTTCATTGTACAGATTAGGAGACTGAGGCCGAGAGAGGTCAAGGTCACGGAGCTCATAGAAGCAGAAATGGCTCTGCCCTCCTTTTCCAAGTCTGAGGGAACATTCCTTGGCACAACAGCTGCTTACCATGAAAGGCTGTTTTCTGGTTTAATTATAAACCCTCCCAAACATGGTTCTAATCCACAGATATTTGTCTGGATTCCATTAATAAAATGACTATGTCATAGTAGTTCCTGAAAAGGCTTATGAACAACAAAGTCACACATCACCCTGTAGTCCAACGAGCATGTATGAGTGCCCGCTTTGAACTAGAAGTGATGCCCCAGCGCTGGCTAAGATTTACACAAGACACATGCTGTTCCAGGCTCTACGCACCCTTCATTAACACCACTGACATTCCTCACTTTGGACAAAGGGTCCATACCGTTCCCTGAAGCCTTCTTCCTCATTACTTGGGACCTCTATGAAAACTTCAGTTTGTAGTGTTTTCTGACAACTGTGTAATCAGCCTCTTTCATTTTATAAACCAATTACATCATAAGAAGACTTTTAAAAAATAAACTGGTATTAATAAATTATTAATAAGTACAATCAGATTTTGTTGATTACATCTTTGACCTTTCTCTCCATGATCAGTTAGCATCATTCCGTAGATACTCAAACCTACTTGAGTAGTAACACAGACAAGAAGAAGAAATCCTGAGAAAGGAGACTGCTTGCTGGCATCCAATATACAGTATGTACAATATAAAATGAGTACAAACTAAATTGTATTTCCTTTCCTTCTGCTTCAAATATCTGTCTGTAAACATTGGCACAATATTTATAGGATCATATTATGTCAGCTGTAATAATATAGAAAAATAATCTCAATTACCATAAACTAGGAAGCTAGGATAACTAGTCTTTCAAATAAATCACCACGTGTCACAATTTGGCATACACCCTGATCCTTATGAATAATTCACATTTTGTGCATTAATAATGCATGTCTTCCTCCTATCGGAATGCTCCCTAACACAGAATGGAGGTCTCCTATCAATTTCCTCAACTGACCTGGTGGAGTAAATCTAAAATTAGAATGGTGTTTTTAGTGCTCCCTTTAAAACGGTAAAAACTCAGCTGGCCCTTAAGGTTATCATAAACATAAAACTCCTATTATTTCTTGCCCTTTGCATGAGTCACTAAGTTAAGTAAGTACCCTAACAGTAGTAGCTCCTGCTGATGAGAATATGTGCATGGCAGAAAAGATCAAAGAAACCTGCACAGGGCTGATAGGGACTGGTAAATTCTGTTACATTTCTTCCTAATTATATATGTATATATTCACAAGAGCTTGGGACATAATTGCTGAAACATGGTAACCAGCAGGGGAAAAAAGCAAGCAAGCTTGCAAAGGGTCAAAACAAATCAGGCAAGAGTTTCTAATAATTACAGATGTTTCCTCTCATCCTCCCTCGCTGGTTAGCACTTTGAAATTTCTTTTCAATTTTCAGTAAAATTATCTAACGCATAAGAAAGTACCAAAACCAAGGCACAGAAAGGTGCTAATGACATGTATTTGCGGGGAAAGAGATTCCGTTTATCACTGTAATATACTCCCAGTGTGGCCACTGAACATCATTGGGGATATGATTTCAGACGTTACTAAAGTAAACTTTCTGCCCCCGCAATGCCAGCATCCAAACACACCCAATAAACAAACAAACAAACAAAACCAGCAACAATATTTGACACAAGAACAAAGGGAAATGAGATAGGTTGGAATCTGGGGAGAAAAAATCATTCCAGTATCCTCTCCGTCCCTGGAGAATTCTTCCCTCATCACTCAATCTCAAAGAGAAGCAAAATGAGTTCTCTCTGAAGTCCTATCAAGGCGGAGCAAAGGGAATGGAGCACAAGAGGAGTTTGAAGAGAGGAGCCATCCCTGTGCCAACCTCGGTCCCCAACAAGTACCCCCAGACCCATTCATTCTTTCTCGTGGTCCACATTTAGGGAGAGCCCGCTCTGCGCCAGGTGTTAGGTTCCACCCCGAAGAATCTTCCAGTGGGCTTCCTGTGTGTATTAGGGCCACAGAAATCCACCAGCCCGGATAAGGACCAGAGGAAACTCCGATTCGGGCATCCACCCCGAGCTGGCCTGGCCCGAGGACCAGCCCACACCGCCGCGGCCCACACCTGGGACAGCGGCGGGTCATGGTCCAGGACCGGACGCCGGAAGAGCCCTTCGGCTGAGCAGCAAATCCTCCCTGCGGTCAGAGGGTCCCCGACCTTGCTGACGGCGAGAGCGCCTGCCCTCCTTCTCAGCCTCGCACGCATCCCCCGGAAAAGTGAAGTTGGCGGCGAGTGGGCAGAGGGGCCCCGGGGGCATCCGGCAGGCTCAGCACCCGCAGCCGGCTTTCGGGGCTCCGACTCCCTTGGCTACCGAGAAATATTTATTTCCAGGCGCTGGGCTCCAGCGGCTCCCGAAGCCGAACACGCGGCCACCGTCAGAAAGCCAAGTCATCCGAGAGATAAAGATAGACCCGTGACACACCGAGCCCCGGCCTGGCAGGGGCAGCCGCAGGCGACGTGGCCGTCGGCCGAGAAGCCGCCGCGCCCTCCGCCCGCCCGCGGCCGCGGACTCTGCCGCCGGCCTCCGGGGATGCGGGCGGAGGATGGAGACAATCGAACGCACCCGGAGAAGCGCAGGCGAGGGGAAAGGCTCGATACTTACCCCCAGGCGTCTGCTCCGGATCCGCACGTACCCTTGCTTCACTATGTCATTAAAATTGGAAGCCATCCTGGACGGCCGGGACCCCCGTCGCCCAGGCGCCCGCGGCCGAAGCGGCTCTGGGGCGGGTTCAGGGCCGGGTCCGGAGCGGACGTGGGGGGAGAAAGTTGACGCGGCGAAGCGGCTCCGGCGGCGGCTCGGCGCGGCTCTAGAAGGCGCGCATCACTTTGTCTGTCCCCCAAACCCCGAAAGTGGGCGGCCGGCTCGCAGCCACTTCGCGGGAGCGCGGGGCGCGCGGCGCGGCGGGGAGAGGCAGGGGCGCCGCCGTCAGCTGACTCATCCGCCGGCCTGCGGGGAGGAGGAGCGGCGGCTGCTCAGGGCTCCAGCCCTGCCTCTTCCAGGGGCCCGGGAGGAGGGGGGAGGGGTGGAGGAGGGGGGAGGGGAGGAGGAGGAGAAGGAGGCAGAGGGGCGCGACGGAGGACCGCGGAGGGGTGGGGTGGCCCCCCCCCCCCGGAGGAGGAGCCGCGCGGGTCCCAGCGCCCGGCCGCGGCCACCCGCGGGCAGACACCCCTTGAGCGCGCCGCACCCCGCCCCTCCTCGCCCGCCCACCTGGCCCGACCCGCTTCCCCTTCCGATCCGCCCCCTCCTCCCGGACCCCGAGCGCGCCCGGCCCGCCCCCGCACCTCGCGGACAGCCTGCCGGGAGCACGCGCCCTCTCCTTTCGCTCCGGTGTTTGGTTTTTGGAGGAGAGGAAATTCCACTTGATCACAGCCACCGCCCACCCCGCCTCTCGGCCCCATCGCTTTCCCGAGAAGGGCTGATTTTCTGTTGAGCGGGTGGCGGTGTTGCCATGGTTTGCCCTGACCTTGGCATAGGCGGGGAGGGATACTGCCCTACCTTGAGCTACAGAGCGAGCTTCCGCCGGTTTCCTTGGCATCCTGGTGATATCATTTGCTACATTTTCCTTGTTTGAGCCTGTCTTTCCCGCCCGAATGTAAGTTTCCCAGGGGCTAACCCTTGGCCTCATTAATATGTGTACCCCCAAAGCCTCGTCCGCGGCAAGTGCTTGATAAAGTCTGGTGCCCGGGAAGGCTCTAAGCCGCACGCACGGATCAACTCACTTAAAATTCCCCTGCACCCATGAGATACGTCCTCCCTTATGTAAATACCAGGCCCATATGTATGCCCCAGTAGCCTAGCAATGGAGCGCACCCTGAAAACCATTAAGCGGTGCTGCCTATAGAGTAAGATGAAGAGGGGGGACAGATTTTGGACTGACTGCCCCAACTGCACGACCCTCCTGAAGCATGCTTGGGTTGATACCCACTGACATGTAAGGGGCACCAGGCTGCTAGACGGGGTCCTAATCCTGTTAAAGGAATAATGAAATAAGTACTATCACGTACATGTCATAATGAGATCCCTACTGTCGCACACATGGAAACTGAAGCTCCAGCAAATTGAGACTTGCCCCAGGTACCGCAGGACAGGGACAGAGGAGGATGTGTGTGACACCAGCTTGGTCCTATAGCCCTTCTGAAAAGCAGAGGTCATGAGGGAGGTGGCTTGCTTCCTTCAAGGAAGATCTTTCTAATTTGCCCTATCTGCAAAGGCACAAAGACACCATCAGAAATAGATAGTTCTTGTTCACAGAAGGGACCAAGCTGAGGTTGGATGACCCTACTCAGAGCTAGGGAGAAGAAAGTTCCTTTACTGAGTGCTGACCACTTTGACCAGATGAGATTTGAAGACCTTTCAAGCTAAGCTTATGTAAATCTTTCCTTTCCGGCCAAGAACACTAGCTTTTAGTCACTTTGGTTTGGTAGGTGTCAGATAAGGAAGAGAATCACCCAAGAATGTGTCATAGGAGGCCTGAGAGTAAGTTGGGACAGTCAAAAGGCAAACATTCCGGGAGGAGAACTCTTTTTATTATCTAATAAATCATTTGCTCTGCCATGGTGCTGTCATTTGCTGTAAATGAAGTTTTAAGTTTCAATCTCTCACCAAAGAAGGACGAAATGATAAAATCATTCGGTGAGTTCTTTTTGAAGGCTTAGAGCTTAAAAAAAATACTGTCCATGGTTGCCACGCCATAGACGTGTTCATGGAAGGTATTTGTCCAACACATCTCTGTACACCAAATCAACCATATCACAGAAACCAAGAATGAAGGAATGGAGGCATAAGGGCCTAGAGGTGAATGGCTCAAGAAAAAAGTAATTACTGACAAAACCAGAAACTGAGAAATACATCTCATGATGATTAATGTTGAATATAATCCATATCCATAAATAATTAAGCCAGACATGAAGAAACTAGAATCAAACTAGAAAATATCAAACTGGTTGGGAAAAGACGGGTGATTTTTTTTTTTTAAACTGCAGGAAGGAACCCAATATATGGTTTTATTGGTATGTTTTTCATTAAATCAAACCCTTAAATGTCACACGATGGACAGTCACTTGTACTTGTCCAAATCGTGTAATACACAACCATGGCAGAAGAGGAAAAGAGGAATTCAGAGATATACAATGTAAGTTGTGCTGATAGACTTGCACAGTGCACAACTCACACCACTATATGCTGGCAAATGGACATACAGTCACACACAATTCAGTTTCACTGGGGAGAAGGGTGACACACACGCACAAATCATTATTTGGGGCACCTGGGTGGCTCAGTTGGTGAACCCTCCTACTCTTGATTTCGGCTCACGTCGTAACCTCGGAGTCCTGAGATCCAGCCACGCATAGGGCTTCGAGCTCAGTGCAGTGTGTTCTTCTCCCTTTGCCCCTCCCCCTGCTCTCTCTTTCTCAAAAACAAATAAATAAATTAGTCATTTTAAAGCTCATTATTTCAATCCCTGTTTTTAACTCATTTCCAACCCTTCAAGCTTATTTGTTTGTTTGCTCAGCATTGAGACTCCCTTCTGCCAACAGTGGTACTCATACTCATTTTGAGTATATTTAATCCCCTGCTCTCCGTCTAAGCCGGGGGACTAAGAGTTGATTGCATTAAAATGAAGTAAGTGTGAGATCAGAATGAATTACATGCAGTAGCACTTTGCTCCTCTTCGGACATCTTGTCGATAAGGAACAAAACCTTGTCACATTGCAGAGCCAGGAATGAACCCACAGTTCCCCCCACTGCACCATTTTCAAAGTGGGAACCCACTCAAGCCTGAAATATGAATGACTCATGCCATCCCCTCTGTATCCCATTCAGCCAATTATTATCATTATTGTTATTATTGTAGGACTCTCCAGGACAGAAAATTACATGCAGAAATCCAGAGGCTTCTGCACTTTTCCAGAATAGATGATGGGCTCCCACGCTTGGCCCAAGGAGGTGTTACTTTCACCAAGTGCCACAAAGTACCAAGGCAGAGGCTGAAATGGCACTCGTCCGATGTCTTTACCAAAAATAGCTTGAGCTTTGGCTCCGTCGCCTGCTGCGAGGCCAGAAACAGACAGCCTTTCCTCTGGCAAGGAGAGACCGTGCTAATGAAAATGATTTGGCTATCACCAAGGAGAGAGCTTGTTTGCTGGGCGGCCAGCTCCCTCTCCACCAGTCCTTACCCAGCCAAGGAAGGGTGACTTGGAAGATGACACAGTAATCAGCTGAGAGAAAACCTGGAAGCAGGTCTGCTTCTGTCTTTCATTGATTCATTGCTTCTGTCCTGCCTTCAAAAAATACTGACCGAGCACCTGCTCTGGGAGGGGTCCGTCCACAATAAGATTACACACACACACACACACACACACACACACACACACACACACACAAGCTTGTCCCCATGCAGCCTGTAGTCCCAGTTGGAGAGAGAAAAAAACAAGCAGATAAACAGTTTAGATAACTATCGGTGACAGTTTAAGGAACAGAAGTGGTATGTTATTGTGGGGGAAGATAATAAACAGCCCTACTTTCAGTAAGAAGGAGTCAGGGAAGGCTTCTCTGAGGAGGTGACATTTAAGCTAAGATGCGAAAGATGGGAAGAAGCTATGGACAACGTTGGGGAAGTGCATTCCAGCTAGAATGAAGAGCCCTTGAGAAAGCCAAAAATGCAGGAAATTTATATATAAAAGATTTATTTATTTACTTATTTGAGAGAGAGAGAGAGCGCGCGCACAGGGGGAGGGGCAGAGGCAGAGGAGAGAATCTCAAGCAGACTCCGTGCTGAACATGGAGCCTGACACAGGACTCGATCTCAGGAATGATCATGACCTGAGCCAAAACCAAGAGTCAGATGCTTGGCTGACTGAGCCACCCAGGTGCCCCAGGAAAGTTGTATTTTTTTTAAATATTATTCTCTCTGATGAATAAAAAATAGATTGGAAGTGGACTGGACACTGGACTGGAAGTGCTAAGACCAAATACAAAAATCTACTTCTAAAGACCTGTACCAAAAATCTTTAAGAAAAGAGAAATGAACCTTCCACTGAAAATATAAATTTATATCAGTTGATACAACTGTTTTGAAGCATAGTGATATCTATCAGAGATTTTAAAACACTTTCATAATTGCTTATCCAGTTCTGGAAATGCATCCAAAGGCACAAAGATTTAGTTACAAGATATCCACAGCAGGATTATTTATGATAATATGGAAAACTATCTTCATATTATCTACACGTATGTTAATATGTCTGCATCTAAACATATATTTTACATGGAAGCAGGTACACACATGTAAGCAAATTTCTGAAGGAACTGGGATCTACCTGGTATGATCTTTTCCCATTAAACTTTGCTTATTGAAAATTTGTTTCTCTAAACCTGAATGAAGTTTCCAGAAGGTCTCTGGCTTTTTTGGCAACTAGGAGGTCATAAAGAGTCATCTCAGTCTAATAGCCGTATAACACTGAATATCATTCGATTTAAGTTTTATCCCTTAACCCAGTTCAGGACTGGGAGGGTAGGGCTAGGAGATGGCTCCTTCACTGGTTTTCTGCTCTGCCCCCTCTTCTGTGTAATAACTATAGGCTTCCATGGAGCTCGGGGTAGGGGGGTGGTGTGGAAGGAAAGGAAAGTTTTGCTTGCTCCAAGTTTTGCCTTGGAGGTGATGCCCTCTGGGCAAAGACATAAAATGTTTGCTCTTTCTGTCAAGAAGCTTTTCTGAGTTCCTTAGAGATGCACCCGCTAAGAACTCTATCTCCAATGTCCTTCTCGGATGGGCTGTGAACACCCCAGAGTCTCAAGCTCCAGGTCCATGTTGGGTTTTTGCCCTTGCAGTTGGTTCTCCTGGTGGATTTATTCTACGATGAGCCCTACCTGGTCAAAGGAAAAACTCTACTCAGTATCATCCATGCCAGTGAATGGTCAGTTCACTCCCAGGGCGGCCACTGCTCTTAGCTCTGCCTCAAGACAAGTCAACCAGCTGACCCCAGGCCTCCACGTTTAGAATATTAAGGATTGGGTCTACCACCAGTCCTTGTGTCCTCTATGCTTCTAGAGACTTATGTCTAGTGATCAAGAGTGATCCACTTGAAAATCACTCCCCTGCTATAGAGTAAGGGGAGAGATCTTCCCTCCTTGTCTCATGGGGAGAAGAAAACCAACTCTCTGCCAAAGAGCCTTCCTTCTTTAAATTCTTGAATCGCAGTGGCTTATTTAGCTGGGGGTGCATGGTCAACGAATGCAGACAAAATGGTTTGCTGCTGTTCTTTTTGCAATTTCTACACAGAGGGTGTAATACTTGGCTTCAGAAACTTTTCTAATGTTCCCTCTACCTCCCCCCACTGGGCTTTTGAGGCTTCTGCTGAAACTGAGTCAACAGGAAGAGTCAACATTTACCATTCTCTTACAAAGCCATACCACAGCCATTAGAATGCACATAAAGGATATTCCCTCTCATTCATTCATCCAGCAACTATCATCTGAGCCAGGCTCCCTAGGCACTGAGGAGCCAGTGAAGCAGACAGGAAAGGACCAGACTGAGCTTGAGGGGGTGGCGAGCCATCAGGAGCACAGACATTTAAAAAAATACTCAAATATGTATCAAATTACGCACAGAGGCAAGTTACATGATGCTGTTTGAGGAAGGACAAAGAGACAGGACCTGACCCCTTTGGGAGATGGGGGGTGGAGAAATTAGAAGCTGGGATAGGAAGGAGAAGGTGCTCTGCTCTGAGGGATGGCAGACAGGGGTCATGTGTCCCAGACAGAAGACCATCTGGAACATCTAGCCCAGAAGGTCGGAGTGACTGGATTTGGAGAATGAAAAGTGGGTATTGGGGAATGAGTCCTGGAAGATAACAGGGTTTCTCGGTGTATTATAGATGATCTACGAAGGAGGGCCTGGTTTCTAAAAAATGGGTTAAAAAAAAAAAAAAAAAAAAAAACTAAGGTCGAATATATCTGCACTAAAATAGTAGTGGTAGTTATTTGTTGTGGGAGTATTGGAGATGTCAACTTTCTCTTGTGTGCCTTTTATTTTTTTTTTAAATAAATAAATCCTAAATACAACTTCTAAAAGTAGGATGACTATTCCTGCACGGGTGGACCTCATGTCTTGCGTTTTATAACCAAGGACACAAAAGCAAAACTAACCTTCTAGTGAACTTGATTTAGAATACCAAAAAAAAGGAGTCTTGTGATCGTTAGGCTCTCCCAGATATTCGAGTTTCTTTTCTGAGGAGAAGAGCCCTCCCCGCTGTAGGTCAGTGCAGAGCTAATCCAGGAAGATCTAGGCCAACGCAGGAAAGAAGACCAAGAGAAGGAAGTAGATGACAAAGACACTTGGCATTCACAGAGCCCCTTTTCAAAACGAAGCATGTATCCAGGGTTGTGGCAAGAAGATCAGAAGGTCAATAGTCCAGAGGTCTTCGCGGGGCTGTTTCCCTAGTTCCCCGAGAGACTCACAACATGATCTGGAGAACAGAGATAAATGGGACCGGCCTCGTTGACGCGGTCCGTTGAAGTCCCCGGATAAAACGTGTGCAGAGGGCAACGTCTTAGGTTCAAAACGCTTTGCCGGTGTTAATTAATCCTCACAGCACTCATGAGCCCTGTCATATTATCCGCATTTCGCAGCCGAGGGACCCGAAGCAGAAAGCCTGAATGACGCGTCCAAAGACACAGAAGCAGCCTGCGTCAGAATGGGGCTCGGCCAGTGACAGCGGTGGCGTCCAAGCAGGCAACATTTTCACCTCACTCATAAAATACAATTCAGTGAATTGTGTCTGGGATGGTTTTATTTTGAAAACATACTTCCTGGGTCGATGAATTGTAAGGCAAGGAAAAAAAAAAAAAGACAGCAACATGGACCAAAAAATATGACAGACAGCTCCACTGGTAAGTTTAAGGACGCCTTGCTTCAGCTGGTGACTGTATTAGCTGCATGCATCAATTCTACTTCTATCTCAATGGTCAGAGCTGAGTCACAGGCCCTTGGCTTTACAAGAAGATGGACAAGCGGGAAAATGGAGGTTGTACTCCGGGAAGCCATGAGTCAGGCTCAGTGCCGGAGTGTCCAGCAAGGGCAGAGGGCTGCTGGCTTGAAGACTGGATCAGAGAAAAAAGCCAGAGTGCACAGAGTGACCCACAAGGAAATGGCTGGGGGTCCCCAGTCATCCCAACATCCTAGCATCTTAACGTGGCTAACCACAGATGCACAGTCTCCCTGACATCTTCCCCCGCTAGTATTTCCTATTTTGTCCGTTAGCATGTTTTTAGCTGAAAATAGCCAAAAGTTCAGCCACCGGAATCTCAGACCAAAGGCATTGACTGCTGTAGTTGACAAAAAATCTCAGAGGCCCTTCGTTTCAAAGTGGACCACCACCTTGTATGTCCTAGTAAGGAAGAAAAGTTGCTGCCGGCCTAGCCGTTCAGATCAACGACCAACCACAACGGGTTCGTAATGGCTTGTTACAGACGTGTAATCGACAGACAGCAGACCACGGTATGTGAAATGTAGAATTTCCTGACATACATGTTCTGACATACGTGTACACTGGCAAAGTCATGCCCATAATTGAGGCAATAAATGTATCTTCCATCCCCCAAAGTATTTTCATGTCCCTTCTGTCTCATATCACCATGCTGTGGTATGAGACAGAAGACATGCTCTGGGGGTAATCATTCTGCCATATATAAATGTATCCAATCAACACTTGTACACCTTAAACTTACTCAACATAATGTGTCAATTATATCTCAATATAGATCGGGAGGGAAAAAATCACATTTTTCTACACCTTTCCCCTCCTCATTTCATGGAGACCTGCACAGTTGATCCATGCAGATCTAAGTCATTAACCTGCTGAATCACAAATGTGATCATTTGACCATAATACATTTTATTTCTCCTTTCTCTACTGATGGACGTCTAAATTATTTCCATTTTATCCCATTACCAGCAATAGGCATGAAATTGTTATGCCTAAAACATGAAAGGAGATGACCACCATAATAAAATCCTTCTTAAAAAAATCTACAATCACTGAAAGTCCTTGACAATATCAAAATTCTTAAACACTAGAGCTGCTTGTGGGCTCTTTATGAATTCAAACACTCAACAGACCTTCTAAGGAACAAGTGCAATAAAAAGTCTGTTTCGCAGAAGCTCTGCAGGGAGAACAACAAACTGAACTAATATATTTTAAATATTTCTTTGATTTCCCTTGTAAGCTTCAAACTCTAACTCTTACATCAGTCCATTTAAATCACTGCAAACATAAAACATAAAACTGATAGCGGCAGGGACACCCAGGACATTGCTTTCGCAGGTTAGCTCAAAGAAGGACTGCACCTGGCCTTCCTCTTGAAGCGACTTCAGGAAGATCACGTTCAGCACCCAGAGACTACAAGCCACACCCCTCCTTGTCCGGCAAGGTCAAACATGCCCGTGGGTCCTCCTGCACCTCCCTGATGTCAGCTACCTCTTGCCCTGCAGGTTCCCCTCTCATCCATAAAGACCTTTCCGTTCCCGAGATATAACATGCTCCCACCTCCACGTCTTAACCTTTCCTTGTTCCTCTCTTCACAAACTCTCCCTTCAGATTTTCACAGGACTGATTCCTTCTTGTTATTATGCCGCAGCTTATGTCACCTCCTCTGAGAAGCCTCTCGTGATCTCTGAATCCCAGTTCACACGCTCCTTCTAACCAAGTCACCCGCCCTCATAAAACCATTTTATTTTTTCAAAATGCGTATGACAAATTGACATTCCCTTGTTGAACGATATGTTACCATGTCTCCCGTCTGTTCCCCACCTTCTACGAAACTGACGAGGAACCTTTCTGACTTGTCCACGATGAGCCTCAGTGCCTCGGGCAAGGCAGGCATCGATGAATGAATGAATGAACGAGGGAATGAGTGAATGAAATTAAAGCAACACAAACAGTGTCTGCAGGCTGTTATTTATCATTTCATGGGATATCATTACCCGAGATACTGAACAAATGGTAGAAACCTCAGACAATGTCTGCCGTGCCTTCACCGCATCTCTTCCTCTGGTGGGAGCCATCTGGAGGTCAACACCATATTGCCTTCAATGAAGGCAGTTAAACATCAGTGGGTAGGACGCAAGATACTCCTGTTCGTAGAGACATTGTACACTTGATAAAGAAGTCTAAGCAAACAAACAGAAACAACCAGCAACTCTGGCCGTTAGAGTCAAAAAGAGTCAGTTTGAAGTCCCACCCCAGTGTTCCCCTAGCCGGACCCTTTCATCACCCAGGAGATAACTGGTCTGCAGACATCTGGGTTGTCGTAACCATGGGGAGAGAGGAGCTACTTGCTTCCAGTAGGCAGAGGCCAGGGAGGCCGTTGAACATCTTACAATGCACAGAACAGCCCCACGCCGGAGAATCACCCAGCCCCAAGTGCCAATACCACCGCTGTTGGGAAACCCTGCTCTAAACAAATGACTTACTCTCCCTTCTATTTCATTTCCTCATCTTCAAATTGGGCATAAATAATACCAACCATCTAGGATTAGGGATGGTTAAGCTTGTGTTGAAGGCTCTGTGTCTGGAGCGTGAGAAGGCAACAAATAAACATTATGTTCACTATGACGTCACATGTTACATTGTCTATCACTTCTCCTTATTAGTTACCGAGGCATGTGGCTCCTTCTAGGTCTGGGTTTTCCTTCTTCTCTTTGATTCTCACTCAGTCCCTAACAGAGGGCCTGGCCCTGAGCTGATGCTTACTTAATGTGGTCTTGATAAATTAAATATTGAATTACCTAAAACATCTTAAATTTTGCTCATATTATACTTTGTCCCTTTCTCTCAAAATCCATTTGGTCACTGTAACCAACCCCTATATGATTAAATATTTAATCAAAATTCAATGTAAATATTTATCAGATATTTATTTGATATACACATATCAAAATCAAAATCAAAATATTTAATCTCAAAATTCATTTGGTCACTCTAATCTGTCCTATATGATTAAATATTTTAGTTTTTTCTTATGAAGCATCTTGCTGGCTGGCTTCTTAAGTCAAAGATTAAATTACAAGACATGGAAATAATGATCTAGACTCTTACCTGTCTTTATTTGGCATATAAACAGAGTGGGTTGAGCGCACTGGCCTTCTTGCTATTTTTCGACAAGACACGCAGATATCTGTCTCAGAGTCTTTGCACTTCTTCTGGCTAGAATGCTCTTCTCTCTGGATATCAACATGAGATCTTAAACTTCCTTCTTTGGTGAAAGTGGGGTCGAACATTACTGTATTTTTGTTAGTGTATTCTAGCTAATGACTTTTTGTCAGTTATTAAGTGTTATAAAAACCTCCTGGCCTACATGCAGAAAAGTGAAATTGGACCATTTCCTTACACCACACATGAAAATAGACTCAAAATGGATGAAGGACCTCAATGTGAGAAAGGAATCCATCAAAATCCTTGAGGAGAACACAGACAGCAACCACTTCGACCTCAGCCACAGCAACGTCTTCTTAGAAACATTACCAAAGGCAAGGAAAGCAAGGGAAAAAATGAACTATTGGGATTGCATCAAGATCAAAAGCTTTTGCACAGCAAAGGAAACAGTTAACAAAGCCAAAAGACAACTGACAGAATGGGAGAAGATATTTGCAAACGACATATCAGATAAAAGGCTAGTGTCCAAAATCTATAAGGAACTTAGCAAACTCAACACCCAAAGAACAAATAATCCAATCAAGACTTAGCAGAAGACATGAACCAACATTTCTGCAAAGATGACATCCAGATGGCCAACAGACACATGAAAAAATGCTCCACATCACTTGGCATCAGGAAAATACAAATCAAAACCACAATGAGATACCACCTCACACCAGTCAGAATGGCTAAAATTAACAAGTCAGGAAATGACAAATGCTGGTGAGGATGCAGAGAAAGAGGAACCTTCCTACACTGTTGGTGGGAATGCAAGCTGGTGCAACCACTCTGGAAAATAGCAAAGAGGTTCCTCAAAAAGTTGAAAATAGAACAACCCTATGACCCAGGATTGCACTACTGGGTATTTACCCTAAAGATAAACGTAGTGATCCAAAGGGGCACGTGCACCTGAATGTTTATAGCAGCAATGTCTACAATAGCCAAACTATGGAAAGAACCTAGATGTCCATCAACAGATGAATGGATAAAGAAGAGGTGGTATATATACACAATGGAATACTATACAGCCATCAAAAGAAATGAAATCTTGCCATTTGCGATGACGTGGATGGAACTAGAGCGTATCATGCTTAGCAAAATAAATCAATCAGAGAAAGACAACTATCATATGATCTCCATGATATGAGAAAGTGGAGATGCAACATGGGGGGTTAGAGGGGTAGGAGAAGAATAAATGAAACAAGATGGGATCGGGAGGGAGACAAACCATAAGTGACTCTTAATCTCACAAAACAAACTGAGGGTTGCTGGGGGGGAGGGGGGAGGGAGAGAGGGGTAGGGTTATGGACATTGGGGAGGGTATGTGCTATGGTGAGTGCTGTGAAGTGTGTAAACCTGGCAATTCACAGACCTGTACCCCTGGGGATAAAAATACATTATATGTTTATAAAAATAAATAAATAAATAAATAAATAAATAAATAAACCTCCTGGCCTGACATCTTTTCTTTTTCTTTATGGTGCCTTTTAATGAATGGAAGTTTTAATTTAAAAAAAAAAAATTTAAGTTTATTGATTATAATTTATATTTACTTTTTAATACATTTTAGTATTTTAGATTAAGTCTTTAATTCATTGTGAATGACTGTGTCATGGAAGACTGGAATCCAATTCGTTTATTTCCACGTGAAACCACCGACGATGTTCCTCTTTCCACATCAATCTGTGGGGTCTCACCTGTCATAGATCCAGTTCCCGCATGTGGGTCAGCTTTTGGATCCTTGATTATATCCTTGTCCCAATGTCCACTCCCTTGTGATCATGGCTGCATATGAATGCTCTTTCCTCATCTAAGAGTGCTCCTTCTTTTGGGGGGCTTTTTGTTTAGTTGCTTTTTGTTTTTGTTTTTGTCCAGGATCCTCTCCTTTTGCTATGCCTTAAATGCTGGTGTTCTTGGGGCGCCTGGGTGGCTCAGTGGTTAAACCTCTGCGTTCAGCTCAGGTCATGATCTCAGCGTCCTGCGATCGAGCCCCTCATCCTCACATCCTCACATGGGGCTCTCTGCTCAGCGGGGAGCCTGCTTCCTCTTCTCTCTCGGCCTGCCTCTCTGCCTACTTATGATCTCTGTCAAATAAATAAAAATAAAATCTTAAAAAAAAAAAAAGATTAAATGCTGGTGCTCTTTGGGAGTCCATAGACTTCTCTCTTATTTCTCATTCTACACAAATTCTTTAGGCTCTTCTTGCCATATGCTTCCCAAATACATGTCCGAACTGCGACCTTGCTCCCAGGTTATACCCAGAGGTATAAAAACAGCGGCGTACAGGCTGAGTCAGAACAGAAGTGCATCAAGCACAAGCCTGGAGCTTTCAACGCCTCCGCTCACCAAACCCCCCGACAACCCAGTGTGGCAGTGACTGCTGTCACCATCCAGTCACCCGTGAGAGAGAGGTGGTGCACAGGTTAAGAGACAGGCTCAAGGTCTCAGTGCTGGTGAGTGGGGGAAGGCAGGCAGGGCACACCGGGGACAGAGCAGGACACACGCTCAGCCAGTCTGTCCCACAGTTTACTGGGGAGTTCTAGCTGGATGTCCCCAGCACTGGTCAAACTCAGAGTGTCCCAGTATGAGCTGTTGTTAGTGGGAATTCTTCAGTGTCCCGGGAGGAACTGAGTGCATGCATTCACTCACTCACACACAGGACACTTGTAGGAAAAAAAAAAATTATCTACGTGTTTTCTTTTAATTTAATTCTGTTAATACTCAATGTTTTGAAACTCACAAATTTAAAAAACCTACTTGCTAAAAAAAAAATGGGTGAAGGGTACAGGGGACCTCTCTGTACTATCTTTGCAACTTCCTGTGAGTCCTTTAAGTATTTCAAAATAACAGTGAAAGAAAAATCTAGTTTTTCCTTTTAACTTGAACTGAAAAGCTTAATATTGTGGGGGAAGCCTGGGTGGTTCAGTCAGTTAAGCGTCTGCCTTTGGCTCAAGTCATGATCCTGGCGTCCTGGGATCAAGTCCTGCATCAGGCTCCCTGCTCAGTGGGAAGCCTGCTTCTCCCTCTCCTTCTGCCGCTCCCCCTGCTTGTGCTCTCTTTCTCTTTCTCTTTGTCAAATAAACAAAATCTTTTGAAAATTAATATTGTGTTTCCTAGTTTCACAGAATTTGATTTTCACTTCTGAAGAGTCTTTGGATGATGTTTTATTTATTTATTTATTTATTTATTTTGAGAGAGAGAGTTTTTTCCTGTGGAGTTATAAAACTTCCAATTGTATAGACCAATGTCTTTCAAATTCTTTAAGTAAATTTTTAAAAACTAAATATGTGGCAAACTGTGGTTCTGCAAGCTAGTACAGCCAATCTGGAAAACAGTATGGAAGTTCCTCAAGAAGTTAAAAATAGAGCTACCCTATGACCCAGCAATTGCACTACTGAGTATTTACCCCAAAGATACAAATGTAGTGATCTGAAGGGTCACTTGCACCCCAATATTTACAGCAGCAATGTCCACAGTTGCCAAACTGTGGAAAGAGCCCAGATGTCCATTAACAGACGAATGGATAAAGATGATGTGGTTTATATGTCCAATGGACTATTACTCAGCCATCAGAAAGGATGAATACCCAACTTTTGCATCAACATGGATGGGACTGGAGGAGATTATGCTGAGTGAGATAAGTCAAATGGAGAAAGACAATTATACGGTCTCACTCCTGTATGGAATATACGTAAGAGAACAGAGGATTTGTAGGGAAGGGAGGGAAAAGAGAACAGGAAGTCATCAGAGAAGGAGAAAAAACCAGGAGAGACTCTTAACTGTAGGAAACAAACTTGGGGGTTGCTGAAGGGCAGGTGAGTGGGGAGAAGTAACGGAGGACGGGCATTAAGGAGCGCACATGATGTGATGCGCTCTGGCTGTTACACAAAACTGATATAATTATTAAACACTACATCTGAAACTAAAGAAGTCAGAAGTTGGCTAGTTGAATTTAAATAAAAATAAAATAAGTAATGTGGTTTTGATTCCGCTGAACCCCTCTATACGCACCTGTCCATCTTCCTGGCTCCCGGGGGGCACGGAACAGAGGAAGGTGTGTCTGCTCAGCGTACACAGGCTGGGATCCCTGTCCTGCTGAGAGTCCGGCTAAGCCCCAAGCCGCTATCCTTATGCTCAGGGTCAGTTTGGGGCTTGCCTATTCTGATGCTGGAGTTTCCTAAAGCCTGGGACACCGACTGATACGTCTCAGTAATACTTTCATTCATCATGAGCTCCACCTTAGAGGTGCTCTGTCGTGGACCACAGAAAATACGAAACGTTGGCCTGCCAGGTCACATGGGCTGCCACCTTACATTCCAGCGACAAAGATCCTAACTCGGTCTACTCCCAGAAATGTGGACCCCCACTCTGCTTGCACTCTTGAATGGAATCTGCATTTCTAGCTGGGTCTGAATACCGGTAGACTTATCAGGAATCATGAATTCTTTTTTTTTTTTTTAAACTATCCATTTATTTATTTAAGAGAGAGAGAGAACTCAAGCGGGAAGAAGGGCAGAGGGAGAGAGAGAGAAGCAGACTCCCCGCTGAGCAGGGAGCCCAAGGCAGTCTTGATCTCAGGACTCTGAACTCATACCTGAGCCAAAGGCAGATGCTTAACTGACTGAGCCACCCAGGCGCCGCAGGAATCCTGAATTCTTTGTACGTGAATTCTCTCCTTGGACCACACAACTCAGTGATACTCAAAATGGTTTCACTTTCCGATTTGCTTTCTCACACCTGACTACGGAGGCGGCTCTCCTGACCCCCTGGCGGTCTTTCATCTTCCCTCCACCACTGTGACCCCTTCCCACACCCCTCCCAACTCACTCTCTCAATACCTGTGCTAACCCCAAACTCCACACACTTCCTAATTCCTCTTTCTCCTATGTTCTATCCGCAAAAGTTCCTGATTTATATATTTCCATGCCCTTTCACTTGGCACGTAAAGATCCATGATTGCATTTTTTTTGTTGAGTTTTGTAACACCAACATGAAATGAGCTTCCTTCACATCAGTAAATTGTGCCTTGAAATCTAATATCTTAGATGAATATAATACACCCTCGCAATGTTCTTGTGATGGTCTGAGACATCACTGTCCATCCTTTATTTTTCATCTATAGGTGTGATGTTAAAATATGGCCATATTCAGTTAGTATATAACGGAATGCATTTTTTCACTAGATACTGTATTTCATTTTTATTTTTTAAAAATATTTTATTTATTTATTTGACAGACAGAGGTCACAAGTAGGCAGAGAGGCAGGCAGAGAGAGTGCGGGAAGCAGACTCCCTGCTGAGCACAGAGCCCGATGCCGGGGCTTGATGCCGGGGCTCGATTCCAGGACCTGAGCCGAAGGCAGAGGCTTTAACCCAGGCACCCCTCATTTTCATTTTTAACATTCACTGGTAAGTTGTCTCTTCCTCCTGCCTGCTTAATTTTTGTTTTCTGATTTTCTACTCCTTTTACATTTCATTTTCCCCCATTTATATACAAGCTGTATTTTCTTTTTAATTTTTAATAATGCTGATATTAAAAAATGCTGTCGACAACAGCTCTTCTGTACATCAACCCACTTTACTCTCTACATTACCATGACTTTATTATGCCAGGAAATTCTTGCCCAGAAAAATGCAGTTGCAAATAACTTTATTGTTTGTTTGAGGAATCTGCTGAAAATCCATTTATCGAAACAATAGACTATTCCCCTTGTTCCCTTCAGGACGAGGAACAATAGTTCCTTCTTCCTACTGAACAACAGATTGCTCAAGTGGCTTCCTCAAATTACGGTTTGTTCTGGAAAGACTCATTTCAAGATGTTCACCTTTCCGCATCCATCATTCCTCAACGACATCACAAACTTTGCCAAATCCCAGTGAGGTCCCTGCCCTGAAAGATCCGCTGAAATCAGACCACAACAACCTCACCGACGTCCGCTTTTGACTTTCCCCTCTAGAGATGCTGCACAGACTCTGCTGTCTCTTACTGCAATAAACAATAAACTTGGCTTTGCTTGATCTCTTTGGGGAGTCAGCAGTCAACACTATCCTCTTTTTAATCCCCTCTGGCTGTTAATTTTACAATTCTGCTTTTAATCTATTAATTGATTAACATTAATATCTATTAATATTAAAAATATTAATACTAATATCTATTAATCATTTAATCTATTATTGAAAGTCCAACTTCTTGTACAAGTTTAAAAATTAATCTATTTTTATTTCCCCTAGAGCCCCCACTTTCTGGCTTTTGTTATTATGATATACGATACAAGATTATAATGATAAAGATAGTGATGAGTTTACAACATCCTTGCTCTTTGAATAATCACTTTTGACCTTTGTATCAGCTTTTATAAGCATATAAACATCTATGGTGGAAAATTTAGCACATTGTTTTATACCATTCCATCCTACCTCTTCTAGTATCTATGAGTATGTATTTACATAACCTGAGATTTTCAATTCATAGATCTATTATTCATTTCTTCTGCACCTTGTCAATCAAGAGTTATTTTTCAGATGTACAAGATAGTGATTCGACAATTCTGTACATCACCCGGTGCTGTATGTTAACTAATTGGAATTTAAATAAAAACTTTTAAGAAATAATATCATAATAGGGGCAAGCAAAAAAAAAAAAAAAGAGTTATTTTTAAAATTTGTGTTGACGATTACTATCACATTTAATGAAATCTCACCTATTTTGTTCCATGGCAGTTTTTTGGACTGTCATTTTCCTTCTCTGAAATTCTTTGACACATTCTTACGAATAGCAGGAGGCTGGCTTTGATTTTATTTTTAGGAAAGGTACTGACATTTGCTGCAGTGGAACGACCTCAAATGCAAATCACACAAAGGCCATGTGAAATACACAAAATTCAACCGGATATCATTCTCACATTTCCATCGGTGGGACGAATTTGAGAATATGTATTTTAAAAAACGAGCTCATCCAACAGAGGAGTGTTTATCCTTCGGTAGAAATTCTATTTCTCTGTCTTTAAAATTTCATCAAATGCTTCAGTCTGAGTCGGCAAACAGCAATGCCATGTACTTTTAAGATGGGGAAGGAAAAAGCAAATACAAAATTATATCGAGTGACCAAGTTGAGTGAGAGTCACAGAGCCTGTGAATGGACATGAACTGGTAAATGTGAAACGTGAATTCAGGGCAATAGGGCTACTCAGTCACCTTCTGGAGTTCCGAAAACAGGAGGAAATTAAGGTGGAACTTGGTGAGCCCCAGCAGGGTGGTCACCCATAGTGGACAGAATCTCTGGGCAAAGCCTCCGATCACAGATCATTTGGTTCGTGGGAATGAGAACTATATTCCCTTCAATGGGAATAGATTTCTTAAACCTTAAAGCTAAGTCTTAAAAATTTAAGAGTAACAAAACCATAGTATTAACAGCTTTCTGTAAATAATAAATTTGCATGTACTTTATACATACGCGTTTGAAATACATTAACAAAATTAAAACTTAAAATTTTTGTGAACTTAAATATTCATAAATTAAAAAGACATGGTAACTATACAGAAAGATGGTTTTTATTAATACAGTCTCTTGGGAGACACTTAAAGAAAGTGAATATGTTAAATTTATAAAAGCCGTTTAAAATATTTGAGGCATTTAAGCTTGTAAGAGAAACCAAATATTTATCAGAGATCCCATGAAAGTCATTACTCTATTAGCTGGATTTAAAATATATTGAGCTCACAGATATATTTGCAAGCTAAGCTTAATACATTTCTGAGCTAAACTGAAGCCTGAGAGTTAGTTTTTCTTTTATGATTATAACTTTAATAAATTGAATATTATTTACTACTATTGAACTTCAATAAATTGAATACTATTTAAAAACAAAACAAGACAACCTCTTGAATAGTATTTTCTATATACACAAGCATCTCCTGAGGGCACCAACCCTGCCTCCATAAATATATCCTTCCTTTCATACTGGTCCTTAAGCATTTTTTTTTAAATCATTAAGCAGAGATTTATTGAGCGCCTATTATAATCCAGGTAATGGTCAAGACACTGGGGATATAGTGAGGAATGAGGGAGGGTTACTAGCAATATGTTCACACAAACATATATTCTTGTGTTTTTCCATATTTTGTGAGAGTGAGGTGTTTAGGCACAACTAAGTTAGAACCCTTCCTTCACCACCAACTTCCTGCTTATTACACATCCCAGTCCTCTGGTGTTATTAAAGTGATTGGATCTGGCTAAGGGGAAGGTGAATTTAAGACACACTTATTTTGGTTTTAGTGGGATATAGGTATAGGATTCATAATCATTGGTGCGATAACATTGTGCTCATTGTCCTGGTGTAGGAATTGCTTCTTGAGAGATTCTCTGGATCTACTGGGTTGGCTCTCCCTCACAAGGACACAAAGATGGGAAGACAGAAGTGGATCCAAGTGGAAACATGTTCCTGACCTCACAGGTATGTGGGACATGGATGGGAAACAAGATTTGAAATGTTCAGAGTCAGATGACTACCTATTCTGACATCCAAGGTCTCCATCATGGAGAATCCACTTGAAAATAGAGCATACATAACAATAAACATACTGTACACCTTCGTTCTTCTTGATGGGAATTCTGAGAAACAATACTTCAGAATTCCTGAATTCATAGTGTGTAAGACACAAAAATTGAGGAGAAGCGTATTAAATCACATCCCAGCTCATGTGATTCATCTTGTCTTAATGAGGTCTGATGGAGCTAGACGGAACAGCACAGAAAATGACTCTCAGAACAGAAATAACTGACCACAATAGAAAAAAGCCTGAATTACCTTTCCATTTTCCCTCTAGAAATCAAATCATGAAATCATCATTATATGATAGGCTGATCAGAAGCTACATGAATAAAAACTGTAGGGAAAAAGGAACTATGGAGGGGTGAATCTGTTAACAAGAAAATAAACTCTATGCTATTTCGCTGCACATTGGGCATATATGGCTTTTCAAAAATAAGCTTTTAAGTTGTGATTTATGATTTTTTAAATCATTTATTATTTTTCATATTTATTTTCTCATTCGAGGTAAGTATTTGCCCTTTATCTAATTCAAAATCTTATACACATTTTCTTTTTATTTTTTTAATTTAAAAAATTTTTTTTAAGATTTTATCCATTCACTTGCCAGAGAGAGGCAGCAAGAGGTACAAACAAGCAGGGGGCGTAAGAGAGGGAGAAGCAGGCTTCCCGCTGAGCCGGGAGCCCAATGTGGGGCTCAATCCCAGGATCCTGGATCATGACCTGAGCTGAAGGCAGATGCCCAATGACTGATCCCCCCAAGAGCCCCCATTTTCTTTTTAAAGAGGGCTCTAGTAATTATAAAATCTTCATGTCTCAAAAACCAGGGTCTATTATTAACAGTGGCTGCGTAGGAAAATGGAGTTTATATGCAGTGAGAAAGTGTCCATTGTCCTTAATCAGTAAGAGTGAGTGTTTGGGCCTAGATTCTTGGTTTTTATGTTTTTTGAGGTTTTGTTTTGTTGTTGTTTTTTTTTTTTAAATCCTTTTTTTCCCCCTCCTAAATCTGTAGACTTCATTTCTTTGGATCCTGGGTTTTAGTGTTGCAAAAGACTGGAGTAGTGGGCAACAGAAGACAAGAGGGCAGAGGGAGATGGGTTTCTGCGTCAGGGCATTAAAAACTGCTTCCGTGGAAGGCTGCACAGGTCTAGCACACTCTCTGAGTTATCAGATTCCAGCTCTGTTCTGACTCTGCAAGTTGTAGATCACTGAGACATGTGTGAAGTGTGTCTTCATGGGGGAGAGGTTCCAACTGTCTTCACTCCTACTCTTGGAAAAAACAGTCCTCGTCTTTGACTACAGCTTGTCTCAACATCTCTTTACTCTAGATAAATCTCGGCTCGTTGGACTTTCCCTTTGAACTAGCTATAACATCAGCCTGGGTATCCTTCATATGCATAAAATAAAATCTCTAATGTGTATTCGATTGGATGTCTGTAGGGAAGTAACAATTTTACCTCTTCCCGGAAATAACCTTTCAATAATGGTCAGTGCTTCTGCTTCCTAATCCTCTCTTTCCCAGAACGGGAGGTTGGAGTTGGCCTGACTTTTGTTTCCTTAGAGATAATGTGGGTTTTCCCTCTAGAGAACAATCAAGGCTGTTCCCCCCCCACCACCACCAGAGATGAATACTATCAGTTCACTGTGACATGGGGAATTTACAAATAGTCGACAGCCTCTAATTTAAGACAAAATAAAAAATCATTCTGATTCCCTTAACTGTGAACTCTCTGCTTTAGTGGAATTTGCGAATGTTATTAAATATTGTTGAAACAGCAACAAACTACTGATTTTCTACATTAAAAGCATCCAACGATCTTAGAATTAGACAAAGCCTAGAGGACACTGTACAAACCTACACTCCTGGGCAGAGTTTTTATTTCATGTCTACTGGACCTGTTTTGATCCAGCCTAATGGTATTATTATTATTTCAAGAATAAATTTTAAAAATCTGATATGTTATTTTGATCCAAGATTTGTTCTCCAGACAGATGATTTGAGATGGCTATTATATTGTCAACAAAGCTTGCGGGGCTTGTAATGATGCCGGTTATGGAAGTCTTCGGCTTAAAGCATCACAGAGTCAGCATGCTCCGACTGAGATTTAAATAAAGAGAACTGCTTATTTTTAGAAAATAAGTACTCTGTTTAAAACCTGCCATTTGGGGGCACCTGGGTGGCTCAGTCGCTAAGCATTGGCCTTCAGCTCAGGTCAAGATCCCAGGGTCCTGGAATCAAGCCCGGCATCGGGCTCCCTGCTGCCCCTCCCCCACTGCCCTTGCTTGTGTTCCCCACGCCCCCCGCCCCGACCCGGGGTCAAATAAATTAATTAAATAATTTTTTAAAACCTGCCATTTTTCCTCATTTACATGTTCATTATCAAGACACGTTCCTAAAATGCCCCTTTATTTAAAAAAAAAAAAAAAGGAGCCGTTTGTTTGATTTCTGTGAATCACATGATGCGTTGAAACATATCAACACTAATCATTGGGCAGCGAGGAAGGGCAGGAGTGATGAGCCATCTTGATGTTCTCCTGGACTGTAGAAACCTCTGCTTGCTACCAGAGTTCTTAAAAATGTAGATATATTACGCCACTATGTAGAAAAAATCTCTTCCAGATAAAGTCCCTGGTACAATTAAGTGAAAAAAGAGAGAGACAGACCGACAAAAGCATGTATACCTTATCATTATAATAAACTAAAATTAAATACATTAAAGATTTTATTTATTTATCTGACAGAGAGAGATCACAAGTAGGCAGAGAGGCAGGCAGAGAGAGAGAGAGGAGGAAGCAGGCTCCCCACTGAGCAGAGAACCGGATGTGGGGCTCGATCCCAGGACCCTGAGATCATGACCCAAGCTGAAGGCAGAGACTTTCACCCACTGAGCCACCCAGGCACCCCTAAGATTAAATACATTATATTGAATTCATTGGATACTTTTTGAAAAGACTGAAGGACATTCATAAAACACAAAAACATGTATTGCTGGATATAAAGATTAAAGGTGATTTTAACTTCCATACTGTACTTTCCGCTGCTTTAGGTTTTGTTTAAAAAGCTGAGGTTTTTTTGTTTGTTTGTTTGTTTTTAAGATTTGATTTATGTATTTGAGAGAGAGAGAGCATGCGTGAGAGGGAGGGGGAGAGGGAGATGGAGGGGGACAAGCAGATTGCCCACTTAGCAGGGAGCCCAAAACAGGGCCCCATCCCAGGACCCTGAGATCATGACCTGTGCCCAAGGCAGAGGCTTAACTGACTGAGCCCCCCATGGGTTCCCAAGGTGAGGTTAATTTAAATGAAGAAAGATTAATATTAAGAAAAAAAAGAAGATTATTACTTTTTGATGACTGAGCTCAAATTTTTATAATACGGTCCCTGAAGATACGCGACACTCTCCACTCCAGCCACAGAAGAGGTTATAAGGACTTACACCGCTTGGCCTTTGCACAATCACGTTCCCTGCTTGTGTTGTTTCTGCTTCAAGAATACCTTCCCTGATTTCCTTCAATGACATCAGTTATATCCACAGCATTTTGGAAATAACCTTCTCAATGGAACTTATCATATTATCCTATTTCTTGACATGCTTTCTCTACTTGCTTATGGGCTTATTTAAAAATAAGGTCATGTCAATGTAATTAGTGAAGATCAGTCAAGGTAAAGTAGAGTGGGTTCTTAAGCCAATATGGCCGGTGGCTTTACAAGAGGTAAAGCGACTCAGTGACAGAATCACAGGGAGTATATCTATGTGTCAGCATAGGCAGAGATGGCAGTAATGCATCTGTAAGCCCAGGAAAGCTAACAATTGCTGGTAAACACCAGAAGCTCAAAGAGGCAGGGAGGGGTTCTCCCCTAGAATCTTCAGAAGGAGTATCCTGAGGACAACCTCTATTTCAAACTTCTGGTCTCCAGAACCATAAGACAATAAATTTCTGTTTGAATCCACCCAATTTTCAGTACTTTCTCAGAGCAGCCTTAGGAAACACATAGGGACAGATTCAACCCATTTCTCAGGATTTTGCACCGAAGTTTTTGGTGAAACAGAATGAAGTCCACGTCTTCTGTCCTCTGCATCAGTCAGTGGTCCAGTAGGAGACCATTATAACTCTCTAGGTATAATTCTGCTCGTTCTGCTATACACATTGGCCATGAACTGTTGAGTCTTGTGAGCTGTAGAAGGTACAACATGAATTTGCAGAGAGACAGACCTGTCTTTCCCTTAATTTTCCATTTAACCTTTTGTAAGGCTTGTCTAAGAGTCAAGAACAAACCCGGTAGGGTTAAAGTAGGCTGTAATTTTGCATTATCTTTCACGTAGTCATTCATCTGTCCTGATGTACTGTGAAGTCAAGATTTCTGCTTATTAACCTTTTAGCAAAAGCAAGCCTGACTTTTCGGTTAGAAGCCGAAGTATTAGGAATGATTACCTTAAATGGCACTGCATTTCATATCAAGGAATGTGGCCTTGTGACTGTTCTTTTTTAAGTGGCCATTTGTTACCTAATAGAGGAAGCGGAGGTGGGAAGGAATGATGAGCTGAAATGAACAAAATGGATGGATGCCGACGAGGAGTTCCTTGACGTGCCCATGCGTGACCAACCTGCAATTCTCATGAAAGCAAACACACGACACGGGAGGCAGAAGAGGTCCACGTGGAAAGCAGAGAACACAGATCCAACCTTTCAGATTTAAAATCCTGGCTCCTCCATTCACCAGCCTTAAGATCCTGGGCAAGTCATGTCATCTCTATGTGCCCTGTTTCCTCCTACACCAAGTAGGGGGTAATTAGAGTGTCTCCCTCATAGGACTGCTGTAAACAGAAAAAGTTCTTAGGACCCAAACTCAAGAGATAAACATATTGATGATGCTTTGACCCTCGTCCATACCAGGACCAAGTAATCTCCGGAAGTGGTTTTAAATCCATCTACAACTATCCACGGCAACTCAGCCTCAGACAACTAGGCAGACCCAGAGGGCTAAAGGCGACCAACCCTTCAACTCTGCTTCTGAAAGCCCACCCATCCTTGAACTCCCCAGGTCCCCAAACCAGCCGTTAAAGGCTCAGCTCTCTCTGCTTGTTCAGAGGCATATGAAACCAGAGCAGTTGTGCCTTCCTAGCAAGCGAGAAATTCGGCTTTTTATTTCAGACACTGAGTCCCGGCTTCTTTCTTCAACACCATGGGGATCAAACCCCTGATTATATCCACAGATCCCTTCAATCGTGCCTGGTGTGTCGTAAGCGGTCCGTATGTTCATTCCAGTTATTAAAAAAATTGTGGTACCCCTGACCTACGGGATAGGCCAGCAGAAAGGAGAGGGCAGGAAGTATGGAAATGCAGTGTGTGAAACCCACCGTCTGGGAATCAGGACAACCTGCGTCCACACCGTAACTGTCACCTTCCTTCTGTAAGAAAGGTTGGCAAACTGTACGTGGCTAAGTCTGGCCCGCTCCTTGCTTTGTAAACAAAGTTTTATTGGCACACAGCTGCAGCCGTTTGTGTAGACGATGGCTCTGGCTGCCTCTCAGCCACGAAGTCAAAGCTGGAGAGTTGAGGTAGATCAGAGAGCCTACCAAGCCTAGAAGATGTACTATCAGACCCTTGACAGAGAAAGTCTGCCCCCCCTCTCGAAAGCTCAGGTACTGCATCTGAAAATGATGTCAATTCCAGTACCTTCCTCACACGGGGCTGTTCCGAACGTTGTCGGATGGAAGAAAATACAAGAGAACGCGTAGGAGAGCATTTGGCAGAGTGAACACAGCATCCAGGACTAGAAAGCAGCCAGCTGACTCCGTGGCAAAGACTAAAGTTTGGTTTTTATGTTTCAAACCGAATTTGGATTATTGAAGGCGGGGGGCATGACTCTTCAGGTGGGTCACATCTCTCCCTCTTTCTCCGGGTCTGAAAAGGAGTGTGAAGTGACTTCAGATGCGGTTTCCCTGCCGGCTTCCTGTGCCCACCTAAACAGGAGCCCACCACCTCGGATACCACCCATCCCTAATACTGCCTCTCTTCCAAGAGCTCAGCTATGATCTCATGAGGCCTCACTGGGTTTAATTATACACCTACATCGTTTCTTTAAAAGGGGATAATTTGCACACAGTAGAAGCATAATTCATGCGATCTGAGTTAATTAACTACTGGCACCTGTTAGGTGTTTGGCACCGTTGCAGGCACTGGGGGAGAGTTCTTTTGAGCGGGGTCCATAAGAAGAACCCCCGTGGGGTGGAAGTGCTGGAGCTGAGCCCCGCATGGAAACGGTAGACAAGAGCATGCTGGGAGTGGAAAGGCCTTAAAGCGTGGTAAGTCTGGCCCCTTGAATGGGACACAGTGAAACAGAAGGGGCTGAAGCAGAGAGACAGGGATTGTGATGCCACATGAGGGGTAAAAGGCCTGCCAGGATGTGGGGCTCATGCCTGCGGTGAGGGGACAAGGTTTCATCCGAAGCATGACAAAGTGCTGAAGCTTCCCAACATTGAAGGATGTCTGTGATCTGCTTCACTTTCTGCATCGACCTGTCTGGGTGCTCTTTGGAGAATGGAGGAGTGAGGGAATGACTGAGTGAATGAATGGTGGCAGCCGGTTTGCCCTGTTCGTTAATAAAAAGTCAACAGGGGAGGGCTTCTCAGCTCTGCCGAAACCAGAAGGCGCAGAAAGCCGATTGGAACCTTCCACGCAGTGAGTGCCGGTGCCCTTGGATGCTGCTATGGACTGCTGTGTGCCCGGCCCGGAGAGGAACATGCCGGCCGGGTGAGGAGCCGATCTGCGAGGGCAGCAGGGGGTCCAACTGCCCTCCCCAAACGATCCTGAAAAAGTCTGTTCTGCAAATATTTAATTAAACTCTTGAGGTTCTAGCTAGAAACGTGCAGATGGACCCACAAACATGTGGAGATCATTCAGGCTCCAGTTTTAAAGAATTTAGATAAGGGATCCCTTGCTGTTAATGTGTTTTGTGAATTCCGGTAAGGGAAGGATATAATTTAAAATCCTTCGCCCACAACACTTTGGCATTGCCTCTCGAAATAAATAACTAACATAGCGTGGAGTTCTTTGGCTGGGTCTAGATGCGTAATTGGTCTGCTCCCTTTTGACTGACCTGCCTAATTCATTTAGCCAATTAATGTGATTCTGGCGAATACATGTTTTAAAATATTTACAGCATATGAAGTCCTATATTAGGCACATGCTGCATTTTTATCCTTGCAAACACCCTTATAATTATTAGTATTAATAACAATAAATGACTGAACATGGAAGTGCTTACAACAGAACCTCGCCCTTAATTACTGTTAGCTGCTATCATCACCATCATTCTCATTACTGCTATTAATATGACTCTTGTATTTGCTATTAATCTATAAATCAGGGAACTGAGGCTCAGAGAAATTCAGTAACTTCCCCAAGGTCAAATGACAGCCTGAGAATTGAACCCCCAGAGTCTGCGTTTAGAGCCATACTGTGAGCCGCCAGCCTGCACCAGATCCACAATGATAATTATCGGGTGAAAATATATTATTATTTGAGCCAAAAAGATTTTTTTAAGATTTATTTATTTGACAGAGAGCTAGAGAGGGAACACAAACAGGGAGAGTGTGAGGGGGAGAAGCAGACCCCTTGTTGAGCCCTACGCTTCTAGGGAGCCGGACGCGGGGCTCGATCCCAGGACCCTGGGATCATGACCTGAGCTGAAGGCAGACACTTAATGACTGAGACATTCAGGTGCCCCTATTTGGGCCAAAATTTGAAACAGTTACCTATAGGATCCATCTGTTATGTCCATTTAGTTTTCCTACACACACACACACACACACACAGCTGTCCATATAAAAACACATTCATAGTTCTAGATACACTTAGGACAGCTAATCAATTTTAAAAACGACTCCTTGTGTGTAATAAATGTGCTATGTTCGTCAAGTCAAAAAAAAAGAACCTACAATAACTAAGGAGTAATTTGAGTTACTTAAAAAAAAAAAAAACAACCTTTAAACCATATATTACAGACCTCATAGTGTAACCTCATTCTCAGTGAAAAATATCCCATGATTATGATTCTAATTCCTAACAATTCCCTAATGTTGCCACTGTCATTTCAATGGGTACAGTGCTTTACGTGCAAGAGCCCGGAGAAATTTCCAGAGGGGTGTTCTGATTAATGCACAACAGAAGAACATTTTCATTTATGTGTTTGCTGTTTTGCTTAGCTCAGGTGTTTCTTAAACGAGGTCTCTGGGAGGCAAAAAGGAAGGATTATTTCAGTGGGAACATATGCAGAACTTAAAAACCTGCCAATGCCTGTCAATATGGTGAATATTATTAAAAGGAAGAAATGGGCCGCTGACTCAACCCGTGAGCAAGCAGGCCCGGCTGCGTCCCAGGCTGCCTCACCCGCTGAGAAACGTAGCATTCATTTTGCTTGTTTGGGATTTTCGTGACAGGTTCCAGGCATATGAACAGCTTCCTCTCCACGTCCTTCTGCTTTTAGCCCACTGACAACATATGCCGACAAGACCTTCTCCTCGTTCTATTCAGTGACTAGGAACATGCAAGGCTTTGAGTCAGATTACAAAATAATTCCCAATGTCCCCCTTTGTGCTCTTTATTTAAAGTTCACCGAAGTGGAGTTCTTTGCCAGGTTCATGGGGAGGCTCTGTGTCCATCCCCACACGGGGCTGGTGTGAATGACCAAATCCCTCTCCATGGTCACCCCTGGGAAACTACCTACAAAGCCACTCCTTGCTTTAGTGATTCTAGGATGGCAGGTCATCCTTCTTGCCTTGACTTCTAGCACCCTTGTCTCCATGCCAGAAAGTAAATGGGGGTGGAAGAGTGCCAACCCAATGGCCAGCACCTCCTTTTTTTCCCTCACAAAACCTTGACTGTATTCAAATATCCGGCAGAGGCCTCTCAGGAGAGAGAAAGGAAGAGACCACAACCTAGGGATGGTCATGGGACCCAGGTGGTCATGGGACCCAGGTGTGGCCATCGAGACATAAGCAGAAATCCCCTGGGGTCCCCAGGAGGATACGAGTTGTCACCCCTGACAAGAGGATGGACTGGTAAAGAAATGCTCTGTGTCACTGGCCCTTGCTTTGGAAATAACTGGGTGAAGGACCCATGCTCAGAAGAGCCAGGTCCATCTTGTAACTGTACATGGAAAGTTCAGAAGCCTGCAGAGATGGGCATCTCTGGATATCTGGGCTCTCCAACCTGGAGCCCAGATATCGTGGACCTGCCAAACCATCACCAACACATCACCTGTGGCTAGAATTTCATCTTATGTGAGAAAATGAAACCTTCCTCCAAGATTCTGACAAGGGAACGTTCCCTTCTTTGCAGCCAAAATCATTCAAAACCCTTACCCCAGGGCTCTGATTTCTTATGCATCTCTCTCCCTCTCTCCCTCTTTCTGGGACAACTTCCCGTGTCAGTCCTGAGGAAGATGACTTTGTTCCCTTTGGGATGTGCGGAAGGCCAGGAGGGCAAGAGGCAGTCACCATGGGCCGGGAGTATTCCGACACATTGCTGCTAAAATAATGACTGGAATTGTAAGGCCCTGACTGCCTGCTCTTTGCTGAGGTCACTTTTTAGGGTTCCATTAATAGCAGCAACTTTGAGTCACTTTTTAGGGTTCCATTAATAGCAGCAACTTTGAGGACTGTGGTACCCTTCCCCCCAGGTAGCAAGCAGGCTTGCGTACAGTTTACTGTAACCCCAGCACATTCCCTGAGCTCAACGTCCCTCACTTGCAGTGCAAATCCATCTGGACCCCGCTGCTTGAAAGCCTCCTTTTACCCTCTCCCGTGGAACTTGGAGGGCAAGGAGGGAGCCAAGAAAGAGTCAAAGCTCATGCTATTTGCTGTGCAGGAAAAAGTCCCTTGTCTCTGACCCAGGAGCCTCATGTCTTCTGGCAGCATCTATGAAACTGTTAACTTGCAAGTAGAATAAAAATCTCAAACCCTCCCTGTTCTCAACAGGCTTGTGGAGCAAAATATCCCCCTTGGTGACAGTCAGATAGTCTCACATCCTAAGACTATGGCCTTCGTTCCCACCATCCCTCCCATGGAAACCTACAACAATCACTTCCTTGAAGTCATGATAATACAGCACTTTAGAGCACATTCTGAAATGTGTCCGACTCAAGGCAGAGTCTGCTATTTGTAACTTTTTAAACCTGAGTTCCAATTTTCTCATCAGAAAATTAGAATAATAGTACCTTTGCCAAGTTTTTTGTTAGTGTTAGCATTCTTGAAGTGTGCATACAATGTCTAAGACACGAGCATACAATCCTCACGGCTCCCAGCGGTCCAAACCACAACAATCTCTTTCCTGGATAGTGGTGATAGTCCCCTAACCAGTTTCTTGGCTTGGTACTCTTGTCCTATTTCAATTCATTTCCCAAGCAGGGGCCAGAATAACATTTCAGAAGTCAAATCATGTCTTTCTGTCCTTAGCGTTGCCAATAAAATAGAATCATATGTCAGGTCCTAATTGTGGCTGATAAGACCCAACATGTTTCCATCTCTGTATACCTTTCTAACCGAATTCATCCATCTCTCCATTTTTCACTGTACTCCTTGAACAATTCAAGTTCATCCCAACCTTTGGACATTTTCATCTGCTATTACTGCCCCAAGGAGTGCTTTCTCTGTGGATCTTTGCAGAGCGCACCACTGCCCATCATTTAGATCTGCACACAAATGCACCCCTGTGGGAAGACTCTCTTATACCACTCTACCAAGATGCGCCCTACCAACTAGTCAATTCCTTCATTCCTTTTGCTTTCATAGAACTGCCCCCAATTATTATTTTTTTGCTTAGGTAGAAATTCCATTTTGCTTTTCTCCTATCATCAGGACGTGAGTTCTCTCTTGTTAATTGCCCTAACTTTGCACCAAGAAGAGTGCCTGGGATCTAATTATATTGTTGAATGAATGAGTGAATGAATGAGCGTTATGCTTATATCATCAGGATATGAAAGATGCGAAAGTTTATAGCCACTGAATGTCTTGACGTAAGACTCAATGACAAAACAACAACAACAACAAACATAATAATACTCCTTTCCCAAACCCGTGTTTGTTTCTGGAAATTCAGTGGTTTATGGTCAATGTTATATCTTAACTTTTTTTTTGCAATGTTCAAACTAAATAAATACAATTTTGAGGAAATTCTTTCATCTTTAAAGGTTATCCTTGTGACTTTTACAGAGAATTCCCTGGAGATGGATAGTTTTTAGTCACAAATATTCCCTTGATAACTCTGCCCACAAAGACTCGGGCTCCTTATGGGAGCTGAAATATTAGAGAGATTGAAAGGCATGGTGGTAGGCCCATAAAAGCCTACTAAAGTATGCAGAAAAACAAACTTTATGGGGTTGGCTTTTGGATATATGACTTCATTTTTGAGAATTTGGGCTTTTCTTAGACATTCATGGTTCAAAAGAACATTTCCTATGTGTAGTGATCTATTCCACAGGATGAGTAATCTGGGGACAATCATCTAAAATGTATTTTCCTTATCATTTGAAAATGGTATTTTGTGTGTGGGGGGGTGGTGAAGAACTTTTAAAAAGGATGATGTCCTGTAGCAGCATATTTTAGGCTTGGTGCTTACCAAATATGAAGCACGGATAATACATAGCCATGATCTCCTAGGGGAAGTCTGGCTAGGTCCTTTACAACTTCACAGCAATGCCCAGGCTTTGCCTACTGATATATATTAATGTGATGAAACCGCACACTGGATTGTAAATGTCTTGCCAGTTTACAAGCAATCTGAAAGACTGCATCTCTCACAATGTCTGTCATACTTCTTGGCAGGTAGTATGTGCTTCACACAAATTTATTAATTTATTGGTTGTAAGAATAAGGAAAATATTTTTATTATGAAGAGAAAATATGGTAGTGTAACCTATCACATCTAGGACTGGTATGATGATTCTGATGGTCTCAGTTTCCCTATAGTTCTTAGTGTGTGGCTTTCCTCTTAAGTTTCCTTCATGATAACCAGATGGCTGTCATGTTCCAGCCATTAAAGTCCAGATTCCAGCCAGAAAAAGGAGAAAGGGCAAATAGGAATACTGAGTTTTCTTATGTGCTTTCCAGGCAGCCCCACCAAGTAAATTCCATTTACATCTCAAGCCTTAACTGGTCATATAGTGAACCCTTTAGTCATGGGATTATGGGAAAGGTAATGGGAAATGGGAAAGGTAGACTTTTAGGTGAGCGCATGGCTTTCATCATTGAAATCATAGACTCTTTTAGTAAGAGAAGTTGAAGATGTATTGGGTGGGCAACTTCTGCCTGAATAATGTATTATGAGCATGCATTTCCTTTGGTTTTGGGGACAGATAGATAAGATTACAGGTTCAGAGATGAAAGATACAGCTTTTGATATGGACTAGTTTAAGATTCCCAATCTATCAATCCTGATGGATCTATTCTCAAATTCTCTGAAAAATTAAACACCCAAATTGAGGGGTTTTATCTAAAAATATGAAAATGCAAATGCAGCAGGTCGATAAAAATATTGTCATTTTAACTAGTGAGTAATGATGGTTCTTGAATGCTAAGAGTTGAATAATAAAGGCATTATAATATAGCAGATGCTACTAGATTATCAGAGATTGTGATCCACCTGCTAAGTTGAAATAGGATTTAAAAAAAAAAAACTATCCAACAATGAAATCATTTAGAAGAGTCCAGTTTGAAAGTTGGCATTATAAGTTCCATTATTGTTAGGATGCTGCTGCTGATTTGGGGGGGGTGTGATGATGGTGAGGATGAAGATGGTATTGGTGGGGGGTGTGGTGGAGATAGTAGCTAATACAGAACTAGAGCCTCATGTGTGCCTAGCCCTGTTCTAAATACCTGACACCTTCCATCTTGTTGAAGACTCACACCCATCCTCTGAAACAGCTAAGTACTTCTGAACCCATTTTACAGATGGGTGAAGAGAATAGCTACCAGTCCAAGTGCATTTGACTCCTAAGAATCTGTAGTTTGATCCAGAGTCTGGCTCTTCATTCTTCCATTATACTTTCCTGGGGATAAGAGAAGGGAGGTCCAGCAGGACTCTGAAGATGTGAATCCTCATTGCAATGCAAGTCTGTTACCACTGGCTTTATATCCATCTTCTTCTGCCCTCACCTAAAGACCCGTCTCCACTCCCTTGCATGTCTCCATATTGGAACAAGGGGCTGCCTACAGATGAGACAGGTCTAGGAGGAAGCTGTGTTAGTGTGCCTACACCATCATGAAGGACAGAATGTAGGGAGAATTCCATCTGGGACTGAAGCTGGTGACGAGTACCCTCTTTTATTGTTCACAATAACTGACAAATTTGGTCCCTTTTTTATCACATTTAGGTATTTATAACATCCAAAAATCAACTTTCTATCAATCAGGACACTAATGTAATGAATACCAGTGTTGAAGAGGGAGGGATATTTAAGCAAGGACTACTTTTTGAGGCAGCTTATTAATCAACCATTTTATATTACAGTAATTTTTTTGAGAGAGAGAAAGAGTACACGTGTCTGTGTTCGCAAGCACTGGGAGATAGGTAGAGGCAGAGGGAAAGGGAGAGAGAGAATGTTAGGCAGACTCCACACCCAGCATAGAGCCCCACAGTGGGCTCGATCCCACGACCCTGAGATCATGACCTGAGCCAAAATCAAAAGTGGGACACTTAACCGACTGAACCACCCAGACACCCCAACAATAACTTTTCATTTCTCTTGAACCACAGGGTTGAGATCAGAAAATTTCAGAAAATGGAGACCCCCCTCAGAATTAAGTGGGATAATATAATATAATATAATATAATATAATATAATATAATATTTGTTTTTAACTTGCTTTGCTCACTTAACAATGTATCATGAATAATTCCCACATTAGTAAATATATGTGCAATGTGCCTGTAAAGGTATACACAATATTTTATTAGAAAGACATACAATATCTACCAGTGTATATATACTACTGGATACCTCAACTCTTAAAAATTAATCTATTATTAATAATTCTGTATGATATATATTTCAGTTAAACATTTGCACATATCCTTTACTATTTGAGATCATCAATTTCTAGAAGTGGAATTGTCACATTGACTAATTTATATACAGTAGGAAAAATTATAAATAAGGAGCTTTTAACTCGCATTCACCAAGAGGTTGCCTTTGCCAACTTCCCTCCTTTCACATGGAAACCTGATGTGGCCACAGGGGAGCCTGACTCCGGCTTCCATCCACAGCTGCCCCACCCTAGCTCTATACTGTCCGTACTGAAATATGGAAGCTCCTCTGGCCAGCTGTCATTTCCCAAGTGTTCTTCATCCTCATGCTGTACTGTGTTTCTCTACCTCCTTCTACTACCCTCCCTTCCAAAACCTCCTGCTTCCTGGAAAACCAGTCATGTGGTTACCAGACTCCCCTCTAGTTCCTCAGTGCACATCCTTGTCATGGGCGCTATCTTGTGCTATCTTGTGGTACCAACTGAATGCTCACTCCCTGAGAGCACTGCTTTTCTGTAGGCTGGTGAAGAGCCATCGTGTTTCCTTCCATTCTGGTCTCTACAGGGCAAGGGATGGCTTGGCATTCTCCTGGCTTCTGACCACCTCTCCTTAGCTACTACATTACATCCTGAAGGAAAATACCTTCTGCTTTGGGAGTCATGGCATCTGCGTCCACCCAGCTTCTCACCTTCCCTCCCACCACCCCCTTGTCCCACACAAGCAAAGAGGGTAATACTTCCGAAATACAGAAGTCAGATCATGTCACTGCCTAAAACCACCTAGTGTCCCCGATACACAGAGATGAAGACCTGATATCCTTCCTAGGACTGTAAGGTCCTAAAATGTTTTTACAATGTCCTTTTAAAATGTCTCATCTCCTACCTCTCCCCAAGCACATTCCACCTCAAGATTTGTAGGTCACACTTCTGTCGGCCTGGCATGTGGTTCCCCTCTTACCTCCGTGTGGGTCTTGGCTCAAGAATCTTATTGCAGAGGCTTTCTCTAGTCAACACGTCTAAAGCAATGGTCTGATTCTCTATTTCCTGTGCCTTCTTTGTCCTTCCCCAGAGCCTTTGCCCATCTCATGAATGAAATGGCATGCATTGTTCCAGTCAATGGTGAACCTCCAGCCTCTTTAGTCTCTGGCACACAAGAAGTAGTCGATCAATTATTTGTTGAATGAATAACAAAATGATTATCCATTGATCTTTGGTCACTCCGTCATGCTTATTTTCACACACACTCCCTCTCTCTAGTATAATGTAATTATCCCTAATTTCCTGTCTTACAAACTCCCTGTGGGCTGGGTTTCATCCTATCTTTCTCTGTCACACCTACACTTAGGAAGGACCTGACATGGGACAAACTCAGGAAAATATTTATTGAACGGGGCCCTCGTCCCTTTCAGACCCGCTTCACGCCTTTCCTATTGTCCCCATTTCTCAGCCGGGAAACAGAGGCCCGGAACAGGTCAGAGAATTCCCCACACTAGGGAACGGCTGAGCCATGATTTTAATTCATGTATTTTTACCCCAAGCCTAGTCCTCTCTGTGTTTTTTTTAATTTTGTTTTTCCGACGAATGGCCTACCATCCTCTTGAACTGATGTATACAGAAGCTTCCAGCATTATGCACATGCTGTGAAAAGTTATGTTTGAGACCTTGGGATCCTTAATTTGTCAAATGTTTGGAAGAAAAATATACTGCTCTAATTATAGCATGCAGATGGCAATTTGAAAACTTACAAACTATGTCATTTAACAAAGCAGAACATGAGAGAATCATGCTTCATAAAGTGACCTTATTTTCTTAAAGGGACGATTTTTGAGAATCTTACTTTGAAAGACATAAACAGGCTGCTTCCTCATTCTTGATTATAAGGATACCTAAAGTAAGCCCATTAAGTACCAGTTACAATAATTTTAACTATCAATTATAAAAGTGGGCCTTTCTAATTATAGGCAACATTTAGCATTTGGGACCGAGTTTTTGCTGGTTATGTAAGTTGCAGATCTAACTAAAGCCAAATATACCCTAGCTGGATTTTACCCCACATTTCTAAATTTCTAATTATATTGTGATGGCATCAGCACTACCCTCTGCAAAAGTTTAAAACCTCATGACTCAAAAATAATCTGCAGGGAAACTTCCAGAAGCAAGGGGAAAACTGTGAATGAGGACATGGCCTAGTATCAAAAGCAAATAACATGAGAAACAAGCCCTTGAGAACAGAGGTAACTATGACCAGCCAAAGCAACTCTTTATTCTTCAGTATATTTTCTAGAAGCGGCACATTCTCCTCTACTCTGCCATTTCTTACATGTACCGCACACTAACCATAAACCAGAAGAGCACATAATATGACACAACATGACAGTTCCCATCGCACCCCCAGAGCATGGCATGACGGGATAGAGCAATTCATTAATTCCACAAATATTTATGGGGCACTGAATAAGACAAAAGATCACACCTTTACAGAGTCTGTATTCATGTTGTAATTAAGACCGATTATAAAACCTACTCACGAGGTCTTTAAAAATAAGCCTGTCAGCTATCTGAGACAGTAAAAAAAACTCCTGCCTAAAGTATAAACTCATTAATGTTTCCCCAAATGTTAGCTATGACATGAATTCAGGTGTTAAGTTTTATTTTAAGTAACAATGCCTTTATCTGAATATGCATCAGAAAACACTGTTTCTCCATTTAAACCAGTGACATATTTTATATATGTACCAATATATGTGTAATATGGAAATATATATAATTATATCATATTATTATGTAATATGCTACGTAAATATTTAAAAATTATATATACTATAAATACAAATATACACTATGTATAGAGATACATGAAAAGATATTATATATAATACATATTTATTTCTATGTTCTGTATATTTATATATATATATATTTAAAGAAAAAGATTTTTCCATTTAAAGAAAAATACTATCTAAATAAGAAGAGAAATGGTACAGTAGAGTACATGGCAAAAATTGTGAAGGTGACATGTGATCAAAGTTTCACAAACACAGGGGCACCTGGGTGGCTCAGTGGGTTAAAGCCTCTGCCTTTGGCTCAGGTCATGATCCCAGGGTCCTGGGATCGAGCCCTGCATTGGGTTCTCTGCTTAGCAGGGAGCCTGCTTCCCCCTCTCTCTCTGCCTGCCTCTCTGCCTACTTGTGATCTCTCTGTCAAATAAATAAACAAAATCTGAAAAAAAAAAGAATTTAAGACTTAAAAAAAAGGTTTCATAAACAGTAATCTCAGAAAGTGATTTTTTTTTTTAGCGAGGGGGGAGGGGCAGAGACAGAAGGAGAGCGAAAAATCTCAAGCAGACTCCCCACTGGGCACAGAGCACAATGCAGGGCTCAATCCCATGACCCAACCCTGAGATCATGAACTGAATTGAAATCAAGAGTCAGACACTTAACTGATTGAGCCACCCAGGCACCCCCAAAAGTGATTTTTTAACCCACATAATTCCAGTTGTAGATGTGAAAATGGTTGCTATTAAGAAGAACAGCTTAACTCTAGAATGTTTTATCAAAAACATGAATTAATATATATACAGACACATGTATAATAACTAATAACTAATTGTGCAATAATAATACTATTGATAATGGCTTTATTACATATCAAACACTGCTCTAAGCTTTTTCACATTTCATAGCCTTTCATATATACAACCCAATTATGAGATAGATAAATTTATTGTTTCATCTTACAGTTTTGGGAGTTATGGCTAATAAGAAAATGTAATTAGAGATCTAAGCATTAGAAAAAAAAAAGAGTTCCTATTTTCATATGACACATTTATATATCTGGGAAACTTAAACCAATCAGTGGAAAATTATACAAACAATAAAATAATCTAATAAAGTGGGAGGTGTAAAATAAACCAATTGTCTTTACACAGATCACAAAAAATGAGGTGTAGAAGACACAGTGGAAGGAAGGGAAATAAAAATGAACAAATGAGTAAAATATTTAGCTGTATACTTGAAAAGAATGGTTTAGGGATTATGAAGAAAACTATAAATTACTCCTGAGAGACCCCCAAATTAATAGAGATAAAAGCAAAGGCATGGCGTCACATGAAGATATGACATCATAAAAATGTCAGTTCTCCGTAACTTAACTTATAAATTTGACATTATCCTCGTAAAAGTACAAAAGGATTTTCTGAGCTAGACAAGTTTATTATGAAGTTTATTTGGCAGAACAAAAAAATCAAGAAAATCCTAGAAATGTAAGAATAAAGGTGGAGAACAGCTAGCCCTACCAGGTATTGATACATAAATAAAGCCTCAAAAATTAAAATGATGTAATGCTGGCACACAGATGGACATGGAGAAAAATGGATCAGAAGAGAAATCTAGAGAGAGACACAGTCGTAGATACAAATTTAGTATGCCGTAAATTCAGAATTACAACTCAAATGGGCAGAAATGGACATTTTAGTAAAGGATGTTTGAATCACTGGATTGCTCTATGGAAAAAGATAAAACTGAATATAATTCTCACACAGTACACAATAATTTCCAAATAATTAAAGATTAACATGTAAAGGAAAAAATAAAATAATACAAATAATTTTAAAAATTGATGAATCCCTCTGTAACTTGAGTTTGCTGAAAGCCTTCCTAATGGTAATTCAAAATCCAGATGCAATCTGGGAAAGGGCTGATGGATTTGACTACTTAAAAATAAACTTTTGCACCATGAGCAGAATAAAAATGTAAATGACAAGACAGGGAAGAGGCATTTGCAATGGATACGAAAGGATTAATATCCCGAAGACATAAAGAGCTTCTAAAAAAGAAAGAAAGAAAGAAAAAAGTTCAACACTTCTGTTTGAAAAATGAGTGATGAATCTGAACAGATGGCTCAGAGGAGAAAATGCAAATAGATCTTCAACAGAAGAAAAGGTGCTCAACCTTGGCACACCAGAAGTGAGTAAAATCCCAGACAGCATTGGAAAGAACACGTCCACAGTGGCCCCGCGACTCCCTCCTGCTCCTCTTGGGGTTAACTCCAGTCCCCCTCTTCTCAACATTCCAACATTTTTACCAGGATCCATTTGGTTTCTCTAGATTGCTCGTCATTAACAAACCCCTGGGATTTATTAATGTGTGGGGCAGGGTTAGGTGTAAAATGGAAGCCGAGTTTCTTAGAAGGGAAGTCAGTTTCTGCTTGACCAACTTGCCTGAGTCACCTCTGATAATCTAATATTTTGCAGTGAAGTAGTCACTACCGTTCACTTATGAAAAATAAGTGACAAAATAATCTGTTGGTGTACCCTGTGGGGAAAGAAGCATGTTTATACATTGTTGTTGGGAAAAGAAAATAATATGTAGAATTTAGCAACGTACAGAACCATCACAGAAGCATCTACTCTTTGATCTAGCTCTCCCCCTTCCAGGAATCAATCCTAAAGATATACCAGCAAAGGTCAAAACAAGTAAGACCGAAAGCAAGCAAACAAACAAACAAAAAACCCCACAAAACTCGTATACTCGTAAGGCCATTAATTGTAGCCCTGTTTGAAATAAGCAAAAGATCAGAAACAATGCAAGTGCCCATCTTTAGAGAAGTGGTTCACAAGCAATAGAACATGCACACAATAAAGTACTATGCAACTGTTAAAAAACAAATAAGGAATACCTTAATATTAATGTACTGTTGTGGAGTGGTTTCCAGAAAATACTGCTAAAGTGAAGAAAACAAGGTATAGAATAGTATATAAAGTCTCTGCATTTCATCTAAGAAATGAGCGATATACAAATGTATACATACATCTGCTTGGATTATAAATAAAAAATGGAAGGATAAACCAAAAATGTTAAAAATAAAATGTTAAACATAGGGCAAAGGAGAAAAAAGGCTGAAGAGAAGGGATAAAAGCCAACGTTCTCTGGGTATTTCTGGATTTATTGATTTAACCTTTACATAGTTCTAAAACAAAAATAAAACGAATTGTTTAAAAACAAAAGAAAGTCCTAAAATGAAAGCAAAACAAAACAAAGCAGTCTAATGGGTTTTGATTGGTAGTTTACCCACAGATGGGAATTCTTTTCTTTCTTTCTTTCTTTCTTTTTTCTTTTTTTTTTTTTTTTTTTTAAATTTAGTTGACAGAGAGAGAGGATGCACAAGTACAAGGGGCAAAGGGAGAAGGTGAGTGAGAATCCCAAGCCCACTGCCCTGAACGAGGAACTCAACACGGGGCTCGATCTCACCACCCTGAGATCACGACCTGAGCTGAAACCAAGAGTTGGATGCTCAACCAATTATGCCACCCAGGAGCCCCAGGCAGAAATTGTATGAAGTGACTACAGCACAGTAATCTGACTGCTTATCCTTGGTAGAATGTATTCAAAGGAGAAAGCTATTTTACTAATAAGAGTGGCATTATTTTTCTCATACACACAGATACACACATAAATATATACATGATTAATCACATATATGGAAATGATAATAGCAGCATTATTCTGATATACACATTCATAAATATGATTAAAAAGCAAATAGTTTTAAAAAAAAGCAAATAGGTAATTATGTTAATATCATTACTAGCCAAGATTTTTAAGCACCAAAGTAAAGAGAGTCAAATAAAAAAAAAAATCAAAGAAATGGAGTAGAAATCTTGTAAACATAGATTTAAATTGGTAATAGGAGAAACTCATAGGTTTTTTTGTTTTAAGATTTTATTTATCTGTCAGAGAGAGGGAGGGCCCGGGAGGGAAGGAGCACAAGCAGGAGGAGCGGCAGGCAGAGGGAGAAGCAGGCTCCCCACTGAGCAGGGAGGCCAATGTGGGGCTCCATCCTAGGACCCCAAGATCATGACCTGAGCCGAAGGCAGACACTTAACCAACTGAGCCACCCAGGCTGCCTGAGAAACTCATAGTTTACCTGTCCTTGAAAAAGAAACATATGTCTGAACACTGAAAAGAGACTTCATACAACAAAATTCATCTGCACCTAGACTATGCTTCTCACCTGCCATGTTCTTCTCACAAGAACCACAGCTCTTGGGAGAAATGGCAGACTCCATGTCTGAGGCAGGCAAAGGAGAGCAGGAGTTCTAGAAGCATCTCACAGAAAGCTGTGAGCGACCCCTGAAATTGTCAAGAGGTCTCGGAAGCAAACTGAAGAAGCACCCTTGATCAAAGATAAAAAGAATTAAGTCTCAAGGAAAGAAAAGGGGAAAAGAAAGAAAAAAACAACTGGGTAGAAAAACAAATGTGTTACAAAGACATTCATAACACTACCAAAAATTAATACCAAAACCAACCAAACAAAAGAAATCCTTCCTGGCGCCCTTGTAGAACTCTAGTAAATGTGGGGTTGGGGGGAAGCCAAGCATTGTTCCCGTCAGATCTGCATGAGCCACGCCTCGGGGTTACTGTATGTTAGGTCAGGGGAAGGTTCCAGCACAGAGGGTTTCAGGTAATACACGGAGAAGGACTGGTAGGACGAGGCAATTTACCATTTGCAACGCATATTGAAATAATCAGTCAAAGAAGGCTGAAGCTTTTAGATGGAAAGATGGTATGGAACTCTCTAATGGATGGGTTGAGGCCAGAGCACTGGACCCCTCCAGTCAGTCATGATATCACACAGACAGCACTAGACGTCTTTTACCTCTTCTCGAGATGTAAGAGGAAGCACACAGCAGCACCTCCACCCATGACGTATTCCTGGGGTAGCAGGGAAGGAACTGGACCCAACTTCTAAAATGATAAATGACAGAGTGACTTCTCACGTGATACCACAGGGTGCGACTAACAAAATGCACATGGCAACTTTATGGAAAAGTCTGGTTTGGTTTCTCCAACAAGTAGGTGGCAAGAGAAGGAAGAAATGGAAGGTGAACTTCTATCTATCAGTCAAGGTCACTATGTGGGCTTTGTTTGGGTCCTGATTTGAAAGAAGGAGAAATTATCTAAAAAAGAAAATGTGTGTGATATAATCAGGAAAATTTGAACACCGATGGAAAGTTTATAAAATTAAAAAGTTATGGTTCTTTTGTGTGTATGATGATGGTGTTATGGTTATATTAAAATATAGAGGCACCTACAGAATGCGGACTGTTGAAAAGAATATGATATCCAGGATTGGTCTCAAAACAATCCAGTAGCTGAAGAGTAAGCATGAAAAACATGCTTGGCCATGGATTGAAAATTGCTGAAACTGGTTGACAGGGGGTTGGGAGTTCATTACCTAATGCTCTGTATTTTGTTTGTGTTTGAAATGTTCCATTACATGTTCCTATATACACACACATATAGAAACAGGCACAAAGTGTTAACTTCCTTACCCATAGTCACAAAGCTAGTAAATGATAGAGCTATTAAACACTGCATAAATGAAAGTGTGTTAAAATTATGAAAAACTTGAGAGAGGAATTATGTTTCATCTTTTTAAAAATCTCCAGGTCTTAAGAGAGTACTTAGCATGCAGTTAACCAAAAAGCTTTATTGCATGAAATATTGTTAATATTTTAAATTTATGCCCCATTTTGCTTCAGAAATGATTTAGAATAAATGAGTGAGTAAAGTGAATATGCAAAGCAGTATTTTGAAATTTGGACCTTTATTTAGATGTAATAGCCAAAGTTTGGTTGGATATTCATGTATCCATCCTTGAAAACACAAACTGTATTATTCAATTTTTCCTAACATTGGCATTCAATAATATAATATGGATCCTACTATTTATTCAGCTTTTTAATATATTTGAATTTAATAATTTATTTAGGAAAGTGTTTTGCTGAATAAACGACAGAGTCCTGATGAAGAAAAGCTATAGTCGTCCAAAGCCATTATCTTTCATCATGCAGTCATTTATTCTACAAACTCTGTTGAGCACCTACTGTATACCAGGTGTTTTGTTATGTTTGTATTTAAAACCAGAGTCACAGTTAAGAAAAATCCAATATGTAAGTTAATCCATTCTTTGAGATTCTAACTCCCCTAAACTTGATAGGAAATCCTACGTATTCTGCACCCAAACTCCAACTTCCTCATCAAAGGTTCCCACCAAGACCTGCCTTCTGCAGGGGGCTTGGCTGGACTGTCTCAATCTAAGTTCTTCAAACTTAATGCAAGATGCCTTCTATATGTTAGCTTCCTGATTCCTCACCATGTGGATTCCTTGTCACTACACGTAAGTCCACGAAGACAGAGCCTGTCTTTCATGTTTCCACTTCCTACAGCACATAGGATAAAGCCTTGCATATGGAGGAACCTCTGAGAATAGGGATATATTCTTCAATCACTGATAAAATTAAGGCAGTAACATGAATCTTACAAAGGGTTTACTTCTGGACTCTCAGTTCTATTCCAATGACCTACATTACTATCTTAGAGCACCATCAAGCTACCTTAATGTTATAGCTTTATAGCTTTATAACATTATAACTTTATAAGTTTTAAACTTAACATTAAAACTTTATAAGTTTTAAAATCAGGATGTGTGAGTCTTCCAATGTGTTGTCATTGTTGTTGTTGTTTTAAGATTATTTTGGTCATTCCACATCCCTTCAATTTCCATAGGAATTTTTGGATCAGCTTTTCAATGTCTGCAAAGAAGCTAGCTGGGATTTTTATTGTGAAGGCACCAAATCGATAGATTAATTTGGGAAATACTGTCATCTTAATATTCTGTCTTCCAAATCATGAACAAAAAATATTTTTCCATTCATTTAGGTCTTCTTTAATTTCTGTCAACAATGTTTTGTAGTTTTCAAAGTATAAGTTTTACCCTTCTTTTCTCAAATTAGTTCTTAAATATTTTATTCTTTTTTATGCTGTTGTAAGTGGAATTACTTTCTTAATTTCCTCTTTGGATTTTTTTTATTTCTAGTATATAGAAATATAATGGGTTTTTGTGTATTGATCCTGTTCCCTGCAACCTTACTAAGCCTGTTTGCTAATTCTAATGGTTCACTAGTGGATTTTTTAGTCTCCGTATTTTTTGGTCTCTGTATAAGATCATGTCACCATGGCCTTTGAATAGGCTGTTTCCTTTGTCAAAAACATTTTCTTCCCCCTGATGGGGTCAACTCATTCTTTTCCTTCAGATCACACACCAAAAGTCACCTCCTGGAGATATCTTTTCCTGGTCACTCAGCATCAAGATGACCAACACTGCTACTTTATCACAGTCCCCTGATTCTGTCTTACATGGCATAATAATCTTTTAATTTTTTAAAATTTTGTTTTTAAGATTTTATTTATTCATTTGACAGACAGAGATCCCAAGTAGGCAGAGAAGCAGGCAGAGAGAGGAGGAAGCAGGCTCCCTGCTGAGCAGACAGCCTGATGTGAGGCTTGATCCCAGGACCCTGGGATCACGACCCGAGCCAAAGACAGAGGCCTTAACCCACTGAGCCACCCAGGTGTCCCTTACATGGCATAATAAACAGAACTTGTACATTTATTATGAAAGTGCAAAAGGAAACAGAAAAGTAGGGAGAATATTATGATGGAGCCCCATATACTTACCAACATGATTTAATATTTTGCCACATTTTCTTCACTTTTAAACTATTTTTACTTTTATACTTTTAAGCATATTTACAACTACTTTGACATTTTACGCTAGATACTTCAGTATGAATCTCGAAAAACTAAGAAAACTTCCCTATATAACCATAATATTGATGTAGAGACACACACAAAAGCATTTCCTTACTCTCATCTAATACCCAGGCCATATTCAAATTTCTCCAATTGTTTCAAAGTCATCTTTTTCTTTTAACTGGTATGTTACAACCTGAATCAAATTAAGGCCCCCAAATTTCATTTTATTACATCACTTGGAATCTAGAACAGAACCCCCTCTTCTCCTTTTTAAAATAACATTGAAGAGATTGGATCAGTTATTCCATAATTATTTTTTTGTATTTTCTTACTTGATTTTGGTTTCAGTCTTGAGCTATCGGCTCCAGGAGAGCACTGTCATTGTCTGTCTTGTTCCTTGATAAGTCCACAGTGCCCAGAACGTAGCTGATACTCAACAAATATTTCTTAGGCAAGTGAGTGAGTGAATGAATGAATTTCCGTGATAGGAGTGTGGAGAAAGTGCTAAGGGAACACTGAGGGTCATTCTTATATAGGTCCCCTTTTAAGACCCCAAAGAAACTTCAGAACACAGAATACAGAAACTATACATTTTAAAATCTATCCTGCTTCGAAAGAGAAGCATCTTTCTTTGAAATGTCCTCATCGACGATAGGCATACATCTGGATCCCTATTTAATTAGAAGATGAGCCATGGTATTAAATTTTAGGGTCACCTTCTTCTTTGATACTCAATTGGTCTTTTCATCTTTTTCAAACCTCTCCTACTTTTGTATTCATCTTCCAAGAGAGAGAATTAAAATTCCAGCTTTGTGATATGGACACAAATCTTCTGGCTTTAGAATAAACCCTTTGGTTTCCAAGGTTCGCAAGTATAATACTGAGTCAATATGGGGGGGAGGGGGAGAGGCATGACTTCTAGCTACAGTTTTCCTCCTGGAACCTCAATGATCTCTGTCTTTAGTTTAGACGTGACTAAGGTAAAATGGCTCCTATGGCATTTAGGAAGAATTTAAAATCTGAATGCACTCACATTACTTTACAAGCTCTACAGGCTCACACCTCCTGACAGAGCCCATTACCCCTAACATTAAAATTTAATACAGGCATTTCTTCTCTTTCCAATTTGATGTTTAAAAATGTAGGCACTCTTATATTCAAGCTCTCCTTAAACAATCCTTTCTACTTTGAAAATACTTTCTGTGAATCCTAGAATTTCTTTTTTTCCTTTAGCATACTGAGGTCAGTCACTGGTACCTTTCAATTTTGTCATCAAGAATAAAATGCAAGGACCCTGTAATAATTTTCAGTGTAAGGTGCACACAGAGTTGAGTTTTGGGAACCTCTTCTGAAGGAAGGCATTGAAGAGGAGAAGGGAAGAACATGGAAAGTGGCTTAATAATGGTCTTTCCCAAGGCTTGATACACTGGTTGTAGTTTGATTACTCTAGTAGTGACTCCAAAAAAGAAAACACTGGAAATGTGAATGATTTTTGATGTCAACGGTCTTCCCAACTCCATCCCCAAGAGACAAACATTTTTGACTATTGGTTGGTTGATTTTTTTTTTTAAGATTTTATTTATTTATTTGCCAGAGAGAGAGAGATCGAGCACAGTCAGGCCGAGTGGCAGCAGAGGCAGAGGGAGAAGCAGGCTCCCCGCCGAGCAAAGGAGCCTGATGTGGGACTCGATCCCAGGACGCTGGGATCATGACCTGAGCCAAAAGCAGCTGCTTAACCAACTGAGCCAGCCAGGCGTCCCTGGCTGGTTGATTTTTACTTCCCACCACCTATTCTGTTTTTTAGTAATATTATTTGCAACCTGTAATAGCCCCCCTTTTTTTTGTCCTGTGGAAAGAAGTCCTCCTTAATTTAGTCAATACAGTTTATGTAAGGTTGAATCTACATGCTTTGCTCCAGCAGTAACCATATGACTCAGGAACCTACACAAGCCAAACCACTAAGACACAATCTTAAGATTTTGATAGAACCATTAATTTAAGAAATGTATAGGGGCTGCTATTTTAATACGATATACATATATATCTAGAGCTACTGGAGGCCATTTTGCTACAGTGCCTCAGGAGTGTGACTAAAGCTAAAAGAGAAGAAAGCAAAGAGAAGAGATAACAATAGATGTCTAATGACAAAGTCTGAGCACCTGGATTCATCCATACCTGAATATTACTCTGAACTTTTCTGTTACACCGGCCAATAAATTATTATTGAGGGTAGTTTGAGTCATATTTTATCTTTTAGAACTTCTAGCAGAATCTATATATATATATATATATATATAACAGTTGTCTGATTCTCCCTGGCCCAGGTTTGGGCTCCCAGGAATAGGTCAGGCAATTCTCACATGAAGGGCTCTAAGCAAGTATCTTCATGGTGTTCATCCAGAGCCAAGGGATTTTTTAAGAAGATCCATCAACTGTCTAGTCTTTTTAGAAAGATGCACTCTTGGAAAGAGATCTAACAGGACACTGTCTATTTTCCTTTTGTGGTACATTCTTAGTGGACATTTGAAAGGAAATAGTCTAGAAGTAGTTTTCAATGAATCTGGTCCATAACCAATTCTTCAATGCTATTTACTTTCTTGGTCTTATTTTTTATTTTTATTTTTTTGCTGAATTTCTGCTGTAGGTTCAAGTCTACTTTCCCAGAACACAAAATTGGATATTGATTTAGCACACAGACAGGAGAGCCAGCTTTTTGCCAGCATGGCCAAAGGACCATCTGTGGCAAATGAAATCTGATTGCTTTGCACAAAGTCCTCTGGGCCCCAGTTAAGGACAAGGTACAGAGTCTGTGAGGGTGAAAATGAATCTAGAGGCTCATCTCTCCTTAAATCACCCACATTCTTCGGACAATGAGGAAAAGAGGAAAAGTCCACCTCCAGATGACAAATGATCAACACTGCTTGCTTGCTAAGTAAGGCTGACTAATCTATTACCTCTGAAATGATTTCAAGGTGTTACTGAATGAGCTTGCCTATATTTCACTTTTGCTGGGACATAAGGCAATAAATTCTAAGCATGCTTCATTGCCCCGTAATAAGTTACTCACATCATCTTCACTCTAGCTGATTACTGATCAAATCATCAGGAGCCAACGATCAAGACTGCAAGCACATTTCTGCCAAAGCACATGTACTGCAAAATGTTTTTGTAGTGGGAAGATTCAAGGTAATACACAGCTGGAAGTTTCTGAACTCTGATTTCAGTCGAATAACCACACTTGTCTTATTCAATCACAACACCTTATTTGCAACCTGAGTATTTTGCACATCCTTATTTATTTCTAAAGAACCCAAGAACATTCATGTTTTAGCCTCACTGATCTCTGTAATGATCCTAAGTGCAGAAAGGACAGGACTGACTGCAAACCTGACTCAAATCATGTTTTGCAAACTGAAGATGTCACAGCACAAAAAGTTGGATTCGTTTGCCCCAGGGCACTTACACACAAAATATAAATTATCAAGACGATATTGATTTTCTCCTTCAGCATTGAGTCTCGAAGACTCAAAGTAGAAAAAGAAGTTACCTTATTGGTCATGGGGGTAATTACCAAGCAACCCCTATCCCTTCACGCCACTTACTAACATTTTGCTCAGAGACTTATCAACAGTGTTGCTCAACACAACACACAGGATTTCTCCTTAGCCACGTGCCTCTATCCACGTTATACTGAAGGTGGAAAAATGAATGTCTAAGGACCCCTTGTCCCCCAGAACCTGCTCATCTAATGGGAGAGACAAACAGTCAAACATATCAAGGTTGGGGTACTACGGTCTTCTTATTTAGTTAATAAACCAAAAAAAATTTTAAAAGCCAAATGAATAAATAGCTTGCAATTCGCATGCACTCACTGAAGCTATTTTGTGAACAAAATTGGTATGGAACCTACATGGCCATTCTTTGTGCCCATGTAAATGTATACAAAACTGTGTAGGCTTTTCTGTTTATCTTCTAAATGGAATCCTATGACATAATGTACACAGTGACCTGGGTTTTTTGGGTTGATTTTGGATTAGTAAAATCATGGAGATCCCTTTAAGCATATATGGGGAAATCTAACTTTTAAAACAACTATACAGCCTATTTGGAGACAGACCACATTTTATCCAACTTTCCCGTCATTGGTAGACATCCAGGTTATTTTGCTTTTCCTCTGGCAATTTTTCTCCTCCTTTCTCTTCCACTCCTCCCCTACCTCTGATTCTTCTTTTTTCCTGTGGCTACCTCCAAAGTGATGTGCAAGAAACACATGTCAATTGTACTGTTACTTCCACTGAAGTTTCCTCATTTCTGTAGAAAAGATTCATAAAAGCAGGATTTCCAAAACAAGAGGTGCGCTTGAAATTTTAATGTCAATATATCTGTAGAAAAGATTCATAAAAGGATTTCCAGGACAAGAGGTGCGCTTGAAATTTTAATGCCCATATATCAGTCATTTCATCTGCAGTACTTGTGTAAAAATATTCACATTATAGTCTACTTGTTTATATTTATATCTCTTTTCTTGAGTTATTTTTATAATAATAGGGGCCTGTTGCAACAGTCCTGTGATTTTTAAAATTATGTTGATCATTCTGGCAAATACATCAGCACTTAACCTGAGCCCTGATGCTGCTCTAAAAGCTTTAGTTCTGTCAACTCATCTTAATAACAATCTATGTGCCATTCGTGACCAGTTAACGGAGAGGGAAACTGAGGCAGAGATAGGCTCGGTAATTTCCTGAAGTTTGCGCAGTTCCCAAGTGCAAGAGGTAGGATCTGAAAACAGCTGAAGCCTCCAGGACTGTCCCTGGGCTACGCTGGGCTTCAGTAAGCACGGGAAGGGCTATAAACCAGAAGGCAGACAGCCTGCGTTCGGCCATTGGCCCTTCCTGCTTACTAGTCTCTCTCTCTCTCTCTCTTTTTTTTTTTTTTTTGTTGTTTTTAAAGGTTGGGAGATATTTATTCTTTTTAAACAAGGTCATAAATAACAAAGAAACAAAGTTGGTCCCAGACTCTGGACTGTGCAGCAGGACAGGGATAGGAAGTTGTTGGGTGGAAAGGTGGAGGGGCTACGCATCACCTAAGACAGTCACAGAAAAGATGGGCTGCAGGAGACTGCCCCTTCCTGCCCTTGGAAATGGCGTGCCTGGGCAGCAGGGGGAGGCCGCACGGCTGTGATGAGGCAGCTGGAAGAGGGCACAGATTGAGGATGCTGGGCTGTACTGTTTCTCTGAAGAGTGACATGGAAACCACAAATGGTGAACATAAGCTGTGGGTCTAGAAGAGGCAAGTGGGCACTCTGCACACCTCCAGGGACCAATTATGGAAATGGTTAAATTGGATTCTTAAAAACAACTCCACAGGCTTTAGCCTATGGCTTTGTGCAAGGGCTGTATTAAACCTGGGTTGCTCTGTGGCAGGTGAGGGCTCAAGAGGCCCCTGGAGCAGCCTGGCCTCAGCCCAGGGCAGGTGCCCAGACATGTGGGAGAGGGACATGTGGGAGAGCCTTGAGAAATTACCTGTTATTTCTGGACACAGTCTTCTCATCTTTAAAATGGGTCCAATGTCAACCTCTTGGGAGGGCTGTCATGAGAACTGAATGAGGAAATGTTTGCCGTGGGGACAGCACACAGCTGGCTAAGCCTTTGTTTCTCTTGCTCCTTCTTCCCTCTTTCCTTTCCTTCACGAGCTCCTTTCATTCTTTCTCTGTCGCTCCAGTCCCTGGCACGCAATATTCCCCAAAACCTGTAATTTCTTTTCTTTTTCTTTCTGTACCCTGTTTGCATCTCCTGCTCTCAACCTACTGCTTTTGTCACATCAAAGGCGTTACTAATTGAAGGTTGAATTCAGCAAACTTTGGTTTTTCATTCAAAGCACTTGCCAAATGTTTAGCAGTCCGTATTTACATACATACATACATGAACAGAGAAGCCCACGCCCTAACAATTGAGAACTGATTTAGTTGATTCAGTCTGAACATTAGGAGCTTGAAAACTTCCTTCCCAGGGTGATTCTAATGTGTCACCAGCATTGCGAACCACTGGTCTGACAGGCAAGTCTGTACCTTCCGCCATGTTGATGTATTAATGGGTCTTAAACTTGAGGCACCTCAGAATTACTCACCTGGAGCAATTATTTTCTTATTAAGCTTTTAAATTTGATTCCTGTAGAGTTAACATATAGCATTGTATTAGTCTCGGGTGAACAATATAGTGATTCAACAATTCTATACATTACTCAGTACTCATGGTAAGTGCACTCTTGAATCCCCGTCACCGACTTCACCCATCCCCCCATCCAGCTCTCCTCTGGTAGCCATCAGTGTGTTCTCTAGAGTTCAGAGTCTCTTTCTTGGTCTGTCTCTCTTTCTTCTTTTCCTTTGTTCTTTTCTTTCATTTCTTAGGTCCACATACTGGTGAGAGCATATGGTGTTTGTCCTCCTCTGACTGGTTTATTTCACGTAGCATTGCACTCTCTAGATCCATCTGTGTTGTTGCAACTGGCAAGATTTCCTTCTTTTTATGGCTGAATAATATTACATTGTTTAATATACCACATCTTCTTTATCCACTTATCTATCAATGGACACTTGTGCTGCTTCCAGAATGTGGATATTGGAAATAAGGCTTCTATAAACAGAGGGGTGCCTGTATCCCTTTGAATTAGTGTTTTTGTATTTTTTTAGTAAATATCCAGTCATGGAATTACCAGATCATAAGGGGGTTCCATTTTTAACTTTTTGAGCAACCTCCACACTATCTTCCATTATGGCTGTACCAGTGTCCATTCCTACCAACAGTGCATGAGGGCTCCTCTTTTTCTACACGCTCATCAACACTCGTTGTTTCTTGTGTTTTTGATGTTACCCAGATTCCCGGCAGGAGTGGGATGATTATGTCAGTGTAGTTTTGATTTATATTTCCAGATGATGAGTGATGTTGAGCATCTTTTCATGTGTCTGTTGGCCATCTGTATATATTCTTTGGAGAAATGTCTGTTCCTGTTTTCTGCCCATTTTTAGTTGGAATATTTGTGGGGGTTTTGGCACTGAGTTGTAGAAGTTCTTTATATATTTTAGAAACTAACCCTTTATCAGATATGTCATTTGCAAATATCTTCTCCCATTCAGTAGGTTGTCTTTTAGGTTTGTTGATTGCTTCCTTTGCTGTGAAGAAGCTTTTATTTTGAAGTAGTCCCAACAGTTTAATTTTGCTTTTCTTTCTCTTGCCTCAGGAGACATACCTAGAAAGATATTGCTATGGCCAATATCAGATGAGTTACTGACTCTGCTCTCTATAGGATTTGTATGGTTTCATGTCTCATGTATAGTGCCTTCATCCATTTCGAATTTATTTTTGTGTGTGGTGTAAGAAAGCAGTCCAGTTTCATTCTTTTGCAGGTAGCTGCCTGGTTTTCTCAGCACCATTTGTTTGAAGACACTGTCTTCTTCCCATTGCGTATTCCTGCCTCAAGATGAACTGACCATTTAATTGTGAGTGTATTTCTCAGCTCTCTAGTCTGTTTCACTGATCAATGTGTCTGTTTTTGTGCCAGTACCATACTGTTTTGATTACTACAGGTTTGTAATATAACTTGAAGCCTGAAATTGGGATACATGCAGTTTTTTTCTTTTTTAAAGATTTTACTTATTTGACAGACAGAGATCACAAGTAGACAGAGAGGCACACAGAGGGAGAGGAGGAAGCAGGCTCCCCGAGGAACAGAGAGCCCCATGTGGGGTTCACTCCCAGGACCCTGGGATCATGACTGAGCTGAAGGCAGAGGCTTAACCCACTGAGCCACCAAGACGCCCCGATACACGCAGTTTTGTTTTTCTTTTTCAAGACTGCTTTTGCTCTTCGAGATCTCTTGCGGTTCCACACAAATTTAAGTACAGTTTGTCCTATTTCTGTGAAAAATGCTGTCAGTACTTTGACAGGGATTGCATGAAATCTGTAGATTGCTTGGATTAGTATAGACCTATAGACCTTTTAACAGTATTGTTCTTCCAATCCATGAGCATGGAATGTCTTTCCATTTCTTTGTGTTGTCTTCAATTTCTTTCATCAATGTTTTATAGTTTTCAGAGTATAGATCTTTCTCCCTCCTTGGTTAAGTTTATTCCTAGGTATTTTACTATTTTTGGTATAATTAGAAATGGGATTGTTCTTAATTTCTCTTTCTGCTGTCTCATGATTAGTGTATAGAAATGCTACAGATTTCTGTATATTGATTTTGTATGCTGCAAACTTACTGAATTCATTTATCAGTTCTAGTAGGTTTTTGGTGGAGTATTTAGGGTTTTCTAGATATAGTATCATGTCATCTGCAAATTCTTCCTTACCAATTTGGATGCTTTCGTTTCTTTTGTTGTCTTATTGCTGTGGCTAGGACTTCCAGGCCTATGATGAATAAAAGTGGTGAGTGTGGATATCCTTGTCTTGTTCCTGACCTTAATGGAATAGTTTTCAGTGTTTCCCCACTGAGTATGATGTTCGCTGTGGGTTTCTCATATGTGGCTTTATTATGTTGAGGGATATTCCCTCTAGACTTACTTTGTTGATATTTGTATCATGAACACAACATGGAGGTTGTCTTTTGTCAAATGCTTTTTCTGCATGAATTGAGATGATCATATGGTTTTTATCCTTTCTCCTACTGATGTGATGTATCATGTTGATTGATTTGCAAATATTGAACTACCCTTGTATCTTGGGAATAAATACCACTTGATCTTGGTGAATGCATTTTTTTAATGTGTTGTTGGATTTGGTCTGCTGGGTTTTGTTTGCTTGTTTGTTTTAGGATTTTCACATCTATGTTTATCAGATTTCAGCCTATAGTTCCCTTTCATGTGTGTATTTTCTGCTCTGGATATTAGGGTAATGCAGGCCACACAGAATGAATTTGGAAGTTTTCCTTTCCCTTCTATTTTTCTGAAATAATTTGAGAATAGGTATTAACTCTTCTTTAAATGTTTGATAGACTTTGCCTGCAAAGCCATCTGGTCCTGGACTTTTGTTTGTTGGGAGGTTTTTGATTGCTGATTCAATTTCATTGGTAGTAATAGATCTATTAACATTTTCTATTTCTTCCTGCTTCAGTTTTGGAAGGTTACTTGTTTCTAGGAATTTATCCATTTCTTCTAGGTTGTCCAATTTGTTAACGTACAATTTTTCATAATATTCTCTTATAATTGTTTATATTTCTGTGGTATTGGTTGTTATTTTTCTATTTTCATTTCTGATTTTGTTTGAGTCCTTTGTCTTATTTTTCTTGATGAGTCTAGCTAGAGGTTTACTAATTTTGTTGATGTTTTAAAGAACCAGCTCCTGGTTTTATTATTGTATTGTTTTTTTTTTTAGTTCCATATCACTTATTTCTGTTCTAGTCTTCATTATTTCCTTCCTTCTGCTGGTTTACAGTTTTGCTTGTCCTTCATTTTCCAGCTCTATTAGGAGAAATTTGGGGCTTTTTTTTTTTTTTTTGAGGTTTTTCTTGCTTCTTGAGAAAGTCCTGGATTACTATAAACTTCCTCCTTAGACCTACTTTTGTCGAATCCCAAACACTTTAGATCGTTGTATTTTCATTTTTATTTGTCTCCTTGTAATCTTTTATTTCTACTTTGATTTCCTGTTTGACCATTCATTGTTTAGTAACATGTTATTTAACCTCTATGTATTTGTGCTTTTTCCAGATTTTTGTCTTGTGTGTGTGTGTGTTTTTAATAACATTGTGTTCAAAAATGATGCATGGTATGACTTTGATCTTTTTTAATCTGTTGAGACTCATTTTATGTCCTAATATATGACCTATTCTAGAGAATGTTCTATGTGCATTTGAAAAGAATATGTATTCTGCTGTTTTAGAGTGGAATGTTCTGAATATATTTGTGAGATCCGTCTAGTCCAATATGTCATTAAAAGCCACTGTTTCTTTTATTGGTTTTCTATTTGGATGATCTGTCCACTGATGATAAGTGGAGTGTTAAAATCTACTCTTATTGGGTTACTATCAATTAGTTCCTTTATGTTTGTTATTAACTGTTTTATGCTCCCATGTTGGGTGCATAAATATTTATAATTGTTATATCTTCTTGTTGGATTATCCCCTTTTTATTATACAGTGTCTTTCTTTGTCTCTTGTTACAGTCTTTGTTTTAAAGTTTGTTTTGTCTGATATAAGTATTGCTATTCTGGCTTTCTTTTGACATCCATTTGCATGATACATGTTTCTTCATCTCCTCACTTTCAATGTGCAGGTGTCTCTGGGTCTGAAATGGATCTCTTATAGGTAGTATCTAAACGGGTCTTTTTTTAATCCACTCTGTCACCGTATCTTGTGATTAGTTCCTCCATATTCAAAGTAATTATTAATAGATATGTATTTATTGCCATTTTGTTACTTGTTTTGTGGTTGTTTTGTAGTTTTTCTGTAATCCTTTCTTCTCTTGCTTTCTTTCATGGTTTACTGGCTTTCCTTAGTGACATACTTGGATTTCCTTCTCTTTATTTTTTGCATATCTAATACTGCTTTTTGATTAATGGTTACCATTCTGTTGGTATATAATATCTTCTGGATTGACTATTTTAAGTTGATAGTCGCTTAAGCTTGAACCCATTCTTTACTCCCCCCACACCCAGTTTTTGGTATATGGTATCATATTTTACTTCCTTTTAGTTTGTGACTGATTTTTACAGATATACATTCTTTTATAGCTTTTGTATTTCCTACTTTTCATACTCTTAATTATGATCTTTTTTTTTCCGCTCAGAGTCCCCTTTAACATTTCTTGTAGATCCAGTTTAGTGTTCATGAATTCCTTGAACGTTTCTTTGTCTGGGAAACTCTCTCCTTCTGTTTTGAATGATAGCCTTGCTGGATAGAGTTTTCTTGGTTGCAGATTTTTCCCTTTCAGCACTTTGAATTTATCATTCTACTCTCTCTGGCCTGCAGAGTTTCTGCTGAAAAATCTGATAGCCTTATGGGCTTTCCCCTTGTATGCGACTGTCTTCTTCTTCTTCCTCTCCCCCTTCCCCCCCCCCCCTACTTCTTCTAAGATTTTATTTGAGAAAGAGAGTGCACATAAGTTGGGGGAGGGCAGAGGGACAAGGACATCCCCAATGACCACAGAGCCCATGCAGGCCTTGATCCTAGGACCCTAAGATCATGACCTGAACTGAAGTCAGACCCTTAACCGACTAAGCCTCCACCTCTGTAACTGTCTTCTTTTCTCTTGCTGCTTTTAAAATTCATTGTCACTATTTTTTTGCATTTGAATCACTACGTGTCTTGGTGTGGACTTCCTTGGGTTGATTTTGTTGGAGAATTTCTGTGCCTCTCAGATCTGAATGTCTGTTTCCTTCCCCAGTTTAAGTATGTTTTCAGCTACTACTTCAAATAAGCTTTTCCCTCCTTTTCTCTCACTTCTTCTTCTGGGAACCCTATAATGTGGATGTTATTATGCTTCACTGATTCACTGAAATCCCTAAATGTATTCTCATTTTGCCTATTTCTTTTCTTTCATATGTTAAGCTTGATTACTTTCCATTACTCTGTCTTCTAGATTGCTGATTCATTCTTCTGCTCCCCCAGCCTACTATTTATTCCGTCTAGTGTATTTTTAATTTCATTTATTGTGTTCAACTCTGGGTGGTTCTTTTTTATTTCTTTGTTAAGGGTCTCACTAATGTCTTCCACTCTTCTTAAGTCCAGTGAGGATCTTTATGATAATTACTTTTAAATTCTTTATCATATTATTTACATCCATTTCACTTAAGTCTCTTGCTGTCATTCTGTTTTGTTTTGATTTGAGATAGATTCCTCTGTTTCTTTATTTTTCCAACTCTCTGTTTGCTTCTCTGTGTTAGGAAAATCAGCGACATCTCCTGCTCTTAAAAGTAGCGGGCAGGGTGTGTCCTCTTCCACTAGGGATGCACAGCCACTGCAGAGACCAGAGCTGGCCAGTGCTACTAAGTGAAGCATGCACAGGTGGGAGGGTGCAGTTCTAACATGGTGCACACATCCTCCCTGGGAGGGACCAGCCACTGCCCGTGAGACTGAGGCCCCACAGAGTGTGCAATCAGGAGACACAGGGTTGGTAAAGTTTGCACAAGTCTTCTGGGGAAGTGACCCACAGTGCTGGCACTGAGGCAGGCCCACTGACGTGGACAGGGCACAGTGTAAGCACAGTAGGTAGTGAATGCTGGTGCCATGCTGGTTCCTGCAGGTGGTCGTGTGTTTACGTAGGGGGTCAGGGGTGGCAAAAGACACCTGCCTGCTCATTTGTCCCTGGAAAAGCCCCTCATGTGAATTCTGGGATGAGTACATAAGACTTCCCCCCATATGCTCCAGGAGTTTTTGAAACTCTTGCTTCTATGGATCTCCGTGGGCTATTTGCTGTGATGTCTCTTTAAGGGCAGGGACTCAGCTCCCTCTCCCAGAGCTAAGACACTGGTTTTAAAATTCCAGACATTAAGTCCCACTGGTTGTAAGAACTCACATAATTAGCCACCCCCACACTTGCTTTCAAAGTCAATGTTCTAGTGATTTGTCTGCCCTAGGCAGGCTCCCCAATGTAATAGTCTGTTTCTTGCTTTTTCCCTGCAGCCCTGGCTTCCCTCAGACTGTGGAAAGCCAGGGTCCTTTTAACTGCCCACTGCATCTCCACCTTCCCTACCCTCCAATGTAGCCTCTTCTGTTCCTTTAGTTGTAGAGTTTGTTCTGAGTCTTCAGGTCATTTTCTGGGTTATTTATGCTGGAGTGTTATCTAGTTGTATCTGTGGGGCCAGGTAAGCTTAGTTTCCTCCTACTCCACCCTCTTCCCAACATCCCCAAATCCTTGGAGGGCTTATTAGAACACAGGTTGCTGGACCTTTCCCCCAGGCCTTCTGTTATAACAAGTTATGCTGCCCATCAGGGAACCATATTTTGACAAGCACTGTGCTATGTTTTTGATAACAGAGGATGATGCTTCATCTTCCAGGAACTCTGTGTGAGAATCCAAGCTGGGCTGTAAGCCTATTCTGTTTCCCTACCACCTAATACACACCTGGCTTATGGCTCCATCATAACACGCAGCATATTTGTCTCCCCAAGTAGACTATACCCTTCTTTAGTATCGGAACCAATATTTTTTCATTCCTGTAACACCTGGAAGTTAGCTTGAACACAGTAGGACCTCACAGAATGTTGAATAAATGGAAGATTTCTCTCTAGAGGTAGGAGCAGTAACAGAAGTGCTTGGTTCGCCATCAAATAGTATCTCACTTGCAAGGCATTAAATTCAATGAACTTCCTGGGCTCAATTAGAAAGGCACATGTTGTGGACAGAATAAAAATACCTGATATGGAGCTCCTGGCTCAGTGGGTTAAGCCTCTGCCTTCGGCTCAGGTCATGATCTCAGGGTCCTGAGATCAAGCCCCGCATCAGGCTCTCTGCTCAGTGGGCAGTCTGCTTCCCCCTCTCTCTCTGCCTGCCTCTCTGCCTAACTGTGATTTCTCTGTCAAATAAATAAAAGTCTTAAAAAAAAAAACTTGATACTACATTACATCCATCCAATTGCTGATTTTTGCTGCAATAGAACCATAGTCCACACCTCTGGCTGGGGTTTTTATATAATGAAAATCAATTTTACGTCCCCACAACAACAATGTTCAACTACTCCATATTCCTTGTTTCCCCCACCTACCCTATTTTAATTTAGCAGGTGTTTAATAGTACATAATTATATCTCGCTACTGTTTGGAATGGGGAAATTAGGGATCCAATTTGCATTTTAGGAATAATTTGGAAACATGAAAGCTAATTATCTAAGATCAGATTTGGCCAAATGGACAAAGCAAATCATCATTTGACAATAAACTCTGGCATTTACCTGAATAAATCCAAAAATTGGGCATGAACTCATTTATAAATTGATTTTTTGAAGATAGTACTCATGGTAGTATTAGGCAGTATTAATAGTAAAGTAATCCTACTTTATTTTTTACCTGCTCGTTCTGATCCCACTTCTCTTTAGGGATCTTCTCTCTCCATTTTTATGTAGTCTTGACAATAGGATAACCTTAAGGACTGCCCCTTCCTAGGGAAGCTTGAAAGGGAAAAATATTTTCTTTCCTTAGTGTGGGATTGTTCCTTGCTTGTGAGTAACCCCCCTCCTTGGGTACTCTCTCCCAGGATTTCAACAACCAAGAAAAAGTTAACAGAAAAGGATGCTGGCATCTTGAACCAGGACGTTCCAGATAATATTGCTGCTAACGTCCCTGCATCCTTGATTCTGGGTCGTCCCCAAACCTGGTATATTTTAGTTTCCTCTTAATTCTGTGAGTCCTCCAACCCTAGAGCCCCCTCTCTGCTTTAATCAATTCTCTTGGTTTACATTGGTCATATTTGCTTTCTATTGCTTACAACAATAAAACTGCACAGATCGGCTCTGGCACAAGTAACTGTTACTGTTTCCTGTACATGAATTCTTCCTTTCAAGTCCATTTTTATCATTAGCTGGGACTTTGCTTCCACCTCTCACATTTAAATTAAATATCTCCGGTTCTTCCATAGTTTTTTCATTTTTTTTTTAAAGATTTTATTTATTTATTCCATTTATTTATTTATTTGACACAGAGAGAGCGTGCACAAGACGGGGAATACTAGGCCGAAAGGAAAGGGAGACGCAGGCTCCCCACAGAGCAGGGGCAGCCCGATGTGGGACTCGATCCCAGGACCCCAGGACCATGACCCGAGCCAAAGGCAGTCGCTTAACCAGCTGAGCCACCCAGGTCCCCTAGTTTTTTCATTTTAAATGAAATCTTACCCCAATTTTAATGGCGTATTCTCATTGACTACATTACTACATAGAAGAGTTAAGTGTCATATTCAAACCTTGTGGTCCATAGTATCTTTTAATAAAAATATCCTTGTCCTTACGGCAATTATTCTTTTCTTAACAGCAGTAAAACATACCCTGTGTTCTATATGATATAACAGTTTCTTATTTCTAGAAAGCAAATTCTATGGAAAAACAGAAATAAGTGGAGAAGGTCTTCGGGTTTCAGGTACTCCTCTAGCTGGAAGCGTTGGCCAAAATCATCGTACACATGGGGTACAAAATTCTGAACATGGTAGAAGTCAGGTCCCAGAAGAACCGGGCAAATTAGAAAAGCCAATCTGAAATGCACCTCACGTGGTGCTATTTCAAGGGACTGTGGTCATATCACAAGAGGTGAAGCCCAGACCACGCATGAAAGGAATTATGTGGCCGTGACCGTTGGAAAGAGCACCCTTCTGTGCTTCCATGTGCTGACAGCGGGGGTGGAACTGAATGACCTCTAAGCTTCCAACGTGCGAGAAGAGTTTGAACAGGACGGGAAGCAGAGGAAATGGTCTATGGCAGCCATGGCAAAGGGGAGGCTGTAGGCTGTAGGTGGAAAATCAATTCAGCCAACATTCCAGTCACTGAATGACTAGTCTGCCCTAAACTCGAGCTTTTGGAGATACACACACACACACACACACACACACACACACACATGTATGTATGTATATGTATGTATATGTGTGTATGTATACGTATATATACATATATGTGTATATGTACATGTATATGTGTGTATATATGTACATATATGTATATGTGTATATGTATATGTATATGTGTGTGTGTGTATATATATATATATATCTCTCTCGCAAAATAAGGTAAGTAGCATTCAGGACAGCTATTTGGACCCGGAGCCTAGGGTAGGGGACACAAGTCCCCAGCCTGCCCTGTGGAGTGTGCGAGTGTTCAGAAAGCGGGGACCACATTCTCAGGCAGAACCCTGCTGGTCTCTCAGTTTACCTGGGGGCCATGGCCAGGGTAAGCACATGGAAGGCAAGTCCTGGAGCTTGTCCGCTCATGGTTAGGAGGCCTGAACTGTGATCGAGAAGTAGGTACACCAAGCTAGGAGGTGCCCACCACAGACAGACGAGAGCCCACACTCGCTGTGCCGAAAAACCTACAGCAGCCCCCCTGTGAAACTGAAATCTTTGGGGAATTAAAAAACAAAACAAACAAACAAAAAACCTGAAAGGCTGCTAAAGCCATCCTGTAGGACGCAAATTGCCATGAACTTTAATTGCCAATAGGAACAAATTTTGGTCGAGATCTGCCTCCAAGAAAGGACAGCCAAGGCCACTCATGAGGAGCAGCGAGCCTCTGGGACCCTGCGTGAGCAATCTGCGGTAGGAATTCAGCAATTCTGCTGGTGGGGACTGACCTTAAGAGCTTGATTTTTTCTTTTTTCTTTTTTTTTTTTTTTTAAGATTTATTTATTTGAGACAGAGAGCACGTGAGCACACGAATGAGGGGAGGAGCAGAGGCAAAGGGAGAAAGAGACTCCCCAATGAAGCAGGAAGCCCGACATAGGGCTTGATCCTAGGACCCCACGATCATGACCTGAGCAGAAAACAAAAGCTAAACTGACTGAGCTACACAGGTGCCCCAGAGCTTGAGTTTCTAAAACTTAGACACTGGGCCTAACTGCTCTGCTTCTAACTCTATCATACACCTTCTTCCTTGACACACATTCTTTGGTGAATCACATTGGAGGGAGCTCCTAAAAGGTCCCAATCAGCACACGCCTCTTTGGCTAAAGGTGACAGTTTTATCCTGCTTTTGAGTTGAGTGCCTGTACGGCCATGCACACGTCAGGTTGTCGGGGTATATGTGCAGAATGAAACTCCCAAGCTTCATAGCTCCAAGCCAATGGCCAGCCTGGCTTCACGGATGTGAGTCCAGAGTCATGGGGCAACACCACCAGAGGAGAGTGAGAAGCCAGATGAGTCTGTAATATTCCGCAAAGTCCCTGAGCCCTCGCAGTCAGCAAGTGTGACCTTCCCCCAGCTCTCGCACATGCAGGGCCCAGAAAACGCTTGTCAACAGAACCAGACAAACAGAACGCACCCAGAAATGCAGGATCCTCTGGTTTTCAAGCCTTCCTCGAGTCAACTGTCCTCTAGCTAAAGTCATCATGCTACATGTGTGACAAGTGGATACAAGATGCACACCCAACTCTAATGAAACATGCGAACACAGCAAACGGCACCCATTAACCCTGGTGGACATCATAGTTCATTTTCACCCCCCAAGAGCTCCATCGCGCCTCCTTCCCACCCAAACTCCATTTCAACAAGTAGCCAGTGGCCTCTATGCAACGAGCATACATGGTATCATCATAAGGATCAACATATTCTCTATGAGCCAGGCACTGGGCTGTGTCCCACACGGTTTGTGCTTACTGAACCTTTACAATGGCCCTACAAGTGAGTACTATGAACATCACTTTGACAAGTGAGACTCACACAGGAGTTCAGCGTGAGTTTTGCATTTTAAATGGTTGGAGTGGAAATCTAAAGAGGAGCCTGACTCATGTGATTATATTAAATTGAAATTTCAGGGTGCCTGGGTGGCTCTGATGGTTAAGAATCTGCCTTCCCCTTCTACTCAGGTCATGATTTCAGGATTCCAAGTTGGGCTCCCTGCTTGTTGGGGACTTTGCTTCTCCCTCTCCCCCCATTCATGTGCATGTGCTCTCTCTCTCTCTCGCAAATGAATAAGTAAAAAGATCTAAAAAAATTTTGAGATCTCCATGTCCACAAATAAGGTTTTATTGATACTACGACGTGCTCATTCCTTTACTTACTCTCGGGGGCTGCTTCTGCGACACCACGGCAGACCTACGAGGTTGCAGTAGCGTCCGCCTGACGAGCCCTGAACACAATATGTACTATCTAGCTCTTGACTGAATGTGTGGTGACCCCTGCCCTCATCTGGACTGCGGATCCACAATCAGAACTTGGTGAAATGAAATGTCAATGATGGTTAAAAACAAGGACATCGCCTTCCATCTTTCTTAGACTAACAAAAATTACAGCCACGGTACGTGCCTATTTGAGTCTAGAGTTGCCATATTCTCACTTGGGTTTCAAATCCAGCGCTCGCTTCCATTCAAAGCCAAGACAGCACCACAAGTCTGCCACGCCCCTGCTCCACTCTGGGGGAGGATGGCACGTTCACACCACCGCTCCTGAAGCTTTTTCCTCCAACAGCGCAACTGGGAGAAAACCTTAATGAACACGGTAATGAGACTGACTCATCCTCTTAGCAACAGTGACGGCAACAACGCAGCGGCAGAGCACGACCCTGAGATTTCATCTTTGTGAGAATGAACAAGACAGCTTCCAAACTGTTACTCTACAACCCAGGGTTTGCCATGTTATATTTCCCCCCCCCCTGTGGGTTTCCAAGGAAAAACTGCTTCACACTTGAAGTCTAGATCCATGAAGAAGTTATGCTTTTAAGAGAGAGTTACAATAGGGGCGCCTGGGTGGCTCAGTGGGTTAAGCCTCTGCCTTTGGCTCAGGTCATGGTCCCAGAGTCCTGGGATCAAGCCCCACATAGGGCTCTCTGCTCAGCAGGGAGCCTGCTACCCCCCTTCTCTCTGCCTGCCTCTCTGCCTACTTGTGATCCCTCTCTCTGTCAAATAAATAAATTTTTTTTTTTTTTTAAAAGAGAGTTACAATAAAGGTCAATGTATCCTGTGAGTCGAATCCTTTCTGGTCCTCCCTAGATGTGATCTTTTCATCATGCCTATTAACAACCTTGCTTGTGGCAGGTCATCACCTGACCCATGACTCGGCTAAGTTCCCGGCTAAGGGAACTACCACCGAGCAGCCAAGCCCACTGGAGCTCAGGCTCCAGTGAGGAAGATGCGATGGGTTACCCCTCTCAGATAACTACACTCCCCGTTTGAGCTGTATAACATCCACAGCTGTGGCTCTTTGTTATTTCTGTTTTATTCTGTGTCCCCCTGAATAGTTATGCTTTTTCTTTAAATTTGGCCCGGAACGTTTAAAAGTCTATTCCCAGATATTAACCTTGTTGTTGTTGCTATAGTGAAGAGATCTTATTTCATATTTTCTGATGATTTTTAGCACATGAAATAGCTATTGATATTTTGCAAGTCTATTTTACTGGCCATCTTTTGGAACTTACTTATGGTAAGTTCCATTTTGGTCACTTGGATTTTTAGGAAGAGAAAGCGTGAATCAGAAAGCAATTATAATTTTGTCTTCTACAGTCTGGTATCTCTACCCTGTACTTCCTTTTGCAGTCCTATTAAGAATGTGGATCCTTAAAATGGATCTCTATTACGTGAAGCACTACTCTACGGACTCCAGTAGTAGTCCATGCTCTTTTTTTAAAAGGTGAAGCCATAGAAATAAAGCAGCAACTTTCAATCTGCAAAGTCATTTGCTGACGTCATTTCTGTGACTCAGATTCAATCTCTGTAAACTGGAAGTGAAAATTTCTAATGTTCTTTCACAGGATTATTGGGTAAGTAAAACAAAATAATGTATATAGTTTTGCTTAACACAATTACCAAAACGTCCATTCTATGGGAAAGATGTGACGTGTGAGGAATACTAAAATGACACTGTTGAATAGATGTCATTAACATGGCGACAGAGATCATTCCTGACTTCAGTCCCCTTCACAAGAGGACCAGCTAGCCACTCTCCATGGACGAGACATCACTGTGAAAATCCCAGATCCCGGGACGGTGCCAAAGCAGCCCCTGGGCCAGAGGGACCAAGAAGAACACCATATGAGGGTTAAGAGGAGCAGCTATGCTATGACCTTAAGTCCACTCCCCAAGGCAGGCACAGCACCGTCCCTAGAGGGCCCCCCGGGACCTAGGGCTTCCTCCTGTGGCAAAAGAGAGTCTGAGGTGGACATCCAGCTCCACCAGTGTTGCAGGGCACTTCCCGGGAGGCCCACTAGGTTCTCACTGCATGGGGATCACTGGAGGCATCTGCAAGGCTCAGCCACAGGGGATCAGATCACGACGGAGAAGGGGGCTAGACTTACACTGAGATCTGGTGGACCACATTCCTGCTAGCAGTGGTGCCAAAGCAGAGATCCCAGCCAACGCCTCTGTCCATCTGCGGGGCAAAACAGGGGGCTCTGTCTGGCTAGGGAGCTCAGTGGGCAGGTCTGCCTGATTTGACCCCAGGCAATGGCCTGTGCTGGCCAGGGAGCCTCTGGTACTGCCACACCTGGGGAAGGAAACAAATCCACAGCTTGGCTCAACTGTTAGACAACTACCTCTAGTCCAGCCAGGCCAAGAAGTCTGGTCTGAGAACCTGGGCAGCTGTGGAGCCCATCCGGCAGCCCCACATAGCAAAAGCCAAGCCATCAGCCTTGTTTAACAGTTGAGCATAGCCTCTGGCCCCTAAACAATGACCCTGAGCAGCCTTGGAGCTCAGGCTATGGCCCTGCCCAATGGCTGAACACAGCCCAAGGCTCTGCCCAGGCAATGACCCTGGCCCATCATGGAGCAGAGTCTATGACCCCACCCACAGTGGGGTTCTGGATGGCAACCCTGCCCTACTGTACAGAAAAGTCTCTAGCTCCACCTGACTGTGGGATAAAGCTGGAAACCTTCCTGACCAAGGAACTCAACCAACAAAGTTACCCAACAGTAGATCATAACCGTAGTTTACCTGATTGCAAGGCCCAGCCTGTGGCCCTGCTCAACTTTGGGGCTATAGCCTGTGAATGGGCCTAATCACACAGGCCCTGTCCAACTACGAAACCCTGCCCATCGCCCTGCCGGAACACACAGGTCAGCCAGCAGCACCGTCCAGGTGGTAAGGACAGCCCGAGACCCAACCAGATGAGGAGAGTTGGAAGACTTGATTGTTTCGGCTTTTCCAGGTTCATTGTATTTCCATATAAATTTCCTAATCAGATTGTCAATTCCTACAAAAAAAAAATCTACTGGAATTTTTATTGAGATTGCATTTAATTTGTAGGTAAATTTTAGAGAATGTTCATCCTATCTATATTCCCTCTTTCTATCCGTGAGCACAGCATACCCTTCCTCTATTTATTTGCCTTTTAATTTTTCTTGGTATTTTTTTTATGTACAGGTCTTATGTTTCTACCATTAAATTTATCCTTTGGTATTTTGTATTATTTGATGTTTTGTAAATGGTATTGTTATTCTGAATTTCATTTTCCAATTCTCCATTGCTAGCATTAGAAATATAAATTTGGAAAAGAAGACTCAAACTGGAAGATGGACACTATCTGATCTCAGGACTTATTAAGACTTAAGACTAATTAAATGCTGATTAAATGTGATATCTGCACGAGAACAGTCAAATCCATTACTGGGACAGAACAGAAATTCCAGAACTAGATCCACATACATATGGTCAGCTGAGTTTTGCAAAGGCTCCAAAGAAATTCATTAAGAAATAGAAAGTATTGGGGCACCTGGTGGCTCAGTGGGTTAAGCCTCTGCCTTCGGCTCAGGTCATTATCTCAGGGTCCTGGGATCGAGCCCCTGCATCGGGATCTCTGCTCAGTGGAGAGCCTGCTTCCCCTCTCTCTGCCTCTCTGCCTACTTGTGATCGCTGTCTGTCAAGTAAATAAATAAAATCTTAAAAAAAAAAAAAGGAAATAGAAAGTGTTTTCAATAGATCATGAATGGAACATGTAGATAACCTTAATCTTTACCTCATACCATAGATGAAAATTAAACCAGTCATGATGGGTCTTATGCCTATATATAATAAATAAAACTATAAAGGTTAAAGAAGAAAATACAGAATAGTATCTTTGCAACCTGGGGTAGGCATAAATTTCTATGATGGGATACAAAACTCACAGTTTAGGCTTCATCAAAATGAAAAACTTCCATTCATTAAAAAGTGCCATCAAAACAAGAATAGTCAAGCAGAGTGGAGGAGGATATTTGCAAAGGTTGTATCTAACAATGGACCTTATCTAGGATGCAGGGATATTCCTACAAGTCGTTAATAAAAAGATAATCAAACCAATGAAAAGATGAGAAAGAACGTCATCAGCCTTTTATGAAGAAATAAGTAAATGGGCAATAAGATGTGAAAATGTCTCATTGTCAACAGTCATCAGGGAAACAAACGGTAAGTCCAGGGAGAGGTTACCACACATCCTGTAGAATGGCTAAAATTAAAACAGCTGACATTATGAAATATTAGTAAGGATTTGGAGCACCCAGAAGTCTCCTGACTTAGGGATGGGAAGGGAAATTAGTTCATTATTTTGGCAAACTCGCGGCAAATCTCATATAAATTTATATATACATTTACCATATGACCCAGTAATTCTACTCCTATATAATTACCCAAGAGAAATGAAAATATAAACATGTGATAGATACAAAGAATATAATGTATATTATACATCATACATATATATATGTATGTATATATTGCTATGTACTAAGTTAATTTAATCACATTTTAACCCAAATTGTTACTTTGTATTACGGACACTGCCCAAGTACATCAGCATCCTGTATAACTTCGCTTAGATTTACACAGTGAAGAAAATAACTAAATATCACAAAAGACATAGTAATAGCATATTAACATGCAATCCACACAACAGTTTTCCATAAGATCAACAGAATCCTGTTTATCTAGCTCGTAACGGAATAGTCTTTGTACAAAAGCTTATCAGTTAACCGAATGACAAATAAGTATTATTCCATATTTTAGCATCATCGTTGCCCAGGTTTTAGTAAAGGCTTAGATGGTGAGGCTGGCCCGGAGTTCCGGAAGAAAGGTTTCCTTCATCAATTAAGGATGGCTGCTATGAGAACCTGTCCAGGCACAGGGCAGACAAGCATGCTTGAAGGTAGCATTTGCCCTCTTAGACTTAGATAGTTAGAATTTAGGAAGTAACTCAAGTTCAAGTGCAGAACAGTAGAAATACACTTAGCAGAGTCTGACCCTTTCTTTGATGATTCAAAACTTTATTAGTTCATTCATTTATTTCTTTTTACTTTTGAGAGAGAGAGACAAGAACAGGGGTGGGGTGGGTTGGGAGGGGCAGAAGGAGAGGAATGAGGAAAATTTTAAGCATGCTCCATGCCCAGTGTGGAGCCAGATGCAGGGCTCGATCTCACGACCCTGAGCTCATGCCCTGAGCTGAAATCAAGAGCTGGATGGTTAACTGACTGAAGAGAGAGGCACTCCTCAAAGAAACTTTAAAATATTATAAGACAACAGGCTCATCATCATGAACGTCAGTCGTGGACCCACTACATTTTTTTTGTTTTGCTGGGTTCTGGGTAAGCAAACATTTACTGGGGATCAAATGGCTGTGTGATTTAATAAAATCACCTTTAAAATGGAGAGTGTATATACAGAGGGAAACATCCCCACTATTTTTTTTTTTTAAGATTTTATTTATTTATTTGACAGAGAAAGAGAGAGACCTAGGGAGAACACAAATGGGGTGGGGGTGGGAGAGGGAGAAGTAGGCTTCCCACGGAGCAGGGAGCCCAGTCTGGGTTCCGAGCCCAGAACCCTGAGCTGAAGACAGACGCTTAACGAGTGAGCCACCCAGGCGTCCCCACCCCCACTATTTTAGACGGCACCTGGCCCTCACGACTTTTCAGCAACACGAGGCAAGACTTCTCTCGGAGATCGGTACCCTAACAGTCGAATTGAATCCCTGGCCTTAATGAGCCGTACTTTATCTTCCAGGAACAGCAGGAGAATAGCTTTCTTACTCCCCACATGTGCTGCTGTCTGTTCCAGATGTTAGGGGCCACTCAGCAGGATTATAGCAGCTCCACACATTTCTTAACAGATAGTTCTGTTTTCACTGCCTTAGGAAAAAAAAAAAATGACTTGGCCAGCATACAATGCCATCTTTTTCAAAGAAAATAGGAAGGAAAAACGACCTGCGTATTTACGAAGCTGGTGGTTACAATTTTCATCATCTTTGCTCCATTTTCAGGACCATGGATCGCCAGGGAGAAAAAAGAATAAAGGGGCCGAATCCACAAAGCCACAACAAAAATCCAGCATTTGGTGTTCTGACTTCAACCATCAGATGTAAAACCGTACTTCTGTAGTGCTCCTTGGGGAGAAATCAGAGCGAGCTTGTTTATCGAGAGGAACCACATGCCTCCCGTTATGATGCTTGCTTTCTCAGAATGTTATTTCACTTTTCTTTTCAGAAATGCATCCCAGTACAGACCCGGTTTTGACGCATTAATAAGATCTCACCTCCTTTCCCTCTCTCTTCTCCACCTGGCTCACTATTTTGGACGGAAATTACAGAAGGAAACTTTTCTCTCATACGTGCTTTGTGCCGTGCCACGAAGCTGCTGAAGAATGAGCAAACTTTGCTCTATTTAAAAGCCCTGACTGTGAAAGATCTTTAGGTAAACCTTCTCAGTAGGGTTGCTGTGGAGAAGACACACAAACTCGAAGGACAAGCCAGCTGCTTATGGACTTGCTTCTGACACTGAATGAACCCAAGATGAACCATGGATTCAATGTGGGGCTCTAGAATCCGGGACCCTGGGGTCAAAGCCCGGCTCTGGCACATCAGCCATGTGAGCTAATCTGAAGTTCCTTTGTCTGGGGGTTAGGAACTCTCTATGGCTGCCTTATAGGGTTGTCACAAGGACTCAAGAAGATCATGCCTGGGAAATGCGGGCACAGTGCCTGGCCCAGCATCAACATGGAGTAAATGTTAATTACTATTTGAGAAACAGAGCAAGTTATTTCTTTTTTTAAGGCTTCAGTGTGTGTGTATGTGTGTGTGTGTGTGTGTGTGTGTGTACATGTGCATGTGTAATGTTACTTTTCTTTCTTTTTTTATAATTTTATTTATTTATTTGACACAGAGAGAGAGATCAAAAGTAGGCAGAGAGGCAGGCAGAGAGAGAGAGGAGGAAGCAGGCTCCCTGCTGAGCAGAGAGCCTGATGCGGGGCTCGGTCCCAGGACCCTGAGATTATGACCTGAGCTGAAAGCAGAGGCTTAACCCACTGAGCCACCCAGACACCCCAGTAATGTTACTTTTCATATGAGCCCTGTTTACCTTAGTGACAGTGGCAACCCTCTTAATAGCTAGAAAGCTTGGGGGATATGAGGCTCCCAAGACCTTCAACTAAAATGAGGTCCTCTTTTGTGATTCTGCAAGTTAGGCTTCTCTTGGAAGATCCCTTCTGAGGAATACTCTGTTGTTTTAAAAGTGGGTGGCAGAGGGCAGGGCAGGAGGCGAGTGCTTGCAAATCCAAAGTCTGTGTTTTCTCCCTGCTTGGTCCTGCCACTCATGCCTTTCAGGGATGACTGCAGACCTACTGTGTGCTGCTCTCCACAGCAGGCACTGTCTCTGAAGTGGCTGGTCCCCAGCCTAGTTCTCACCCAGGTCACACCCAAGCGAGGAAACAAAGAAACAGAATTTCAACGTGAAGGTGTGGAATGGGCCATTAGAAGGCAGGGATACTTCGGATTAAGAAAATTCAGGATAAACTCATGGTCAAGGTGACATGATAATTGTCTGTTATTAATCATGATGAATAATGGCAATCGTTGAGGGCTAACCACGGGCCAGACATCGAGCTTGGTGCGTTACATGAATTAGCCTCTTTAATTCTCCCAACACCTCATCATCCACCCCATGTTAAGAATTAAGAGAGGGGAAGGGTACCGGGGTGGCTCAGTTGGTTAAGCATCCAAATCTTGACTTTGGCTCAGATCTTGGTCTTGGGGTCGTGAGATCAGGCTTTGCATCGGGCTCCACGCTGAGCATGGGGCCTGCTTAGGACTGTCTCTCTCCCTCTCCATCTTCCTATGCCCCTTCCTCCCTACCCCCAGCTAGTGTACTCTCTCTAAAATAAATAAATAAAAATAAAAGACGTAAGAAAGGGGTGGTTACCACTGCCGTCAGTGTGAGTTAGGTTGCTGGTGCTAAGTCTGGGTGTGTCTTTCCTTAGGTATATCAGCCCCTAACGCAGTCTGACTTGCAACAGTAAAAAACAGATTTCATCAACTCTAAATGCACATTTTCTTCCCATTTTATAGCTTCAAAATTGGGATGCAGCTTACATCCAATAGCATGCCACCGATTTCCTGGCAACATTCCTTCTTTCCTGGTGGCACAGAAATAATGGTGCATCACAGATGTCAAAGGCATCTCAGATTTGATGAAGTGTGATGACATGTTGGCAGGAAGTTCTGGAGGTAGAGCCCAGACAGACGAACCAGCGTGTGCAAGGAGTGCGGAGGCACGCACACAGGCACGCTGCTCTCGAGGAAGAGGAATCGGCTGCGGGGATTGGCGGCCGTGGCAAGAGCTGAAACGATAAATGCAGAATTGGTGCTTCCGGAAGGAAACAGAAAGTACAGTGGACATTTTTCGGTTGTCCCGGTAATGGGGTTCCTATTAGCACTTAGTGAAGACCCAGGTCGGGCAGCTTGAGAGGCCAGTGTCTTGCAGTGCGTGCTACGGTCCTGCCCATGGAAACACCATCTCACCTATGCCTCCTCTTCAGCCACGCTTCACAGTGAAACACCTGCTCACCACGAGCTGAGCCTAGAACCTGAATGCCAGTTACACAGGAACACAACGGTGTGGTGACTTTCACAAATGTGCAGCTACTACGTAAATTAGTGGAGGTCTCCACTTTGTCTGGTGAGATCTTGACCACCTTGTTCTCTTTTTCCAGACTCCATGCTGGATAGCTGTGTGGATCACAGGGTTTAAATAGCTGTCTGTATGCCTGGATCAGCCCGGACCAGAAGCTGCTGCCAAACCCAAGACGCTCCTATCTGTGGCACAAGCACTAAGAGATTTCACTGCGACGTCCAGTGTAGTTAAGTTCAACTATTTGTGTTGTAAAAAATACCTATTATTGTAATTTACTTCGCTTTTATGTTTTTTTTAATTTTTTATTTTTTATAAACATATATTTTTATCCCCAGGGGTACAGGTCTGTGAATCACCAGGTTTACACACTTCACAGCACTCACCAAAGCACATACCCTCCCCAATGTCCATAATCCCACCCCCTTCTCCCAAACCCCCTCCCCCCAGCAACCCTCAGTTTGTTTTGTGAGATTAAGAGTCACTTATGGTTTGTCTCCCTCCCAATCCCATCTTGTTTCATTTATTCTTCTCCTACCCACTTAAGCCTCCATGTTGCATCACCACTTCCTCATATCAGGGAGATCATATGATAGTTGTCTTTCTCTGCTTGACTTATTTCGCTAAGCATGATACGCTCTAGTTCCATCCATGTTGTTGCAAATGGCAAGATTTCATTTCTTTTGATGGCTGCATAGTATTCCATTGTGTATATATACCACATCTTCTTGATCCATTCATCTGTTGATGGACATCCAGGTTCTTTCCATAGTTTGGCTATTGTGGACATTGCTGCTATAAACATTCGGGTGCATGTGCCCCTTTGGATCACTACATTTGTATCTTTAGGGTAAATACCCAATAGTGCAATTGCTGGGTCATAGGGCAGTTCTATTTTCAACATTTTGAGGAACCTCCATGCTGTTTTCCAGAGTGGCTGCACCAGCTTGCATTCCCACCAACAGTGTAGGAGGGTTCCCCTTTCTCCGCATCCTCGCCAGCATCTGTCATTTCCTGACTTGTTGATTTTAGCCATTCTGACTGGTGTGAGGTGATATCTCATTGTGGTTTTGATTTGTATTTCCCTGATGCCGAGTGATATGGAGCACTTTTTCATGTGTCTGTTGGCCATCTGGATGTCTTCTTTGCAGAAATGTCTGTTCATGTCCTCTGCCCATTTCTTGATTGGATTATTTGTTCTTTGGGTGTTGAGTTTGCTAAGTTCTTTATAGATTCTGGACACTAGTCCTTTATCTGATATGTCGTTTGCAAATATCTTCTCCCATTCTGTCAGTTGTCTTTTGATTTTGTTAACTGTTTCCTTTGCTGTGCAAAAGCTTTTGATCTTGATGAAATCCCAATAGTTCATTTTTTCCCTTGCTTCCCTTGCCTTTTGCGTTGTTCCTAGGAAGATGTTGCTGCGGCAGAGGTCGAAGAGGTTGCTGCCTGTGTTCTCCTCAAGGATTTTGATGGATTCCTTTCGCACATTGAGGTCCTTCATCCATTTTGAGTCTATTTTTGTGTGTGGTGTAAGGAAATGGTCCAATTTCATTTTTCTGCATGTGGCTGTCCAATTTTCCCAGTACCATTTATTGAAGAGGCTGTCTTTTTTCCATTGGACATTCTTTCCTGCTTTGTCGAAGATTAGTTGACCATAGATTTGAGGGTCTATTTCTGGGCTCTCTATTCTGTTCCATTGATCTATGTGTCTGTTTTTGTGCCAGTACCATGCTGTCTTGATGATGACAGCTTTGTAATAGAGTTTGAAGTCCGGAATTGTGATGCCACCAACGTTGGCTTTCTTTTTCAATATCCCTTTGGCTATTCGAGGTCTTTTCTGGTTCCATATAAATTTTAGCATTATTTGTTCCATTTCTTTGAAAAAGATGGATGGTACTTTGATAGGAATTGCACTATATGTGTAGATTGCTTTAGGTAGCATAGACATTTTCACAATATTTATTCTTCCAATCCAGGAGCATGGAACATTTTTCCATTTCTTTGTGTCTTCCTCAATTTCTTTCATGAGTACTTTATAGTTTTCTGAGTTTAGATTCTGTGTCTCGCTTTTATGTTTTTTTAAATGATAGTTACCGCACTATATCTTACGCGTATTATTGCGTTATATTACTTATGAATTTAATTTCATAATTTAAAATAGTTTACAAATATTTGTGTTTTGTTTTTTTTTTTTACAAATATTTGTTATAAACAGGTGGAGAGGGGACTCGGATCCGCATGGCTGCAAACCACCAGTGAGATCGAGGCGTGGCTGCTTGACACAGTTTCAGATCTGAGGGGCAATGAGAAAGAATCAGAGAAATTTGGGCAGATTTTGGAAATCATGAAAAACACAGGAAAAATGTTAGGAATAAAATATGAATCATCCATAAACTTATCGCTCAGAAATAAGCACCGTTATCCCTCTTTACCTACTCATGTATGGTTTTTTTTGGTTTAAGTTGGGATTATATTGTTTTTAGAATTCTTCCCTACATGATGATCAATTATTAACTAATTATTCATTATGATCCTGCATGCTATTAATCATTCTTTAAACACCTCTTTCCGGGTCTGTATAATATTTCATCAAAATAATTCTACCTATTTCCTTCAGGACACACTAGCAGAGCTGGTTGATCTCCCACTATGTTGTAAATAATATATAACAACAGGGGGTGCTTGGGTGGCTCAGTCAGTTAAGCGTCTGCCTTTGGCTTCCAGTCATGATGCCAGCGTCCCTGGATCACGTCCCACATCCGGCTCCCTGCTCAGCGGGAAGTCTGCTTCTCTCCCTTCTCCCAGCTTCTTCTCTCTCATGCACGCACTCAGTCTCTCCCAAATAAATAAATAAAATCTTTTGAAAAAATGGCATATAATAGCAGGATTGTAGTGATGAAAGGAACTTTATAATTTGCCAGATTGGGGGCACCTGACTCTTGACTTTGGCTCAGGTCATGATCTCAGGGTCTGGAGACTGAGCCCCAAGTTGGGCTCTCCATTCAGCTGGGAGTCCACCGGAGATTCTCTCCCTCTCCTTCCTCACCTCACCCCCCTCTCATGGGCACTCTCTCTCACTCTCTCTTTCTTGCTCTCTCTAAAAATAATAAGTGAATAAATCTTAGAATTTACCAGATTAATCTCCATACAATACAGGAGAGAAAATGGAGGAGCAGAGAGAGTAAGTCACAGAGGCACACGGCAAGAACCAGAAGCCTGGTCTTTATTCTCCGACTAATGTTTTCTCTGTATTATTCTGAAGCTGCCTTCTCCAGTGCTCCCTCCTTAATGAATGGACCCATGACTAGCATCTCTGTGCTGTATTTAATCACTTGTTGTAACGATCGATTTGGCCCTCAACACAAACAAAAGCTGGACGTTCAATGGGCTGTGCCGCTGAGAGGCGATGCTTTCTGCGTTGGAAGCGGAACATACACAGATAAGTAAGCAATATCTCTCATTCTCAGTGCCCAGCAGCCACAGCAGGAATTCTTCATGGGCGAGACCAAAATACTGCATGGTTCCAAGAAAGTTTTATTACCAGAAACATATGGGAGGATCGACTTAATGCCAGATCATTTTGTGCTATAATAAAGATGATAACAGCTTGACTTTAGACATGATATGTAAGCACATGGCTCTTCAAATTACAGTCGGCATACGTGTTCAGTGTAACGTAACCCATTATGCATACATAGAATGCAGATTTGGAGCAAAGAGCCTCTATGCCACTGAATTTACATGTGGGATATGGACTTGCTGTCCATTCTGCAGATACAAAATAAGACTTGTTCTGGAAATGGTCAAGGGAGGGTCTCAGTAAGGGATAAAACTACATAGTCCAGGTTACATGTGGGGAGCTGGGTAAGGGGAAGAGGTAGGGAATGAGGCCAGAGGAGGATAGCGGTTAGCATTGGTCTTAGGAAAAAATGAGAATGGTGTTCCCGGCAAGAGAAATCAATCAACCATAAAAAGTCTGGGGCATTGATTACAGATGAAACCTTCTATCACCATCATCTTACCTTAACAATTAACAAGTACAGTAGCTTCCTAGCTAGTTATCTGCTTGCATCCCTGTCCCCCATAGCAGTATACATGATCCTGTTAAAACCAAAGGCATGATCCTGGGAGTTGGGGTGGGCTAAGAGTAGAAGGAATGTCGACAGTTGCCAGACCAATGTCCTTCAGAGCCAGAGGGACCCCTCCACCTCCTTCTTTCTCTGCCTCAGCAAACTTGGGGATCCCATGGTCCAGAAGGAGGAAGGCTGCGTGACTGGCATTTCACTGTGACATGAGTAACACATATGCTTGTGTTGTGTTAGGTCACTGAGACTTGGGAGTCTCAGTTGGAAGAGTATTTGTTACTATAGCAGAACACTGCTTGTCTTGACTAATATAGCTATTATTTTAGGCCACAGAAAGCCTTGGTGAAAAAATATTCACCTTGTAACAATGTCTCATGTTCTACAAGGAAAGCTGAATTTATTTTTCAACGTTTATTTCATTCTGTAAGAAGTTAAGTACATTACGTACAATCTGGGGATATGAATCCAATCACCATACCTCCCCAAATACATGATTCGTCAGTCTTGTAGATGCTCATTCTAAGTCCCTTTGAAATTCAGCTTTGAAGGATAAGTGACTTTTATTCGACTGTTCCTCTAAATGTCTCCCCCTCTAGGAATTAAAAAGAAAATCCAAAGATTTTCCATCTATGAGATACTTTACTTAATTATTGATGGGTGCAGTTGAGGCCATGGTTAAACAAATTAGCTCAGTTCTGCTGAGGGAGAAATGCTCTTACTGAAAAACAAAACAGAAATTCTCTACAAATCTTTCATGGTTTGGATATGAACATCCGTGGGTGCCCTTAACTACAGTGAAAGGTGTGTGTGTAGATGTTCAGATGGTTAAGGCAGCGCTGATACCATTGAACGACCAATGGCCAAGAAGTGGGTCCCAGGCTGGACATCGGCCAGGATGGCAAGGTGACAGTGAGGAAAAAGACAATATGCTGAGCACAGCTTGCTGTTTAGGAAGAATAGATATGATAATCATCGAACCATGTTATTGAAAGCTTGGCATCCAAATGAGAGAAATATCTTGAAGATAAGAAGATTCTGGTAATCTGTGAAAATGGAACCTGACCCAGAATAGAAGTGGTGGGCACAGAGGTGTCTGGAAAGATTTCCTTGAGGGAGTGGTGCGGGAGGTAGGACTGACGGGTGGGGAAAGGAAAGAGTATTTCAGAGGGATGGGTGTGTGGAAAGGCCCTGTGGCAGGGGGAGGTGCACGGCACTGATGAAGGAATAGAAAAGCTCCCAGAAGTCATGCAGATTGTGGCAAGAGGGGTATTTGGAGACTTGGGGTGGGATGGGGAGAGGACAGGCAGGGCTACAAGAAACAACACAAGGGCTCCAAGGGGGAACAGGGAGGGGCAGGGCTATGTGCACCACTTCCCCACAAATGTCTTCAACCCCAAAGCCCGTGCTTTCAGTCCAAGCCCCGTCTGGCCTAAGGTCCAGGCAAAGGGGTGCAGACAGGAGGGTCCTGCGTTTAAAGAGGATGTTCTGAAGACATTAGTAAGAAGGAAGTATCTCTATAAAGACCTGGAGCAAATGAAGAGAGCCGCTTAGGAATCAGACAGGATCACCTTTGAGTCATGGCTCCACCGTATTTCCCCAGCCTCAGTTTGTTTGTCTCTAAAATGGGAGCAACAGGCAGATCTCATATAGCCACTGGGAAGATGAAAAGAATGATGGAAAGTGTCGAAGCGAATGCTATCCTTGCCCTAGCCAAGTCACGTGAGCTACTCCATGGGCCACTGGAGGCTTTTGGAATAGGCACCTACCACTGATTTTCTTCTCTTGGCCAATGAGGTCTCTGGCCAGGAGATGTGCTTAGTCTGCCCATGAGACACAGAAACATCAGAAGGACCAGGGGAAACACCCCAGGAACCACTCTTGAAAGATACCCTGGCTTCCTTGCCTCTCCAGGGCAGCCCTGGGGGGGTCTCCTGAGAGGGTGCAGGAGGGACCCCCAGTCGCCCACAGCAGTGAGCACACTGTCTATCTGCTCTTACCTTCCAGCTCTCCTGACTTCACTGTCCTGTGTACCCGGGGAGCAATCCCAAAGACACTGTTTGCACTGACCCACTTCCCCCAGGGGTAAATAAGTCTGTGACTGTGGAGAGAGCCTAACACAAAAAAGCACTCAGTCCAGGTGGGTTTTTATGCGTATCGTTATGGGGGGACAGAGTTTAAGGAAACACGCTCAGGATTAAGAGCCAGAAGGGAGAGCCGAGTTCAGGGCCAGTTCAGTGGACAGAATCTAGAGACTTCTAGATGCTTTTTCCAGAAACCTCTACCAGCATCATGGCTGATCAAACCTCAGATGGAAAGGATCTTGCCAAGAGAGTTGGAACTAGTTCTCAGCTTGGAAGAAGGGGAAGAGGAAATTCTGGAAAGGCAGAATTTGTAAGAATCATGGTAAAGACAAATTTAACACCAAAAACATCCTCCTCATCATCACTGAAGTCCTCTGTAACAGAAGCACCTACCAACAGTCTCTCCGGATACAGTATAGATCAAGGACACATTGCAACATGGGCATGTGTGTTTAATGTATGCTCAGGCATGAATGCAACAAGACAACGAATACATCCATATTCCAAGCATCTGCTAATGGCCAGGAATCCACAGAAATGTTCTGCCCTCCTAGAACTGGCCTTCTAGAGTGTGAGGACAAATAATCAAAGAACTAAGTGAGAATCTGAGCTTGTCAGAGGGAGACGCATCCTGGAAGCAAATTCAGCACGAGAGGAGAAAGCAATGCCACCCGTTTACAGGATGACACTGTAGGCCTCAGGGAGAGGACAGCCTCTGCGTAGACAGACCAGAAGCAAATGAGGCCCAAAGCCACAAAGATGTTTGCAGGGAAAAATCATGTTAAGCCAAAGGAGTAAAGCAAAGGCCCTGAGTGGTTATAAGGCAGAGGCAGAACATTCTTTCTGCGAAGGACCACATGGTAAATAATTCTGGAATTGTGGGTCCCTGTTGAGACAGAGATATGCCGTCTCTGCTACAAGCACTCACTTCCGCTATAGCCACAGATAATATTTAAGTGGATCGCTATGGTTGTGTTCAAATAAATCTTTACCTATGGACCCTGAAATGTAAATTTCACATAATTTCCACATGACACAAAATATTCTTCCTTTTTGATCTTTTTCAATCATTTAAAATACTATTTAAAAAAATGCATTTTTTAGCTCATTGGCTATACACAAATTAGAATGGGCTAGTTCTGGCCAAACCCTATCACTGGAGCTTTGTTGGTGTGAAGAAAGCTTTAGCCTTCACTCTAAGATGGGAAGGAACAGGGGCATTGAACAGATGAGCAGCACCATCTGACTTTGGAGCAGAGGGGCTCTATCTTGCCTTGAGAGCAGGTGGCAAGGGAAGGAGGCTTTTAGAACAAAGGGATGCACAGAAAGGTGTCGTGAGGCTTCTCACAAAAAGATATTAACTATCCTTTTAATTAAGGGTGTTGTAGTTAGAATGACCATTTGTTATTCCAAACATGTCTTCGCAATTTCCACTGATGGACAATGAGCCCTCATGATGTCAACCTGTTATTACAGTGTTTGGAATAAACACACACCATCAAGAAATGTATCCCTGATCAAACGAGCCACGGGGCAAAAATCCCATTTATATTTCAATTTCATAGCATTGAGATGGCGTTATCATTGAGAAAGGGAGCTTATCTCTTATTTTGCATGTGCTTTTTATCTCTGACTTCAAAGGCAATGCTCTTTGGGTGTGTTTTTAATATCATCGTGTTCGCATTTAACTCAAAATTAAAGCTGACACGAGAGTTCTCGACTCATTGGAAAGACATCACCTGGACACCTCCTCCCTCCCAAACACCTCCTTGGTTCTGAATTTTGAGCCAAAAAGTAGGAGAACTGTTACAAATGTGGATGATCTATAACTGAATGGTTTCCGTCTGAAAACAGAATTTACTACTGAGCTATAAAAATGGTGCCATTAGGGCAGGTTGTCAAGAAATGACGAATACTTAAAACTGGCTATCATTCCTTTATGTGTTCACGTGTGAGTAGGCCATTAATCTGAAATTGCTACCACACCAAAAGTTGTCACTTCCCAAGGCCCAAGATGTCTTCTTCAGAAAGGAGAAATAGGACCAGATTAAGGGTTGGGCTTCGATTTCTGCCTTAGTGCACAGGCAGTGTGTGTGTGTGTGTGTGTGTGCATACTGTTCCACGAGGGAGCACAGGGGCTCCTTCTGGGCAATTTAGTGACGTAACATTTTGTTAGTGCACTGATGTGGTCAATGATTTTTATTTCTGTTCCACTGGACCAAGAATTGAAAAATGCTCATAAAAATTGAGCCTGGGGTCATGAACATTATTGTAAAATCCACCCTGAGTTATGGGGGGAAAAATCAGAGTTTATCTAAATATTTACACTGACTTCCTCTGAGAACTTTATTAATAAAGACTTCTATTAAAGATTTAACACAAATACGAAGTCTGCTGTTTTACCCTCCCTGTGTCTTACAGTTTTAAGTGTGTGTGGTGCTCTTCTAGGAGTTACAAGCACATGAACTATCATCCCTGTAGCAGGCACCCTGACGAGGAGGAAATTGGCAAGGACATATAGGCGCCAAAAGATATTCAAACTTACAACATTTCTAATCCAAATGCAAGAAAATTCATAAGGAAAAAAAAAGGGTCTAAGGTAAACCCCTTTCCTAATTGAAATATAATAAAAATAATAATAGTACCCTAATAAAATGAAATTACATATTTGCTGCTACCATGGTGAACTCAGACTTTTAAAAAGGCAGTGCATTTGGAAGACTTCTTGATGATGCAAAAAAAGAATGATGCTGTGAGTCTGATCCAGGATATTTACTGAAAAGAATCACATCTCGATCATCTCTGCCAATAGAGCAGTAAGAATAATCCAATTCAAAAGGTAATAGAATGAAATGATTTTTGTAGAGGTTGGACCTTATTCAGGTTTCTTTTTGTACTAATGTTTTAGATATTTAAGATGCTTAATAAAATATTAAAATGAACATGCTTTTCTACCACAATCTGGCTAGTTGCTTAGGAAAGATGCTAAGGAGGAGTCTGGTTAAAAATATCCCAGAGCAGACGCTAATTGTAGACAGTACACTAGACGAGGATTCCAGCTCAAAATGGCATATAACTTTGGTCATAGTGGAGTACCCAGCACTGGAATTACCCATAAACTAGAAAACGGGGGAAAACCTATGAAATCACCGTCTCAGATGCCGTCAACGGTCAGTAAGGATTGATTCCTAAATACCAAATAGTGAGCCCTGTTGTTGTCACAGCTCTGTGGCTTACAAGGCACACTCTAGACTGAAGTCCAAGAAGGAAAATAAAAAGAAAGGTCTGGTGATCTCACAGGGTTGAGAAGAGAGAAAGGAGGCCGCTGGCAGATACTGGATAGGGCTCCAGAAAAGAGGCAGCTATGGAGACAAAGAACTCCAGATGTGTGCAGGGAAGTCCCATTAGTCTCTTCTGAATAAGAGGCTGGGCATAGGGAGAGCACAACTCTACAAGGTTGAGCAAAGAATAGCTAGGAGCAGTACGATGAATAAAGCTAAAAGCTAACAGCAGAGGCCCTAGACACCTCTGCTCTTTCTAGAAGCCCTGCCTCTGTCAGGTGAATAAGCCTGGACCAGACTCCTGATACACAAGAGATTACATGGGCAAGACCCCAACTGTTCTGGCCAATGCTGTTTGGGACCAACGTTTAGGTAACAAACCCTGAACATCTGAAGGAGCCCACATCATCAGCAGAGCCACTCACTTGGTCTATAGGTGACATAGCAATAAGCTCAGCTGAGATCAGCCAAATCCCGCGGAGATCAGCAGAACCCCAAGCCAACCCACAGACTCACAATCAATCAATAATGAATGCTCATCAAGTCAGTGAATTTGGGGGAGGGGAGTTGTTACACAGCAGTAGCTAACTGATACACACACACACACACACACACACACACATTATATAACTGGTAATATTTAAAGCATTCTAATGAAGAGATTTAATGTAACATATCTACTTAAATCAGAAGTTTTCTTAACTACTCAAAAGAAATGAGAAAAGATAGGACTGTTGGAATTAATCTCTCTCATTATTTTCTTTTTCAATGACATTTAAAAACATTAACAAATGATGCTTGCAGATTACCTTGTGTTTTTCTCCCCTGGCTATTATTGGCATAACATTATAAACAATCTTCCCTCTATCTGGGGATTATTGTGACTGATGTGGGAGAAAAGCTTCAAAATCTTCCAAGTTTAGGCCTGAAATTTGGCATCTTACATCACAAGCCACACTTTCCACAACAAGAGGGGTTTTTTGTTTCATTTTGTTTTATTTTTTCTGGAACAGCAACTCACAGAAATGCTTTCTGACTCGGATCATGTTACTACGACAACAGTCCCACATGGCTCTTTAGCTCAAGTTCATTCTATTAATTAGCAGACGGAGATTCCTCCTCCTCCCCAACCTTTTCCCCTAGGAAAATTTTCCAAACATCTCTGGCTCTTCTCTTTCCTTTGGGTGTTTGCATGATGCCAGAAGGAATTTGCTAATTAGAATAAGTGTTGGGTGATAGTTTTTGTGATTTTTGAGAGAGTCTTTGTAGAGTAGATTATTTCCTAAGAGGTATTTTTTTTTTTTCCTGAAAGAGATAATCCCACGATATATATCTGTACAAAAACTCTCACTTTGACAAAAAGGGAATGAAGAGTGGGCTTCTGATAGGGAGCCTGGCATTCATGTTGGCACAATGGGGTTAAGAGCGTGGGAGTACCCTGGACTGAAATTCTTCCTTAACTCTGTATGACTTTATTAGTTCATTTAACAGATTTTTGGGCATATTCCAGGTATATCATCAGATATAATGGTGATGAATTTTTGTGAACTACGACAAGACAGTGATGAACCAGCCTTCCTCTTCATGGAGCTTAAACTTAAACTATAGAAAGTCATACCTGCTAGGAAGACAGTATACAGGAAAATTAATTTACCTATCCAGACTTTCTTTTTCTGACCTCTAGAATGGGTATGATCTTACTATTGCCATTTCTGCATTCTGTGAGGTTTCAGTAAGGAAATTCATGTACATATCAGTTGGGTTGCATTCCACCATGAGTAACAGAAAGCCTAATAGGAAGTTTATCAGTTGTAGGTAACAAGAGTCTGGAAGTAGACAGTTGCTGGTGTTATTCCAATGGGTTCACATGGGAAGGTCTTTTGGATTTTCCGTCAGACTCCCAACATGGCCGCTGTGGTTCCAGCTGCATTAACAACAAGATGAAATGGAACAACCAAACTAAGCTATCACTTTTAAGACTAAAGTGACAGCTGTTGGAGAACCCACCCAAACTTTAGATTAGACCTTAATGGACCAGACTGCATCACAGGGTCACAGGAAGCTGTGAATATGAGTTCTTATCTTTCCCAGCCTCTATAGAGGAGGGCGTTGAAACTGGATTCACCAAACTAGATGCTGGCTGTAAACATTTAACTCAAGTATGGCATAGTATAAGCACTCTGTGCCTGGTAGCTATCTGCTTCTTCATGTTCTTAAGTTCTAGACACAAAAGGATTTTCTAGGGGAAGTAGGCTGATGCAGCCAGCCAGGAAATTGGATTTTCTTTGACCCAATCAATTTAGGACCAGCAAGCAATTTCCAGGGACTGAGCATAACTGCTCAGAGAATTTTAAATAAAACGGCAACTATATCCAGGTGATATCAGAAAATGCCATTTAAGCAATGCTCTGTAGAGATCAATGGTTTACAAACTGCAGACTGAGGACACCGTGGAAGCCTTAGCAACATCCTGGGATGTAGCAAATGTCCCCAAGTAACCTTTTCAATTTCATGTTTTCATGACTTTAAATAATGTAAATAATAACATCCTTTCTTAATTAAGATAGTCTGTTCTGGATTATGTGGATGATTTCTGCATTAGTCAGGTTCAATTAAGTTATGCTGATATAACAGACAGCTCCAAAAATCACAGTGATTAATCCAATCAGTGTTTCTTTCTCTGTGCAGGACCATGACTCAGCTCAGTGATAGAAGCTGCTTCAGTCAACGGAAGCGTCACAATGCGTCCCCCAGTGACTGCAGCTGGGAGAGAGGACATGGAGTGCTGTGTGCTGGCTGCCACTGCTTCTGCTCATATTTCACTGCCCAAAGCAAGCCCATTGCTACACCTCGTTTTGTGCACTAAGGAACATGTCATCTTCCTCTCTGTTTCAGGAAGTGAGCAGGAACTGCAAATGTGGTGGTCCCATGAGTACCAGTTACTGAGCCTCTGAGTACTACTGCTTCAACTCAGTGCCCAGGTATGAATATATGACTGGGTTGAGGTCAAGTCATGCTACTGTGATTTAATCTCTCCTTTACAAAGAGAATATATGTGCACGTAACATGTGAATGGTTCATTCATACCAATGGATGGTGTAAAATTGTTTAAGGTCATAGGTTCTGGGCCATTGGAAGCTCAAGTTCTGGCACTACCACTTGCTAGCTATGGGAACCCAAGCAAGTTTTCCATTTCTCTGTGTCTCAAGGTCCTCTTTCCTAAAATGGGGGGATCAGTGTAGCAGGACATCAGGAAGAGGCAGAGATTAAATGAGATGACATAGATCATTCCTGGCACACAGTAAACACCATACAAATGGTAGAAGCCATTATTATGGTTGCTGCTGCCATTGTTATAAGTCTCAGCAAGACAGAGAGCCTCTCAATGAGCTTTTTCCTGCATGAATTGGAACAACAGCTTTCCAAAAGGCCAATCCCATACACTCACCCCCAGAAACACATCACCTAGATTTGCATGAAGAGTGCAAATGACTGGTCCTTGGTAGTGGGTTTTTTGTTTGTTTGGTTTTTTGTTTTTTTTTTTTTTGTTTTGGTGGTGGGTGGATTTTTTGTTGTTGTTCTGTTTTCTGAAAACATTCTCGTTTTCTATATATCTACTTTATGGAGACTCTAAGAGACATAATCCCACCTAGGTATATAAATATTTATAACCCCATATGCAGAACACGGCAATAATAAAATGTAAGAACATTTTTTAAAATATCGATGACTTTAATTTGGTGTTGGCAATTAGGATTTTCAAAACACAGAGGCTTGAATATATGAGTACCTAAATTGATCTCCAATGAACCATCTTTCATGAAACATATGCATCTTTTACGCTTTGTAAACACCAAAGGCCTTGAAAAGCAATTGCTCAACAAATAATTTTTTAATGCCACTTTTTCATTACAACAGCCCAAAGTCATCAGGTAATAGACAACTAATGAATTTCTTCCTCAGGTTAAAATTTTAAATGAAACTTTCCACGTCAGGAATTTTCCTCATGACATTAAAATTCAAATAGTTTTATGCATAAGTACAGCCTTCAAAAAGTAATTGGTAATAAATGCAGCCAATGCCTTGCATTATTCCCAACCTAATCTTCAAATTTGATTTTCCAGTGTAAAACTCAAGGCAAAACAATAACCAATCATGCAGCTAATTGCTATGAAATACGAAGGCATCTTTCCACCAATTTATTTTGTAATATGGTTTGGTTTTATTTACCTCTGATGCACTTGAAACATTACAACTTGTTTATTCTTATGAGAACTAATGGTAAAACAGAGACTTAATTTGAGGACTAGAGAATTGGGCTTCTTTTGGCTTGTGTACTGAATGATCTGTCTTCCTTTCCTGAGCAGCAAATAAAAGGCTTCTTTATAGGCTAAAATAAGGTAGGTAATCGCTCACATAATGAGGAGATCTGTCCAACCCCGTGGAGACAGGGAGTCAAGCTTCAAGCGTAACTGATCTTTAAGGGAAAGAGCAATATGGATTTGACTCGGAATTCATATATCTCCCTTGAAATTGATGAAACTTATAAACTTATAAGTTTGTAAACTTATAAACAACTAGATATCTAACTTTAGTGTGTCTAAAAATCTCTGTTTTCCTTGGCCACATGGTTTAGATTCCTAACCCCATTTTTTTGTTCTTTCTTTTCTTTTTTTTTTTTTTGCTTCAACCAGGTTTTGGGATTTTTTTTTTTTTGAATAATTAACTTAGATCTATTGCTGACAATGAAACACTCACAAGCCCATTTCTGCTGGGCTTCATAAATGCAAGCAAGAGAAAATTTTCCCCTATTTTTTTTCATCCAAAGTCATTTCAAAACAGCAAAGTCTTAACAAGCTCTGTCGAGAGACTGCCAATCAGGTAACTCTTTAGCATTTCCCAGTTATGAAGGCCATGTTCATATCCAGAGGCACACACAATTTTTAAAGGTTATGAAACCCCCAATCTAGTTTCCATAAACTCATTCACTTCCATCCAAATGCCAGAAAACCCGCTAACTACAGTCGTCTGTGTTGTCAGGTACTAATGGGTTCATTATGGCAATTATCACATTCTGGGAAAGACTGTGCTCACTGGGGGTGGTAGTCCTCAACAGCTCATGAGTCTTCAGAGAGAGGACCATGCTTACTAATCGCGGTACCCCTGGCCCCTCGCCCAGATACAAAATGGGGATGCAAAATTGTTGGTTGAATGAATAAGTCAACAAACATTTATTGCGTGTCCACTACATGGTAGTTCCTGAAGAGAGAGTAATGAATGCAGATCCTATATTTGAGTACAGATGACAAACTGTAGACAAATATTTACATGAACAAGAACAAAATATCAGATAGGGAGAGGTGTAATGAAGAGAATTAAAATCAGGTAACAGGGTTGAGCAGTAGTTCTCCAAGAATGATCTCCAGATCAGAAGCAGCTAGTGTTACGTCAGCGGCCCTGGGAATGCAGGGGGAACAATAAAACAGCCGCCAGACCGCCATCTTCCCCCTACCCAGGACTTTCCTGCCGGAAGGACATCTGTCAAGGACATGTCATCTTGAGTGAACCAAAACTTACGTGAGAAACAGAAACCAGCCACTTTGGGACCTTCCAACCCCCAACCTCTAACCTTACCAAATATGGTTATGAGCCCCCTCCCTGCCTTGGCCCAATAAAAGCCCACTCAACCCCTTCCTGGGCGCAACTTCCCTGACTCTCCTCTCCTGAGTCTCGGAACCTCACCCCAGGACGCCTTTAAGAAACCTTGCCTTGTGCCTATCTCGCCTGGTATCCCGTGTATCTCGCCTGTAAAACCTTACAGTTAGGAACTTCTTAGAAATGCTAATTCTTGTGCCTCATCCCAGACTCCCCTGAATCAGAAACCCTGGGTAGAGGGTAATCTCTACCAAGCATGGCAGATGACATGTGATCAGGGTTGAGGACCACTAAGACAGAGCTCCACAGTAGCTTCTTTAGAGAGACAAGCAAAGATTTTGCTAGGACCACATCTCTCTCTAAGAAGTGATATTTCAGGTAAGAGCTGGATTTTAAAAAAGAGGCAGCCATAGAAAGATCAGGAGGGAGAGCATCGCTCCAGGCAGAAAAACCAAAGATCACAAATTCTAAAACAAGGACAAGCTTGTTGCGTTTAAAGGCCAGAAAAAAAAAAAGACCGCTGTGGCTGGCATCGAGCACAGGAAAATCTTGCATGGAACACCAGAGGTGAAAGACAAGGAGGAAACCCTCTTATCTGTGTTGAAGGTCATGATGGGGACTTTGGGTTTGATTCTCAAAGGATTATGATGTCAGGAAGGGTTCTGAGTAAGAGCATAGCATGAGCTGAAGATACCAGAACAAAGGACCTACTTGATAATGCACACAGGATGTATCACGGGCCTGATACATAACATTTCTCAAGCTTATTTTGTCGAAACAAGTATTGTGCTCTTCCAAGAATAAGAATGAATTGATTCTCTGGTTTGAGATAATCAGGTTGGGAACCCCTCTGTGGGCTACCCTTTCCCATGCCATGACAGGTGAACTTGCTTTGCAGCAAGAGATTTTCAGGGAAAATTATTCCCAGGTCGGGTCGCCGTCCCTTAGCTGCTACAGGCTTTCATAAATACTGCTTTGCCAATGGGCTTCTTCCTAAACTGAGAGCAAAATCTAAAGCTGTCAATGGATAAAGCAGGGTGATGCCAAAGTGAGGAAGAAAAGAGATGAGAAATTTTTTGATCTCATTCATCTGGTTTCCATAATGAATGCTGGATCTTGAGCTTCTGGGGGAAAGAGGGCTAGCAGAGTCCACTTTATGAAAGGAAAAAACATTGCTAATTAACAAGTATCAAAACCACCAGCTAATTACCACTACACGAGGGAAACTTTTTAAAAAGCACAAATAAATAACCAATGAGCCTAGTCCTCTATTAATGCCAAAATAACTGAACATAGTTGTTTGCTAAGAGCAGGTTTATAATAACACTCTGTGCTCTTATTTTTCCACCATCTGTAATTATATTTCATTAAAGTAGTTGCTGTTCTTCCAAAATGCAGCATCTCTCATACTAGAGAAGACAGAAGCATGGACAATTTATGAACCTGGAAATTCTAATTTTATTCTGATAGTTGCAGTAATGAATAATTTACATACTAATGTTAATTAGATGAATTAATAATTTTTCTCAAGTGGCAAGATTATTATTAAAATAGTTCATCCTTAAGGACACTGCCCCATTTCTTTGCAGTTCTAACCAGCAGTGGGTTTGTGAGGCCATCAATTTTTACCTCTTGTCTCTTATCTAGATCTGGTATCTATTAAAAATAAATTCCAGCAAACCTTTATTTCCTCCACACATTTGCATGTAAATTAGAGCTCTCTTTCAGTAGTAGAAAATTTCTTTCTTTTCATTCTAAATTACTGGCCTGTTAATAGGTTTCTGCATATTTGTTTTCTGATTCACAGCTCCCCTCATTAAAAAGAAAATACTTTGAATGTTATTTGGTTAGAGATAACTGGAGAGAAATTTGTAGAAATGGTTTTTAAGTTTTTAAAAGATCATTTACTTTGGAAGAAACACACCGAGGTATGGCAGAAACACCTTTTTTTTAATAAAAATTTGAGAATGAAAACTATAACCGACCTATTGGCATACAAGTGGTTCAATTATTGCTGTCACCACTTTTTCCATAGGATTCCATTAATTCCCTCAATATTTTGCAAGGTTTCACAGAGTCATTCTAAAGAGTGTAGTGCACTCAGATCCATCTATCAATCCTTACTATATAATAAATAAATGATGTCTGACTTACTCACTAGGGTAAAACAGTAACAATAATAATCTCTGATTCTGAATTATTTACAAGCTAATTAGAAAGACGAGCTAATTTCTAAAAAGGTAGCAGATACCACAAAGGGGTATGTGCTATGTATCCAATAAACAATCTCTTGAATATTGATTTCTGAGCATCGCTGACCACTCGAACCGGCTGGAGACTTTCCAGAAACACAGATTCCCAAGCAACGCCCTTTCCTGAATTCCCTTGAATCAGGCTCTTTGAGGGAAAGGCAGAGGAAACCAAGTTTTCAAATAGCTACCATGATCATCACGAGACATCAGACCGACCCAGTCCATGAATCCCTGCTCTGGGATTTCAGAAGAAGCAGAATCTTATTTCCACCAGAAAAGGTCAAGGAGGACTTTGTAGGTTAGTTTAGATCAGGGGAGGGTGACAGTCCAAGCGGTGTGACCTGTCTGAGCAAAAGCAATGATGGCCGTGGGCACAAAGGGGAGGACCAGGGCAATAGGGCGCCCCTCCCTCGGTCCAGGCTCTGGAATGCGCAAGCTGGTAGGGGACTAAGTGTTGCCTTAAATTTGCAAATCCTTTAAGGGCAGGTGTGTATGAGAAGCTGAGAAATATTAAGTGCTCTCTTCTCTACCTTATCAGAACGTTTGCTTACTACCTTGACCCTTCTTCAAATGTAATTACTATGTCATTGGTTTCCAAGCCCAACGCCCATTAAAAAGTAAATATCCATGCATTCCTCCCAGTTAAAAATTGTGATTACGTTTCAGTACGTGTATAATAATTTATTCTATATTTTTAATACATACTACACTATATTATGTATGGTGTACCACCTGAATTAAAAATAGACTTTTATAAATAGAACTTTTTAAAGAACTGAACATCTTAATAGTTGTAAATTTAATTTCATATATTCGTGGTAAAACACCTCTTTTGTTCCCTAAAAATTAGTATAAATATACGTTTTATTATTTTTTTTTTAAATGCATACAGAGGGGCACCTGGGTGGCTCAGTGGGTTAAAGCCTCTGCCTTCGGCTCAGGTCAGGATCCCAGAGTCCTGAGATCGAGCCCCGCATCGGGCTCTCTGCTCAGCCAGAAGCCTGCTTCCTCCTCTCTCTTTATCTGCCTCTCTGCCTACTTGTGATCTCTCCCTGTCAAATAAATAAATAAAATCTTTTTTAAAATAAATAAATAAATAAAATGCATACAGAACAATGATTTAAAAGTATGATTCCAAGCTAAATGCTGGTTTTCCATGTCAGTCAAGCATTACAAAGACATCTCAGAAACATACACGGAGAGGCTCCTGGGTGGCTCAGTCAGTTAAGTGTCTGCCTTTGGCTCAGCTCATGATCCCAGAGTCCCACGATCAAGACCTGCTTCGGGCTCCTGCTCAGTGGGGAGTCTGCTTCTCCCTCTCCTATTCCCCCTGCTCATGCTCTCTCTCTCACACTCTCTCTCTCTCAAATAAATAAATTAAATTAAAAAGAAAAAAAGATGCGTGGATCCAAACAGAAGGACACTAGTAGCCATTTATCCTAGATGTTGGTGCTCGTTTTCAAGTCCAACTGCCAATTCAAATAAATTTTTTTAAAAATCCTGATTTCTTGAAAATCAGTTCACCAGTTCCATAAATTAAGTAGCAGATATCTTTTCATTTTTAAAATGAATAACAGATTTTAAATGAATAGCAGATTTTATCTTTTCATTTTTTAAATTTTGTTAGGTTCACAAACCGAACAAATATCTTCCTCAGAAATATTTTTTCACGTGTTAGAAATTCTGTCTCCATGTTTTTGTTTTTATTTTTAAAATCTTAACCGCCCACCCCCAGATTCATTTTTAAAAGGCCTTTCCTACAAGTTTCTCTTAAAAAGCACATGGCTTTTCACGGTTAAAACATCACCATTATCCTGAATGGACAGTCTAAACTCCCCTCACACCCAACATCCTGGGGAGAGAGGGTGGGACAGTTTCCAACAGATTTCACTTAACCTTGAAATATGGTGGGGAATTATAGATCCTAGAGGTAGGAGAGGAAGAGCGCTGGCATTTTCTTGGTACGGGTTTATGCTTACACAATCATTTGCTATTGTCAGTCTATATTTTCTTTGCAAGACTCTTATTCGGTCATTCGCAATTTTGTGAGGGTGAAAACCGCGTCGCGTTGTCTAGAAATCACTTCACAGTGTGCATGAAATCTGCATTCACTGCTACCCACACTCTGAGGACTTCCGCTCTTCCCTACCTCGGCCTCCCTTTGCCACGCGTGGAGGGCTAGAGGGCTGACTGCCATGCATAAGAACTGGGTGAAGATGCCGAAGTTGATTTCTGTCATAATTATTGGTAAAGATCCATTCCTACATGCGTAAACCTAAGTATAAGTAAAAGCCGGACTTTTTTTTTTTTTTAAGATTTTTTCCTTATTTATCTGACAGAGATCACAAGTAGGCAGAGAGGCAGGCAGAGAGAGAGGAGGAAGCAGGCTCCCTGCAGAGCAGAAAGCCCGATGTGGGGCTCCATCCCAGGACCCTGGGATCATGACCTGAGCCCAAGGCAGAGGCTTAACCCACTGAGCCACCCAGGTGCCCCAAGCCGGACGGATTTCCTCGGCCACCTGCCCAGCCCTCCTGGGCCCCCACTGTGGCGATCATTGAGCCGGGTGGTTTGCTATCACTGCTCAGGGAAGGTATGTGGCAGCAGAGAGCAGAGAAAATGATCTCTTCCCTGTTTGGGAATTTCCAGAGGGAAGCCCTTGGGAGAACAGTAAAGACTCCGAGCAGGGCCAACAAATTTGGGGAAATAAATGATAAGTAAAAGGTCTGCCTCTCTACCCAGCAGAGCAGAAAATACCCACCCCCCCAGAGAGAGAGAGGTGGGGAGAGGCTGAGAGAGAAGGAGAGAGAATCTTAACCAGGCTCCACCATCGGTGTGGAGCTGGATGTGGGGCCCAATCCCACAAAACCGAAAGTTGGACACTCCATGGACGGAGCCACCCAGGTACTCCTAGAAAATACTTCTTTCGGCTGGAGGAAGGGAGAAATTAAAGTGGAACGAACAAGAAGTCTCTAGGATGTTAGGAGTCATGGAAGGAAAGCCCCAAGCCTGTCCACAGGTAGATTTGCAGAATCCTAGAGAAGAGAGAAACTGTGCTTTGAGAAATGTGATTTCCCCCTGAGCACGGACCCGAGAACAGGACTCCCAGCGAAGACGTGAATCCACTGTATTGCAATACCCACACATTTGCAAGATGGCCTGAAACTTCCTTTAGAGATGAACTGAGATTTAACTCTTAATCCTTTCATCTATGTTACACTGAATTTCAGGATTTAGGAAGCATGCCCTGAACTTGAATGCCTAGAACCATTTTACGAGGTAGGTGTTTGAAACATACCTGTTGAACAGTTGCCCATCAAAAACCATGTCAAGGGGCGCCTGGGTGGCTGAGTGGGTTAGGGCCTCTGCCTTCGGCTCGGGTCAAGATCCCAGGGTCCTGGGATTGAGCCCCGCATCGAACTCTCTGCTCAGCGGGGAGCCTGCTTCCTCCTCTCTCTCTCTGCCTGCCTCTCTGCCTACTTGTGATCTCTGTCAAATAAGTAAATAAATGAATCTTTTTAAAAAAAATTAAAGAAACATGTTGAGTGTTAGCTGCTTAGCATCTCCAGGTCTCCAATATTCAGAACATGTGTGGCAGAGACAATCTCCAACACGAATAATGCAGGGAAGATGAAACATTGAGGAAAGACTACTAGTCTACATTGGCTTGGGTATTGTTTTTAGCTTTACAATAAAAATGCAAGGTCATACATATTGGAGTAAGGTCTTTGCTATGGACTTTTCCATTTGGCTCTAAAAATAAAAATAAGTATTCACGTTTGGCCAATTAAAAGTCTGAACGTGTGGTGCCCCTTCAGTACACCTGTTTCTTAGGAAACTTTGGAAATGCTATTTGCCTTGCAATGCAACTTTCGTTACTCATCTATCCTAATTGTGCCATCGACCATGAAGCTAAACTGTCTGTGGACATATGTAATCACAAGATTCGCCTGTGCAAACTGCAGGCTCATAATCAGGCTCTACTGCCCGCACGATCAGCCACTCAAATGAGGAAGGACGTGGTTGCATAATTCAATGCATCCTATTTAAGAAAAATTCAAGACATAAACAAGACCTCCTTTGGACAAATGCATTCTGTATGTCAAAGACAAACTGTGGGATAGTGAGAAATTTTTAAAATATCTTGCACCTTTGCTAGAAGGTAATTGGAATGACCTAGCTGCAAAGATGTTCTGTAATTGCTGCTCTAAGAAGGCCAATAATACCCCCTCCAAGCACACCAGAGAGGGACAATGAGCACCATCTGGCCTGTTTTCTAAAACAGTTGGTCACCACAGCTGATGTTAATTCTAATGTTCATTTCTTCCGAAATGAGGTGGGGGCTGGATTCAGTGGTCTCCAGAGATGTCCCGAGGCTCTAGTTCTTAATCATGAAAAGATCTTTTTCTGTTGGCTGTTAACGTTTGTCTTGCTTAAACATGGTGATAACTTTAGTGTTTTTTTCCAATCACAAAGTCCTTCATGGTCGGAGCAAAAAATGTGGGATAACAAAGGAAAACATAATGAAATGAGTAAAAATTACCCATAATCCCAACACTCAGGAAAAATGACTTTTAATATTGTTTTTTTTATGTATATCTATAGGATATGTTTATTTCTCTCATTAATTGATTGATTGATTTTAAGATTTTATTTATTTAGTTGATAGAAACACAGTGAGAGAGGGAACACAAGCAGGGGGAGTGGGAGAGGGAGAAACAGGCTTCCTGGCGAGCAGGAAGCCCAGTGGGGGGCTCTATCCCAGGACCCTGAGATCATGACCTGAGCCAAAGGCAGACACCAAGCTACCCAGACACCATATCTTTATAATATAAATTAAAATAAAATTATATTTACTGTGTTTGACTCATTTTTATCTACTACTAAATATCGTAGATATTTTGCATGTCAGTAAAGTAACTACCAGCAATAGTTACGATTGTATAATTGGAGTGTGTGGATGGATCAGAACATATTAGCCATTCTCATATTGATGAACATGACATTATTTTTAATATTTTGTCATATCATTCTTTTTTTAAAAAAAATCAGCTCTCATGAGGTATAAATTGCACGTCATAAAATCTATTGGCTTTCAGCGCAGAATTCAAGGAATTGCAGAGATACAAGCAAATTTTCTTCTAGACAAAAAGGCATGCATATGGAAAGTTACTTCCTTAACATAAATTCCTAGAAATGGAATTACTAAAGTATGCATGTGTCTTAAGATTTTTTTAAATATAAATTACTAAGATGCTGTCTAGAAATACTGTGCTGGGAAACAGTTCTGTCTGATCACAGAACGCTTTTTCAAAGACATAGTCAGGAAGGCAACTTTGGAAAGATCTTCGGTGTAAGTCCATAAATCCCTGCATATTCTAGCCCTTGCATACTTGTCCAGCCCCACCATATGCCTGCCCCCTGTGCGCTCTGCTTCCCACAATATGGTAGCTCTCACGCACTCAAGGTATTTGCAGACTCTTGGCCCTGCTGGGCTGGGCCTTTTGCAAAGCTATGCTCCATCGGCCAGCGTGGTGGATCTTTGCATCATTCGTGTTTCCACCTAAAATGTCACCTCCTCAGATGGCCCTTCTGTAAACCAACCCAACCAAAATGGCCCCACCCAATGTTCACGATGCAGGCACCATGTTTGCTTCCTCCAAGGAGCTTGTTCAACTTAAACAGCTATTTGTTGGTTGATTTTTTTTTTCTTTTGTCTTATCTAAGACAATGACCAAAAGGGTAGGGAAGTTATATGTCTCATCTACCTCTGGAACCCTAAGCACCCACCATGAAACCTGTGCAACAGATGTCATACATATTTGTTGAGAAAAAAAAAAAAAAGGATAAATGAACAACTGAAAGGTATTTACCAGGATGTGTCCTACACATACAAAATCAGCTGAACAAATTTAAATTTGATTATTAGTGTTGCAAGTCCGTAAGTCTCAAATATCACTGATACAAGAAAGTCTAGGATGCTGATGGATAACAGAAGACAAGTGTTAACTTTGAAGCAAATTTTCCTCACATCTCATTTCATCTTCAAATAATGCTGACCTGGGCTCCTGCTCTAAGACACCACAGAAATTGTGTGATCAAGTTCACTGAAGATGCCCATGTTGCTAAGATTCTGGACGCTTCTCTGTCCTTCAGTAGCAGTTGACAGAGGTGCCCATTCTATCCTTCCAAGACATTCTCCATTCTTCACATCTGTTTTCTTGCTACCTCTCTCGGGCTTCTTTCTCAACTTCTTTCTCTACCTGACCTCCAAACAGGGCAGTGCCTTAGGAATTCGCCATCAGCCCTCTTCTTTAGCTTTCTAACTAGGAAGGTCTTATCCAAGCCATATTCCTAAATATTGTGTACGTGCTACAATGCTCAAATACTAGTCTCCTACCTACAGCCCTCCTCTGACCTCCAGACACATCTGTACACCTGACGACTACTTGACATTCAACTACTATCTTCCACTTAGTGTATCGAATGCAGAGTTTCTGATTCGAGCCCTTACCCTGCCCTTCATCACAGGTACACTCAAGGTCGTTTCCTCCCCCAGACTTTGCCATCTTGTTGAATGAAACTTCTATCCACCTGCCAGTCATGGAGTTCTTGATTCCTTTCTATTATCAGTCATGTTGATCTGTAAATGTATCTCGGAAATCCCTGCCTCTCTCCATCTCTACGGTGGCCCCTGTCATCATTTCTGATCTGGACTGTGGCAAGAGTCTTTGGACTTCTCAGCACGTTCACTCTTGATTACACAAGAGTGAATCTTTCCCCACAGAGAAATCAGAAAGACCTTTACAAACTGCAACCCAGAGCACATCATTCCTCTACTGAGGAGTAAAACTGTCCTCTGTTCTTTGGAAAATAGCACACTTTTTATCGGTGGGAACAAGATAACTACAGCACATGTTCTCTACTAAAAAAAAAAAAAAAAAAAAAAAAAAAAAAAAAAAGCAGGAATGAAGAGTACAGTTGAATTAGTAATCTGTAATTTCTCCAAAATCCAGATGATCACATTGTGCAGGCTTCTTACTCAGGAGATAGGGGATGCCCTTGATTAGAACCCATTTATGCTCCCTGGGTAGGGCTAAGGAGCACTGTGGGGTCTCTTTTATAAGGAGAACAATCCCACTCATGAGGGCTCGACCCTTATGACCTAGTCAATTCCCTAAGGTACCACTTAATAATATCATCACCTTTATGGGTTAGGATTTCACAGGGGAATGGGGGGGGGGCGGGAGAGACACAAACAATTCAGACCATAGCAGAGCCCTAATCCTCAATGTGAAGATATTTGTAGATGGGGCCTTTAAGGGGTTAATTAGAGGTGGATGAAGCCATGAGGATGGGGTCCTCATGATGGAATTAGTGCCCTGATAAGAAGAGATACCAGAGGGTTGCCATCTCTGTCTCCCTTTCTGAGTGCACACACCTTGGAAAGTCTGAGTGACCACCCAGCAAGAAGGCAGCCATCAACCAGCCAGCAGGAGAGCTCGCACCAGTATCCAGCCATACTGGGATTCTGGTGTCAGGCTTCCAGCCTCCAGAACTATAAGGAATAAATTTCTGCTAGTTCAGCTACTCGGTCTATGATATTTTATTGTGGAAGCCCAAGTCCATCAACACAGTACTTTATTATTCGGCCTTAAGTTAGCTACGTGAATGGGCATGCCTACACATCTCTGGTATCTATGATAAATTCAGGATCAAAAGGACACACGGGGAAGGACACCTCTGTGTTACAGGTGGGCCATCATATGCATTGGGAGATGGTTAGCACTATCCCTTACCTAGATTCCAATGGACCACCTTGCCCAAGTTGTGATAAGCAAAAATGTCTCCAGACATTGCCATGTCTTCCCTGAGTGGGAAAAACCGTACTGGGTTGAGAACCATGCATCTAAACTCTTCTCTGGCATCAACCCCTTTGGGGAATACCAGTGTGGTTAATGTCCTCTTGCAGCTAATTCATGCTCTTTGATGTTTCAATCTGTAAAAATGGCAAGTGCCTTAAAAAAAAAAAAAAGTAGAAGGACTTCAACAATGACAAATTCTAAGCAGTCACCATTTCAATGGAAGTTACAACCTGTGAACAATGTTCTTTATAATTCAATTTTTCCCCCAATCTGATACAGCAGCAGCAAATCCATGGGTGGCCCTATCCTTGCTGATGGCAGACTTCCAAACTCAAAGAAATCCATATGTGGCACCATGCCTTGTCACTAGTGCCCTTAAGCGAAAGAAAATTTAGAGTGGTGGCATTTTTTGACAGTCTCTGAAATGTCTGATTTCACACATTTTAAAAAACGAGTCAGTCACAGTGGACTCCGAGTTGGCAAATAATTATATGGTAACTGTTGCTAGTCCTGATAAATATGACAACTTCCATTATACAGATCATCCTTGACTGAGAGCTGTGTGTAGTAAGATTGCAGCTATTTTTGTTAATTTCATATTTAGAAAAAGTCAAATATAAGGCCCAGATGTGCCTTTGGATATTATAGATTTCCCTGAAATTGTAAAACTCTCTTCTTCCTCAAATGCCTATCTTCTCCGGATGGGCAGGATATTACAGGAGATCTGATCAGAGTTGAAAGATTAGGTCTTTGACACAACCATCTCTTCTTATTGTTGCTGTTAAGATTTTATTTATTTATTTATTTATTTGAGGGAGGGAGAGAGCATGAGCAGAGGGAGAGGCACTGAGCAGGAAGCCCGACATGGGGCTGCATCCCAAGACCCCAAGATCATGACCTGAGCTAAAGGCAGACGCTTACCCGACTGAGCCACCCAAGGGCCCCCCAACGATCTCTTCTTAGTCACACTGCATTAATCCACTGATGGGCTGTCACTGCGAGCTCCGTGAATCCTTGGAGGATGGAACATGTAAACCGGAAGATGTAAATACACCCGAGAAAGAGCAATTTCATTTCACATGACCCTCAACATACTAGAAGGGCAATTTCTGAGTGCCTGAAAGTATTTCATCTTCCACCCCAATTCTGACTCTATTGGGTGAAGAGTTATTAGAATTTGCTCCCCTCAAGGAGGAGACTCTAACTGCAAGTCAACAGCACCCAATTTTGTTCTCAGTGGCCACAGAAGAGGGGAAAAGATCGTGTTTCCCCAAACATCCTAAATTTGGCAGCAGGAAACCAAATTCTGAAACAAACCTTGACAATGACCTTTCTGAACACAAATGCCTGATGGGTGGGGTGTGGGACTAGTTAAGGTCTTTTTTTTTTTTTTTTAAGATTTTATTTATTTATTTGACAGAGATCACAACTAGGCAGAGAGGCAGGCAGAGAGAGAGGAGGAAGCAGGCTCCCTGCTGAGCAGAGAGCCCGATGTGGGGCTTGATCCCAGGACTCCGGGATCATGACCTGAGCCGAAGGCAGAGGCTTTAACCCATTGAGCCACCCAGGCGCCCCTAGTTAAGGTCTTTATTGAAAGGTCTTTAAAAGCTCGAGAATATGAATTATTTTCCTCTTCTGAATATTTCCCCTTCTCCTTTAATAAAAGAATAATGAAAAGCAATGAATGGAATGCCCCCTGGGAAACAACAACAACAACAATCCTGCAGAAACTAACCAAAACTTCACTCCTATGCCCAACTGCAACCTCCATTCTCAGAGGAAATGACTGTTCTAATTTGATACATTTAAATTTTCTTAAAAAATGAAAATAGTATTTGTGTGTGTGTGTGCATTTTTATAACTGGGGAATTTTACTATCCTACTGCTATTCATCTTGATGCTTTCAGGCAACTATGTAACAGATGTATTCTTAAAGCTCACTGTTGTGAACTGGTATGCTGTAATTGTTTTAAAACTAATACCTTCCTGAAAGATATTAGGTACTTTGTAAACCTTGCAGCTTCCACCTGCAGACATACCCAGTTCTGACCGTAGGCCACACTTCCAGCGCCCCTCCCCGGGTCCAACCTGCTATCCTGCCTCTGTGAGGGTTCACAGTGGCCTCCTCACTGGTCTCCCAGCTCTGACCCTCCCCTCCACGCAGTCCGATCCCCACTCAGCAGCCTGAGTGATCTGATTAAAACACCAGGCACACCGTGTCACTTCTCGGCTCAGAACCCTCCTCTTGTTCTCACCTCACCCCAAATTTTCTATTTTTTTTCTCTTTTCTTTTTTGAGGAACCTCCACACCTTTTTCCAAAGTGGCTGCACCAATGTGCCTTCCCACCAACAGTGTAAGAGGGTTCCCCTTTCTCCACAACTTTTCCTACACTTGCTGTTTCTTGCCTCATCGATTTTTGCCATTCGAATTGGTGGAAGGTGGTATCTCAGTGTGGTTTTGATTTGAATCTCCCTGATGGCTCATGAGGATGAACACTTTTCCATGTGTGTCTATTAGCAATTTGTATGTCCTCTTTGGAGAAGGGTCTGCTCATGTCTTCTGCCCATTTTTTGACTTAATTATCTGTGTTTCGGGTGTTGAGTTGAGAAGTTCTTTATAGATCGCGGATATTACCCCTTCATCTGTAAGTGTTATTTGCAAATATCTTCTCCCATTCCATGCGCTGCCTCTTTGTTTGGAACAAATAATCTTGAATTTTGTTTGGAACCAGAAAAGACCTCTGAATCGCAAAGGAAATGTTGAAAAAGACAAACAAAGCTGGGAGGCAACACGTTGCCTGATTTCAAGCTCTATTACAAAGCTGTCCTCATCAAGACAGCATGGTACTGGCACAAAAACAGACACATACACCAGTGGAACCGAATAGAGAGCCCAGATATGGACCCACAACTTTATGGTCAACTAATCCTCAACAAAGCAGGAAAAAAATATCCAATGGAAAAAAGACAATCTCTTCAATAAATGGTGCTGGGAGAACTACAGAGCCACGTGTCGAAGAATAAAACCCGACCACTCTCTTACACCATAGATAAACTCTAAATGGATGGAAGACATCAACGTGGGATAGGAATCCATCCAAATCCTGGAGAAGAACATAAGCCGTAACCTCTTCAACATGGGCCAGAGCAACTTCTTTCAAAACACGTCTCCAAAGGCAGGGGAAACAAAAACGAAAAGGGACTTCTGGGACTTCATCAAGAGAAGAAGCTTCTGTACAGCAAGGGGAACAGTCAACAAAATATTTTAAAACCAGGGTGAGCCTGAGAAAAATTTCTGGTATCAGAGCATGTAAAGAATGGTTGCTGGTGAGGGACCCCAGCTGTGCTGAGTGTAGACAATTACACCAAATGATGCAGTTGGAGTCCTGGCCTGGGGAGGACGCTGACAAATGTCACAACTGGAGTCGTTTCTGGTATCTATTTCCTCAATTCACCCATCACCAGATGACTGGGCCAAAAAATAAGCCAGAAAAAAAAATCAAGTGGTAAATAAGCATAAGCAGGGGCGCCGGGGTGGCTCAGTGGGTTAAAGCCTCTGCCTTCGGCTCAGGTCATGATCTCAGGGTCCTGGGATGGAGCCCCTGCATTGGGCTCTCTGCTCAGCAGGGAGCCTGCTTCCTCCTCTCTCTCTGCCTGCCTCTCTGCCTACTTGTGATCTCTGTCTGTCAAATAAATAAATAAAAATCTTTAAAAAACAACAAAAAAGCATAAGCAATGAAGGCAAGAGGGGTCGGCAGAGGCCTGAGTGCGTGGCTGCCACAGCTCAGCGCCACTGTGACTTTGAACCCTGGGGCATTCACGGAGGTTCCCCCAGCCGGCCATGAGGGCTGTTGGTGGGGCCACGCTCATCAGCTACTGCTTCCACCCCAGTCCTGTCAAGCTGGGAAGACACTGTCAAGCCTTCACATCACCCATTTCAAACCAAACTCACTGTCAAATCCAGGCTGTGCAATTAAATATAATTAGGAGCAGCCCAGCCCCAAGCTATTCCCATGACTCCAATGTCAGCCTCGACAAATGCCATTGCATTCGTCAGGGTGACTGTGTGGTGAAGGCAGCTTCAGCTCTGCGACCAGAGCACACACCCACAGGCACACACACACACACACACACACTCACATACCCATATACACACCTTCATATATGCCGACACATAAACACAACCACACACAGGTATACTCACACACAGGGGCACAGGCACACATATACACACGAGGGCACACACAGGAAGACACACACAGTGGTACAAACACACACAGTCACACACAGGCACATACACATACCCACAGAAGCACAAGCCCATACACACTCATACACACACATACACAAAGAGGCACACACGGGTGCGTACACACTCACACACAGGCACACACAGGTACACACAGACACACATTCACACAGGCACACCCATGCCACATACACACACATACAGGCACACACAGAAGTACATACACACATGGACACTCAAACATGTACACATACACACTCAACACTGGCACACCTCTCACTATTTCTCCAAGGGCATCTTTCCAAGTGTGAAACCCACCATTTACGTTATTTGAATGATCTAATGCTCCCGCCGGGGACCTGAGAACCCATTCTTGGGACGGCACAGCGGCGGCAGGGGGACGGAGGGCAAAATCAGCTTAAAATGTCCTTCACTGGAGAGACCGCGGAGGACAGCTTTCCTCGACAGGCAAGTGCTGTGTCCTGAGGCGCGCCGGACGGCCCTCCCCGTCGAGGGATCCCCGGTGGGCTCCGGAATTTCACCCAGCTTGGCGACTCACTGCTGGCGGGAATTCAGACACCTCTCTTCATCTCTTTCTGACAGTTTTCCCGCTTCTCAATGTTCTCGTCTTGACAGATCTCCACAGTTTTTGGAAGGATTATTCCAAAGAGAATTACTTCACCTTTCCTAGAAGCCTATGTGTCAGTCACTGTGCTGGGTGTCCCGGAGACTTTATTCTTTCGAATTCTCACCGCAATCCCATGAGGCACATATTGCTCCAGTTCCCATTTTACAGACAAAACCATAAGCAACAGAAAGGAAGAAATAAGTGTCCCAGACTCCCGCAGCTGGTAGGTGATAGGGCTGAGGTAGGACTCCAGACCCAAAGTTTCTCCTCATCCCACTCTTCACCACAGCATGCAACACGGTGCCCAAGCTTGACAAAGGAGAGTTGTTGTTGTTGTTAGTATTGTTATTCCCTAGAATTTATTTTCTCTGCCTGCCTCACCCACTAATGAAATAACTCTGCCTAAATGCAATGGGCTCTTCCTATTTTTAGTGGAATCTGGGTTAATCAGGATCTTTGTTGCTAGTCAGTGCATTCGAGTATTTTTAAATGACTTATTATAAATATTCCCAAGCAGAATATTTGCTCAAGGCATATTTTCATAAAGCCGCACCTCTCCGCATTGGCCCTGCTGCCCAGCCAGTGGGCCCCAGAAGTGTAACAGATCTGGGCTCCCCAGAACCATCTCGCTTCCCAGTTCTCACAGCCAACCTGAACCACTCGACTGAACCCTTTTCCATACTCTGAAAATAATTTTATAAATCATTTATCCTTGAGAAGTGTTGACTCTGATGGAGTCTTTAAAAGGTCACATGGTTTTAAAACCCAAGCTCTCAAGTTTGGACGCTACTGATCGTTCTCATTCCTGGCCCCCCTCCCCATCAGAAGCCCAGAGCGCACTCTGTCGTCCCCATCCCCACAGCTGGGACAACCAAAAAGGACTCCAGATACTGCTGAGTGTTCTTGGGGTCGGGGTGAGGGGCAAACCTCTCCCTGGTTGAAAATCACTGACCCATAGCAACCTTTTGAAGTGATTATTTATATGACCCTCTATGGGATGCCTGATCAACTGTGGTCCTGGTGTTTCCCACGGTGCTGGGTAGGGCTGAGGATGAGGGACAGTGCCATGTAGCACCACATCTGATTTTGGACCCAGTGCCTGCATTTATAAGTTAGTATATATAGTATATAGTACATAAAATTTATACTGCCTAGCGTCTAGTTCTATACTACTCTACCTGAAGACCTACTCTTTTTGAACTGATATGATACCAAGTTTATCTTCAACATATTAATATTTAGTGAAGGCTTCCAATAAGCCAGGTGCAGTCAAAGGTTTGACATACCTTGTCTTAACCCATCTTTGCTCTGAAGGTGTCTCAGGGACCACCGTCTCCACCGCAGAGATGAGGAGGGTGAGGTTTAGACTCGGTAACTTGCACAAAGCCACACAGATGGGACAGGGCTGACCCTGCCCTTAACCCTCAAGGCCCTCTGTCTCCAAGGCCAGTGTTAAGTATAATGCCATGCCTCTTAGTCATGATGTAACTTAGCCATGAGTTCAACTCCATAGATAGAGGGGACCATAGATAGATGGTGGAAGTCACCACTTTGAAGATTTTTTTTTTCCTTAAATAAGCAGTTATTGGGCCCTTACTGTGTGCCCACAAGCCTCCAGGTCCTAGAAGTACACGAGTGGGAGCACAAACAGATACTCACATTATGGTGCAGAATCTACTTTACATCATCAATCCTGACGACAGTGTTCCCCAATTCTGCCTCAATTTTGCAAAGCTCTAATTGCTGCCCCCACAAGTATGAAGTCATGACTATATCTCACCTTTGTGCCTATTGCCATTAGGATCCTGAAAGTGTGCATAGTATCATTTAATTTAAAGATTGTACAAGAGGCTAAAGAAAATCTTGCCCAAGCAGCATCACGTAAACCTTAGAAAATGGTCCTCCTCAACCTTGAGTGCCAGCTTCATGCAATTCCTTATTTGCCACAAGATTTTTTTTCCCTTTCATGTTCAATCTCCAGCTTCAGCTCTAGATAGGGACGTCACGGCCTTCTCAATGTTGATGGATGTGCAGAACTTTCTTTTTTTGCCTGAGATTCACTCGGGCACAGAAGTCTGGGGAAAACCAGAACATTTTGTGCATAGAGAATAGGACCTCATTCTTTTGCAGGTAAAACTCCTCTGGTATCAATGGTAGGTGGAGAACAGAGTTAAACCGCGGTAACAAATTCCAAGTAATTACTTAGCCAACGGCATAGAGTGGGAGTGACTAAATTCTGGTGCTTGAGTGCCAGTAAAAGAAGGAGTTACCATTTGTCTATCCAGGGGCAAGTCTGCCAAGAAATAAGAAAGGGGGAGAAAGGGAGAGCCAGGAAAGGAAGGAGGCAGAGGGAGAGAGAGAGAGGAGGAAAGAGAGAGAGCTCCATCTGAGGTCCCTGGGAATGGAGTGAACAGATTGCTAGCATATGAAAGAGAAAGTCAGCTAGATGGCTTTAAAAAGCTTTGTCAACAGATTCAAACCTGTTTAGGGACTCTGAGGTGGTAAAAGGGGGGGCGGGGGGTGATGCCCTAGCCACATTTGGAGAAAATCTGTATTTGTGTATTTATTGCCGCAGGAACTCAAATGTCGTTTTACGGTAGTTCCTAACATTTACAGACAGAGCAGAAGTGTGAACAGTGGGGTGGCAATTTGTTTCTCCCTCATAGGCTACAACTCAATTTGGGGGGGGGGAATTTCTGCTTTCAAGAGGAACTAGATTACATTCCCAATGGCCGCTCTAGGCAAGTTGGATCGTCTGCAGTGAACACCTCGTATGCCACTTGGCAAGTGGCTGGGAACACGGCTATGGCATCCCTTCTTCTCAGTGTTTTCTGAATCTACTAACTTCATGTTAATGTGTTTTTATTTTATTTTATTTTTGGTCAAGTAAGTTAGGAAATTTGTCTGTACTATTTGCCTCTGGAAAGTCACAATGCATGATAGTATATTAAAGGCTCTGAAAAGTCCTGCAATAAACAGCAGTTTGACTTTTATTAAGGTTTACCCAAATCTGTTTGAACAGAAAATATATTCCTGATGACCCATTTTGTTACACTGTATGGCTGGCTAGTGTTCTAGAAGCATCTTAGGAAATTGTGAGCTATAGGATTTGTTCTGCTTTCTGGTCGCAACTAGTTGTATTCATACAAACCAAACAGACCTACATACATTAACCAGTAATCATTAAGCTGCTTTAAATGGGTTATAGTAGGGAAATGAGTTAGTCACGTAAAATGTTAGTTGCCAAATCATAGTGGTTACAACTTATTGAGTACTCATGATGCACTGGAAATGGACACCTCAAGTGTTTCATCTGACCCTAAAGATCACAGTAAGAAATAGATAGCTTAGCCCCATTTTACAGATGAAGAAATGAAGGCTCTGTGAATTTAAGAAACTTACCTGCAGTCGTGTGGCTAGAATAGGGTAGATTTCAGATTTGAATTCAGATCCCAATTCAGATCATTAGCCTGCAACTAACTGCCTTGCCCCTTTCTCTTCTAGTATAGCCACATCTAGTACAGCTACTCAAATAAGTAAGTCACAGACATGAAAATACAGCAGGGACATGAAAATACACTGCATGGGACAGATGGGGACTACACTGACCGTGGTGAGCAGTGAGTAATGTATAATGCTGTCAAATCGCTATGTTGTACACCTGAACCTAATGTAACATCGTATATTAATTACACTTAAATTAAAAAAGAATAAAAAAAAATTTTTTTAAAGAAGCACGAATGAAAAAGCACTTACTTTTGTTGAGTTTTGCTCACGTGTTCTCTTCCAGAAGGCCCGCACCCTGCAATTCCCCTTTTGTATGGATTCCGCACCTGGAAGGAGAAGTGGCTTTACATGGAGTGTTCGCTGGTCCGCCCAAGGTCAGGAGCTCACGTTGTTTCCACTGCATCACAAAATCTCAACCAAAGTTACTCTGGGGAGTAGGATTAAAATCTAGACCTAAACTTCAATATTTAATTAGGAAAAAATAAAACCGTGATTTCATAATCATAGCCCAAATCCATGTAATATGCTACTGGAGTTAATGAAATCGATTGTTTAGGCCATAATTATACATACCTTTGAATAACTTAATTCTAAACTTTAAGAAATGTTTCTAAAATTTGTTTCCTAAAGAGATTAACTCAAACCGTCCCTGGGTCTGTAAATACACGGATGAAAGCAAGGATTTTAAGGGTCTACTTCCCATCCCCCTCACCTCCCACCCCCGCCAACTGATGAGGGTGTTGGATAGATTTTTTCAATTACCTAAAAAAATGAGGTAAGGTCTGGTCAACACAGTGATCACTACCTTGAAAGGGGAGACCAACTTTCTAGTAAGAGGCAAAACCTAGAGAAGGAACCCTTACAACAACCATAAATAAAGCTATCTAGGCACAATGTAATAGAATTTACTTCACATTATAACACTAGACACCTATCAATCACTCATCATCTTGGATGTTGTATAAGAAAATTGTAAATCCAACTCTGCCCTTTGGGAGATGATGCTATAGGAAAGATCTTCCTGCAGAACATGGCCCCTGGTGTGGAATAAACAAATAAATCAATTATCATCCAAGAAATATGTTATTTTCGCTACTTAGAATCCCTTTTTTCTGGCAAAAGCACATTGGATCTGCCTTACAAGTGAGCACTTTCCCTGCTGGGGAGAGTGCCTTGCCTTTCCTGATTAAGGGATGGGCCTATGAGGCAACTTAAGCTCATTAAACTTTTTTTCCTTTGAGTATAGAATCCTAAAGAAAAGGATTCAGAAACAAAACAAAACAAAACAAACAAGCATAGCTGATTAACTTCACTGGTGGCATCCTCAAGTAAGAGCCCATCAGTTCTGGCTATGACTCCCCTCCCCCCATGAAGTTTATTCCTTCTTGTTTTTTGTTTTTTTGTTTTTCCCAAACCTGTTTCTAGAGCTTCTCCTTGGAACCTGTTAGGTCCCTTCTTGCCTTCAATGAATTGGTTTTTTTATGCTTAAGACTATAAGGTATACATTCTGTTACCTACAAGCAAGGACCTGTAACTTGCATAGTTCCAGATGAGGAACGTCATAAAGGTATGATAACGAACTTGACAAGAGAACAGAGAGTGAAACCAAACAAAGATGTCTCCATAATCATTCCAAAGGACATCATGGTGTGCCCACAGTTAAAAAGACAGGCAGGTACATTAACTGAACAAGGAAGAGTTAAGTCATAAGTTCTACCTTCCTTTGGAGATGTAAGGGTCCTAGGAGTTTGCTTTATGTGTGGTGAAATTTCAAGAAGGGAATGTTTACAGAGAAGGAAGCAGAGACACACAGGAAGGTAAGGGAGGACCCTGAGTCTTCTTTTTGTAATATTTCCATTTTTTATATTTATGTTGAAGTACATGTAAAAATATTAGAACAGAAACTGTTAAAGTAAGTAGAAGTCCACCTCTCTTTTAACTACTTCCTGGTATGAGTTTTCCGGGGCTGCCACAGCAGAGGGTCACAGACGAGATGGTTTCCACAAGAGAAATTTATTTTCTTACAGTTACAGAGAAACTAGAAGTCCAAGATTCAGGTGCTGGCAGGGCTGGGCTCTTCTAGGGCCATGAGAGAAGAGTCTGCTCTGGGCCTGTCTTCTTGGCTTGGAGATGGCCATCTCCTTCCTGTGTCTTTACAATGCCTTCTCTCTCTTTTATCGTGTGTAGTACATCCAAATCTCAGACTCTTGCAAGGAGAGCAGTCATGTTGGATAACGGGTCACTCAAGCGATGTCATTTTAACTTAATTACCTCCTCAAAGACCCCTTTCCAAACATGGTCACTTTCTGAGGTACTGGGGGTTAGGACTTCAACACACGATAATGGGGGCATAATTCTGCCCATAACCTACATGTCCCCCACTGCCCACCCATGTTCTCTAAAGGTCACCCTGTTCTGCAAGTTTGTTCCTTTCCATGTAATAATTTTATGTGTGTATATACACACATGCATGGTTTTTGAAGAAATTATACAAAGAGAACCAGGCAATACACATTTTCTGCATCTTTGCCTTTTCACCCAAAGCTCTATTTTGGAGATTTTTTTTTTCCATCCAAACCCATGCAGACTGACATTATCCTTCTTGAAGGTGTGATCCTCTTGACTCCACCCTTGTGAAAAGTCTGGATCCAGCACACATCCTTCTTTGTTTTCCAACAAAGGGATAGAGCAGTGAGGTTTCTTTGAGTGTAAGTAAGAAGAAATTACTCTAGCAACCTAAGCAAAGAAACTGCATTCCAGGCTGCTGGAAACGTACTGACTTGCTCCTCTCGGGACGGAGGACACGGCGGAGCGGACTTCCCAAAGACTGAGGAAGCTCTGAAGGGTCAGGAAGCAAGCCCTGCTGCTGAGAGCCTGCAGAAGGTTCCGTCTGCTTAGTGAGCTGCTGCCAAAATGAATGAACTCGGATCCCACCCTCTGCAACACAGTGACACCCCACATGTGGCAATCGAGTGCTGAAATATTGCGGGTCCGAAAAGAGTTGCACCGTAAATGTACAGCACGTATCCAATTCCAAAGACTCCGTACAAGGAAAATAATGTAAAATTTTGCAAATAATTTTTATAATATTTACACGATGATATTTTGGAGATATGAAGTCAAATACGATATAGACTTAAAATTAGCTAGACCTGTTTCTTCTTACCTTGTTTTGGTAGCTATTAGAAAATTCAAAGTTATATGTGTGGCTTGCGATGATGACTTGAATTCGACTCTCTTGGGTCACTAGTCATTTCTTCTTTCATTGTTGAAAGGCCAAAATGCTGGTATCGAGTCTAGTTAGCCCAGCCTAGGTCACACGCCTGGCCTCTTGGCAGTACCCGTGTCATACAGATTTGTGGGCTCACTGCCTCTGTAGGGCGGCCCACATCTGGGAACAGTAATGCCTAGAAGGAAATTGAGATGGCCAGAAAGAAGAAATTGATGGTGGGTGGCAAAACTCTGCAAGTGCCCAACATTAGCGATTAATGCCCGACACATACTAGGCCCTTAAATTGTTTATGCTGGGGGGGAGGCATACGTAATGAGTGAACAAATATGGCGCACCTGTGGTTACTCTCGCCTCTCCCGGTGCTCTTCTTCACCAGGTCCCCACTTCCACCCTGGACCTAGAAGAAGCCACATTTCAAGTTCTAAACAACTCTACGGTGTTGCTTGCATGAACTACATATCTAGGGCTATTTCTCTGAGTTGCCATTTTTTGGAGAGATGCGCTCGTTTCTGTTATGACTCATCCACGTTGGCTTATGCATCCCACTTCCACTGAGCTCGTCACAAAGTCACTTCTGAGACCTCCTGCTTCTCTCTGCACACGCACGCCTGTAGGGATCGCATCCAGTCTCATAGCTTAAATATCAGACATCAGATGATATTTAGATTTAAATATCAGACGTGCTGATCACTTCCAAATTCATATCCCTAGGCCAGACCTCGCAAATTCGTGATGCTGCCAGATACCCAACTACCTACTTGGCATCTCCGCTGGGATAACGAATAGTCCCCTCCAACTCAACTGGTCCAAAATGGAAATGGAACCACTTCCTCCTGCAGCCTTCCATCTTTAGGGAAAGGACAGCTCTTGCCTTCAGTGGGTCAGGCCAAGAACTGGAGCTCTCCCTGGTTCCTCCTTCCTGAAGCAGTACACACAGAATCCAAAGGAACTCTTGTCAGCTCTGGGGTCAGACATAGTGAGTCCGATCACCTCTCGCCATCTCCGATGCCGCGCTTGGTCTGGGCACCCTCATTTCTCCAGAACTGCTGACACAGTTTCCTCGCTGGTCTTTCTCTTCACCTCCTGCCTGCTAACAGTGTCTTTCTGACCCAGTCTCCAGACTGGTTCTTTTTCTTTCTAGTTTACAGATACATGATTGCCAAATAACATCGCATTTGTTTTAGCTGTAGAACATGACTTGATACAAGAATGTATCACAAAATGGTCACCACAGTAAGTTTCATTGCACATCTACCCCCCCCCCACATAGTTACAATTTTTTCTTACAATAAGAACTTTTAAGATCTGCTCTCTTAGGGCGCCTGGGTGGCTCAGTCAGTTCAGTGTCCTCCTTCAGCTCATGATCCCAGGGTCCTGGGATCGAGTCTCACACTGGGCTCCCTGCTTAGCAAGGAGTCTGCTTCTCCCTCTATGTGTCCCCCCGGCCTATGATCTCTCTCTCATGCTCTCTGTCTCTCAATTAAATAAAATCTTTTTTTAAAAAATCTACTCTCTTAGGAACTTTCAAATGTACAATACAGTTATTTAACTATAGCCACCATGCTGTACATTAAATCTTCAGAACTTAATCACCTTAGAACTTTAACTTAGAACCTTTGAACTCTCTCAACCATTTCCCTACTCCCCACCTCCCATCCCTACCAACTACCGATCTGTCCTGCTTCTATGAGTTTGGTTTCTTAGATTCCATCACTAAGTGAGATCATACGGAATTTGACTTTCTCTGACTTATTTCATTGATTATAATGTCCGCAAGATCCGTCTGTATTGTCACAATTGGCAAGGTTTCTTTCTTTCTGTAGTTTAATAACATGTGAGATACATATCACACCTACTTTATCCATTATCTGTTGATGGACACTTACTTTGTTGTTCATGAAGTCCAAGTCTTAGTTATTGTAAGTAATGCTGCAATGATGTCAGAGCACAGATGCCTTTTTAAGAGAGTTTCCTTTTAGGTGATAAGTTATGCCATGTCACTTTTCTATTTATGCAAGGCACCCCATTTCACTCAAAGTAAAAGCCAAAGTGCTGACAATGGCCTTCAGTACCATAAACTGTCCAGTACCAGCTACGTCTTCCCCTCTGCCTTCCTTCCCTTCCCCCCCACTGGCTGTCGCCTCTACAGCCATACTGGCCTCCTTGTTACCTCTCAGACATGCCAGGTGCACGCCTTTCGCCATGTCTCTGGCTTAATTCCCTTCAAGTCACTGCTCATGTAGCCCCCTTTTCAAGAGGACCTCCCTAGCGACCATGTTTATTTATTTACATTTTAGAAAGATAGTCATTGACAAGGAGAATTTTTATGACGTCAGGTTGATTGAATAAAAGGAAGCAACAATGCTGTGTATTCATCAGAATCAATCGTTGTTCAAAATACACTCATGTGGGGCGCCTGGGTGGCTCAGTGGGTTAAGTCTCTGCTTCCGGCTCGGGTCATGATCCTGGGGTCCTGGGATCAAGTCCCGTGTCCGGCTCTCTGCGCAGCAGGGAGACTGTTTCTTTCTCTCTCTCTCTGCCTGCCTCTCTGCCTACTTGGGATCTCTGTCTGTCAAATAAATAAATAAAATCTTTAAAAAAAAATACACTCATGTGTAGGCATTGTAAAATAAAAAGTCTGCAGGATGAATATTTTTTAAAAAGGAATTAATTCCTAGGGGTTCTCATGCCAGCCGTCTTGGTCATATCAAATCTGCTTTACTCTTCTTTTTTCTTTTGCACTTCCCACTTCTGAACATACTACTTTGCTTACAATGACATACTAATTTATTTACCTATCTTACATATTGTTTTTTGCCTCACCTATCCTGTTCAAATGTAAACTCCATAAAGGGACTTTTTTCCCATTTTGTTCATTGATACATCCTACGTGTCTAGAGCAATGCCTCCCACGGAGTAAAGGTTCACTAATTATTTGCTGAATGAATGAGTGAATGACCCTAAAATCAAGGCCAGGAACTGACCCTCAAGGAGTCTACAATCTAGTATATTTGCCTTCCTGGAAACCAATCCCCTTATTAAAAAATTACCTTTTGGGAAAAATGAATTTCCATTCTCATCTAGAATGATCTGTTCTTTACTCATCACAAGAAAGGAACTGGTCAAGGTCGTTTGAAGGAGAAAATGGGAAATATATATTTATTTTGCCAAAAGGGGCTCGGTTTGCTGTTCTCAGCAACTTTCCCGCCAGCAGAAGCCTCAGCCCCTTCTCTATTTATGTTGCCATGTTAGAGCACCTGATCTTCGTAGGAACTAGATAATGACCTATAACGTTAGCGGGACTCCACTGCTGCATCTCTAACGTGGAGAAAATGTATTTGCATTTTGTGATGCTGAATGCTCACCCACTTCATGACCTTACCATCTGTTTCCATCTGTGGAATATTCCAAACGACCAAATAACATTAAAATCACCTAAAAGAGTTTCTTTATTAGTTATAAACTTTTACAATTCAATTTAAAAAGTTTATAGTCCTGAACGCTGTGAGAACTACCATTTTCTGGAGCACCGACCTGCTCTTTATCACTGGGGTCTGACAGCAGCTCTGACCTTTTCTAATATCTTTTACTGAAAGGAGAAGATTTGAGGAGTAGATAATAAATGACCAAGGCTTTATTGATATTATGATGTGTAATATTTAAAACTGGTTATGGTTATTAGACCACGGGAGACGATGCCTTCGTACATAATCATCTGTTCCCTGTAGGCCAGCTTCTTTCACTGATAAAACATCTTTTATGAGTTTTAAAACTTGCAGAGCCAATAAAACCCTGCAGGAACAAGCAAGGGTGCGTGCTGCTCAACATTTCATCAGAACTGTCAGCCCAGTTCAAAGGCTGGACAGGTTGGAGCTGCTGCTGATCTCAGAGAAGGGGAGTACAGCTGGGTGGGCAAGCTTCTGCAGCATTTTTCCCCTTGGAGGGGCAAAACTAATAACTCTGTGATCCCATGGAAGATTCAATTTCTCTTGGTTGCAATGAAGGGAGCACTAGTCCAAGGGTCTGTCCCTGGGCATCCTTGTTCATAGTCAAGAATCTTAACTAATGGAGGAAAAAGGGCATTTTTCCCTCCCTCTCCCAACAAACCACCCATCCGGTTGGTATCATCACCACTTCCAGCACTGATAAGCTTAAGTTCCTCTTAGACCTCTGAGAGCTAATGCCTTGGGTAAGGGGAGAGCTATCGGAAACCTCAACTGTCCACTGCCTCTACGTACTTCCTGCTCTACCCATGCCCTCACACCCTCATCCGGCTCTTCCTTTTCCATATAGCACCCGAGGCATAAATCAGATGCCAGAACCACTTTGGAAAATCTGACCACTAAGCTATTAGTTTTAACCATTTAACTACCACACCTTGTTAACACGGATTGATTTCAAGTAAGGGAAACGCTTCCCTTCTTATTGTTTGTCTAACTGTTTTGGACCTTTTTTATTCTTCCAAATGAATTTAATAACATGTTCAATGTGAAAAACCCTGTACAGTGTGATTCCAATGAACACGTCAATTCGTGGATTCACTTGGGAGAATTTGCCTCCTTACAATATTGAGTTTTCTCATTGACAAACATGATCCCTCTCCATTAAATTCACGCCGACAGAGCTATCAACTATCTCACTATACCCAACAATTTAAATCCTGTTATCACATCTTATAACAGACATTATTCAGACATATGCACTATGCGACGTGATAATAAAGTCAATACAGGAATTGTCAAAGAAATTTTTGCTACGCATATCCCTCACTACGCTGATAAGTTTCTGAGTGAGACAGGGGATCTGAATTGTTATAATCTATCTCCCTTTAAGCAACAGGAAAGGTGATTAGACAAGACATCTAGACCTCTTCAGCAGTAAAAAGCGGAATCGACATAAATAAATACAGCGTTTGGCAATCACTACTTTAAAATACAAGAAAATGTGTGACTAAGGAATGGTGGTTTTATCATATTATTTGACTATGATTCTAGATTCTACAAATGGCAAGGTTCTTGCAAAGTCATCCTGGTTGTTTTTCTAACATCACTGTAAATTCGTTTGTTACTCTTATTGGCTATTGGAATCACATCTGTTTATTTCCTGGAGCAGTAAATGTTTTGAATCTGTGCTGAAGAGAAATTTACATACAGCATCTCCAGAAAAGGTTTATTGGAGCAAATAATCTCTGAACTAGATCTCCAATTTCAGAATCTCATAGGAGTTGAGATTTATATCTGTAGTTCAATAAACAACGGCATTTTCATTTTGTTTGTTTATGAGCCTTGTTCACCCAAAATAAGAAAATATAAAATTTAATACCTGGATGATCCAAAATTTTTAGTAAATAAAAAAATAATCCATAAGTTCACCATTACGGAAAAAAAAGCAAGATGAAACAATATATGAATATAGACATAGTCATGCATTCACATTTAAAAATTTTATTATACTACATTATAAAAATCTGTATCACAAACACTGGTTTAAAGACTTGCTTTCCTTTTGCTTTTCTGAACTTTACACAAACAATGTCAGCTGTTCTAGTGCAAATGATGAGCGACAAATTACAGATAGGAAGACGAACAAATACACATACACAGAGGAAGAGAGAGAAGAGTATAGATTTGGGAAATATCTTACTAAAAACTGGGTTCAGTAGAAACATATCCTGTTGGTTCTGCTTCTCCGGAGAATGCTGACTGGTACAGGTACTGAAAAAAAAACAGGGCCTTCTGGGAACTTTAGTAGAAAAAAAGAGTCAAATGCAGATGTGAATGTGGAACACAAGACCCCACCCCCATTTATAGAAATACTGAAGCAAGCACAAACTTCTCCCAAAACACAGAATGACCATGTGGCATATAGGAGCTAATCTCATCTGTAACTTTATTTTTTAAGGTTTTATTTATTTATTTGACAGAGATCACAAGTAGGCAGAGAGGAAGGCAGAGAGAAAGAGAGAGAGAAGGGGAAGCAGGCTCCCCACAGAGCAGAGAGCCCGATGAGGGGCTCGATCCCAGGACCCTGAGACCATGACCTGAGCCGAAGGCAAAGGCTTAACCCACTGAGCCACACAGGTGTCCCTCACATAGGTGTACCTTAAGCAACACAGGGACTCCCAGTGACGTTGGGGTTACACGTATTCACATTTGCATTTTCAGAATGCATTAATCTTTCATCTCCTTCCGCCCACTCTGAAGTTACCCAAGATGGTGTCAGAAGGCAGCATTTTTAGAGGGTTTTTCTCTCTCCGATTTGTTGACCCCAAACCCTTGAGGAAGTGATCTCATCAACCTCGTCCAGGAAAGGACTTTAAAGTAGCTCTTCCACACTGTGAAAATATTTGCATTTGAACTGTTGACATTAATAAGCACTTTATGTCACCCTCCCCAGACCATTTGTTTATTCACGGGAATTATTCATCTACATTGGTCTCCTCAGTGATATTGCTGCTCCTTTGAACATGACTACTGGGCATCTGTTTCCAGAGCTCTTCCCTCAGCCTAGTTCACTGCCCCACCCAAGCAACACGTATTAAATCAACCCATTCTACCCAGGAGCGTATTTGGCTGCAAATATTCTGGCCACGGTTGTGAAGGAGAGATGCCCACATTTCCCAAACTCATTTCCACATTAACACCTCTGCCCTGGTTCCCTGTGCTTACAAGAATCTTCCCTCCGTGTGATTCACTGGGTCTTTCTATCACATCCGAGCTCTCTGCTCCAAGTCATGTGCTTACGGAGGTCTTCACATGCCCTGCGTCTGGAAGAGCTCCCCCAGCCCTGCCCTATCCCTGCAAGCTGTTTTATTTTCCTCCCTCTCATTCATGACTTCCTGAAATCATGTTGTTTATTTATTTGCATACATGTTTTATTGTCTTCTCCTACACTGCAAGGAAAACACTGTGAGGTCAGGGATTTAATATGGTTATTCAGCTGGGACACAGGGGGCAAGCAGTGAATGCTTACTGAATAAAGGCCAGATACCCGTATCACTGAAAGTTTGTTTGTCTGGCCTCTCTGGACAGATTGTGAATCTGAGAGCCACGCCCATGTACTGAACACCTACTATGTTGGGCACAGAACCAGGGGCTTTACACACATAGGTGCATATTTTTAATCTTCACAGGAACCGCAAGAGGTAGAAATATGAGTCACATTTCCCAGGTGAGAAAACTCAGACGGAAAGGAGAGGCAGCTAGAAGTAGCAGTGCCAGGATGTGAAGTCGAATCTACTGGCTCTGCCTCTGCATTCTTCGTATCAACACTCCTGCCCCCAACGACAAAACCCATCCTCTCCCCCAAAAAGCAGTTCCCTGTGAAAAATACCAAAATAATTTTGAACAAACCTCACATTGTTAAAAACCAGCATAACTGACGACATAATCTGTGAGCCCCACATGCAGAATGAGAACGGGGTCCCTTGCTAAAACATGAGGAAACATTTGAAGATGGTGACAACGGGGCAGTAATCATTTGGTAATGTTCCAGGCCCTTCTAAGAATGAGACCCATGTGACCATCCACATCGCACTCCCATGAAGACAGCCCCGGAAACACAAACGTATCCTTTCACGGTGATCAATTTGGGAGGGCTGATACTCTTATTAGTTGGGAATGTTCTTTAGAAATCCAGCAAGCATCCAGCTAGCAACGCTCTGCCCTGTGTTTTCTCCTTAGCACCATGGCCGTGTTGGCAAACACTCAGGAGGGATTTCAGGCACAGCCTTCTCATGGCAACTGGGCTCCTGCAAATTCCATTTGGTTTCCAGTTTGTAAGAGGCAGCAGGAACATTTGATTAGGATTCCTCAGGCCGGAGCAGGTGTCAAAATAATTTTCCAAACCAGGAAGTAAAGCTTCCTGACAAGCTGGCTCTCTTGGCTTCTGTGCTTATAGCTCTTGGCTGGTGAGGTGATCCCGGCCTGGGAATACGGAGGCTGTGGGCTCTTGGCATTGAAAGAAGGAATGTGAGCACATGGATTTACCTCGGCCCGTGGGTGCTCTTGCTCTCTTTACTGCCATTTTCAGCGCCCCCACTTCTAGAACTTTTTGCAGCTTCCCCACATGCAGGCTCAGATATCTCGACCACCATCTATGTGCTGCGGACACCTGCGGTGTAACTCGAAACTTGATTTCTCAGCGTTTGAAGACCCCCACCTGAATGTCCCCCGGGAACCGTGAAGCAAAAATGTATACCGAGCTCCCTTCTAACCTCGGTCCACAAAAGGTTCTGCATACACGTTTGTGGACTAGAACTGAAACCCAAAATGCCCACCTCTGCAGATTTTCCCATTTGTCTGTTCACAGGTACTTGTCCACCTCCAGTGAGCTACTGGAGCGGGCCGATTCTGACCCCCTCAAACATGTGTCAACCCCAAACCTGGAAACACGACCCCATTTGGAAAAAGGATCTTTGTGTATGTAATCACATTAAAGATCTCAAGATAAGATCATCCTGGATTAGGGTGGGCCCCGAGTCCAGTGACAGGTATCCTTCTAAGAGACAGAAAAGAAAAAGAGGACACACAGATACAGGGAAGGAGGCCTGGTGATGACACAGGCAGACCTTGGAAGGATGTGATCACAAACCAGGAAATGTCAGGAACCACCAAAAGCTGTAACAGACAAGGAAAGTTTCTGCCCTAGAGTCCTCGGATGGAGCGCTGCTCTGCTGATGTCTTTAGCTCAGATTTCTGGCCCCCACCACTGTGAGACAGTACATTGCTGTCGTGTCAAACCACCAAGTTTGCAGTAATCTGTCCTAGCAGCCCTAGGAAATCAAGATGGCCATGCTCTCTCAGGATGAGACCAACAGTAAAATCAGGAAGCAGATGCTGTACTGTCACAAGATTGCCAGAGCAAACTGAGCTCACCAAGTTAAATGTGAGAATCAGATAAACAACAAATAAACCACATGGAACATTCGTTTACTAAAAAACTATCTGTTCTTTGACATTCGGCGTTAACTGTATTTTTATTTGCTAAATCTATCGATCTGCGTTAGGAAGAAATGTGGTCAGAGGTCAAGTTCTGGAGTGGGGCACATGCTTAAATGAGAGTGGTCATGGAAGGCTTCTCTGATGAGGGGTCCTTGAACAGAGCACCGCATGAAATACAAGAGTGATTCCTGCCACCTTTAGGGCCATGGTCTCCCAGGCCCAGGAAACAGGAAGGCCAAAGCCATAAGGCAGGAATCTGCTGGCTAAATTTAGCTTTATTCAGTAATATGGACCACAAGATAGCAAATCTCATTCTCTTCTGAAATCCAGAATGTTCCTAAACTAAAAACAGGAAATCTGTGCTAAAGGATTCACCAAGCTATTGATCTCAGCTTTTAATGAGCTGGACTTAGATTATTTACATGTCAAGAAGGTCTGGTGTCCAAGTTTTATGATCCTCTTAAATAAACACAGGCAACCCAGCAAGTAATAAAACAACACAAGACAGGCTAGAGTTGCCATAAGAGGAAACGGTGGCGTATAATTAAAGCAGAGGCCAATATTTATGTGCTTTTTTTCCTCTGCAACAGATTCATTAGCAATATCTTAAGCTATTGTATGGACTTAAATTTCTTGTGCTCTTGGCATCCATTCAGAAAAGGAGGTTTTATTTAATTTTTAAAGGTTTTTCAAAATTACAGAACGCATGCACACCCACTCCAAACGCTTGCATAGAAATGTTCACAGCAGCATTATAATAATTATTATAATAGCCTACAAGTGGAAACTCCAAATGTAAAGTTGCTAAATTTAGTAAATAAAAACCTAAAATGTGTCGTTCCATTTGAATTTCAGATAAACAATAGATAATTTTTTTTTTTTTTTTTTAGTATATCCTAAATTATTTGGGACAAATTAAATTGGGCGTTCTGCATTAAACCTGGCAACCTTACCCAAATGTCCATTACCTGGTGAATGGATAAACAAGATGTATTCTAACCATACAACAGGATACTCTTTGGCCTTAGAAAGGAATCAAGTACTGATACATGCTACAGTGAATCAGGAACTGGCAGGAACAACCAAACGCTATAACAGACAAGGAAAGTTTCTGCCCTAGAGTCCTCAGACAGAGCTCTGCTCTGCTGACATCTTTAACTCAGACTTCTGGCCCCCACCACGTGAAAGGATACATTCCTGCTGTGTCAAACCACCAAGTTTGCAGTAATCTGTCCTGGCAGCCCTAGGAAATCAATATGGCCATGCTCTCTCAGGATGAGACCAACAGTAAAATCAGGAAGCAGATGAATCCTAAAAGCATTCTGCTAAGTGAGAGACACCAGACAAAGAAGACCATGGACGCATGAGATTCTGCTTACATGAAATGTCCAGAAAATAGACATTATGTAGAGACAGAAAGTAGATTAGTGTTTCCTTGGGAGTTGAGGGTAGGACTAGGAATACACTGTAATCAGACACAAGGCCTTATACTAGGATGATAACATGTCTTTGAACTGGATTAGGGTGATCATAACATAGATTTGTGAATTTACTAATAAATTAACGGTACACTTCAATGTTTGGGTTTTATGGTAAATCGTATCTCAATAATGTTAAAAAATATGTGCTCATTGCCACAAGTCAAATAATACAGACATATGTAAGAACACTGAACTTCTTTGTCCCCCTGGCTCTTTGAAGTAGACTTGGTGTCTCTCCTTCCACTCATTTAAGGCCCATACAAATAGCAAATATACTGGCATACCTTATACGTACTACTCTGCAACATCCATGCGTCATTTAAAAAATAACAGGCATACCTTCAGGTGAATCTACAGAATCTTCTAAATACTTGCATGATATTCCAAACAAAGACACCTTATAATGTCCTCATTGTTTAGTTTTTTGATGAAGATTTAGATTCATTCATTCTTTCTTCCTTTCCTTTCCTTTCTTTCTCTTTCTTCCTCTCTTTTTCTCTCTTACCTTCTTTCCTGCCTCCCTGCCTCCCTCTCTCCCTTTTCCTTCCTTCCTTCCTCTTTCTTTTTCTTCTTGCCCTTTCAAAGCATGCTTCAATAAGCCCTCTTGATCATACATTAGAGAGAGCCACTTAAAATTAGCAAAAGGTTTCAAAATGACTAAAGAATGTCAAGATACTGAAGCATCATAAAAGGTCAAACATTTTACCTCATGTTGATATTGTGCTCTTAGATTAATTTAGACTTCATATCAAATGATGAAAAGGTTAAATTATGCATCCACCATCCCAAACGTTTGTTCTTTATTTTAAACCCACAAATATGCATTTGTGGCCTACACACCAGACGAGGCATATTTCTCGAGTATAAGAGCCATGTACTGAGCAGGTTACAACTGAAGTTGTAGAATATGATGTTAGTGGGATTCTAGTCCTTTCCACAAGAGCTGGATACAGAGAAAAATCAAAGATTTTTTTGAAGTATGCAAATGTTTATCATCTCTCCGGACATACAAACAGAAAATCGCAGCCAATCTGGTAAGACCATGGTGAGAACTGAGTATCCTAATGGGGATCATCAAAGGCTTCTATGATGACTTCTGAGGTTGTTTTTTAAAGATTTTATTTATTTGAGGGAGAGAGAGAGAGAGAGAGTGCACAAGCAGAGGGAGGGGCAGAGGAGAGGGAGAAGCAGGCTCCCCACTGAGCAGGGAGCCTCATGTGGGGCTTGATCCCAGGACCCTGGGATCCTGACCTGAGCCCAAGTCAGATGCTTAACCCACTGAGCCACCCAGGTGCTCCCTGAGCTGAGCTTTTAAAGGCTTTAGCGTATGCAGTGGGAAGAAGGAGGAAGTACTCCAGGCAGAGGAAGCCAAATGGAAAAAAGGCTCAGAAGCCAGAAACACGCTAAAGGGCATGAGGCATGATAAGCAGATGAGCCTCTGGAGTCCGAACCATGAGGCAAAGAGGAGACAGGAGATGAACTAATCATTTGGGATGCATTCAGCTGCAAGTAAGAGAAAAATCTAACGAAGGAAGAACATGGGAATTTATTATTTCATTGAACAAGAAGTCTGAAGATAGGGTAGTTCCATGAAAGGGTAACTTGAAGTTCCAAAACTGTCTTCAAAGAGTCTGTTTCTCACTATCTTTCTGCATTGTCACACTCAGAATACTGGTCCTCAGACCTGAGACTTCTGGGTTCTTAAGCTGCCACAGTTTCAGGTATTTCTTCTTTCATATCTATACCCAGGGGAAAACAGGAAAACTTCTCTAAGCTGGTAAGCACCACCCAAGCAGGCTAACCCTGGGTCCGTGCGGTGGAATGGGTTATGCGCCGCTGCTTAAACCTAGTCACCCAGCAAAAGGAGCAAGATCATCCAATCACCGCTGGTTTGGGAGAGACGAGCTTTGCTTAGCTTCCCCTAATGGGCCTGGTTAACTGATGGAAGGAAGACGGTGTTCTGCTACTGAGGAACAAGGTGGCGAGTGGCTTTGCCACAGTGAAGTTAGAGATACAGCCAAGGGCTAAAAATAAAAGAGCTTGGATGTTGCCATACAGTTGTTTTCCTTATTGTCAGTATATGAATACTGTCTTTGCGGCATGTTGCTGTATTCATACAGACTAAACTATAGTGTGTCTCCTTGATAACTTTTGCCATCTCTCTAAACTGTATCGGTAACATTATTACACACCTAAACTCTATCTGTAACATTGCTTACTTGAGACTTTATTTTTTTTTTAAGACTTTATTTATTTCTTTTAGAGAGAGAGCACAAGTGGGAGGGGCAGAGGGAGAGGGAGAGACAATTCCAAGCAGTCTCTGCTGAGGGCAAGGCTTGATCTCACAACCCTGAGATCATGACCTGAGCTGAAATCAAGAGTCGGATGCTCAACCGACTGCGCCACCCAGGGGCCCCAAGACTTCTTTTTAAATTATCATGTGTGTGTTTTTTAAAGATTTTATTTATTTATTTGACAGTCAGAGATCACAAGTAGGCAAAGAGAGAGAAAGGGAAGCCGACTCCCTGCTGAGCAGAGAGCCCGATGTGGGGCTTGATCCCAGGACCCTGGGATCATGACCTGAGCCGAAGGCAGAGGCTTTAACCCACTGAGCCGCCCAGGCACCCCTAAATTATCATGTTTTACACATAAATAGGTTTGAAAAGAACATTTTACACTAGTCTCCAAATGGAAATCCATATATAACTTCCCATAAATCAAAGGTATATATATTTATATTATGAATAATTCATACTTGTTTATATTAACATTTATATAAACATACTTCTATTTATTAATATATTGATATAAATGTATAGTGTAATAACTATATTTTCATATATAATATAAAACATGAGAGAGATATATAGGTAGATAGATTATATAAATAAATAAATTTTGGTAATCTCAAAGAAAACTTAGTAGAGACTGACCATAAACATACATAGCCCATCTACTATAGCTTTGGGTGCATTCATCTTCTGTGCAAATGCCTATAAAACAAGGGTTCCTGCTGATATGACTTCTCATTCCATAACAATTATACAACCAGATGATATGTAATAATAATACATAATTACCTATTCTGTGCAAGAGTCTGTAATAAATGTGTGACGGTCCTCATCTCAATTAATCATAACAGACTTATTGTGACCCTTACCCTCTAATAGAACAGTGATGCTTAGAAAAATCTGTAAGAAAGACACTCATTCAATGAAGACCACAAACATTGTAAGTGGTAGGCTATCTGACACAAAGCTTGAATCTAATGAAATGTGTCATATTTTTTGTACCTTTGGTTCCTCTGTTCAAGGAATATTCCCTATCTTATGAGCCAGAGCTTTCTTTTCATTATAGACACTGAAACTGCCAAATACTTTCTTGGATTCTGTTGCAGCTAAGACATGCTAGAACTCGTGCTCTAAGCTCTGTCATTCAAGCCCATCCACTCCAGATTTTGAATCAAGATAGTGTTAAAAGAGAGAGTTAACACAAGGAAGGCAAGGGAGCTAAAGAGCAGTAGTAACACCCATCCTCCAGGGGGCGGCAAATAGCAGCATCAGCCGCAGCATCCTGGGGGCATTGGTGGTACCAACTCCCGCCCAAGCAGCTATGACAGCTGTGTCTCCAAAACACTAGTTTGGAGGCCTTATTTCTGGCTGCATAGTTTCCAGCCCTGTTTCTCTGACGCTCCCAGGGACTCTGCGAACCACCCAGTTTCTCCTACTAAATGTCTTTCTGTTAAAACAAGTAAGTGATGATTTCTATTGTTTGCAACTAAAAATCCAGAGTGAACAGTTCTTAATACTTGCTCAGCACCGTCATCTCTTTAACTCCTCCCAATTTAGTATCTATCGAAGGTGCACTTTTATGGAAAGAGGAACAGAAATGGTAAATACTTAAGCAAATATAACTATTCTTTTCCTCTAACGCTCTTTAAAGTGTGTCTGAATGATGAGAGGAAAAATTATAACACTGTCTGATGAAGCTTTCACTGTCTGTAAACGTTATACATCAGGCGCCTGAAACATAAAATGCAGAGGCTCCAGGAACCTGTCTCTACAGGTGTCAGCATCCCAGGCACCTGGGTGGCTCAGTTGGTTAAACACGTGGCTTGGGCTCAAGTCATGATCTCTGGCCCTGGGATGGAGCCTTGCGTCAAGATCCCTGCTCTGTGGGGAGCCTGCTTCTCCCCCCACTCTTGAGGCTCCCCCTGCTTGTGCTTGTTCTCTTTGTCAAACAAATAAATAAAATCTTTTTAAAATTATCTACATTCCATGTGCCATGGTAAAAAAATGAGTTTAAGGAGATCGCTAAGATTTATATATGTATACTGCAATTCCTAGAACAACCACTAAGACATTATACAAAGAATTTTGCCCACATTTGGGCTTTGCTGGTTAGGTTTCATTTTCTTTTATCTGATAATTTAGCAAAAAAGAAATGTAAGCACTGTTATGATTTTTCTTGTTGTATGTGTTACAAGGGTGAACTTCATTTTATGCTCCTTATCATTCAAATGTCTTTCTTTCCTCAACAGCTGGCTGAAGGAATTAAGCCATCTGCTATTGGGGAGGGAGGAAATAAGAATCATTGGAAATAGTTTTCAGTAGTTGGTGATGAATTCACCCTTATTACTATACAACTTCTTGCCTCTTTTACTAATATTTCTGATAACACACAGAAATATTTATTGAATCATGATTCATAATAATTCCTTTAAAAATATAAATATGACTCAAATCAAAACAAGTGCCAAGTTGTGGCATATTCTCACCCCCAAGCTAATTGAATGGTATGAGGTATGACTTGTACCAGAGGAGAAGATACCAAAAAAGAAAAAAAAATTGATGACATCATGGCTAGTCTCAAATAAATACATCAGGAAGCTTGGGTACCAAACTACTTCTGGATTCATGAAGTAATGGTTATGGGTGAGAGGACTTTAGAAGAAAACACATCCGATCACTGCGGTTAGACTGCATGAGCTCTCCTAGGGGAAACAGAGTCCCTGCACTTGACCCTTGAAAATTGTCTGATATACAGTTTGGCAATATATTCCCAAAGCTATAGAAATGGACATGCCCTTTCAATGTTACTTTACTCAGCAAATCTAAGTGAATGGACAATGCTCCTAGTCGGTGCCCAGCGCTATTTGATGGAGGGGGCGGGAAACAAAGCCAGTCTCCTGCGTAACTTGTTCTTACTGGAATCTAACATCTAAGATTTCATCCCAAAGAAAACTTGTGACTAGTAGGCTCAGATATCTAGCTATGAGAACATATATCATGACAGTATATGTAACAATGAGAAACTGGGGAAAACCTGAAAGCCCAAAACCATATTCAGAGACCAATAAGTAAAATAATGTACACCCATGAAAGGAAGTATTATGAAATTTTAAATTGCATTATAGAAGACTATTAAGTGACAGTGAAAGGATTTAAATGTCTTAACTAAAAGAAACAAGTTATATAACAATATACCCTCTACAATATAATCTCTTTTTTAAAAATCTGTATGTATAGAAAATTTCCTACGACTGCCACTACAAACTGAGTGGCTTAAGACTATAGAAATTCATTTTCTCTCAGTTCAGGAGGCTGGAAGTAGAAAGTCAAGGTCAGCAAGGCTGATTCCTTCTGGAAGCTCTGAGGGGAAATCTGGTCGTTGCCTCTGTCTGGGTTCTCCAGAGAAAGAGAACCAGTAGGAGATCGAGCAATCTCTCAGTCATAAGGAAATATATAATAGATACTGGGATATATTGGAATTGGCTCACACAACTGTGGAGGCTTAGAAGCCCCAAGATCTACAGTCAGCAAACTGGAGACGCCAGACACCCAATGGTCCAATTCCAGTCCAAGTTCAAAGCCTGAGAACCGGGAGAAGTGATGGTGTACCTTCCAGTCTGAGCCTGAGTCCAAAGACTGGAAAAGATGGATGTCTCGGCTTGAAAATAGGCAAAGAAAGGATAATTCAGGAGAATCCTGAACTTTTGTTCTAGTCAGATTTTTAACAGATTGGCGAGGTCCGTCCACATCATACAGGGCCTTCTGCTCTACTCAGCCTACAGATTTGAATGTTACGCTCACCCTGAAACACACTCACAGGCTCACTCGGGATAATGTCTGACCAAGCACCTGCTACCCTGTGCCCAGTCAGGTTGACACGTATATTTCACCCTCACAGAAGGTCGGAGTCATTTTTTAAAAATTTCTTTTTACTTACATTCAATAAATTAATATATAGTGTCTTACTTGTTTCATATGTAGAGTTAAATGATTCATCAGTCAGAGTCATTTTAAATGACTCTTATTTTACTTGTGAGGGAAATTTTGAATTACTGCCATAAAGGGGGAAAAAAACAACAATAAGGGCCTTTGGTCATAAATAGAAGTTTAAAAAAAAAAACATTAAAACCAGACAATCCACCTAAAAATTCATTTTGTAAACCATCCATGATGCACTGACTAACCTATTACAGAGAAAGTGTTATTATTCCAATTACAGGTGGAAAGTCCTAGAAAGGCATAATTAAATCCCCAAGGTCACACATCTGAAATGCAGATAGTATTGACTCATGCCCCGCATCGCTGCAAAACCAGAGCAGTGTTTGGGGAAAATAAACTCAACAGCAAGAAACGAACTGGACGGAAACAGAAGAATAAGGAGCAGAGAACAGAGGGGGTAAGATGGAATTGTAGGATCAAAACAGAGGGGAAAATCTAGAAACCTAGATGTTGTGGGCTGAATTGTGTCCCCCTGCCCATGGCCAAATCCACATACTGACGCCCTATCTCCCAGCTCCTTAGGCTATATCTGAAGACACGGTCTTTGGAGAGGTAATTATGTAAGAACAAGGTCCTTCAGGTGGGCTCTCATCCGATAGGACTGATGTCCTCATAGGAAGAGGAGAGTAGGACACAGACAGACACAGAGAGGAGAGCACTGAGGACACAGGGAGAGATGTCTCGGGAGAAACCAACCGCTAACACCTACATTTCAGACATCAGCCTCCATAATGATGAGAAAACAGTTCTGTTGTCTGAGCCCCCCTCATGACCCAGCAAACTAATTCCGAGGAACCACCAGACGTGGATCTTCATTTCCCACGCAGGACAGTGAAGCAGAGGTGAGAAGAGAGGGGGTCTACCAGCGCTCTGAGGTGTACAGACTCCCACCCCCACCCAGGGCTTGTAGAGAAGCAGGGGAGGGATGAGGTATCGGAGAGCTGCCCGCTGCTTTTCTTTATGATTCCTCCTAATTTCTAATCCCTGCTGGGCCAGAAATTATTTTTATGGTGGATAGAAAATTCAATAGTTTACAGAACATTCTTTCATGTTATGACTACAATTATTAGTAAGTTTGGGGGTAAACTGTCTACTTTCCAGAAGTTCTGAAATGATAATGTGCAGTAGGCTTCCAGCCTTCACAAAATTCTCTCACAAATTGCTGGGTTTTTCAAAAAGTCTTAATTATAAAAAATGGTGAGGGTTCAGAAAATACTTTTAGAACCATAGACACACAACCGAGATTGAATAGCAGTTAATATATTCTATTTTCTTTACATTTTTAATCTTTCTCTTTTAAAGAAAATAAATGAAAAAATACAGAAAATAAGTGATAGATTCATCCTGTCCTATCTTTTATGTATTTTCCCTCCTTCCTTCCCCAGAGATAATAACCATAATATTATTAGACCTTGATATATATATACATGCACACACACTCACATACACCTTCACATACCTTATACATCTCCATATCTATATGTAGATATATAGATATGTGTGTATATATATATACATATATATATATACATGCTTAGAAACATATAATATGGTTTCCTATACTTTAAAAATATAGATATGGAAAAATAAATAAATAGATAAATTGTAAACTTTTTTTTTCCTCAATATTACATTGCTGAGATTTACCCTTGTTGCAAACGCTGAACTCACGGATATCTGCCGGTGCATAATCCACTGCACAATTCCACTGTGGTTTACCCATCAGTTCCCGCTGATGGAAAATGAGGATGTTCCACTTCTTTCGCAAGGCCAGACAGCGGCAGTGAACATCTCTGCATTCGTCTGTTGGTGCGCAAGCAACTTTTTCCTTCTAACTCTCGTACCCTCTGTTCATGAACTTCCCCTCTGATCTTTCCCAGGAGTACCTCCGCCCTCCCTTGGCGGCAGTGTCAGCCCTATGATGAATCTGCTGATTGGAGCTCGACGGAGACAACCAAATCCACTTTTATTTGTAATTCCAGCTTGGATTGGAATCCGAGTCTCCAGATGTTGGGCAGCATGCATCATTTAATAGGAAATCATATTAAAATGGTACTGAGTCCTTGGGTAAATGGGTTGATAATTTGAGAAGGCCATTAAACATTCCATTAATCATTACATTGCTGGACGGAGAAAATATTAAACTTTTCTTCCTTACCTAGTCTCAGAAAGAGTCATAGATCCTGACTCCATCGGCAAAGGAAAATGGACTCTAAGAATGTGAATTGCAAAATACAGTGAGATTTCCTATCAAATCACCGAAGTTGCAAGCGTCTCCTCTTAAAGGAGGGGCTTTATCTTCTGAGGGTAAGAGTTAATGTCTTTAAATTATAGTATTATGGGGCGCCTGGGTGGCTCAGTGGGTTAAGCCGCTGCCTTCGGCTCAGGTCATGATCTCAGGGTCCTGGGATTGAGTCCCGCATCGGGCTCTCTGCTCAGCAGGGAGCCTGCTTCCTTCTCTCTCTCTCTCTGCCTGCCTCTCAGTGTACTTGTAATTTCTCTCTGTCAAATAAATAAATAAAATCTTTAAAAATAAATAAATAAATTATAGTGTTATTATAGCAATTCATGTTTTTTTTTTTAATTTGGGGGTTAAAATGCAGGGCTTTCATTTTGAAAGGTGGCAACATCATGGAAGCTGTCTCCTTCCCACCTCAAGAGAAGTGGTGCCATGACGGTTACGTGGTTCACTTACTGGGGTTCTTGGAAGCAACAGGTTAAGAGTTATTACTATGACAGCTGCTTATTGTTTTATCGAGTGCTTATGACAGATACCATGATGCTCACTTCACATACCCTAACTTGCTGAATACTCAAAGCCAGCTAATAAGACAGGAATTATTATCCCCACGGTAGAGATGAGGACACTGAAGAACAGAGAAGTCTAACAACTTACCCAGCACACAGCAGAACTGACATGGAATCCAGCTCTGCCTCAATCGGGACCCTATACTCCTACCCCTTCGTTGGGGCTACACTGTATAGTCTTAGCGATATGAAGATGAACCAGACACAGACCGTACCTCTAATAAGCTCATGTTCAATGGCATGAAAGAGGATGAGCTTCACGAGAGAAGAGGCCTGTCCCATCTGTTTTTCCACCCCATCCTCGACACTTCACAGTGTACGGAATACAACAGGTGCTCACGAATGAACGAAGGAAGGACTGAATCAGTCAGGGAAGGCGGGGGCCATGGAGGCTTCACTCTAGAGGTGAAAGGTTGGTCAGTATCTGCAAAAATGAAGATGGTGTGATTGGGGAAAAGCATTCCTGGCAGGGGCATATGCGAGGACTCCAGAAGGCACAGCGTAATGGGGACCAAGGAGAAGGAAGTCACGTTGACCGGAGCAAACTCATAGATGGGTGGGCAACGATGCGGCGGATGGAATTGGGTTCAGACGGAGAAGGATCTCTTGAGAATTGCTCAAAAATATGAACATATAAAAGTAAGACATTTTTAATCTGTAGTGGCAAAAATTTAATCTGCAGTACAGATGTAGAGGAACATCTGTTTTTCTCGCTGGCCCAGCACTATTTCCTCTTCTGATTTTGATGCCCTGATTTTTCTTGAGAAATAAGCTTTTTCCACACACATTCTACCACTGCTCAGCTCAGAGGGAGACCGGGGACTGGGGCCAGTCCATCAGCACTCTCCAGTTCCCTCCGCTTGAGGATCCATTAAGGGATTAGCACACGACACAAGCAAGTAGCGTTTTACAGTCAACTCAGGACCTCTGTCTGAATGACTGAGAAAGGGAGGTTCCCTTCTCTAAACTCCCACTGGAATTCCTGAGCTCAGGCAATACCAACCTGGAGGGTTACTTCCTTAAAGAGGATCTTCCTTAGAATAAAACCAAAGCAGACAGAGAAAGAGATGAAGTTCCAATCACATCCTCCTAACCCTGGGATCCAGCCATGCCTAAAGCTAGAGCTACCCTCTGACCATCCAAATACATGACTCACTAAATTCTTTTTCAAAATATTTGCAGTTCGAAATCTAGCCTCTGGAGTAAGAGCAGTGGATTTCAGGTCCCCCTCTGCCATTTCAAGCTGTGGGGTCCTGGAAAGCAATGACACTTATAAAGGGTCAGAAAAGTGCCTGCCCTATAATTAACCCTCAGTACCTGTCACCATTATGAGGAAGCTAGTTTTATCCATTGTCTTGTAACTTCCAAGAGAAAGATCCTGTGCTGGTTAGTTTTATGCATTGGTGTGGCCATGCTTTCATTCCCAGTTACCCAACAATACATTAATCTGAGTGTTTCCATAAAGATATTCTGTAGATGTGCTTAGCATTTCCAATCAGTTGACTTAAAGACCACTATCATTGATAATCTGGGTGAACCTCGTCCAATCAGCTGAAAGGTCCTAAGAGAAAAACTGAGGTTTTCCTGCAAAAGAGGAAATTCTGCCTCAAAATTCAAGCATGAGCCCCAGAGTTTCCAGTCTGCTGGCCTTCTGTACAAATCTCAGGCTTGCCAGCCCACATAATCATGTAAATCAATTCCTTGAAATAAGTATCCATCCATCCATCCATCCATCCATCCACCCACCCAACCGTCCTTCATCTATCTGTAATCTCCTCCCCACTGGTTCTGTTTCTCTGGTTCACCCTGCCTGCTACAGATCCCAACTAATACCAATATTTTAAAGATAGAAAAGAAAAAAAAATCAATTAATTTTGAGCCCAAACAGTCTCCACTGATAAGCTAGGGTATTCCAAACAGACTGTTCGCAAACTATCTTGATTAAGACTATCACTTTCCAACCACCCCTGCCCCCATTTCTTATAGGAAAAAATGATGCAGAAAGTGAGAAGCCTGGGAAGCAAATATGATCTGAAATAAAATTATTGTTAGGGTTTAAGTTGACATATTGTATGTTAACAGGATTGGAAGGCACACTGTGTTTTTCCGGGCCCTTGATAATTTTCTTAGCCCCAGAGAAGTGTTCATGTTTTTTAAACACTGTAAAGTGCCTCCCTTCTCCCTTCAGCACATGGGGGATGTCATCACATAAATGATCTAAGTACATATAACTACCCCAGAGAGATCGGGATTTATATTCACGGGGAATGCAGAGACACATAATTCACCAACGATGCTGACATAAGTGAGTAATCAAAGGGCCTCGGTGGACTATAGATCAATTCTAAATCTTCGATCTATTTAGTACCTCGTTGAATTATACAGCTCTTCGTCTTGAAAACTGTCACTGAGTAGGTAACACTCTGGGCTTGTCACGGCTGTACTATAGGGGCTCCATTTTTAGGGACATGCATGTGGCTTGTGTTTTGTTACATTCAAATGCAAAATTTTACCAATAATTCTGTCGGGACCTCAGTGCTTGGGGCCTTGCGATGATTTAGGGGGCATTCCAGATTCCAGAAGGAAACTTCCCAATTCCAGAAGGATCTGACTGAAGAGACACAGTATTTTGCTGCACGTAAATGGACATAAATCTCTTCCTTCTTGTATGGGAGCTTTTCAGGGTACCATTAAACTAGTTACTGACTCCATGGATTCAACGTTGCTAAGTGTTCTGAGAAGAGGTAACCAGATAAGTAATTTATGTTGATTACCCCCGAGAAGACAGGGCCTTCCATGGTCCTAGGTGTGGGACCATTGAATGAGCGAGGATGAAAGCCACATCCAGGCAGACTTCTTTATTAATAAATCATTAAACAGATCTTCCCAAACCTAAATTGAGACTTTCAAGGATTATCTCTCACTCACTCTCCCTTCATTCCACCTTACCTACTCTATCCTCTGTCCCTGGGGCCCTAATAAGACACCTATAATAATAATTTAATATGGATTCTCTGCAGTTTTCTTAATTAAAAATCAATCAGTGAAAAATGTGATAAGCCTCAAGAAGCACACAGGAGGAGACTGCTGCTCCTTGTGACTAATTATCTAACCATTAGGCAATAAATGAGAATTGCTTTCTGATTAGTCAATAAATTTAGTAAGAGGTGCTTTTTTGTTACTGGAGCAGATAACCGGTTAGACAGTTCCAAATTAGTTTTTGAAAATAAGATCGATATTTAATATGTACATTGATCGATGTCAGGCATTTTACAGGCATCTACCATTTTTTCCTGCAACAACGTCCAAACAAGACTTTACACTAAGGCCTTGCTTGTCTAGGGGGCATGTGGTTGGACAGACTGGGGTGGAGGGTTTGATTTTTTTTTTTTTTATGATTTATTTACTTGTATGAGAAAGAGAGAGAGAGAGAGAGAGAGAACATGTGTGAGGAGGGCAGAGAGAGAGGGAGAGAAAGAATCTCAAGCAAACCACAGTTGAGTCTGAAGCCTGACATGGGGCCCGATCTCAGACCCTGAGATCAGGACCTGAGTAGCGATCAGGAGTCGGTCGCTCAACTGACTGAGCCACCCAGGTGCCCCGAAGGCTTGATTTTTAAATCGCCTTTAGGAGTATCTGGATGGTACACGCCACATTCTTCCGGTCTGGAAAGAGCCATTTCACCCAGAGGCAAATCACTGTGCTCCTGGTCATACTAAAGGACCCTGACCTCCTGGCAGTAACAGATTGGTCCGGCGGGGGCCGTCTCAGCGATGCTGGGCTGATCTGATTCTGCTTCCTGAGCAGCTGGAATGGGGCATTGGAATGTCGCTCAGTCTGGGCACAAACGCTGGGAGATGATTGCCCTTCACCACAGGAGAGAGAGAAAAATGAGAACGAGCATCCTCCCTCTCTTAATCGTTTTCTGATTCCTTATTCTTCCTGCTCAGGAGACACAGCTTTTCCAATTCCTTGAAGTCCGAGACAGCGAGATGTACTAGGACAAATTCACTTTTTTCTTCCCCAAAAACAAATTTGAAAGGATTTCTGTTCCTTTCAAACAAACAAGACCAAATCAAAAACAGAGCAGGCTAGGGACGACTTTTATGTCACTCAAAAAGAAACCACTGGAGACATAAAGAAAAAAAGCCACGCTTTTACGTAAAGCCGTCAAATAGATGCGGATACAAAGAAATCTAGAAGCAAAACTCCAGAGGGCTAAACTCCTCGGAGATGCGCAAGGTCAGCAGGTGTTTTCATTCCAGGGACCAGCTGCTGAGACTGAGGGCCGCCGAGAGAAGGAGCAATCATACTGGAGATGGGCTCGTCTTGCTTGAACGAATAGAAAACAGCCAAGCTTTGATGAACCTGTGACCTGACACTTAAATTTGAATCAGGAGGAGCCACACATGCAAAGACAATTCCCTCACCCAAGTAAGGCTCTTGGAAATTTTGATGAGTAAACACAGGTGAAGGGTAGAGTCCTGCTCAAAGAGAAACCCCACGCTCTTGCACTGGAGCCTGCTGCCATCTTGAACTGTGACTATTTCTAGCGTCATGAGCTTGCAGTCAGTCTCCTGCCCCCATGGTCTCATGTTCCCTCAACCTCAGCATCTAGCAGACTGGTGGCTCCACTGTCCTACTGTCCACAGTCTTATGGTCGCCCTGTGTGGCCACCTGCCAGTGTTGCTGTCTAGGATTTTCAAGGCCCCCCAAATGGGAAGTCTAGAATTTCTGTAGTGTTCGGTCTATGCTCTTCTTAAAGGACGACCTAAACTCAGCCTCAAACTATTTGAACCCTGAGGTAAACGGAGTCTTACCAAACTTCTTTTTTTTTTTAACCAAACTTCTGATAAGATTGAAGATATCACCACCCTCTACCCAATAAGTGAAGTGCTAGGCTCAAAAATAAAGGGGCCACCTCACACCCATTAGGTTGGCCACTCTACAAACAGCAACAACAGCAAAGGGAAAATCGAAACAGCAAATTTTGGGGTGCCTGGGTGGCTCCATCGGTGAGGCATCTGCCTGTGGCTCAGGTCATGATCCCGGAGACCTGGGATCGAGTCCAGCACAGGCAGCCCGCTTCTCCCTCACCCTCGGCTCCTTCACCTGCCTGTGCTCTCTCCTTCATTCTCTCTCTCTCAAATAAATGAACAAAATCTTAAAAAACAAAAGAAAAAGAAATAGCAAATGTTGGCGAGGATGGGAAGAAATCAGAACCCTTGTGCACAGGAAGTGGGAATGTGAAATGGTGCAGCTGCTGTGGAAAAGTAGGATTATTCCTCAAAAAATTAAAAGCAGAATTGCCATAGAATGGCCACCCTCAAAAAGAAAAGAAATAACAAGTGTTGGCGGAGATGTGGAGAAAAGGGAACACTTGGGCGCTCTTAATGGGAAACGTAAATGAGTGCAGCCACCATGGCAAACAGTAGGAGGGTTCCTCGAGAAATTAAAACTAGAACTCCCTCATGATCCAGCAACTCCACTTCCGGGTGTTATCTGAAGAAAACAAAACACCCACTCAAATTTCCAATAGCCATGATATGGAAGCCACCTCGGTGTCTATCGGCAGTGAATGGATAAGGCCAATGGGGCATGTTTACATGGCGGAATAGCCTTAGAGAAGGAGGAAATGTTGCCACTTGTGACAGCATAAATGGACCCTGAGGGCATTACACTAAATGAAGTAAGTCAGAGAAAAACAAATACAGTGTGATCTCACTTTCAGCTGGAATGTAAAAACAGACAACCAACAAAAACCAAGCTCACACATACAGAGCCCAGGCTGGTCATTGCCAGAGGCAGTGACCGGATATCATGGCGCACACGGAGGGAGCAGTGGGGGGGGGGGGTGAGTGACTGAAGCATATTAAAAAGTATGAACTTCAAGCTATAAAATAAATCATCTCGGGGATGTGATGTACAGCATGGGGACGATGGTTACTAAGACTCTAACGGATATTTGAAAGTTGCTGAGAGAGTAGATCTTGAAAGTTCTTATCCCAAGAAAAAGATGTTGTAACTGGGTGTGGGGATGGCTGTTGGCTGGACTCCTGGTTGGTGGCTAGACTCACGGCGGTGATCGCCGTGCAGCGGCTTCAAATACCAAGTCGCCAGTTGTAGAACTGAAACTGACAACATGCGAGATGTCCATGATGTCTCAATTTTGAAAAAGTAGAATTACCTGTCCAGCAATTCCCTTCTGGGCCAGTTATCCCAAAGAACAGAAAGCAGGCCTTGCAGAGAAACGCGTGGACCCATGTACACAGAAGCGTTATTCAGAGACGCCTGAGGGAGAAAGTAACCCAAGCGGCCACTGACAGACGAACCGATAAACAAAATGCTTTTTACATCCTGCGGAATAGTACTCAGTCTGACACATGCTGCCATTCAGAGAACCCCTGAGGGCACAGGACGGATTGAGTCATCCAGTCAGTAACAGATAAACGCTGCAGATCACCCTTACGGGAGGTACCCGGGGGGGAGTCAGAGAGACAGGAAGCAGAGCTGCGGGTACCAGGAGCTGGGGAGGGCGAGGAGGGAGCTGGTGCTCCGTGGGTATGAAATGGCAGTCTTACGAGATGATAAGATTCCAGAGATGTGCCAACAATTTGAATGTTCTGAACACTGCTTGGCTGAACACTTAAAATAGTTATGATGGTAAATGTTAGGTCTATTTCACCGCCTTTTTTTTTTTTTTAAAGCAAAGGGACTTTGACTCCAGGTGCTTTTAACCCAAAGATGCTGCTAGATGATTAAAGTTGCCAACGCTCCCTAAATCTACTGAGCCCTTGATCTGATCCCGTTACTGAACACCTTACCCCAGCCGGCGGAGAAAGGAAAAGGCATTTCAGCCTCTGTTGTTCGTCTAGGTCAGATATCCTTACACAGTTTTAAAAATTACAGTATACAGTGACACAGAGTTAAGACAAAATTCAGCCAGGAGGAAGAGAACCACACCCCTCAGCCAGAAGTAGACATCTCAGGGGTCCTACGACCCTCCCCTCTTAGAAATGACAGGAGCGCTGTCTTTTGTATCTATAACCAACTCTGGTCTGACAGTTGTGATTTTAGCTGTCTGTGTTTATTTTTTTTTTGTCAGAATTACCCATATTTGCAACCACATCAGTGTAATTATGTGTGGGAGCATATCATACTTTGTCAATGGTATACCGCTGTACAGCTGAATCAATATTTATGACATTTTTTAAGGGTGTGTTTATTTGAGATAGAGAGAGAGAGCAAGCATGAGCAGAGGGCGGTGGGCAGAGAGAGAATCCTTAAGCAGACCCTCCGCTGAGCAGGGAGATACGGGGCTTGATTCCAGGATCCTGGGATCATGACCTGAGCTGAAGGCAGACACTCAACCCTGAGCCCCCCAGGTGCCCCTATGACAAGTTATTTCTAATCCTTATCACTCCAAATTGTTCTGGAGTCATAGGAACTACAAACGAGCATACCTAAAGCAAAGGGTGGGCAGTGTTAGTGAGGTCTGGTACCTGCCCTTGGGAAGCTTGCGTGGGTTTCTCACGGACTGCACAATTACAAATGACACCATGTCGGAGCGCCTCAGTGGCTCAGTGGGTTAAGCCGCTGCCTTCGGCTCAGGTCATGATCTCAGGGTCCTGGGATTGAGTCCCGCATCGGGCTCTCTGCTCGGCAGGGAGCCTGCTTCCTCCTCTCTCTCTCTCTCTGCCTGCCTCTCTGCCTGCTTGTGATCTCTCTCTGTCAAATAAATAAATAAAACATTAAAAAAAAAAATCAAATGACACCATGTCTTCCACTCGTCCTGATAATTACGAGCATGATGAGGGAAGGCGCCCATGTTCGGTACTTACTACCCGTCAGTTCACAGTACCATATTCCATCCCTGCCTCATGAAGGCGGCTCCTCTTATCCCCATTCCACAGATAAAGAAACTGAGGCTGAAGGAGGATAAACCCCTTGGTGAAGAGCATTTAAGCAGGAAATGAAAGAACCTCCAAGTAGGAAACCCCTATCCAAACTCTGGTTGGCAAACAAACGAACACATCCTCTTCGATTGCTTTTTGTTCCCTAACATTCTAAAAACTATTTGAAAATCTCTGTATACCTTGACATATGAAGCTGACACCTACACTTTTTCACTGTAAGTTGAAAAGGAAGTAATTTCTGCAATATTGAACATTCTGACTCTAAAAAAAGCTGCTTCGTTCTTTTCTACGTATTTGAAGGGATATAAATACCATTCCGAGTTGACAGCCACCATCATCCACTTCAAATACAGGAGAACGAGAACGCTCCGCGGAGGCGGAAAGTGTAAACAGCCGATTGTCTTTTTCCTTCAGATTGGCCTTGACTTCACCTCCACCACAGAATTTCCCTCTAAAAGAAGATATTCTGATGCTTCAAAATAGACCATTAGTCTGCCTACTTCTCTGCAGCACAGGCTTGGAAGGCAAACTAAAGCGTTAATGCTTTGCTTAAATGTTTTGGGACTGTAAGCCCCTTGGCATTAAAATGCTTCACCCAGTTGACTTGTACTAACAATTATTATTAACACGTGACAAAGCAAAGCAATGTACATGTGTGGCAAATATTAATAGAAATTTATTTCCCATGCACCTCTTTAACGGGACCGATGGCTGAGCCCATGGTGAAGACAGTTGGCCCTGGCTTGATTAAAGGCTGCTTTCCCTTATACCAACTTTCCATTTATTTTCTTTGTTCCATTTGGGGTTTTTTGTTTGTTTAAGAATTCTGGAATTCTATTCTTCAGGACAATACACCAGAGGAAGATTCTGGATGAGGTAGGACTTTCTTCGGGAAGAGGCCAATTTATAAGAGACCCAGGAAGGAGAACAAGCGTGATGCTTTAATCAAGGTACTTCCTCCATTGTGGGAAAGAGAACAAATCGAAGTGGTTGTCCTTGAAAAAGAGTCCCCTAAAAGTAGCCACGCATACAGACTCCTTGTGGAGCCCCTTCTGGTGACTTTTTCTTTAAATGACCTCCTTCTTTTGCCAGTCGTCTCCATGTAGTCTGCCCAATTAGAACCACTGGGAGAAATTTAAGTTCTCTTGTCGGCCTCCACCAGCAACAAGGGCTATAATGAATGGATCAGGAGTGAGGCCCAAGCTCTGGTACCATCAAAAATCTCCCAGACAAATCTAATGTGAACCCAAAGAACCACTGCATCAGACCTTTCTTCCTCTGAACGTGAGGTTAGAGTCTAAAGTCTTTAGATGCACGATCCAAAATGGCAGCCATTAGCCACACGTGGCTGTCAGATGTGGCTGTTGAGCAGTGGAAACGTGGCTAATCTAATTTGAGACGTCCTATAAATGTAAAATATATACAGACTGAACTCTAAACTGAACTATGAAAAAAAAGAATATACTATAAACCATCTCATTAATATTTTTGTCTTCATTACTTTTTGAAACTATTTTCAAAGCAGATGTTGGTAGTGCTAGGAAGAAAGATCACCAGCATTTAATTTAAAGATGTAGATTTAAAAATCACATAGATGGCTTGGATTACTTTTCTTTTAAATAGTACTGATCCAGAGCCCAGAAAAAATAACCCTATATTACCCTTTAAATCACCCTTAAGATATAGCATTTTTCCTTATAGAGTAATTCTTAGGATCAAAGAACATGGAGACATGTTGCAGATGTCTGGGTATTTACCCCATTCTGCCTTTAAGGTAACTATACAATCCCTTGGCTAAATAGGAAAGGGTGAAAAATTTTGAAGTGTCTGCTTGTCGACCAGGTTTATACATTTGGTTCAATCTTAAGCTGAATATATATTAATAGTTAGTAAAAGTATGTTTGTAGAGACCAAACGTGATTTCTGAGGGGGTTGAGGCCCCACCAGATAAACAGGCATAGAAGATGGCTCTTCTGACAGCCCAGAGCCCAAGGTACATTCTCATGTGCCTGATCTCATTTGATGGTTCTTGACAAATCTGGGAGACCACTGAGCTCTACCTTGAAAAGGCAGACAGACTGCAAACATTTTTCTCCACAAGCATCTCCCACACATTTTCACCATCATCCTTCTTCCAGGCAAAGGCAAGAATATGGCTCCACCGACCGCTGGGCTGAACTCACCCCTGCTTGATTTCCTCGTACCCACTTTCACCCGGCATCCTCAGTGATCCCTAAGTCAGAGGAGGTCATTGCTCTGCCCCACGTCCTCCAGGGGCTTCTCATATCACTCCTAATAACATTCAAAGTCCACGGTGAGACACAAAGTGCTCCCAGGATCTCGTCCCCAGTTCCCTTTTCTATTTTCGCTCCCATCGCTCACCCAATTCAAGTCACGCTGTGGTCCAGCTCAGACACATCAAGGACATTCCTGCCTCGGGATTGTGCACCAGCCGTCTGTTTGCCTTCAACATTCTTCCTCTGGTTTTCCACATGGCCCCGTGCCTTCCTTCCCTCAGATCTCTGCTCTCAACAGGGCATCTTTCTTTAACTTCCGAACTCAAATTGTACTTCCTGCGACCCTGGTGATCTCACTTCCAAGCATTGCCATCATCTGCTACGTACCGTTTCGTCTTTATTTTCTGTGTCCCCCACTAACATGTAAAAGCCCTAAGAGAGGTGACCTTGTCCCCATAGGACATCCCTGCATCCCCAGTTTCTAGAACAGTAGGGGAGGCCCAGAGGCACCGGTAAATATTTGTGGAATGCTTACAAGGGAATGGACAACACATATGAGAACACAGATTTGGAGAGGTTGAATGACTTGCCCAAGACCATCTCATTTGGAACAAAGTCTATGATTCTGAGTTTAATTAATCTAATATAAGGTAAACTAGAGAATTTATTACAGCAGCAAATGGAAAGATTAACAGTCCATGAAACACAGCATCTTTTGATCATATCCACACCTAGGGGTTCCACGTACAGACTGCACAAATTGCCTGCAGATAATTCAACAAAGCTCATGCTAAATTCTTCTGAAAATGTATTTCCAAATGTTAAATGTAGGGAAGGTTTTAGATAGTTCTGTAAAAAACAATGATGTTGAGAACTAGATGGTTGCAGTAACCTGCCATCTCTCTAGAAAATTAAATGGCTCCTTGGAAGCTCACCAGTTGAGAATACAGAAAAGTACCCATTTGCCAATGCATCCCAGAGAAAACCAGAGTGATTTTTTTCTGTTTCTATTCTCTCTACCAGAATTAGGCACTTGTTTTTCTGAAGCCAGCACACTGATTATATAGAACTAATAATTGCTTCTATACGTCTGGCATTGGTGCATTTCAAGGTCAGTTAAAATCTTGTCTGACAATAACCAGTTCACTCTTAAACCTTCTTCTAGGATTGATTGATTGTTTGGTTACCAGTTTAAGGATCCTCAGAATTGGGATATGTCTTATAACCTATTTCACAAGACACGTAGAAGCTAGCTAGCTTCCAAGATGGTCCTCAGTGCTCACTGCCTTCTAGCATGTCATACTCTGTCACACTGAATAAGGCTGACTGAGATACTGTAGAAAAGATAGAGCGCCATCTCCCAGGCTAGGTCATAAGAAGCATGGTGGGTACCATTTTACTTTCTTGGATCACCACCTCTGCGGAAAGCCAACTCAAATACCATGAGAATACCTATGCAGCCTCTGGAGAGATCTGAGTGTTGTGCAACTGAGGCCTCACATCAACAACCAGCAATCCCTGACTCTGTCGTCTGGGATGTGGATCCTCCAACCCTACTGAAGCCCCAGCGGACATCTTGAGCACAACCTCAAGAGAGACTCCTACTAGAACTATCCAGCCCATCCGCCCCTGCATTCCTGACTCGAGAAACCATGTGAGATAAGAAATGCATGTTGCTGTTTCCAGACACTGTTTTGCAGTAATTTGTTAAGAACAATAGATAAATAATAACCTGTCAGCATCTTAGAACAGAGAGGCACCTACCATGACGCCCTATTTGACAGGGACCAAAGTCTTGTTACTAACTAAAAAGTAGCTAGAAGCCCTACAATCCTTAAGAATACTGTTTTTCAAACATTTCAAGATAATCGAACAAAAAACTACAGACTCAACTGATACTGAGAAGTTTGGCTTGGTTTGGTTGCTGTGTTGCTTCCCAAGCATAGTTTGAGCATAAAAAATCATTCTTCAGGCTGATTTAATAATCTATAAAAACCCAGAAACCAGAAGTCAATATTTCACTAAGCCTAAGTATTAACCCACAGCCCACTTTTCATTTACACACATGAATTAGCTCTCTCTTTCCTAGATAATTTTGACCTTCATGGCAAGTTCTATTACTGGATTTTGAAAGGAATGATTTGCTTTGGTGCGATTTCTTTTTTAAAGTCTTCAAATTGCAAGACATTAAAATTATACTCTATTGGAAGAACAAGTGTGGTTAATACCTGATTGCATTTTTCCTCTGTGAGCTGTGAACAAAGGATAAAGGCTAATTTGTCATAGTAGAACCATATTGAGTGGATATACCCATGTTCTCTTGGAGACAAAAATGTCCTACAGAACTAGAAATTAACTGGGTGGATGTGTTCTTATTGACAAAAGTTTTTAAATTGAAGAATAAGTGACATACAATACTGTAGTCATTTGAGGTACATAATAGACTGATTCAGGATTTAAATGCATCAGGAAATGGTCACCATAATAAGTCTAGTTACCACCTACCACTATACAAAGTTCTTGCAATATTACTGACTCTATTCCCTGTGCTATATGTTACATCTCTATGACCTATTTATTTTATAACTGAGTATTATACCTCTTAATCCCTTTCATCTGTTTCATTGATTGTCCCTTCCCTCTGGTAACCACCAGTTTGTTGTCTTTATCTATGAGTCTGTTTCTGTTTTTTTCTCTTTATTCATTTGTTTTGTTCTGTTTTGTGTTAGTTTCCACATATAAGTAAAATCGAACTGTATTTATCTTCCTCTATCTGACTTATTTCACTTAGAATGATACCCTGTAGGTCCATTCATGTTGTCCCAAATGGCAAGACTTCATCTTTCTTTAAGGTTGAAAAATTATTCCATACTCTTTATCCATTTATCTGTCCATGGACATTTGGGCTGCTTCCGTATCTCAGCTGTTGTAAATAACGTTGCCATTGAACACACGGGTACCTATGTCTTTTTGATTAGTGTTTTCTTTTTCTTCAAGCAAGTACCTGGAGGTGGAATTACTGGATTCTATGGGAACTATTCGTAAATTTTGGGGAAACCTTCTTACTGTTTTCCATAGCTCCTGTACCAATTTTCATCCCTACCTACGGGACACGACGGTTTCCTTTTCTCCACATCCTCGCCAACACGTACTGTTTCTTATCTATCTGATATTTGCCATCCTGATGGGTGTTAGGTAATATCTTATGGGATGACAAAATTCTTTACTTACGTCTGTCTAAACAGATGCTAGGAAAAGAAATCAATAGAAGCAATTGAATTATGTCATCATAGTCATAGGGAAATCTAGTAAGACTTGTATCTATAAAATGGACTTTATATAAAGTAAAATGAGTTTCTGCACCCTCTCAGATCCAACGATCATTATGGAGTTAAGAGTGTCTACAAACAGGAAATAAAATAATTCAGAGATTTCAATTCTCAAAGTTCATGTTTACCTGTAAAACTGCTTTAAAAACATTATCTTTGATTTCAGCTTTTAGAGCCAAGAGCTGCTTTAATCCAACAGATTTCTGCTCTCAAATTCCCTCTGCTGTACTTTCCTTTCAAATCTTTTGTTTAAGCTTGGCCTAAAAATATTATTCTCAAGTACTAAATTGCAAAATTTTGTTCCATATCCCTCTTCAACTTTTCAACAAAGTGCAGCCCCTCTTAAAAATCTTTTAATAAGTATTATTGTCCAAAACAACTTATCCTTATACTCACAAAAGCTGTATTCTGAAAAAAAAAAAATATATATATATATATAATATATAATATATATATTATATATATATAATTTGTTCACAGCAGTGTCCCTGCCCCGAGCACATGCCCAATTAGGCAAGGGGAAAAAAAAAAAAGTATCCCAGAGAAAGGGAAACCCTCCTGCACTTTTGTGGGAATGCAAGCTGGTGCAGCCACTCTGGAAAACAGCATGGAGGTTCCTCAAAAAGGTGAAAATAGAGCTACCCTATGACCCAGCAACCCCACTACCAGGTATTTACCCTAAAGATACAAACGTAGTGATCCGAAGGGCGACGTGCACCCGAATGTTTACAGCAGCAATGTCTACAATAGCCAAACCATGGAAGGAGCCTAGATGTCCAAGAACAGATGAATGGAGAAAGGAGTGGCATATATATACAATGGATATTATGTAACCATCAAAGGTGAAATCTTGCCATTTGCAACAACATGGATGGAACTAGAGGGTATTATGCTAAGCGAAATAAGTCAATTGGAGAAAGACAATTATCATATGATCTCACTGATCTGAGGAATCTGAGAAACAAGACAGGATCATAGGGAAAGGAAGGAGAAAATGAAACAAGATGAAACCAGAGAGGGAGACTAACCATAAGAGACTCTTAATGTCAGGAAATAAACTAAGTGTTGCTGGACTGGAAGGGGGAGTGAGAGATGGGATAGCTGGATATGGACATTGGAGAGGGTAGGTGCTATGGTGAGTGCTGTGAAGTGTGTAAGACTAATGAATACAGACCTGTACCCCTGAAACAATATATTATATTTTAATAAAAATAATTAAAATATTAAAAAAATAAAATTTCTTGTCATTCGCAATGATGTGCATGGAACTAGAGGGTATTAAGCTAAGTGAAAGAAGTCAATCAGAGAAAGATAATTATCCTATGATCTCTCTCATATGAGGAATTTGAGAGGCAGGGCTGGGGGTTGTGAGGGTTAGGGAGGGAAAAAAATGAACCAAGATGGGATCGTGAGGGAGACAAAGCATGAGAGACTCAATCTCACGAAAGGGGTTGCTGGGGGGTGGAAGGGAGGGAGAGGGTGACTGCGTGATGGACTTTGGGGAGGGTATGTGCTATGGGGAGTGCTGTGAAGTGTGTAAGCCTGATGATTCACAGACCTGTACCCCTGGGGCAAATAATACATTATATGTTAATAATAAAAAAAAATAGAAATTTTTAAATAAGGATCCAGGTTGGACAGGAAGAAATAAAACTGTCTGTTTGCGAATGATGTGATCTGATATATAGAATATCCTAAAAACTCCACCAAAAATGTTAGAATTAACAAACTCAGTAAGTTGCAAAATACAAAATCAACACACAGAAATCAGTTGTATTTCTATACACTAACAACAAAATATCTTAAAAATAAAGGGAAAAAAAAACCAATTCCATGTACAGTAGCATCAGAAACAATAAGATATTCAGGAATAAATTAAATCAAGGAGGTGAAAGCTCTGTATACTGAAATCGAAGGAAATGCAAATAAATGGGAAAGACCTCTTGTGTTCATGGATAGGAAGAATTAAAAGGTTCCCACTACCCACAGTGGTCTATAAATTTAAAGCGATTCTTATCGATAGTTGACAGTTTTTACAGAAATAGAAAAAACAATCTTAAAATTCCTACGAAACCACAAAAGACGCTGAATAGTCAAAGCGATCCATAGAAAGAAGAGCAAAACTAGAAGTATCACAATTCCTAATTTCAAACTATATCACAAGGCTCTGGTAATCAATACAGTATGATATTCACAAAAATGAATACACGGGCCGCTGGAAGAGAATCAAGAGGTTGGAAACAAACGGATGCATATACACCCAAAAGGGTGTTGGATTATAATGCATAATATTCTGCATAAGCACATGCAGAAGAATGAAACCGGACCCCATCTGGCACCATTCACAAAAATTTACACAAAATGAATTAAAGACTTAGAGCATAAAACTTAAAACCATAAAATTCCCAGAAGAAAACACAGGCAAAAAGCTCTTTGACATTGGTCTTGGCCACAATTTTCTGGATGTGACATCAAAACCACAAGCAACAAAAGCAGAAATAAACAAGGGGCAAAATGCCAAACTGAAGAACTTCTGCACAGCAGAGAAAACGATTAAGAAGAGGAAAAGGCAACCTTGGAATGTGAAAAAATGTTTCCATCTATGGGTTAAGAGGTTAATATCCAAACTATATAAGGAACTTATATAACTGAGTAGCAAAATACATGCATATACACATACATATATAATCCAATTAAAATCCAATTAAAAAATAGGCAGAGGACCTGAACAGAAATTCTCCCAGGGGCCCCTGGGTGGCTCAGTCAATTAAGTGTCTGCCTTGGGTTCAAGTCATGATCCCAAGTTCCTGGGATCCAGCCCCATATTAGGCTCCTTGTTCAGTGGGGAGCCTGCTTCTCCCTCTCCTGCTCCCCCTGCTTGTGCGCTCTCTCTATGTGTGTCAAATAAATAAATAAAATTTAAAAAAGAAGTTCTTCCAAAGAATACATGCAAATTGGCAACAAGTACATGAAAAGATGCTCAACATCACTAACCACCAGAGCTATTAAAACCACAATGAGCTATCACTTCACACCTGCCAAAATGGCCACGGCAAAAAGACAAGAGCTAACCAGCTGGGGAAGGCGTGGAGAGAAGGAAACTTGTACAGTGCCAGAGGGAATGCCAGTCCGTACAGCTGCTACGGGAGACAGTATGTATCTGTTGTATATACCCCCAAAATGCGATCAGGATCTCAAAGAGATATGTGCACGCCCATGTTCATTGCAGCATTATTCACAACAGACAACATACGGAAACAACCTAAGTGTCCTTTGACAGGTAAATGAACAGGGAAGATGATACACACACACACACACACACACAGAGTAATGGAATAATATTATTCCAGGAAATAATAATAACAATATATATAATGGAGTATTATAATAGGATGGCTTGATAATGGAATATTATGTTATTTAGCCTTGAGAAAGAAGGAAATCCTGACATCTGTGACAACATGGGTGGACCTTGAGGGCATTAGGCTAAGTGAAATAAGTCAAACCCAGAAAGACAAGCACTGTAGGATACCATTCATCCATGGGCTCTAAAAAGCCAAACTCATAGAAACAGAGTAGAATGGTGGCTGCCAGGGGCTTAGAGGCGTGGGGAAGATGGGGAGATGTTGGTCGACGTGTACAAACCTCCGGTTATAAAATGAATGAGGTCTGGGAATACAAGGTACAGCATGGTGACGATACTTAACACTATTTAATTATTTACCTCAAATTTGCTAAAGAACGGATGTCATCGTTCTCTCCACACACACACACACACGCAGGGAGAGAGAGACAGTTACATGAGGTGACGGAAGGGATAATTAATTATTGTGGTGAATATTAGCAAAATATATATGTTTCAAATCACCACACCACTGACCCTACACTTTCAGAATATTATATGTCAATTATATCTCAGTGAAGCTGGGAAAACAAATGCTCTACTTTGTGAGATTTCAGACGTGTTTAAGACAAAGAAAGAAAAGAGGGTGGGCGGGTGACAGAGTACGAAGCTTGCGGGGACGGGAAATAAAATCAGGGCGACAGGAAGGGCACACATCGTAAGGGTTTCGTAGCCAAGCTAAGGAGCGAGGATTTTACGCGGAATATGCTAGTAAGCCAACTTTCCCCATAAAAGATGTCTTTGATGCTGAGGCATCATCAAGAAAAGTGACAGATTTTTAAGCAGGAACAAAAACAGATTCGTGGGTGGCCAGTCTAGGTCACGCATGTGGGTCATCTCCACCTTTCATTGTCTTTGAGCTCAAAACGGAAAGTAACGTAAATGATTCTCGCCCGTACAAATGTCTGTTGGGTCCGGCGACACGAGAGCAATAATCGCTCTACGGATGCCGGCCGGTTTTGCATCGAGGAGGCAAGTCTGTGTCAGCGTTTCTGATGGACTCTGTATTTGTCTGTTCTTCAGACTCTCCTTTGAACCGGGTGTGCATGATTTGTTCTGCCATGAGTTACTAAGCAAAAAAGAAGGAGCGCCTGAGTGTCTCAGTCAGTTAAGTGTCTGTCGTGACTTCAGCTCAGGTCATGAGCTCAAGGTCATGAGCTCAGGCCCTGCATCCACTGGGGGTGGAGCCTGCTTGAGATGCTCTCTCTCCACCTCCCTCTGCCCCTTCCCCTCAGCACTGCATGCTTGCTCACTCGCTGTCTCTCAAAAAAATAACCTGCAACCCCTAAAGCATCCTATAAACCGATTTTTGTTAAGCGTATGAACTGCGGAGCAAAGACACAATAATTCCACAACACTCCCTTTTACAGAAGATGCTTTGTGCCTACAGACCCCTACTCAATCTTTTCTCGCTGTCCACACCTGCGATCACACACCCCGCACCTCCCCTCCCTCCCTCTCCTGAGGGACTTAGCAGCGTACATGAAAAACACGAGAACAAATGCGTGCAAACTACCAGAAGGCACTGTCTATGGCAGAAGGACATGCAGAAGGCTGTTGACAAACACGCGAGCTTCCTTCTCAGTTTTCAGAGGAAAACAAAAAATAACGTGATGCATAAAAGATGCTTGTATGTTTAGATAACCAGAAACCACCCCCGCTGCCTTTGCTCTCACCTGACTTTGTGTCTCTTGGCTCAGGGGTCTTTCCTGACCAGCCTCTGCAACATGTCAATGACCCCGCTGAGATCGGATGATTTTCCAGTTCTGTCTTTCCAGAGGTGACTTCACAAGCACCTTGACGTGCCGCAGATGTTGGGTTGAGCCCACGGGGACATTAAAACTCCCATGACAACATTTTAGTGTTTTCCAGATGGGATGTCTTTGCTAGAATTTCTGAAAACAGCTATCTATGGAGTGTAGGTATATTCAGGCTTCTAAGGAAATGCAGACCATAATTTATTCAAACTATGATAAGAATCATGATATGTAGCAAAGATACGGTAGAATCATTGTCTTTGGGTTTTTTCAAGACTTTCTCCCGAATCAGGTCAGCATCAGCTGGTGCTGTGAGATCTTAGCACCTTTGATTTTTACCTTTCTTGCACTCTGCTCCCAACCCAAGCTGTAATGCTGAATTGGATTTATGATAATATTCTCTTTTTTTTATGAGAACATGGGTATTTACATGAAAATTTCTGTATTCTCTTCCATCAAAAGACATGCAACAATTCCTGGGTATTGGATAATTTCTGTATTAAGGTAATTTGTTACAATTTTTTTATTACCTGCTGGAAGCTCAGAGCCAAATTTGTACCTCGGCTCCAAATTTGTGTAAGTGTATCAGTCAATAATAATAATTGAGTAAGTGTATATAAATCAATATGTTCTAGGGCTTTTTTCTTTTTTTTCTTTCTGGCTGAGACGTTCTGGTTTTGCTACCTTGTATTTTTCTCCACCCCACAACCTTATAACTTTTCTGCAATGTGGCAGTGTCTAAGGAAAAGAAGCAGGGAGGCATAATTAAAATATTAGATAAACTAACAAACCACTAGTCTTATTAAGTAATGACCCCATTTCTGCTTGCATTACACAATCCTGCAAAACACGATATAATCTAAAATATCAACTAATATTATTTTAAATATTAAATAGTATTTAAATAAAAACTTCAGGTGGATTTTTTAATGATGGAAGTACACATGCTAGCAGCACATATGCAACACTTTTTTCCCTAAATATTTGACTTTTCAGACTAAATTAGATAGCTTATGTGTGTAAAATAATGAGTAAGTTATATGCTGGGAAATGTATTAAGAAGGACTCTTGATGGCAAGTAACAGAAATCCAGCTTAAAGTGACCAAAGCAATATGACTGGAATGCATGGGCTCATGTATAAGAATTAGTCAGCTTCAGGCATGGTTGTATCCAGGGACTTAAATTTTGTCATCAGGTATCATCTATCACAAGGTTCTGCTTTTCTTATATTGGCTTCATTCACAAGAATGCTCTTTCTGTCTGGAATTAATCAGTTTGCCAGCAATTCCAGGTTTATGTCCCACCCAGTAGTTTAACAACCCCACTCTCAAACACCGACAACTAGTGTTAGAATATATTTGTGGAATTCTCATAAATTAATGTAACTCTATCTGAGAAGGCAATGACTGTATTGTCATTAAGTATTGTCTTATGGTTGCTGAATGAATATAATTCACCAGATCAACAGACCAGAAGAAATGCATCCATAATGCACTTTCCAAACTAGAAGTCTTGATAGACGAGAGGCTGCTTTTGGAAAGTTTACAGTTTCTGCTGAAGTCCTGCACAGATGAGATAGGACTTCTTTTTTCTTTAATTCCGTTTCACTTAACCTCCAGACACTTGGCTGCTTCTCCAACATCAATGCTTTTGTTGTCCCTACACTTTCGGTTTCAAGTCACTGAGCCAAAGCCCATGATAAATGACTGTTCCATGACTTCCTGACTTCAATTTTTCGCTGATAAACGATACTAGGATTTATGGTTAATATACCTAAAATATTACAGGAAAGCACAACAACACAAGTAGGGCCAACGAGTTCTGACAAGAAAAGGTGAAACAATTGGGCCAGCTCATTGGGTCTTGGCTGGGAGGTATTTGGCTCTGCGTGGAAACTGGAATGGCCAGGCTAAATCAGGGCAATCGTAGGGATGCATTTATAACAGCAAGATCGGTTTCAACTCACAGAAGGAAATCTGCAAATGCACACTGCCCGGGACAACTATGTATACTTTACATTCTTACTAGGTACCTATGGAAGGGGGAAAAAAACCAAGATTTCTCTCTATGTATTATAACTATCTATATGGATTCTACTTTTTTCTTGGCACTGATGTTAAAATGGCAGGTTAGAGGGAGTGAGGAAAAGGCTCTGTAACCATTTATTCGCTAAATGTGGACCACATCTCCCAAAGCTGATCAGGCCTGCATGTTATTAAGACCCCCGCCCCCAGTGAAAAATATTCGTACTCTGGAAAATGTGAAGAGAGAGGAAGAGAAAGGAGAGAGGATGCAAAGATGAGACAGAGTTGGCAGAACTGCTGGGTGTTTCTCAAAAACAGGGGAGTGGAGGTGAAGCCAGCACGGCGGCATGGAGCTGGCACGGCGCTGGCATTTGGGGGACACTTGCTCCGTCCTCAGCTTTGTAAGCTTGACCTCACTGGATCCTCATGGCAACCGGGGACAGATGTTGCTGGCATCTCGTGTCACATCCCCTTGGCTTCTGATTTCACAGGCAGCTGCAATGGCCCGTTCTGCTCAGGCCCAGGTTCACCTTGCTCCAAGAGACCAACCTTCAGCACACCGCAGTTTTTCCTTCTGCCCCTTGGGAGCATGCTCATCTCAGTGCAAGCCACTGCAAAAGACTGGACACTACTCGACACATCCTTCGACCCATGGGGACCCTGCCTCCTGTCCTTCCAGTGGACAGTTCTGGGAGCTGTTGCCTAGACTTCCCAGGAGGTCCTGGATCAAAGACCCTTGTAATGACTCTTCTTACTCTTCTGCCTATTTTCCCACCACCTCATTTCCAATACCAAGGGTCCACTCCCACATAAACCACCTTCACCCAAGTCCTTGTCTCAGGCTCTGCTTTCAAGGCAATCTAAGCAATGTCATAATTTTATTTCAGTCCCCACTTTAGAGCTAGAAACACTGAGGCTCAGAGAAATCCAGTCCAATTGTTACAAAGCTGGTAGGGAACCCACCCAAGTTTTAAGCTTCGATCCAGGAGAAATCAAACACTCTGTGTTCCCCTCTGCCTAAGGCTGCCCTCCTGAAACACAGTGGCGCTGTGCTTCCACATCTTCCACTTCCTCTAGTGAGTCATCAAAAAAGATGGTAATTCGTCAGGTCCCCGTGCTACAACATGCCTTGTCTATATCTTTGAGGAGCTTTGTGAGAATCTGCTATGTTGTTGGAAAATCCAGTTTCATGTTGTGTTCTAGAGAGCTAATGATGCCAGGAAATTCAGACCCATTGAGTCAACCAATATTTGTCCAGAACTCACAATATGTGCCACAGAGCAAACTGCTCAGAGGAATCATCAATGAATCATCAATGGAAAGTGTCCCCCACCTCAAGGTGATTGCAACAAGGGAAGAGACATATGTATATCAACACCACCAAGTGCTGCATGGATACGACAGGTACCACCAGCAACTAACCCAGCTCAAGACAGCTGGAGGTGAGGGGGGCGAGGTCATCAGGAAAGGTTTCTAAAGCAGCATTTCTCGAACTCTGCCATATATTCAAAGCACCTGGTGATCCCATGAAAATGCAGATTCTGATACACTAAGTCTGGGCCAGGCCCTGAGCTTCTGCTTTTCTAACAAGCTCCCTGGCGATGCTAGGGCTGTTGCTTTTGAAACTGAACCGCACGTAGAGTAGTGAGGTTTCGAGACTGCGTCTCTAACAGTTGATTCTGTTCTCCCAAGAAAACACAGCTCATCTTGGTTTTTAGGAAGAGCCACCCTATGATCAAAAACACTGGGCAGAATGAGATGAAGATCTATGAGAACGTAATTCAAACAGGTCATGATTGAGTACTGGCTTGGAAATAAATGTACAGGGAAGAGAGAAGAAACCTAAATACAATTCTCATGCTAAACACTTCTTTACAATAAAGAAACACTAAGGGGCTCCTGGGTAGTTCAGTGGGTTAAAGCCTCTGCCTTCGGCTCAGGTCATGATCTCAGGGTCCTGGGATCGAGCCCCGCATCGGGCTCTCTGCTCAGCAGGGAGCCTGCTTCCTCCTCTCTCTGCCTGCCTCTCTGCTTATTTGTGATCTCTGTCTGTCAAATAAATAAATAAATCTTTATAAAAAGAAAGAAAGAAAGAAAGAAAGAAAGACTAATTCAGAGGGGCATGAATTGCATTGCTACTTTGTTTACAGTGGTATCTCAAATGGATTTGCAAGTGGAAAGCTTCCCAGAGTAGTTACCAAACTGTAAGTTCCGATAAGTCCCAAGACCATGTATGTTTTGTTCCCTGCCTGATGTCAAACACAGGGTTCTAGCTCCATGAATACTGATAATTAAAAGAATAATAGTACTTATTTATTTTTAGAGCTGACTATGTATTAGCTCTCTATATAGTATATCATTTAATCCACACAATAACCCTATTGGTTAGATACTATAATTATCCTCATTCTACAAATGAAGAAATGGAAGCTCACATAGAGGCAGATTGCAGCTCAGTAACTAGCCTGTCTAAATAAATGGTAGACCCAGGCAACCAGCTTTTAATCCAGGCAATTAGACTCAAGAGTATATGCTAGTGTTCAAAGACCTTTAAAAGGGATGTCATTGTGACACACAATGAATAAATGAACACGTGTCAAAGATTTTATTTAACTTGTTAAGGAGTCAGTAGTTCTCACAATGGTTCAGAAACAAAGTACTACATATTTACAGTCAGATAAGGACAGAAGAAATGAACTTATAAATGGTTGCAAAGCTAGCAAAACCAGTCAATATCTATAGAGCAATAATCAACGGTATTCTACCAAACACAACTTGTACTTCTATGGACAGAAACCATTTCCATTGCCATCAGCTTTCTTGCAGAGTTGAGGAGTTGACTACACATGGCAGACAAAGGCAGGGAACCTGAACAGATGAGCTTGTTGGGACACCCACTAAATTTCAGGCTTTTACAGTTTTCCTTACACTAGCGATCGGATTGCTAAAGAAGAGAATATAAAACAAAGTGGCCAATATTAAGAAGACGGAGCTCAGAATTCCGGAACCTTCTCAATCTCTAAGACTGTTTCCAGCACGTGCTGAAGCAGGACTCTGCCTCCTGAGATCTCCATAGACACCAACTAATGGTGTTCTGTTAATTCAGAAAGTGAATGGCCAAATGCCCTGAGCTATAAGCTCTCTACTCCAGGGATGGGGTCTAAGGAAACGGTAAATGCGGTGACGGAAAAACTGTGTGTAATTGGCAACTTACGAATATTTTTGTCCCCAATATTAATTAGTGGCAAATTTCTAATTGTTTTTGGTGGCACACTTTGCTCACGATGAAACTCCCAAATTGACTTACATCTTTCAGTTTCATTTACTTTTTATTATTTATTTATTTATTTATTTTAAAAGATTTTATCTATTTATTTGACAGAGAGAGAGACAGTGAGAGAGGGATCCCAAGCAGGGGGAGTGGGAGTAGGAGAAGCAGGCTGTCCGATGAGCAGGAGCCCAATGCAGGGTTGAATCTCAAGACCCTGGGATCATGACCTAAGCCAAAAGCAGGTGCTTAACGACTGAGCCACCCAGGGGCTCCTCCATTTACTTTTTAAATCTCGTTAGAATACAAACAACCTGGTACGATATGCCTCTGAAGGTCAGGGTTTGATGCTGTCCAAATGGACTTACCTGCGTTATGGTTTTGGCAAGAGGTCTTCCGAATTAAAGGCCATAATACAACACTATCCCTTGGAATGCCTCTGTTTCCCTGACCCACTTAAAGATACAAGCAAACTGAGCTATTAGAAGCAGCACCTTCATTCCTCTAAGGCCCCACAGAGAACAGCTTTCTTTCCATGAAGGTGTTACTTTACACACACACACCCCAAAATCATAGTTCATATCCGTCAGGTACTTGCAGACCACTGGCCTCTCAAGATTAGAACAAAACAATGTGGGTGGCTTTCAACCTTCCCAGACATGGCTTCGTAGTGTTTCCCATTAAGCATCCTGTCACTGGACACAGTTGTTAGATTTTGTAATTAGTATGTTAAAATGCCTAACTAGGTGACAAATTACCCAGCTCGAACCCTCTTCATTTACAACCCATATTAACTACTTAACCACAAACAGATGCAGCAGGATTCGGTGGGGACAGCTAAATACTGTCCCCATACAAGCTTTCAGATGATATTTGCACGGCCCAATTGAAAGGAATTATCTTCAATATTAACACTGAAACTATGAGATATTTGTCAACACAAATGCTAGTCTATACTGTCTTGGAATTTACAAACGGTAACAATTGAGTCACTAAGATGTATGACAAAAATTAATACCTTAAAGGGTAGAAACTAAGGAGAAAATATTTCAAAATTCTAGATCAGGCTAAGGAAACGATCATAGACTAACAGAGATCTTCTAGTCTAGGCATTGTTTCGTAGAAGACTGTATTTATTTATTTATTTATTTGAGAGAGCGCGAGAGAGAGCATGAGTGGAGGGGAAGAGACTGGGAGAGACACGAGCAGACTCCATGCTAAGCACAGAGGCTGACACAGGGCTCAATCCATGACCCTGAGATCATGACCTGAGCCGGAATCCAGAGTCGGATGCCCAACTGCTTCAGCCACCCAGGCGCTCCTACTCTAGTCATTATTTTGATGCATAATTTCCTTTATAGCGGCTTCCCAGTTCAGTTAGGAGATTGGGAATAGGAAGTATTACATGTCCGGCTGTGCATAATAGGAATTGGGAAGGAGAGTTAACTTGTACGTAAGTTGGGAAAGTTTAATATGTCCTGTGACACACAGTGGTATGGATCCGTCTCCTACGTAGCTCCCAGAACCTTTAAGATGCTAACGGGTCATACAAATCTCAAAAAAAGGACCAAGATATCAAGTATGGCCCAGTCTAGTTTGGTCTGTGAAACTTTTGTTGGGGTCACTCATTAACTTCCTTCCACTGGAATCTGTGTTCTTTGAAACACATCTGAGGCAATGATCTCTCAGTGTGCCCAGGAAGAGGAAACAAGTAAGGGGGCAGCGGGGTGGCTCAGCTGATTAACCATTCGCTTCTTGGTTTTTGCTCAGGTCATGATCTCAGGGTTGTGAGATCAAGCCCTGAATCGGGCTTCGTGCTGGCATGGGGCCTGCTTAAGATTCTCTCTCTCCCTCTATCTCTACCTCTTCCCTGCCTCCCGATAGCTTCCTTTCTAAAAAAAAAAAAAAAAAAGTGGGGAGGTGGGTAGGCAGGGGGAACAGACAGAAAAGGATTGTTAAGGTCTGATACATGGTTAAATGTCACAGAATATCTCCAAAGTGCTCTCCGAAAAGAGACTGTAATTTTATGTTCCCACCACGAAGGTGTTAGGGTACCACTGCCCAAACCCTCACCGTCACAACACTTGTGAGTCTCCCAAGAAAATAAACTGAGCAGCCCCACATTTCAACCTACCATGTTCACATTCCTTTTATTTTTCTCAGCTCATCAGGCAAATCTACCTTTCACTGGAATAAACATGACAATTAAAAACTAACCTAGCTACCTGATGAACTGCTGCTCAGGCGTCTTTCTGACAAGAACAGACTAACAGAACTCATCTGGGAAGAAAGAGAAGGTAGGTTCTTAGCACTGATAAGTTGGGCTCTACTGGCTTGAAGAAATGGAGAATTTATTCCCTGCTCCATGATGGTGTTGTCTAAGCAGGCAAACTCTAATTTGGCTTTCAGGCAAAGGTAACCATACCAAATTGGGATCATATTTAGGTGCTGTTTTATATTTAGTTCCTACCAGCCTATTATTTAAAAACATAATAAAATATAATATATGTAAAATAGCCACACATTCTTTGCTGCAACTCCCCTCTAGATAAGGGCTCTATGTCTCCACCCTCTTGAATATGGCCAGCCTCGGGATTTGCTTTAACTCGCAAGATACAGCTGGCCTGCAATTGTCTGACTTGCCAGCCTGAGCTCCAAGAAGACTCACAGTTTCTGCTCTCATTTTCTTGGAATACCGTTGCCATTTGAAGAAGTCCACAAAAGCCTGTAGGAGAGGCAAAAAAGATGGGACTGGAGGAGCCCTGGCTAAGTGCCAGGATGTGAATGAGACCACACGAAGCAGATAGCCCCCAGCTGACCCGCCAGCTAAATGCAAAAGCCTCAGTGAGCCAAGTCAACACTGAGTCAAACAGAGAAGAACCATTCCAGCTGAGTCCAGCCTTAATTGCTGGCCCACAGAATAGAGAGGGGGAAAATTGCTATTTTAAGTGTTGGGGTGGTTTATCATATAGCAAATATATATCTCATATAGCAAAAGCTAACTGTTAAAATTTTAATTAAATTTCAATATAATCCTACTACAAGTTTTCCTACCCGAAGTTTCAAATATCAGTCTATTACTATAGAAATGTTTCTAAATTTCCAACTGATAATTGTGAATTTTGATTCTGCAACTGATTTTTCTCATTTATTTGTAAAACAATTCTCATTCCAATAAAAATGTAAGCCACTGAGTTGAGTCCAGACTGGTGTAAAACATTAATTTTTCCCTCTAAGTTTCAGTGAGGACAATTCACGTGGAATTTTCATTTAATTCCTAGGTCACTGGAATGCAATTTCTTTCAGGATAGGGACTTTCGCCCATTCTCTCTATTGCCATAACCCAAGGACCTAGAACAACAGTGCTTGGTGCAAAATAAGAACTTAATACTTCTTAAATAAATGTGACAATTGTATTAATACTTAAATAAATGCCAGGAAATTATCATTTCACAACATATCCAGTCAATTTTTTTGTCTGGATAGTGATAAAATGATATTCGACTTATAAAAGCAAACTTATTAGCTTCATATGAGAGAGCGATTATAAGTTCTTCTACAGATAGTTACACAGCTAATAACCTGAGGAGTGGGGTGTAATTAAGGCCTATCACTCTGAGGAGAAAAGCAAGTATCTCTTTCTACCTCTGCATCTATCTTGGCATCTCTGTATCAGTCGTAGTCATTAAAACCTTACCGTCCATTAGCTCACTAAAAATCACAGGGTACAAGAACAGTGATGTACAGGTGATTCAGGATTCCATATTGCTTTTTTTGTGAAAGCATTTACTTGTCAAAGTGACAAAATACTCAGCAATTACAACAGCGGAATACTTGTTTAAAAAGAAAGCTAAAAGGGTTGGCTTATCATTATTTGCATACTATCACACTCAGAAAACTATTAATATATAAGGAAAAGATGCGATCAACAACGAATGCAGTCATATTCCATTTTCTTACGTGGTGTCATGGCAGCTGTTGTTACAGTAAGCACGAAGCCAAAACCAATTATTTTAGGTTACATATATGTTTGCATTGTTTTAGGGATATCTGGTAGGATTATTTCTTGAGAAACGAAAGTTTGGAATTTTCCATTTTAATTGCTAATGTCAATTACCATCCCTGAAGGATGTATTAACTAGAGAGTATCACACAGCCATGAAAGAGATTGAGCAAGAGCCACACTCAATGTGGACAAAGACACACTTCCATGTGCAAAAGGAAGCCATAAAACATGATGAGGAGCATATTACAATTATTGTAAAAAATTTAAAAGCTAATAATTATAAGGGGAAAAAAGAAAGTGCATACACCAAATTACTGGTGATGATTTCCTTTGGAAGTTATTTATAGTGGACAGACATATTCCACATTATGAAGCTTAGCAATATTTGAATTTCTTCTTACACACATGCATTTTTATTCCAATAGCTGTGTTTACCTTTTCAATATTTTTCATCTCTAAAATATCTGCCTCTTATTTTTTTAAAGATTGATTTATTTTTGAGAGATTGAGCACAAGCCCATGCAAGTGGGCCTACGGGGAGAGGGAGAGAGAGAATCTCAAGCAGACTCCCTGCTGTGCAGATCCTGATGCAGGGCTCGATCTCACAACCAAGAAATCACAACCGGAGCTGAAATCAAGAGTCAGGAGGCTTAAATGACTGAGCTGTCCAGGCGCCCCTTATTTAGTAATCTACTTGTTTCTGCTATGATGCTTTCAACAAATTGCAAAGACCCTACCAACAATTTCTTAAATAAGAGAAAACATCCGACCAATTTTCCATTCGTCCTCTCCATCTGTCATTTATTTCAGTAAGAACAAATTTGTGGCCAGGTGGTTTGAGGGTTTGTTTGTAGTAGAAGGTGAACCAAACATGTTTTCAGGCACCCATGATCTCTCCCTCCTTCCCCTCTGAGTTTTGGATTTTTAGCTTCATTCATACAAGGTGGCGGCCATAACTCAAAGTTTTAAGAACTCATATGAGTAGGTTCAAAGTGGAGTGTACAAGTGGACAATAATTGAACTACCCTCATGTTTATTTTTCCTCGTGTCAAGGAAGAAAATATTTTTCAGAAGCCCTTTACATGCCGAGCCTGTGACTGACATCTGAACCCACCACCCACAAAGGGGACAAATTTCCACACCTTGATTCATTCCCCAATGCTAGAGGAATCAGCACTGAAAAAGGAAACTGCCTGCATTCTTCTCATTTCAAGAAGGTAATTCCCTCCTTTGTTTATTGGATGGTTTTAAACACATTCACATTCACTAAGCCCTTCTGAGTTATTTCTATTTCCTCACTTGTGAGTTCTGCCACTGTGTGGAATGGCTAAGTGTCTCTAATGCGGGTATATTTTCTCAGGTTCCCTGTGATGTTTATTTGAGAATTTCTCTCCCTGACCTAATAATTCTTTCCAGAAGCTTCATATCTCCTTAATCCTTTTGATTGTTCTGGTTGCTGTCCTCACCACCGTCTCTATAGTAATTCATTTCCTTTCCTTAGTTAGAAAGTACAAAATCCTTGGCTTAACCCCGCATGGGTCTAATGCCAAGGTGCTTTCTACTATGTGTGGCTCGTTCCTGTAAGAACAGTTTCAGAAATGAGGTAAAGGTGAGGGTTAAGTTGCCCTGGGTAGGAAGGAATAAAAGGCAGGAACATGGACAAATGAGTATGGTTGTCAGCACTACACTCAGTGAGTGACACACAGTTATGCCTTCAGAAATGGTGGCTTCAGCTATGATGATGTGGCAAGAGGGAGTACCTGTGGTCTGTATACCCTTCCCTGGGCTGGCACACACCAAAGCTCTATTTAAGTATTTAAATCCGCAAACGATGAATCATAGAATATTACATCAAAAACTAATGATGTACTGTATGGAGACTTACATAATAAAAAAAAAAGTGAAGAAAATACAACTGAAATATAAATAAATAAATAAATAAATAAATAAATAAATAAATAAATCCTAGCACTTGGAAAATTCTTTTTTTTTTTTTAATGACATTTTTTGACATTAGAAAAATAAAACAGAGGGTGTCTGAATAGTTCAGTTGGTTAGGTACCTGACTCTTGGTTTAAGCTCAGGTCATGATCTCAGGGTCCTGGGATCAAGCCCCGTTTTGGGCTCTGCACTCGGCACAGAATCTACCTGAGGGTCTCTCTTCTCTCTCCCTGTGCCCCTCCCCCTGCTCACATGTGCTCTCTCCATCTCTCCTCCTCCTCTCTCTCTCTCACATAAATAAATAAGTCCATAAAAAATAAAGTGAAAAGGATGCAATCTTACCAAGGTAAAGTAGTGCTTTCCAAATATCTGCACATTATGGTACACACAGAAGGCGATAATTTGGGGTAAAATGTAGGGGATTCTGCGTCCTGCATGGGGCTTCTGTGGCTGGTATTGAGCACCCCAAGGACCCCAGCCACCCTAGATCTTTCCCAGTCCCCACAAGAGCGATTTGTCTTCCATAGGACACTAGCTGGAAAGTTCTAGTATGTATTTGAGTTTCGAATCCTGGCTCCTCTGTTCCCTTTTGTATCTCATTTCTCTTGACAGAGAAAAACAGCCTTCATCCACCAGAGGTCATCATTCTGGTACGACTTCAGACCCTTATGGCAACACAAATTAGATCTTCCTTTTAGATTTTAAAAAACACTTAACTGTTTAATTTGCCTGTGTCATTTTTCAGCTCTGGCCTCCTTCTGTAAGCTGCCCCTTGACTTTCTAAAGCTAGTTTTCCTTAAAACCAGCTGTATGACTGTAATAGGAACATCAGCACTAGAGTAACCCATCTCCTGGTCCATGGGTCCAGGGTTAGGCTTTTGATCCAGAATCCACCAACCAGAGACCTTCTTGGGAAAGCAAGAACTAGAACTAAGAAAAAGAAACCGGGCACATGTTCTAGACCAGAAGCTCTAAAGCCAGAGAAGTTCCCAGAGGCCAACGTGGAAAATGTCAAAGTGTTAACAAAGGGCAAAGGGCGGGGGGGGGGGGCGGGACATCAAGAGAAGACTAAAGCTGATGCGCCAGATGTACAAAGAGATGGAGGACAGAAGAACAAGACAATGGCGCCCAGGGCATCTGTATCTCTGAGTCCACTGACCCCTAATCCAAAGCCACATCCCTATCCTAAGATCAGGGGAGATAAGTCAGAATCCTTAATGATAAACTCCTCTTTTCACTCAAACTTACATGTGATACTTTCTGTCACTTACAACCAAAAGAGATACCAAAGCTTCTGCAAATCTCAGAACCATTATCCTCTATTAAATACATCTGTACGTCAGAGACTCCGTTTCTCGTTATAGAGAAACAGCAGCCACCATCTACTTGAGTCGATATATTTTAAGCAGGACTTGAGAACTCCATAGCAATACAAATTAATTCTTCTTGGGAGATATATTCAGTGTGAGAGAGAGACTCACAGCCATCTTGGGGCCTTCATAAAAATCAACCGCCACATAGCCTGTTACTTTCCGAAATTCAGGCCACATTAGAATGTCTCAATTTAACAAATGAAAAATCGGGGGATGGATGATAAGTTATTTCATGAGTGTGTGTGTGTGTGTGTGTGTGTGTGTGAGAGAGAGAGAGACAGAGACAGAGACAGAGACAAAGAGACAGAGACAGAGTGGGGAGGTAAGGGATGGGGGAAAGATGGGAAGTTCAATGCAACGTTCAGCTCATTGATTCCATGGATGATGGTGCCAAGGCCAGAGATGAAACAGTTTTAAGGAAGGTCAAGAGAAAACAGGGGTAGAAAAGGCTGATTTTATTCACTTACTCAGGATATGTTCACTGAGGGCCTTCCTCATCTCGGAGACTATACTATACCCTTTGTATATACATATCCTCTTTTTCAACAAATATCGTGGACCGCTTTTCACATGTAGGATGACCATATGAGTTTCCTTGCAAAATAAAAGTCTTGGAAGATGGAACCCCAAAGGTATGATAAGGAGGAGGAAGAAGAGGAGGAGAAGAATTTGTAAGAGTTATAAGAGTTACTGTATATTCAGGGCATATCATAAGAGCTCTCCAAACCTTCATGAACACCTGAAGCTTGAAAAGAAAGGTTTCCATGTTTAGAGGCCCTACCCGAATTTCTCTGCTGCCCTCATAAAAGATGGGTGGCATAACGAGTTAAGAACATGGGGTGTTGGTTATAGTTATTTACAGTTTACAGTTATTTATAATCATTTATTGGCTAGGTGCACTTGGGATAGTTCCTTGACTCCTCTGTGCCTCAGTTTCCTCATCTGCAAAACAGAGATAGAGAGAAATACAGCTGACCACAAAGAATGGAATGAGGTCCTTCATACAAAGCCATTAAAATGCTGCCAATATTATCACTGGCATTTGTGTAATACATACTAATTATTCAGCGTTGTTGATGTTACTATGACAAATACTCAGTGCTAGGTATGGTGCCAATTATTTCACATATACCATTTCATTTAATCTCAACAGTCTGAGAGCGGAGAGGGTACCATCCTTACCTGAGACACTGACTTGCCTGGCAACACACAGCTGCCAACTGCAGAGCAGAGATACAAACCCAGATCGTTTTAAACCCAAAGAAAATAAACTTCTCCCACACAAACACATTAATCACAGAAACGGCCAATGCTGAGGAAAAAAAAAAAAAAAAAACAAGAAGCAAAAGATTGCTCTAGAACCTGTGTGGATATCCAAATCACCCAGGATATTTAATTTATGAATTCCTAACCCTCATGCAGATACCTGATTGGGACATAATGAATTAGGTGCAGAAATGTACAATTTGCACAAGCATCCTGAGTTTTATTGAAGGCTGGTTTGCAATTTGCTTGATCCAGATTCAGATCTGAGGTTGGCCTGGTCCCTCAGGCTTCTTGGAGGTAGCAGGGCCAACCTCCCGTCTGAAAGGTGGAAGGACCTAGAGAATGGATGGGTGGAATATTTCAGGCGGGACCAATCATCTGAATAAAGAAAGGTGAGGGATAGAAATGCATGCCGTAGACCAGGGAGAAGGGAGGGGGTCTTCCCTGGCTGCAGTTGTAAGAAGCAAACAGAAATCAAGCTGGAAGGCGAGGCAGAGGTCAAACTGGAAGAGTCTGTGCTATATTAAGGTGCATCCAGTATGATAATCACACTCAGCTTTTGGGCAGGCATTTCCATACTGGGACTTGAATCATGGACCTCTTGTGATAATACCTTCTTAAGTGGTCCTCTCACTTGGCCTCTTGATTCTCTGTGTCCCTTCCCCCAATAGTAGCAGTAAAGTCAATTTAAATAAAATAAGCCAAATTCTGGGACACCTGGGGGGCTCAGTGGGTTAAGCCTCTGCCTTCGGCTCAGGTCATGACCCCAGGGTCCTAGGATCGAGTCCTACATCAGGCTCCTTCCTCGGCGGGTTGCCTGCTTCTCCTCTGCTTATGTGTATGCCTGCGCGTGCTGGCTCTCTCTCTTTCTCTCTCTCTCTCTCTCTCTCTGACAAACAAGTAAATAAAATCTTTAAAAGATAATAATAACATAAATAGATAAATAAATAAATACATGAGCCAAATCCTATCACTGCCCTGTAATGGCTTCCCATTGCCTTAGGAACAAAATCCAAACTCTCCACTGCAGTCTCTACACCCAGATTCCTCCTCTCCCACTAGTCATCATCTCTCAACACCCTCCCCCATCAAGAGGCTCCAATCTTTGGCCTGATCTTTCTCTTCCTTCAACTCCAGTCCTGCCCATGGTGCAAAGCCTTTCCCCAACCATTCCCTTCTCTTGCAGAGCTCTTCAGTTACTCCATCAGTCGACACTGAGCGGAAATGCCGCGTCCTCAGAGAGTGGATTACCCACCCACCTAATTTATTATGATTATTAATAATCAATTATCTGTTTATTCAATTAATAAATCTAATAATAGTGATTGATTTAATTATTGATTTATTAATTTGTAAATAATGACTTACTGATAAAATTTATTAATAAAGTTTAATTTATAATTTATAGTCAACTTATTATGATTATTAATAATCAATTATCTGTTTATTCAATTAATAAATCTAATAATAGTGATTGATTTAATTATTGATTTATTAATTTATAAATAATGACTTACTGATAAAATTTATTAATAAAGCTTTTTATTTCCAAAGCTTTTATTTTGCAGGGAAACTCATAGCTCACACACCTCCCATACCTTCTTCTTTTTTTTTTTAATTTAAATTTTTTTATTTTTTATAAGCATATATTTTTATCCCCAGGGTTACAGGTCTGTGAATCGCCAGGTTTACACACTTCACACCTCCCATACCTTCTTAATCACACACCTGCTTTCTCCCTTCAGAGCATGTGCCACTACCTGCCATTATCTTGTTTCTCTGTTTTGTACTCACCCCACACTAACATGAAAGAGCCATGCAGGGAGGAGCCTTGAATAGCTCACTCAGGGCTCTATCCCCAACACCTAGAACAACACGTAAACCCAGCGTATTCAAAGTATCTGTTGTTTGAACACCCAACAGTGGGGACAGCAAGTCCACTGGAGGAATGATGGAGTCTGGGCTTTCAACAATAGGAATTTTCTTATCTCCCAACTGCTACTGTCACTACAATTCTTCCCATGTAGGATCCTTTCTAAAACTGAAGACTCTAATAATTCTGTTTTTGTTATGTTAATGGAACTTAATTAAACAAATGATGTCTAGCTTCCAACGGTCTCTGGCCAGTCTAGTAACCTTTCCCCCACACCCCCGTCCCCGGCAGTTTAAATAGCTCTAAAATATGAGAACGCATTTACCATTATTCTGGCAAAAAGAGTTAATTAACGGCATACTTAATCACACTTTTTGAGTGCTAATACATCAGCGTTGGATGTCATTTTCATTAATATGCTGCAATATTTATGTTTCTTAAGACTGAACGGATGCTGCTAATGGGGTAGACAGGAAGAGATCATTTTCTGGCTGAACAATGTCCATATGATTAACTACTCAGACTGCGGTAAGAAAAAAAAAAAAAAAATGAATGCAGCAACCCTGAAATCCTTTCCGTACAGACAAATGAATGTGTTTTTCACAAAAATGTTGTTACAAATCGAGGCAGCCTCGTGGATGGCAGAGATTTCACCTGTGAATGTCAGATTTACAATGCATCGTGCCGATGCTCTGACACGTTGATAAACAAGCTCAAGTCATGTCATTTGCACTGCATCATCTGTTCATCGGCAGCCCACAGATCATTCTAAAAATTATCCCAACTAGATCCATTATCAGCCTGAAAAGCAGGGCTATCAGTACACCGAGTTCTGACTCCATCTGATTCTGGTTAGTAACCGGTGGGTTTTCCAGACTAGCACGGAGGGGAGGAAGATCTCATTCAGATTCTGATTGGAGGTGCTGACATTTAAATCTGTCCCGAGCTTCACCCTAATTGCAATATTTCTTGGGCTTTATTATGTTTACGTCTCAACTGCATATTTAATCATAGGGATGCAAACAGCACAAGGCCAAGCAGAGAAAAGAACTGGAGTACACTGAGTGTGTCCAAGAGGGACGAACAAAATGCAGAGAAGATAAAAACTTGGAGCCAATAAAGAAAAAAGAGGAAGAAAGAAAGAGACAGAAGGCCAAAGCTGTTTGCTCCCCCTCCCTGTTGTGACTGCTACCATTTCTTCTGCATCGCTTTTTATCAAGAGGATCCTAAAGTAACTTTATACTGAAGCTATGCCTGAATGAAATTAAATTCAGGTAAAAGCCATTTAAGCAAAAGGCCATTTGTTTCATCCATCTTTCCCCAGCAGGCAAATTTACTAAAGTTTATAACCACTTAGAAAAAGAATCTAATTTTTAATGATATTTTTTAAAAAAAAATCCCTTAAACTGCAGGAATCTTATTTCTCAGAACTGAACCTAATCTTCTAAATAGTCCCAAGTCTAGAGTAGACATGAGCTGGGACCATAACAAAACAACAACACCAAAAAAACTGAACATGAATGTTTCCTTTAACCCATAATTAAGCCAGACAATTGTGGTTTTCTTCACTTCTGTTTCTTTATTATTTTAACCATTTATTAAGTCCCTACTTTTCTTAGCTTACATTTATTTATTTATTATTTCAGCAGACATTTATGAGGCACTGAATATGGAACAGTGAACAACACAAATTAAAACCTCTACCTTGGAGAGGGAGGACAAGATGGCAAGGTAAGAGGACCCTAAGCTCACCTCCTCCCACAGATATAACTATATAACCCTCGTGTCAGTGTAAATAACCCAGAAAGTGACGCAAAGACTGGCAGAATGAACTCAACTGTTAAAGGTAGAGGAGAGGCCACACACAAGATGGTAGGAAGGGTTGGAGCTGCAGTTTGAGAGCAAAACAGACTGTTGTCTTCTTAGATCAGGAGGGACCCAGGGTCATTGAGAAGGGTGAGAAAGAGCCTATCACACTGGGGATCCCACATGGGGAAGACAGATGACTGTAACATTTGGTTTTGAAACTAGAGGGATCAAATTTCATGAGATCTTACAAACAGGGAGCCTTAAAACCTGAAATTTTAAAAATCAGAGAGCCAGGAAGGCCAGAGGAAGCCAAGTCTCCCCCTTAAAGACACAGCGCAACAAAGAGCCTGCCAAGGTACAGCAGAGGCAGCAGTCTAAAAAATGCTCAAGACATACAGGAGGGGGAGCTATTTATGCATCTCAGAGGTTTCCAGAGGAGCAGGGATCCGAGGAAAACCCCTCCAGGAACAAAAGAGCTGGCAGGCACCATTTCCCTGCCCTGCTCCCCAGGATAAATACAGGACCACCAGTGGGAACAAGTACAGCACTGGCATTCACTATCTAACTAGATGACACCATGTCCCACCCCCTCCAGCAGGTCTGCCTCAGTCCCAGGGCTGCTGCTCTACTCCCCCAGAGGATAAGCGCAAAGCCTGCCCACAGCAGGTCTCCCAACCCACTCATTTTGCAGGGCTTCAGTTCCTGCAGTAGTGGTAGTGGTGGGCCCTGCAGTAGCCCAATGTCCAGCTTCTCAGGACTGTATCTTATCTCTCAGCACTGAACCTAATTGGTTCAGCATTAGGTGAACATTATGGTGCATAGCACTGTCCACCCTAGCTGGACACCAAACACAGCTCACAACAGGCAAAGAGAGCCTGTGCAGTGACTAGACTGAATGAAAAGGTGGCCAGGGCACAACAGCTGGATACACACAACACATATAGGAGACACCCCTGAATTACCAGGTTCTAGTGAAGAGGGAATTGTGCTGCAGAGCAATAAAGACCTCTTCTTCATAAGGCCCTACTTTCAGTAGCAGGAGATGTAGTAGCTGATCTCCCTAACACACAGAAACAGACACAGAGAGTTAGACAAAATGAGGAAACAGAGGAATATGTCCCAATTGAAAAACACAGGGAAAAAACCACAGCAAGATAAAACCAATATAAGTAATAAGTAATATAAAAATATATATAAAATATATAAAAAATAAGTAATATAAAAAATATAAGTAATAAGCTTGATAATTTAAAGTAACAATCATAAGATTTTCACTGAACTTGAACAAAGAGTGGAGGACATTACTGAGATCCTTAACTAAGAGGTATAAAACATTAAAAATAACCAATTAGAGAAGAAGAACACAGTACATGAAATTAAAAATACACTTGGGGGGAAAAAACAACAGGCTAGATGAAGCAGAGGAATGAATTAGTAACTTGGAGGACAGAGTACTGGAAAGCAATCAAGCCAAACAGGTAAGAGAAAAAAAATTATACAAAATGAGATTACACTTAGGGAACTCAGCAACTCCATCAGGTGTAATAACATTCACATTACAGGGATCCTAGAAGGAGGAGGAGGAAGAAGAGGAAGACGAGGAGGAGGAGAGGAGAAAATCTATGGAAAGAAATAATAGCTGAAAACTTTCCTAATCTGTGGAAGGAAACAGACATTCAGATCCAGGAGGCACAGAGAGTCCAGTATTAGACATACAAAAAAAATAAAGAGAAAGGAAATCCAAGTTTATCACTAAAGAAAGCCAGCAAGCTGTAAGAGAGCAAGAGAAGAAATGAAAAGAGAAGAACTACAAAAACAACCACAAAACAAGTAACAAAATGGCAACAAATACATACTAACCATTAACCAGTAAATGGACTAAAAGCTCCAATCAAAAGACAAAGGATGACAGAAGGCATAAAAAAGTAAGAACCATCTATGTGCTTCCTACAGAGCCTCAATTCAGACCTAAAGACATCATTGAAAATGAGGGAATGGGGAATCATTTATCATGCAAATAGATGTCAAAATAAAGTGAGAGTAGCAATACTTATATCAAACAAAATTGACTTTAAAACAAAGACTGTAACAAGAGACAAAGAAAGACACTATATAATTAAAAGAATGGATGATCCAATAAGAAGATATAACACACGTAAATATTTATGCACCCAACATGGGAGCACTCAAATACATAAAACAGTTAATAACAAACATAAAGGAACTAATTGATAATAATACAATAATATCAGGGGACTTTAACACCCTACTTAGATCAGAGGACAGATTATCCAAGAGAATCAACAAGGAAACAGTGGCTTTGAATGACACATTGGACCAGATGGATCTCACAGATAAATTTAGAACATTCCACCCTAAAACAGAATACCCATTATTTTCAAGTGCACATGCAACAGTCTCCAGAAGAGATCACATATTAGGCCATAAAACAAGTCTCAACAATTCAAAAAGATCACAGTCGCACCAGGCAGCTTTTCTGACTACAACGCTATGAAACTAGAAGTCAACCAGAAGAAAACATCTGGAAAGACCATAAATACATGGAGGTTAAATAACATGCTACTGAACAATGAATGGTCAACTAAGAAATCAAAGTAGACATCAAAAATGACATAGAGACAAATAAAAATGAAAACACAATGGTCCAAAACCTTTGGGAGCCAGAAAAAGCTGTTCTAAGAGGGAAGTTTATAGCAATACAGGCTTACCTCAAGAAGAAAAAAAAAAACTCAAACAACTGAATCTTACATCTAAAGGAACGAGAAAAAGAAGAACAAATGAAACCCTGATCAGGTGAGGGAAGGACATAATGAAGCCTAGAGCAAAAATAAATGAAATGGAAACTAAAACAAACAAAAAACTTCACAATAGAACAGACCAAGGAAACCAGGAGCTGGTTTTTTGAAAAGATCAACAAAACAGACGAACTTCTAGCCACACTCATCACTCACTCACTCACTCACTCACTCAATAAGAGGGTGTGGGAGAGAGGAAGGACTCAAATATACAAAATCGCAAATGAAAGAGGAGAAATAACAACCAACACCACAGAAATAAAACTGTAAGAGAATATTATGAAAAATTATATGCCATCAAACTGGATAGCCTAGAAGAAATAGATAGATTCCTACAAACATATCACCTCCCAAAACTGAGCAGGAAGAAATAGAAAGTTTGAACAGATCAATTACAAGCAATGAAACTGAATCAGTAATCAAGAACTCCCAACAAACAAAAGTCTAAGACAAGATGGCTTTGCAGGCAAATTCTAACATTTAAAGAAGAGTAAATACCTAGTCTTGCACTATTCTAAAAGATATAAGGGAAGGAGGACCCAAATTAAGTCTATGTGAGCACCCTGATACTCAGACCAGATAAAGACGTCACAAAAAGGGAGACACAGAGAGAGAGAGAGAGAGAGAAATGCAGGCCAATATCTGATGAGCGTAGATGTAAAAAATCTCAAAAAAAAAAAAAAATTACCAGAAGACCAAACCCAACACATTAAAAGAACCATTCAACAAACCAGGATGCAAGGGTGGTTCAATATTTGCAAATCAATCAACATGATACATCACATCCAAACAGAAAGGATAAAAATCATATGATTGTTTCAATTGATGTGGAAAAAGCATTTGACAAAATATAACATGCATTCATGATAAACCAAGCAGGGTTAGAGGGAACATCCTTGAACATAATAAAAGCCACATCTGAGAAACCCACAGAGAACATCATACTCAGTGGGGGAACACTGAGAGCTTTTCCCCTAAAGTCAGAAACAAGGGTGTCCACTCTTGCTAATTTTATCCAACATAGTACTAGAAGTACTAGCCACAGCAATCAGACAACAAGAAGAAATAAAAGGCATTCAGTTGGTATGAAAGAAGTAAAACTTTTGCTATTTGCACATGACACGATACTATGTACAGAAAACCCTACGGACTTGACCAAAAAACTACTAGAACTGGTAAATGAATTCAGTAAAGTTGCAGGATACAAAATCAGTATATAGAAATCTGTAGCTTTTCTATACACTAATCATGAAGCAGCAGAAAGAGAAATTAAGAAAACAATCCCATTTCCAATTGTACCAAAAATAATAAAATACCTAGGAATAAATTTAACCAAAGAGGTGAAAGACCTCTATTCTGAAAACTATAAAACACTGATGAAAGAAATTGAAGACAACACAAAGAAACAGAAAGACATTCCATGCTCATGGATTGGAAGAACAAATACTGTTAAAATGTCTCTACTATCCCAAGCAATCTATAGATTTAATGCAATCCCTATCAAAATACCAGCAGCATTTTTCATAGAACTAGAACAAACAATTCTAAAAATTGTGTGGAACCAAAGAAGAGCCCGAACAGTCCAAGCAGTCTTACAAAAGAAAAAAACAAGATTGAAAGTATCACAAAACCACACAGTAATCAAAGCAGTTTGATACTGGCACAAGGAACAGATACAAAGATCAATAGAACGGAATAGATAACCCAGACACAATCCCACAATTATATGGTCAATTAATCTTTGGAGAGAGCTGGACAGTAAACATAATGATAAATAATGTTAGATAACATAAATAATAATGTTATTATTTTTATTTATTAAAATTTTTAATTTATTAAAAAGTTATTAAATTTTACTAAATTTAATAAATCAAAATTTATTAAAATTTATTTGTTAAAATAAATAATATTTATATTATATATATAAATAATAAATAAATTAAAATAAATAATAAATATTATTTATTTATTAAAAATAAATAATGTAAAATAACATAATGTTAGAAGGTGCCAAATGCTGCAGAACAAGAAATGAGAGAAAGAGCATAAGAAAGCATGTAGTGGAAGGTTGCTGGGAAGGCCAAGGGCAAACGCAGTCTATAATAGGTAGTGAGGTATATCGATTGTTGCATAACAGATCACCCCCAAAATCAGCAACTTAAAAAAACAAGCACATATGATTTGTCGGTGCCCAAATGTCGGAAACCCACAAGCAGCTCTGCTGGGTGGTCCCGACTGAAGATCTCCCGCATGGTGGTTGGCGAGCTGCAGGGGGGCTATGGTCATCTCAAGGCTCAAAAGGGACCAGAAAAGTTGCCATCAAGTTCCCTCACATTTTTGGTGGTAGGTCTCAGTTATTGGCTGGCTCATGGCCAGAGACTTTGTGCCATAGGATTATTTTTTGTTCTCTTACCTAGTACCCTTCCCAGGTACTGATTCACAAGGTAAAGGGGAACTTTCCCAGAGAACTGGAGCACGTATTTTCAAGAAGGCTGACTGATCCGTGGGATGTAGCCTGTGATCACAGTCCACACCGCAAACCGTAGTACCTATCATTTGTTGAAACTCATGTTGGCCAAACGCTGTGCCAAGCCACGTGTTAACTCTGGTGAATTTAATCACAGAAACCTCTGGAAAAGAACAATTATTTCATTTTATGGTTGAGTAAACCGAGATCTATAGGTGTGAACTTTTGCCCCATGCCACATGGCACTGGAACTCCAAAACCATTCTAAAATATCTCCTTGGAAGAAATCTATCTAGTTTCCACGGAATGAGCCTGCTTTTTCCGTTAGCAATTCAGCCCAATGGAGCCATTTAACCGACCAATAATTGTAATAAAAATAACAAGTAGAGCAAATAAAATTCCTGCATTTAATGCATGTATATATACAGATATAAATTTAAAAATCACACTTATAAATATATAAACTATCAGCAGAGATTCAAGGAGATGAAGCAAGAGACTAGACCAGCCAATGTTAAAAGTCCGGCAACAAGAATTTCGCAATTAAAAAGGCTCAAGCTCAAAAGAAATTGAGCTCATAATTCATTGTGGAAGAAGAGATATGGAATCCCGTAGCATTTTTAAAAAACACTTTTCGGGTGACAACTACAATTTAAAGGATCTTATCGATGATGATTCTTGTTCATGATTAAGCCTGTCTTTCTAAACAGTTGGCTGGGGCACAGTAGCACATCAGGTAATTGATTCAATTGGGAAATGGATCTGAGTTCAAAGTAGCAAAGGGACAGATAAAAGGGGCCCCGCTCCGGAGACATCTTATTTCTATCTTTATTGAGATCTCTCCATAAATCATTCATGGCTCTGCTCATTCCTGACGCATGCGGGAATCAATAACTTGTAGAGAACAATCATTTTCTTCGTGTTTACTCCCACTGCACTTCCGATGTTTATGCAACGAAGCCTGCAGATAAATAACCAGTTTCAAGCTCCTGAAGGAACTTCACCTTTAAATCGTTTTTTGTTTTTTTTTTTTTAGGAGTCACCCATTAAAGATACAATTTACCTCAATGCAAAGATATCACTAGAAAGCCTTCAATTCCCGGGGAAGGTAGTACCGGGACATACTGGCCACACCTGTGTCAATCAGCGAGCCACTTGGAAGTCTCTAGATCTTAGACAACAAGCTCTCGACCTGATTCTATGAGAGATCATGTTAAGTTAGCATAGTAAGAGTAGAGAGGTGCTGTCACCTTCAAGAGCTGGCTTCAGTTCTGGGCCAGCCTCTTCCTAGCTGGGTGTAGTTTTAGTAAATAACTATGCTTCTCTTCAATTGGGCTTCTTCATATGTAAAACCATATTAATATAAGCCATTTTACGAGATATCAGTGAGGGTTAGAAATGGACAGACAGACAGAGCCTGGCCTACAGAACGTGTTCCACAAAGGCAGTCATAGTCACTGTCACTGTCTCCATCATAACCATCAACATCCCGCGTATGGATATTCACCAAATATTTTTGTGGCAACAAGCTACCTGGTGGGGAGAGTGAACAAGGCAGAGACCGTCTGAGACTCCGGGTGGGATGCGGTCTACTTTCCAGTAAGAAAGCCTTGACAGCCACAGACGGAAACGTCAACTGGAGTCCTGTGACCTCAGCAATCCTTGAATAGTAAAATCACATTTTTTTTTAAATTATGGGAAGAATCAGCAAAACATTCACAATGGTAAGTAAATTGGGCAAAAGTGGGGCCTGCCATATTTCTTCGGTCGTGTGGTAAGGTCAAAGCTGTTCATTTTAGTATTGCGTTTCACAATTCATGCCTATTTTTCATATATGTTATCCTGTGTATTGTATCGAAGAGACATCTGGCAGACCACCTGACACATACGGACAGCTAGTAAATATTAACACCGTAACTGAGAGGTAAGGAGTCTCTACAGGTAAACGACACTTTATAGTTTAGCCCCGGGGGCAGCTCTAAGATGGGTACGACAGGGTACTATTGTCCTTGCAGTCACTCCTTTCTTCTGACTGATTGAAGCCATCATCCTAACTCCCTTAACCACTTTACATAGACTCAAAAATTCTTGGTCATTTTGGCTACTAAAACTTAGTGCTGTGCAACTTAACACCTCAACCTCATGTTCACCTCCAAGTTCACCTCTCTGAGTGCATGCTAGAAATGTGAACAAAGGCAAAAAGGCAAGGAGAGCTCCTTATACACTTCCTCACCAGCCCCTCCTTGACTGTAACACTTGTGGGGTTGGGGGCTAGAACAAGCACTGAAAAGAAAGGAAATGCCTCCTTCCTGAACAGGCAGAGCCCCCTTCTCTCCTGTGTTGTTGTGGCCTCCTGATATCCTTTACTGGCCATTAGTGCCTTCTGTGGGGCAGCATCCAAATGCTGCCTTTTGTGGGTCATAGGTCTGGGTGTTTTGTAGGGTCTACGGGGTCTTCCCATGACATCCATTCTACCCACCACTTCCCATGGCTTCTTTGTCCAGGTGGCAAATCTCAGAGGCATATAACAGTAAGATAGTGTCAGTGGGGCTCCCTTACTCTTAAGGACTTATGAACAATTCTTCCGTCTTTACTGCATTACACACCAGAAGTACAAGACCACCCCCGGGCTTAGCCCATGAGTTTTCCCAAACCCTTCACTACCCTCTTTAGCTAAGTAGAGACACAAAACCAAAAATTTACTGTCTGAGCAGTATCCCATCAGGAATTAAAACAATGGACCCTTCTTAATAGGTATAACTGTACTATTAGTAATTCCCTTGAAGAATTCAGTTGTTTGGATCAGGGAAAGAATATGATGGCTAGGTGGCCTCTCTTGTTTTCACTTTGGATCTTAAGGCCATGTAGTAGGAAGACAGGAAAAGTCAGTTTCCCCACCTGTAAAATGGAAGACAATAAAGTCACGCTCCTTGTGGAAAGGATGTACGTAACCAAAGAAAATGATTAGCAAATTTCTCAGACGTAGAAACTGGGGATGATGATGATGAGGGCGATTGGTCCAAAGCCCAAATCCAGCTTTTCCCCCGTTTTCTTCAAATAGTTGCAGGTCAAGTGGAGGTGAAGGAAATCCTGTATTTGCGTTCTGTGCAATCATACAGGATTACAGAACGATAATCTTAACATACTTCCTCCACACTGCCTCCCTCACTGGTGCAATCCCATTTGCTCCGCATCAGTGTTGACACTGAACCTGGGCACCGGAAGGAGAGTACCAGGCACAGGATAGGAGGAGAACAAAAAGGGAAGATAAATAAAAGGCAAGGGGAAAATACAAGAGGCGGAGAAAGAGCTTTGTTGGGGATGATCCTGTATCTGTAAGCATTATAGTCACACTGCGATGCAACGGACTGAAAACAAGGAGAGAAAACCCATCTCCGTGCGAGACACCCGTGTGCAGGGATCCCTCAGCGGCTGGCTGCTTCTCGTGATTCAAGAAATGAACTGAAGTGAAAATAAAAGCACGTGTGTCACTTTTTATCCTAAAAGCCATCTTTCCCTTTTAGCAAAAGAGCATATTCAATTATCTCTTTCAATGGATAAAAATGATCTCCACCTTAAAAATAAATATTTGCTTCTGACGATCACATTACTGAAAATCAAATTACATGCTTGTTTTTATTATTAACAAGAATAAGTTCCAAAGCCCTTTATGCATTGCACCTGTCACTCTCCATATCCTACAATCAAATTTCCCTTTAAATCTCATCAAACAACTCCCAAAGTCATTGAAGAGGCAATAAAATGAGGTTATGACACAGTGCTCACAGAGAGCTAAATGTCTTTCATATATCTTTAAGTGGTTATTAATCTCTGAATTAGTTTAGAATACATTAACCTTCAAGGTAAATTAGATCAATCAGGAAAATGACTCATAGGAGCGGGACTGTCTTTTTTGATGTTGTTGTTTTCGCATCCAGTTTATGGGCCAAGATGTAGCCACGGCTCTGGGTCCATCCGCCACCATTAACTCTGGGGCTCCAGGTTATGGCGGAGGGGTGGGGGTAGAAAAGGATTGTCTCGGGCGTCTTTCCTCGTGGATGGGTGATCATCTAGATAGGGACACAGGATGAGCAGACATGAAGGAAACATCATCACTGTAGACCAGGCAAGATAATTTGACGGCTGCCATGGGGGAATAGCGTATGTAGTCCCCTATTTCCCTAGCTAGTGGCATTTTAGAGCTCTCTGCCCATTAATGGCAGGGTGGGAGAAAGCACAAGAAGTGACACCTTTAAAAAAAAAAAAAAAGTCTACGTAATTGTTCTTAAAAGCCCTGAAGCAGATGAATCTGCAATCTTCAACCTTTTTTTTCAATTAAAAAAGAGAGACAACCAACTCAAGAAAGTAATTAGAACTGTAGAAAAATAGTGGAAATATATGCCTATTACTTTTCTATACAATAGAAGCCTAATGATGGTGATAATCATTTTAATAATTGTTCTATCTTGAGTTGATATGGTTGGTGCTTTGGCTCATCATAACTCAGAATTCTCAATTACATTCCTCAGTGAATTAAAAAAAAAAAAAAAAAAGATACGGGAAGCCAAACTGGGGCAAGGTGGGTGGGGGAGGCACACTCCCAGTTCTTAACGACGTGAATGATGCATTTTGGAGAGGCCAGGAGCCCCAGTGTTAGGGATTCTGCCTGATGGCTTGTTGGTGGGTCACTCCCCTTAGAGTCCTAGAATTACATATTATTGGGACTCACGGTAGGCTTAGCCCTAACAAATATTGTCAGGTGTTGTTTTAAGCTGTTGTGTTGCCACCAAATAACTCAACTTAATTTTATATTGCAAAGAAAATCACAACATACCTTTCCCAGGATTTTTTTTATCCTCTCTTTTCTCAAAACTCATAGCCAATAAATCACAGTAAGGAGAGGGAAAACTGTTAGAAGAATATTCATGGATAATTTTTCAGGGCAGGGGGGAAAAAAAGGCCAACCTCTTTGGTCAGTGTTTCAGAGGATCACATGGAGTCACCCATGAATCCTTCAAAAAGGTAGAAAATACTGGCAAAATAAGCTCATAGCTAATTAAGTTACATAAATTTTGGAAATTTAAATTTTTGGAAAGAGGACTATACATGTGATACACCCCTCTCCATGTAAGAATTATTACTGAGGTTAATTTATGGCTGTTAGAAAAAATGTAAAACAGAAAAGGGGAGAATCAGAGTTAAATGAATCAAGTTCAAGAGACATTTGAGAGCTGGTGCTCCTTGCACGCTACCGTGCTCAGTCTGAAAGGATCATAGAATTACAATATCAATACAGAAAAAGGCGTGGAGATAAATCTTAAGTGGAAAGATCGTGAAGTAGGGCCTTTTATTAATCTCTTCATGAAATGTTTCTTTTTCTTTTGTAAAAATGAAGGAGCAGTTCAAGTGAGAGCAATTCAAATGGCCATCCTTAGATGAACCTCCACTTTCTAGAAGAGAAAATGTCCCATTATTTTCTTTTCTCCCAGCTCCTCGAAAATTAGAGAAAACTGTGAGCTGCCTTCTTTAACAACATATAAGACAATCCCTTAATGATTTCATTTCCGATATAAATACAGTGACTGACAGAGCATACTGCAATTAAAGATAAATAAAATGCTTACTTGAAATAAATCATATTTTAATTGGCACTTTAATTGAAGGGATGTTAAATATAATGACAGGATATTATCCCAGATTGTACTCTTTGGGCAAAATTTTACGCTGGTGTTCATTGTTTGTCTTAATATTTGAGCCAATGACAAGGTTTTTAAATTTGCTTTTCTCCAAAAATAACTGTTGGTGTTTCACATTGGAAGTAGAGGTATGAGTTGTAATCTGAGTAAATGAGTCTTACTGACTTCTTTCTTGAAACTGATGGGTTTCTTGCGTTTCTGCACATCTTGTGGAAGCTTTTGTTCCAGACCATCTTTTTAAGAATGTTTATGTGGCAAAGGGCTTAGAAACAGGCATAATAGCCTGAGGGTAGATTTGTTTCCTGGCTGGTATAGTAAGATAATTTCTTCTTCCAAGCAAAATTTGGATAGATTTGCTAGCAACCCCGTCATGAAAGACTGGGGTTCCCTAAGCTGGGGGTTCCTCGACTATGTTGCAGCATCCACCTGGCCTGCTTCCCAGCCATGGAATCTAGGGAAAGGGAGGTGATGTGAGCATGAGGCTCAAACTGCCTGTCACGCTGTGAGTAACAGCAGTCCTTTGTCTCTGACCCAGCAGTCTTGTGTTTTCCAGCAGCATCTAAGAAACTGTGGCAGACTCAGTTGTTAGCTCATAAGTAGAATTAAATCTCAAACTTTTCAGGGTTCTTGACATAAATGGGAGACTTTGGCAGAAAATTAAAAAAAAAAATCGTTGGCAAGGCTGAAAATGTTACTATATCAAATATCCAATCTTGGGAGTAAGCAGTTAAATTTCTTCAAGGCCGGCCAAAGTTAGAGGATGGAATATAATTGTGTTTCTTTTTCTGTTTCTTTCTCTGGTATCTGCAGAGCACACACTCTAATTCAGCATTCTCAAGCTGTCAGCAGAGCTAGGCACCCTGGCATAAAGGCTGTTCTTGAGAGATGAAACTCTGGACACCCCAAATGGATGGACACTACTTCTTATTTAGAAGCACGCTGGCCAAGACCAAGACCATGCTCATTCATTACATACCAATTCTTTCGATCCTGCTCTGAGAATTAGCTCATGACATCAGCAGCTGAGATTACAAGACTAGTGAGGAAGCTGGAGAGAAGGCAGGGGGTGGGGGTGTAAATGAATTAATGAACTGATAACCTTGTTCCCGCAGCTCTGGAGACTATAAGGGAGATGTATAGCCTAGTCTCCCACACAGGGAAGGAGATTCCTAGGTTACAAATCTTGGCTCACAGGATTGTGTGTATTTATCAGCGCACTGGATACTCACTGGGGCCATTTTCCAGATTTATGTGCCTCAAATTCATGGAGTTCTAAACCATGAGAGTGATAGCCCTAATGAGTTTCCTCCTACTGCAAGACTGCCCGTCCTCCAAAAACCATAAATCCTACAGATGGTCAATGGAAATTCATGAAGGAAAAGAACCTCGACCAAGTTACAGAAACAAGTTTTACCTTTAGCCTTGATTTTACAAGAAACAAATCATCTCAAGGATTCCCTCTTTTCTGTCCAACAAAAAGTCTTAGCTATAGTCTTCGTTAGTCTTAGCTATAGCTACCCTGTACCCCGAAACAAGCCAATCCCCAAACTTTAGAGACCCCCATCCTGAAACAGCATAAGTAGGATCCAGCAGACTCAGGTAATTTACATTTCTGTCCCAACTCCAGTTAGGAGCATAGCTCAAGATTTAAACACACATCTCCGCAAAGGGAAACAACTCACAGGGGTTTAATGAGAGATGTGTATTTTAATGAAGGTGTCACAGGGACACGAGGAAGAGGAGTTACTTCACCCAGTACTTACTGGACTTCTAATAGGACCTCTCTTTTCTCCCCACTACCACCTTCCCCTCAACCCCAGGGCCAGCCACCTCACATCTCCTTCCCCTCTTCCTCGCCACAACCTCTCAAAAGGGCCCAGTCTAGTCTTGAAAAATAGCTCTGTCCCTAATCTTGCATACAGATAACCAAAGCAATATAGTGACAACACAGCCCCCACTAAACACAAAGGCTCTAGAGTTCACATTTGGCTTTGCCCTGATGTCGTCACTCACAACCAACAAAATCTCTCTGAATTTTACATTCCTCACCTAGCAAGGGCAGACCAGAGAAGAGCCTCCCTCATAAGAAGAAAGGTACTGACATGGAAAGCGTTCAGCATGGCTTTGGCTCCTAGGAAACACTTGACAGATGGTATCCTTTGAGCTCCAACAGATATGGGGGTGGTGGGGGAATGAACTCAGCTCTCCCACCAAACAAAGCAAAACCTTACTTTGCCAACACACCTGATTTTTAACACCAGAGAGATCACCATGTGTAAGAATATATGAAGTCCTCTTTTTTTTTTTTTCCTAGCTAAGAATTAGTAGGGGTACCTTCCAACGAACCTCCTCTTGGTCAGCAAGTGTCTGTGCTGCCTTCAGAGCGAGCCTGCCATTCTCAATGACTTGAGATCATCTGCTCCCCCAGTGTCCTCAATGGCAGGAGCATTTTCACCGCCCCTCCCCCAGCATGAAATGCTACATGCTCTCTGCAATTAAGAAATCTGCTAATTATAGCATAGGTCTGAGAGGCAAGTTGCTGCATTTCACTGAGGGAATTTAAACTCCGTTGGCATTTGGAATGATTTAGAACCTGCAGGTGCTGACGAGTACCTTGGCGGGTTCTCCTGAATTCCCAACACCCATGGACAGGCTGTGTCCTCCCAGTATTCTAGTACAGGCACTGGATGACTTATAAATGTAAGAACTCAAAGGGACAGGAAATAGATCTGGTTTATTTTAGAATGTAAACACTCGGGAAAGTGGCCTCACATTGACGTAGCAACGGGGCTTCAAATTAGTCATCTAGAAGCATTTTTATTGTATATCCACCAATAAGAAAATTTTTGACACACACCCAATATGAGGCTACTTTTCATCTATAAATTATATACATGCTTTAGGACACTAATGTTTTACATACTTGATAAAACACACACACAAATTATAAAGAGATGAGATGAAGTGTAAATATTTTTTGGTTAAAAAGGAAAAAAACAAGTGTGAATGAATCTCCTGTCATCTTTTTGAAACTCTTGGTTTCATGCTTTGTCATAGAGAAATCCCAAGGTCTCATTCTAAGTTTGATTTATTTTACTATTTGTTTGAATGCCTGTCATGTGTGAAACAGTTCCAAAGATAAGAAGGGTACTACTGACTATACTTAGTAAGTCATGAAACTTAATTCTCAGCCCCATCCATCAATGATGCATACCTATTTTTACTCTTTAAATACTTTTATGTTTTGTGTTAATATTCTCCTTGATCCATGGTTTCTTGGCCAGAATATTTTTAAAGCCAGTTGTTGTTGTTGTTGTTTAGCTATAGTCTTCAGATCAGAGTTTACTTAGTTCGGTTAATTCAGAGACACACTTAAACAGGCCCATGTAAAGACTTTGCTCTGTTTTGGTCCCTGACAGATCTCCAGGTTCTAAATCAGCCAGGCAAGTGGTGGGTAGTCAATAAATACTTGTTAAGTAAAGATTGCAAAATAATTACTTCAACTTCCATAGAGAGAACGGATTTCAGTGGGGGTGGTGGGGGGGTAGGAATAAAATGCAGAGAAAATGTAGCAGGCTACTGCAGTTGCTGTGGCAAGCCATGATGGAATTTGGACCAGGTAGTTACAATGGATAAGAATGACGAATTCTGGAAGGTGCATTTTGGAAGAGCCAACAGAATTCAGTGATGGATTACACAACGGAGACAGATGACGAGGATGGCGTCAAAGATACCAACCAGGTCTAGCCAGAGTAAGTGGGTCTGTAGAGGTGGCATTAGCTGAGATTTGGAAGAGTGGAGATATATAAGCCCTCCAAGGGGAAGATTTATATATCATTATAAAATCTCAAAAGCTCCATTTAAAACTTTTCTATGAAGCCAACTGTTTCTCGACCAAGTCTCTGCTACCGACCCAGTTCAAACCAATACTGGATTTCACCTGAATTTTTATATCAAACTCCTGATTAGTCCTTCTGTCTCCACTCTGACCCCTCTGTAGTCGACACAGCACTTATAGGGAGTATTTTTAAAGTCAGGCATCCTGAGATAGAATTTACACCATGGATCATAGAGTCATGTAACTACCATGCCAATCAAGGTACAGAATACTACCATCACTTCAAAAAGTACCAGAAGGGGTACTTTAAAAACATAAATCAGATCAAGTGACTAAAACCACAAAATTCTCTATTGGCTTCCCAACCCTCAAAGACCAAAATCCATTGCCTAAAGGCCCTGAGTTTATGGTGTTGCCACAAGATCTCTCTCTGATCTTAACTCCTATGGCTTTCCTTCTTGAAAACTCTGCTTTAGTCAAATTGTGCTCCTTGATATTCCTGGACCTCTCAAACCCACTTGTACCTCAGTGCCTTTGCACCATTTCCCAACTCCCACCCAGGTAACCTCAAGTTCTTCTTCCTAACTTCATTCTGGTTTCTGTTGAGAAAGCATACACACACACGCACATGCACACGCATGCACACACTCTTCCGTAAGGCTTTATTGCTTTAGCAGGTTTTATGTTCCTTCTTATGATTTATTCTTACATGATATATCATGTATTTACTTATGTTTGCTCATTATCTCTCTCCATCCCAACCTCCACTAATATGTTAGCACTATGTGAACAGGACCTTGTAAATTTTATTCCCTGCTTTTTTGTCCAGCACCTAAAATAGCACCAGAGACATAGCAGACATTCAATAGACATTTGAATGCAAACATGGAGAGGTGAGTGGATGGATGGATAGATGGACAGACAGACAGAAGGATGAACTGACTGACTGACTGACTGACTGGAAGCAACAGAGCCATCATCTACTTTGTTCATTAACATGGCTCAGAAGTACCTCCACATTCCCCAACCCAGGAACAAGGTCACATACCCAGGCTGAAACTCTCGGGCTACTAAATAGCGAGGCTTCAATATTACTGAGACTCACATCAAGGATATTAGATGGATAACGTGGATCTAAACATAATGTCTTCATTGTGGAAAAAAAAAAAGATTCAATTTCACGTGTGTCTGCAGTACTAGATATTGTCGCTGTGGGAAAAAATGATCTTTAACACTAAATATGCTTCTACTTCATTTATCGGCTCTTCCCGGTAACCTCTTTTGCTTTTAAATCTATCTTCTTTTAATATTGTACTCTCTGGAATTGGCACCTCCAAAACAAACAGGCTCCCTTTCCCCAAACTGCTATAATGAGGTTCATTTTATTGAATATTTTGGAAATAGCCTTCATAGCCATCCGCTTAATTAGGTCATGTGGTATAGTTTGCATTCAGCATTTCACAGATTATGCTTTTTTTATTTTCCCCCAGAATTTTCTGCTGGGCTTTTAAGAAAGACATTCTGTTGGCAAAGGGCTGTTTTCTGACTATAATTATCAGATATCCCTGCCGAGTGCCCCTCTGAGCCAATGTGTTCAATTCCACAGTTGTTATTATTATTGGCCAGGTTTACTATTTTCTATTCAGGAATGTCTAAAGTTAGGTAGCTTTATGATTTACATGAATGGCCCTATGCTCAACTCTTTTAAGGAAGGGAAAATGAGTTTTTGCAATACAATCTAAACAATATGCCTAATGACGCCTTAGATAAGAAGAGAAACAAAGAGGAGTATCTCCATCTGCTAAGTGTGAGTAGGAGAGAGGCATGCTGTTTACTCCTCATCTACTAAGCACAGAAGATGGCCAGAGGAAAAGGTCAGAAGAGAACAAAGCTGGGACTCAGGGCTTTGAGACAAGACTTCCTTATTGCCATTCCAAACATCTGATCTTGAGGCCTGAGCTCTGATCAGTCTTGGTTTCTTTGGGATGTATATCAGATGCTCTAGAAATGGAAAGTTGTCACTTTTCTGGGACTCTTAAAACCCCTGTACTCTAGAAAGAAACTAGAAATGTTCTTAGTTTCCTCCATTATTGAACATTTCTGGAGAAGCTAATAGCCTGAATCAGGTTCCCAGTTGATATAATGACTACATCCAGATAATTAAGAGAATGTCTCTAAAAAGAAAAATCTAGTCATTTATTTGGCATTTTTCAACTGAAGTAGAATTGTTAGATTTTTTTTTTTTTTTCATACGGAAATGTGAGGGTGAAGAGAAGGCGGCGGGGAGGCGAAGAAAAACAATGATCTGTCCTTTGGAAATCACATGTGAATCATGTCCACAGCATCTTTTAACACATCCTTTAGAAATCATACTCCAGCTATCACATTGTTAGTAAAAGTTTACATTTATAGATTAATTCCATTTTTATAGGTAGAGGTGGAGGTGGACCATCTGTCAAAGATGTACAGGCACACACTCTTGAATGAATAAATTCTACCACTAAGAATGTATCTTTGGGTACACTTCTGCAAGTTCCCAAAGATCACTAACATGCATATATTCAAAGATGTCCACTGCAAAATTGTTTGTAACAGAAGATCGCTGACACAACCTCAGTGTCTGTCACTAGAAGACTAGAGAAATGAATGTGGGTACATCAGACAATAGAGCTGAAATATAGAATGAGATCATCTCCAAGTCCTAATGTAAAAATAGATCTGAGATACATCATCAAGCAAAATCCAGCAAGTTGCAGTTCACGCTGCGAAGTGTTAAGTGCTACAGCTTCAAGATCTGCAGATAGACTGGCTTCAAAACCCAGCTCTTGGGGAGCTTGGGTGGCTTAGTCCTTAAGCATCTGCCTTCCGCTCAGGTCATGATCTGAGAGTCCTGGGATCGAGCCCCACATCGGGCTCCCTGCTCGACGGGAAGCCTGCTTCTCCCACTCCCACTCCCCCTGGTTGTATTCCCTCTCTTGCTCTTTCTCTCTCGGTCAAATAAATAAATAAAATATTAAAAAAAAAAACCAGCTCTCCCATTTATGGGCTGTGTGACCTTGGACAACTACTTTCATTGCCCTCTGACATAGTTTCCTTTCTGTAAAACAGGGATGATATTATTTCCCTCAAAAAGTACTGGGTGAGGGGTGCCTGAGTAGCTCAGTTGGTTAAGTGCCCAAGTGCATCTCAGCTCAGGCCTTGATCTCAGGGTTGTCAGTTCAAGCCCTGCATTGGGTGTGGAACTTCCTTAAAAAAAATTACTGGCTGAGAGTAAATTAATTAATATACGTTAAGCACTTGAAATGAGCTCAAAAAATGCTGAACACATTGAAGATATCTTTCAAAAATGAAGATGAAATAAAGACATACCAGAGCAGAAAGAATTCATCACCAGCATACCCCAACTACAAGGCAAATTAAAGGACATCTTTTCAGGAAGAAGGAAAATGATGCCAGGTGGAAATTTCTATCTATACAAAGGAAGTAAAATCACTGGCAATGATAACTACATAGGTAAATATCTGAGATTTTTGTCTTTCACTTAAGCATTTTAAAAAGATAATTGTTTAAGCAAAAAGGAAAACAATATAGTATTTATTGTATATATAGGACTCATAACATACCTGTATCTTAAATATATGACAATACCATACTGTTGGCAGGAGGGGAGCTGGAAGTAGACAGTTGTAAACGTCTCATCCTATGTATAAAGTGGTCTTACGCCACTTGAAAGCGAGTTGTGACAAAGTTAAAGCTGTTTGCTCTAATCCAAAAAGCAACCACTAAGTAACAAAATAACTATGGTAGCTAAAAAAATGACAAAAAAGGAGCTATATGAATATTCAGTTCATCCAAAAGAAGGTGGATAATGAGAGAAAAAACAACAAAGAAAAGATGAGAGGAATGGAAAACAAATCTCAAGATGATAGATTTAAATCAGAGTGATACTCACGGATCTGCTGTCTACAAGGAATGAGCTCTAAATATAATGATATGGAAATATAAATATAAAAGAGTGGAAAGATGCACTATGCTAACACTAGCCAGAAGAAAGCTTAAATGATACCGTTATTACAAGAAAAAGGGGCTTCCACAGTAAAGAATATTTCCAGGTATGAAGGAGTCCATCTCTAACGAAAAAGGGGTCATTTCATCAATAGGACAGAACAATCCAAAATAGGTATGCACCTTGTCATAGAGTTTCTAAAAACCTAAAGCAATGATCAATAGAATTGCAAGAAGAAATAAAAATCCAGAATTATATTCAAAGACCTCAATACTCCTCTCTTAATAATTGATAGAACAAGTAGATAGGAAACCAGTAAGGCTATAAAAGATCTGAACACCATCAACCAACTTGACCCATTTGATGTTGATGCAACAACAGAGTACACGTTGAACATTTACTAAGATAAATTGTATTCCCAGCTACAAAATAAGTATCTACAAATTTGAAAGATTTAATTCACATAAAATATTTTTTGGCCATAAGGGAATTAAATTAGAAATCAATTAACAGAGGGGTGCCTGGGTGGCTGAGTCATTAAGCATCTGCCTTCGGCTGGGTCATGGTCCCAGTGTCCTGGGATCGATCCCCGCATCGGGCTCCCTGCCCAGCGGGGAGCCTGCTTCTCCCTCTTCCACTCCCCCTGCTTGTGTTCCCTCTCTTGCTGTGTCTCTGTCAAATAAATAAATAAAATCTCTTTTAAAAATCAATTAAGAGAAAGATTTCTGGAAAATCCACAAATATTTTGAAATTTAATACCTTCAAATACACCCCCAATATAACCCAAGGGTTAAACAAACAAACAAAAAAAAAAACCAAAAGGAAAATTAGAAAGTATTTTGAGCTAAGTGTAAATGAAACAAAAAATAACACATCAAAAAATATTTGTGAGATGTTGCTAGAGGAAGCTGTATAGCACCAAATGTCTATATTTGAAAAGAAAGAAAATCTCAAATAACAATCATAATATGGATGGATCTCAAAACAATTGTGCTAAGTAAAAGCAGACAGACCAAAATGGTTATACACTGTATGAGCTGACTTGTGTAACATTCTTAAGAATACAAACTGCTCTATAGTGACAGAAAATAGATCAGTGGTGGCTGGTTATGAGCCAGGGGTGTATGGAGGGTCAGTAAGGACTGGTCACAAAGAAGTATGAGGAAATTTGGGGGAATGATGGTTAATTCATTATCTTAATTGTAGTGATGGGTTCCTAAGTATGTATATGCCAAAATTTATCAAACTTTATACTTTATGTGTGTCCAAGTTTATTGTATGTGAATTATACTTCAATAAGCTGTTTTATTTTAAACCATACAAATTTGATTATTGACCTGTGTTAACTAGGAGTGGGGTAGTGCTGATATGTGAGTCTGGAGGACTTGAGCAACAAAGGGAAAGAAAAAACTGAACTAACATAAATATGTACGGATGACATGTTCACGTGTATGAATTTATGTATAATTATAATTGCGTATCTGTTCATGAAGAAAAACAATTTTAGTCCATTTTGCTCTAAGAGTGTCCAACTGTGCATCCAAATCCCATCTCCTAAATGATTGACAATAATGACAGTAACAAAACTCCAGTGCCTTTTACGGAGACGCTGTGCTGTATGTGGAGCACAGACATGTCCGCATTTTATTCTTCCTGACAATCTTACGAGGAAGGTATTAGCATTATCCCCATTCTTCAGCCCAGACTCTCTCAACCGCTGACTTCCGACATCTTTCTGCTGTGTGTTCGCTGCTTACTGAGAATCATCTATGTTCACAGACGATGAACATAGATGTGAACTATAGTATAGGGACTGAGGATCCCTATACTATGTGCCAGAAGATAACAAGACCAGACCTCAACTAAAGCCAAACTCCATTCGTAGTGAAAAGAGTTTAAAAGTAAATAAATAGAAGCGCCTGGGTGGCTCTGTCGGTTAAGCGACTGACTCGGGCTCAGGTCATGATCTCAGGGTCCTGGGATGGAGTCCTGCATTGGGCTCCCTGCTCAGCAGGGAGTCGGCTTCTCCCTTTCCCTCTAACCCTTCCCGCATTTGTGCGAGCTCTCTCTCTCTCTCAAATAAATAAATAAAATCTAAAAAACAAAAAAGAAAGAAAGAAAGAGAAGTAAATAAATAAAAGGGCACTCTGCTATTGGAATATATCAACTTAAGTATATAGTCAAATGGTCCAATGTCTAGCCATTTATTATGTTAGCTACATAAACATTTTAAATCACAGGTGCAAAATAATAAAGATTATTTGCATATTTCCACTCCATTGTCGCATAAAATAACGATCTTCAAGCTCTTCTCATATTAGAGCCACATTTTGAGTGATCTGACACCTCCCTACAAAATACATCATCCTAGGACCAAGTTCAGAATCCCCCGGGGGAGCTTCTTAGAAATGCAGATTCTCAGGCCCCACCCCAGAACAACCGGATCAGAAATTTCATTTTTTAAAATCTCCAGATGAGGGTGCGTGGGTGGGTCAGGCATTTATCAGCTCTGCTATCAGCTCGGGTTATGATCCCAGGCTTCTGGAATCAAGTCCTGCATGGGGTTCCCTGCTCAGCAGGGAGTGAACTTCTCCCTCTACTTCTACCCCCAGCTTGTGCGCTCTCTCATACTCTCTCTCAAATAAATAAATAACTTTTTAAAAAAAATCCCTACATGCTTTCAGTGCACATTCACGTGTCAGAAGCACTGATCTCCCACAACCTTTCAGAATAGATGAAGTTCACTTTTATCTAAGTGAGTGAGGCTCTCCCTCAAGGTGAGTTCTTGAGTCACAAGTAACCAATCATAGAACATTAGCGAAATTACTTTTTTCCTTTCTCCTGCAAGTAGAGATTCAGAGTCACTGCTCTGCCTTTTAAAGTAACAACTAATGATGTATTGTATGGTGACTAACAGAACACAATAAATCAATAGATACTTTAAAAATTAAAAAAAATAAAGTGAACTTTAAATGGCTCATGTACAGCACCCATGAATTACAATGGAGAACTCATACTGAGAATGAGAACTAAACGGGGTTCAATATCTCCTTTTGGGGTGATTATGTCAAGTGCCCAGTATACACATGAGCCACTAGCATGAGTGCCCAAGTTTCAATGAGCAGCGAATCTCAAACCTGGCGGTATCCGGGAACGCCAACGAGACTGCCACCTCCCAGATCCATCCCAAAATAATCCACGGATGCAGCTCGGACAGCCAGGAATGAAGGAAATGCAGCCAGCCTCGTATGTCCTAGTTATCCCTAGTTCAACTGGGATGGAAAGGCAGGCATACTTTGGCTGCACAGTCGTGTCCTGTGGGGACACCCCAATGTCCAGGCCACACGTCAGGCTGAATTCACCAGATTATCTGGGGGGTGGGCCTGAACCTCCATCGTTTACAAACAGAAAAAAACTCCCCCTGGGATTCTACCCTGTAGCTGAGTTGAGCAAAGAGCCATTTGTTATTCAAAATAAAATAGGGGCATGAGCTCTCTGGAACATGAGACATTCAGGGAGGCCTTGAAAATGACTCCTTCGGGTGAGCGGAACAACCATAAACATCGTCTGATCTTTGGACCAAAATGATATACAGCCAGATGTGTCTAGAAAAATCTCCAGCACCAAGTCAAACAACAACAACAAAATTGTATCCAGTCTCCTTGGAACATCAGGAAAGTCTGGATAACTTTAGCTTTAATTTCTACCCTCCTTTTCTGTTGACAGTTTTAACCACAAGCATGTGCTCTTAGGTTTTCATCATAAAAAGAAAAGAAAAGTTGCTTTGAGCCTATCGGATTTTTTGGGTTTCCTTGACACCACCTTGTCACCTACAGCTTAATCTTCCTCACCAGCTCTCAAGCCTTGGTTCTTCCCCAGATGAAAACCAACTTGATCCAACAAGTCCAGCCCCACCTCCTGCTCCTGCCTTGATATTTCTGACCATTTGGAGCTAACTTCATGCCTCCATCCCTTAATTCCCACTCAATTGTCACCTGGCTGTTTGAGCCCTCCGGTGTGGCCCCTAAGGTTGGGACATTCTATAAAAGGACGCATGGCAGACTATAAAAGTCTCGAACACTGTGTGCCAACAAAGAATATTGGTAGGCAACACGTTTACCTCCCAGCTGGGGCTAGTGTACATCCTTCTCTTAATAGAAGGAGCCATTGTGGAGACAGAATTGTATGAGTTAGGACATGGTAACAAATGAGTCTCCAAATTTCCACTGCTGATGACAACAAAAGTTTATTTCTTGCTCTGTTTTTCATGGTAACAACCTACACATTCTGTGTGACCTAGTTTGCTGACGCGGTCGGTGGTTGATGATCTTCTACTTGGGGTTTGATGGTGGTGATGGTTCCAAAGAGCATAATCTTCAAAAGGCACCAATGGATGCACACATTATGCATTTGTTCACTCATTCATTCATTATATGCCTTCATGGAACATGTTCTCTGGATGTGGCATCTGCTAGGGGCCCCAGCCACAAAGCTAAGAGACACATTCTATATCCTCAAAGGCTTGCCACCTAGTAAGGACTTCAGACAACCAAACCAACAATTATCCTAAGGGGTTGACTCACAATGAGAGAAGAGAATACAAGCTAAGCTCCATCAGTTCTTGGCTGTGTGACCTTGGGATATCTACTTAACCTCTCTGTGCCTTAGATTCCTGGTCAACAAAATAAAATTCATAAAAGCACCTGCCATGAGGGTTGCAATGTGTACTGAAAGAGTTATTCTTTGTAAAATGTATTAAACCGTGTTTGGTATATGTAAGTGTTTGCTTAAGAAAATGGATAAATTTTTATTACAACGCTGTTATTACCAGACTAGAGAAGACCGAAATAAATCCACATACATATTGGTCAGTCAATTTCTAACAGTGATGCAAAGGTAATTCAGTAAAGGAAAAACGGTCTTTTCAGTATATGCTGTTGGAATAGTGGTTGCTCTGTACCAAAACTAGGGGACCTTGACTTACACTTCCTTCCACAGACAAAACTCAAAGTGCACTGTGGGTCCAAATGTAAAACCCAAAATTATAAAACTTCTAGAGGAGAACTCAGGAGAAAAACCTCTGTGACCCTGTTGGATGCAATAATTTCCTATACAAGACACAAACGAATACAAACCCTAGCACACTGAAAATTTGGACGTCATTAAAAGGAAAAACCTGAGCCCTGGAAAGACTATTAAGAGAAGGATGTGCACTAGCCCCAGCTAGGAGGACGGAGGTCGGGGAGGGAGGGAAGGCAGAGACAGGCCACTCCGAAAGGGCAGGGGGCAGCTGCGACCAGCAAGGGAACTTACAGACACGGAGGTCCAGGGCCGGGAGCGAGGTCTCCGCAGCGCCCGCGAGAATCTTCGAGTTTACAGAAAGGCCTCAGGTGGCCCATCCCTGGCCACTCCCCAGAGGAGCTCAAGGCCACCTAGCTCTCTCAGGGTCCTGACCTTGAAAATGCCTCCGGAGGTGGGAACTGGGCGGGGCGCAGAGTCCACGGACAGGGACGGGGCCAGGAGCCTCCAACGTCCACGCGGCTGTCGGCTCAGCGGAGCTCAGGACCCTTCCGTGACCTCCCCCAGCAGGAAGAGCTATGGGTGCCAAACGAGCACGACAAAAAGGCTCAGCATCATTAGTCATGGGGAAATGCAAATTAAAACACTGTTGCCACCTCCGTCAACACTACACACTGTTGCCACTGTGTGTAGACCTCTACATACCTATGAAAGTGGCTTCAAAAAGACCACTGACAATTACGCATCTAGGAGGCCAAGCAGGTGCCAAGCATGGTGCACCGCTAGTGGGAAGGCAAAACGGCACCAGCGCTGCGGGGAAGAGTTTGAAAGCATCTTATCAACAAGCGCTTGCCATAGGACCCAGCAATCCATCTTCTAGGATTTCCTCGGGAAAAATGAAAGTTTAGGCCCACACGAAACCCTCTATGCAAATGTTTAGAGCAGCTTTCCACTTTACTCCCAAGTAACTCAAATATCCAACCACTCAAATATCCATCAGCTGGAAAATGCCTAAGGAAGCTGTGGGCCTGCCCAGCATGGGATGAAAAACAACAAAATGAATGCCTTACTGATGCATTCCTCGATGGATGCATTTCAAAAGCATCTGAAATGAAAGAAGTCAGCTACAAGATACCACAGACTACTCTATGAGTCCATCGGTCTAGCATTCTGGAAACCGCTGAAGTACAGGGACAGATACCACATTGGGAGCTGCTGGTGCTGGTGGCCTGGGGGGGGGGACGGTGGGCTGCCTGACTGCAGACGGGCTTCCGCGCAGCGTCGGGAATGGTAGAACGTTCTCCCTCATGATTGCGGCAGTGATTACATGACTGTGTACATTTGTAGAAACTCGGAGAACTGCAAAGGGTACATTTGCCTGTCTGTAAATTATGCCTCAACAGATCAGACAGAAAATGCTGATCAGAGCAATATGTGCTTCTTGTAAAAAATTAAAATACAGAGTAAAGGGCGCCTGGGTGGCTCAGTGGGTTGGGCCGCTGCCTTCGGCTCAGGTCATGATCTCAGGGTCCTGGGATCGAGTCCCGCATCGGGCTCTCTGCTCAGCAGGGAGCCTGCTTCCCTCTCTCTCTCTCTCTGCCTGCCTCTCCATCTACTTGTGATTTCTCTCTGTCAAATAAATAAATAAAATCTTTAAAAAAAAAAAAAATACAGAGTAAAAAGTAAAAGGTTCACTGTTAACCAATTGTGTGTGTGGTTTTGCCCTGGTACACCACTGTAGGCTTTTGTTGAAATAAGTAGACTCATTTTAGATGCGTGAATTTTGCTGTAGGTAAGTAAAACCGACTTAAAAAAATTATAAGAATGCCCTACTGAGAAGGAAAAAAAATAGAACACCTTCCCCCGCCCCGAGAGATTCAGCAACTGGACAGATGGTTTGCGTTTTATTAAAAGACAGATAACTTTTTATGGTTGGAAATTTACCATTTAAATCCTACCCCCACCCCCTACGGAGCCACAGAAAATCCGTAGGCTTTTTTTTTTTTTTAACTTCAAAATATACCCTAAAACTTTTTTTTTTAAGATTTTATTTATTTATTTGACAGAAATCACAAGTAGGCAGAGAGGCAGGCAGAGAGAAAGAAGGAAGCAGGCTCCCTGCTGAGCAGAGAGCCCAACTCAGGGCAGGACCCTGGGATTATGACCTGAGCCCAAGGCAGAGGCTTTAACCCACTGAGCCACCCAGCTGCCCCTATTCCCTAGAACTTTTTAAGAAACATATTTTGGCCTAATTGTGTCATCCTTAAGTTACTGTCAGCATTCTCTGATCGGGGCTAAAGAGCCAAAGGGTAGAAGAAAAAGTTACTAAGATAAGCCAATTTTTTACTAGAATCAAAAAACTAAAACCAAACCAAACAAAACTGCCCAAGGATTATCAGAGGGCCTTCCAGGAAGAGATGATGCTTTGACTAGGTTTTGAAAGGTAAGCGGAAATTTATCTCTGGAGAATTGTTATTTGGTGGAGGTTCTTGGTCTAGGATTTGGAATTCATTCCACAATCCATATGGCACCCTCTCTCTGTGTTAACCATTATAATAGGGCAGGGTTCCTCGGCCTCACCACTCCTGACAGTCGGGGCTGTGTAACTCTCTGTTGTGAGGTGTGAGGGGCTGTCTTATATGTTAGCAGCATCTCTGACCTCTACCCAGTAAATGCCGGCAGTACCCACCCTACCTCCCCTCCAGCTGCAAAAACCAAAAATGTCTCCAGACATTGCAAATGTTTCTCGAGGAGCAAAGTCAACACCACCATGCCCTGAATCACTGCAGGAGGGCCCTGGGGACAAAATGTAAGCGAGACTTCTTCCCTAAAGAAGCTGACCATCTCATTGCAGAGAGAAAAAAGTGAATAGTATTTATTCTGAGCTGGTCCATGTTACAGATTGTGTGTGTGTACATGTGTGTGTGCACATACACATAGACATTTTAAGTAAGATAGGTCTGCCTAGGATGGTGGTTCGATATGCAGGATTTAGAGAACTGAAGACAGGCTCCCAGAGTCTAAGTTTGAGCCCTACCACTTGGAAAATATGTGATCTGTGGGGACATTTCACTTAAGCGCTGTATGCCCCCAGCTTCTCTGTTTGCAGAATATGGGGCAGAAACAGAACCGCCATCAGGACTGCAGAAACATTAAATAACTACAGATTGAAAATACAGTGTCCCAGACATGGTAAGGACTCAATAAATGAACTCAATAAATGTGAGTTGTTGTCACTTTCTCCCATTTCAGGCTAAAAGGGTCTTGAAAGGTGGTAACAAGTCGTCATGATATGCCTTCAGGATAATAGATACTTCATAAATATTTGAGGGAAAGGGGAGGGAATACATAAATAAAAACATTAGCTGGTTATAAGTTTCTCTTATCTCTAAAACAAGCCTAGGCGTATCTACTGATCAGAGTGGCAGTGCGCATGAAATCTTTGGAAAGTATTCAGCACGGTGCCTTCAGTGGTGGCTGTTACTAGTTGTAGTGTTATCTTGCAGGGGTTAATCCAAAGATCTTAACTGGGCGAGGTTCTTCTGGAAAAGATCCTTTGATTCTGAACTCCTCTTCACAGACCTTAATCTTTCAAAAACATCCCAGAAAGATACCCTTGTGCTTACCAGCCAGGGAGCGAGGTCACTCCGATGCCACTAAATGAAGCTGAGAGCGAGGAGAAGAGTTGGGACTGGTGGCAAGTGTTTGGGCATTACGCTGAAATACTCGCCCACTCAGGCCATCTGTCTGCTTATGTTTTGGTTTCACTGAGCATTATGGAGATGAAGAATCAAGAAGATGTAGAAAAATAAAAACATGCGGAACTTCTGACGATGTGCAGGGCTGTCACTCTACCCAAGCCCACTCTCTACATGTCGGAAGGTCGTGCGTTTCCTCCTCTGAGGTCGGTGGCGGAGGCAGGAGCGCAGGTGGAAAGAGAAGGTGGAACGGAGAGGGAGGCTGCCGTCTTGGCATGGTGTGGCTGCCGGGTGTGCGGCGCCGATGTGCAAGTGTCTGGTCAGGAAGAGTCAGAGAATAGGGATGAGAGGGAGCAAGAGAAGCACAGAAAACCGCCGCTTCCCTCCTCCAGTTCATTTTCACTAACACTTTCCACTGTGGACTGGACGTCTGCGTCTTCCCAAAGTTCTTGTGTGTAGAAGCCCTTGACCTCCAGTGCGATGGTATTAGGAGGCGAGACTTTAGGGGAGGTGACTGAGGTTAGGTGACGTCATGGGGATGGGGCCCTCAGGATAAGACTAATGTCCTTATCAGAAGAGACACCAGAGGGCTTGCTCTTTTTCTCTCCCGACCATGGGAAGACACAACAAGAAGGTGGCCATCCACAAGTCAGGGAGAGCGCTCTCATCAGAAACCAACCACACTGGCACCCTGACCTTGGACTGCCAGCCTCTGGAATTGTGAGAAAATAAATTTCTGTTGTTAGGTCAGCCAGACTGGGGTATTTCACTAAGGTAGCCTGAGTTGACAGAGAGAGCTCCTCCTCTAGATCGCAACTTGAAGAGCTCATTCTTAAGTATTCTTTTGTAAACTGGCAGATGAGAGAAGGACCTTCAGCTACATGTTCTTGTTGAACAGTGGCTTTTTCCAAAGTTGTCCTATATGATGGGTGGGAATGTTCCAATGACATCTATTCCTCCCCCACCCCCCATCTCTACTGACCTGGAATCTCCCTGAGGACAGCAGACCAGATTAATATACATTTGTTCGGGGAACTTGGAGAACAAAAAGACTAAGATATATTATCCCACAAAGATGTCCAGCCTTGGGGCACCTGGGTGGCTCAGCGGGTTGGGGCCTCTGCCTTCGGCTCAGGTCATGATCCTGGGGTCCTGGGATCGAGCCCTGCATCGGGCTCTCTGCTCAATGCGGAGCCTGCTTCCTCCTCCCTCTCTGCCTGCTTCTCTGCCTACTTGTGATCTCTGTCTGTCAAATAAATAAATAAAATCTTAAAAAAAATAAAAGATGTCCAGCCTTGCTCACCATCTTTCAACTGCTGAATCAGATGCTATTTCCACAATAAACAGGGCATTCTGGGTCATATTTGCAGTCCCCAGACTGCTACCTCCCTCGCCACCACCTGCTCCACACCACTTTGCACTTTTGATGCCACCAATGGCATGAGGATTCAAGCCCTTATTTCTTTCCTCATATCACTCTTTGTATATGATTCGTGTGGTTATCTTCCCAATCAATACCTGGAATTTGGCTCTGTACGGGGAGCTGTCCTTCAACACAAGCATTCTAAATATTTATGCATCTAGCAACAGAGTTTCCAAATATATGCAGCCAAACTGATAGAACTCACAGGAGAAACAGACGAACCCATAATTGTAGTGAGAGATTTCAATATCCCTCTCCCCAAAATTGATGGGTTAAGTAGACAGAAGATCAATATGGATATACACAACTTGAGTTAATTATCAACCAACTTGCTCTCATCAACATTATTGACACTCCACCCAAGACCAGAAGAACACACATCGTTTTCAAGGGCACACGGAGCATGTCAAGGGCACATGGAAGTTCTCGAGGAAGTCAAGGGCAAAAGGAAAAACTCAAGAGATCCGAGCCTGGGCCACTACCTGCATTTGTTTTCAGAGTCCATATAAGCTCATTTCAAATCCTGCTATGGTTAATCAAGCAGTGATTAATAAAGCAGCGATCACCTTTAGTAAAATAAATAGCAGACAATGAAGGAGACTTAAAAGGCAGACGAAGATGAAGACAATGTGGAACCAAGCCCACAAGCTCATTATCAAATCCAAAAAGAGACAGAGAAATCTACTCATTATAATTACAAATAACAGTTTTCTCTGAATTAAGGTTTTCTTCAAGAAGTCATTGCATTCCTAAGTATCCAATTAGATAAGTAATAACTCTGAAGCATCTTAAAACCCTTTCAAGGTTTGGAGCGCTAAAGAAAATTCCATGTAAATATCTGGAAAGAGGATGGTACCTGTGTGTCTAGAATTCCTGACTCATCTTAGCTGTCAATAACTCTCTGTTTCTTGTTTATTTTGCAGATGGGTTCGGCCAAACAGCAGACGTACAGATTCTTTGGTGCGTGTGTGTGTATGTGTGTGCGTGTGTGTGTGTGTTTGTGTGTGTGTGTGTGTGTGAATGTGAATGAATTCCATTCCTTGAAGAAAACCATTTGGGGAAAATACACCTTTGAAATAATAAATTAAACATCAGAAATAGATGTTTATGTGTAGATCGTTTTTCATCTATTTTTTCTTCTCTCTCTTTTCCAGTTTCCTCTCTCATCAGCTCACCTTTGCCCTCCAAAGATGCGATCAGTTACTGCTTTTTGTCTTAAATCAATATGTCTCACAGAAGAGGAAAATTGTTTTTTCTTACGGACTGTAAATCAATCACCTTATGCTATGTAATACAAGGTGTTCACATTCTGTTTAAATGTGTTGTTTAAAAGATTCTGTTAGAGCTAAGTCTTGGATAACCAGAAAATATAATAAAATATGACCGCATTTTGTGAGTTTGAGCCAATGATTTCTTGATGAACAATGAAAAACACAAGATTCCTTCTGCCTCATGATCTTCTCTCCTTCTTAGGGAACATTCTTCCTAGTGTCAGAGATATTCTAAAGAAGGTACAGGTTTCAATGCTTTGGAGAAGCATGGCGATTACTGTCACCTTCCTGGTCTTTCTGTCCTTTTCTGGGATTGTTTTTGAATGTACTTTGTGAACACTGATCACATGGAAACCGTAAACACTCAGTTGAAGACTCTTCCTTCCTCTCTCTACTTCCCTACATGTCTCACCCTATCTTTTTGTTTTTAGTTCACATTTTAACTGGGAATGACTTTTCATTTCCTAAGCCCTTTTTGGCATTTTAAGCTCTGCTAAGGGTTTTCCTTAAACTTTAATGCATTTCATTAGAAGGATAAAATAAAGCAATCTTACCACCCTTTATGAATAATTAGTGACTTAGAAACAAGCCTTGGAGCCACGAAGATTTCACTGGAAGGTTGTGAAATGATAAAAATACACCAAAGCATATACTTTGATGCACTTTAAAGAAATCATCATAGACTAATAATATGGTATCTCAAAGGAACAGATCAGACTGACAGGAAAATTACTTTTCAGGAAACAAAGTAGCTATGACATTTATAGCAACCTTTATAAAGGTTTGTAGCAAAAGAAAAAGAAGAAATTTAATTCCATTATTTCCATGAGCCTTATAAGCAACCCCAGTCAAAAGGAAAGTTCCCACATGCACGTGCACACACACACACACACACACATACACACATCTTTAGAACAAATACATTTCCTTTGATTCCTAAGCATAAAGAAGAATGAATAACTTTCTAGCTGATGTTACTCCTTCCTTTCCTAGAAAAGGCAAACTTCGAATAGAATCAAAACCATGTTAACATGCCAAAGTGAAAACTGGTAGAGTTGCCATGTGCCAACCCATTTATACAGCATTTTTCATCTCTATAACCCCACTTTCTATAAAACTTAACACAACAGTGTTTTCTTATGTTGTGTAGCCTTTGTTAATTCATTCAGACACTGCCAACTTGCCTCCTTTCAATTTCTCTTCAAGATGATTTATTTGTACAAAGTCATAAAGTGGATCCTGTGAAATTGAAAGTCATTTCTTCAGTAGGTGATTCCACAGTTCTGTGGGGTTTTTTTTTCTATTTTTCTACTCCCAAAGTAAAATCAGAAATCACCAAATATTAAGGTCTTTTCAGATGAATCAATAATTAAGCTAGTATTTCTTTTTTTTTACTCAAACAGGGTCAATCTGGGTGGCTAGACAGGAAAAAAAAAAAGCCAATCTGATTTTGAAAAATAAAGGCTCATATGGTCAACACAGGAATTTGGTAGAAACGCTTACCTTGCAGGCCAGTGTCTTTGGTTGCCTTAGAGATCCAGTTGTCCTATAACACAACCCTCTTAGAGAGGTGAATGGGCAGCATCCTCAGAGGGACTCCCAATGAGCCTGTCTCTTGGTTTTCCAATATTGCTTCCCATGGGTAATCCCCACCCCTTGAGTATGAACTGGATTTACTGACCTGCTTCTAATGAAAAGAACATGACAAAAGTGATAGAATGTCATTTCTGAAACTAGATTACAAAAAACCTATGGCTTCTGTATTGGAGGCTCTCTCTCCCTCTTTCCTGCATTCCTCTTTCTCTGGAGGAAGCCGGGTGCCATGTTGGGAGGCACACGCATGGAGGGGTCCATGTGAGTAAAACATGGGTGCATATCTTCTGAGGCCTGACAATGGCCACCTAAGTGATCTTGGAAGCAGGTCCTCCCCCAGCTGAGCCCTGTGATGGCCATATTCCTGGCTGATGACCCTTATAGTCTTGGGAGACCCTGGTCCAGAGGCCTCCCAGCCCAGATTTTGGACTTACAGAAAGTGTGAGATAATATATGTCTGTAGTTTCCAGTGGCTAACTTTGGGGATAAGCTGTTACACAGCCATAGATATCAGTACAAGATATAACTGATAACTGAATCCCTTATACGATGTCCAAGATATGTCAATCTTATAAAGGACTCAACTATGAATTGTGTCGTGCAAAGGGACAGTGTGTTTGTTCATTGAACTGGTTTCCACGCTGATGTAATTTTGTTAGGTATTCACTTCCTCTGTAAGCCAAGAATTCATCTCATTTTCCTCTTGTTTCAAATGACATATAAATATAGGAGGAGAGAGAGATGTAAGATACTTTAAATGGTTAAACAAGAAAACTAAGGGATAATTATAAAGTCTCTATCTGTCTGCAGTAGGCACACCCCCAATCAATTCTTACCTTGCAGGTATACAAAAAAGGACTTGCTAAAATAACTTACTGCAAAAATAAATACATATATGTACGTACATAAAGCAACTTATTATACATGAAGAGTCCTATGAGAAAGCCGACTGCTAAGAGGAATGATCAAAAAGGAAATACCCAGAACAAAAGCAAGGATCAAAATGATGCAAAGCTCCTACATTCACTCTACCTAAAAGGCACTAGCTATCAAGTATGTAGATATTTGGAGGCTTTCTCACTTTCTAGTGAGCATTCACCATGTGCCTCCCTGATACCAATTCCCACTCCTTTGTATCCCCCTCCCTGCTCTCAGCTTGTGAGTCTGCGTGTGACTCTACCCGCACCTGAGGTCAGAGCGCAGGACCCAAGCTAGTGAATGAAACCACCGTACAGCCCTGCTATTGGTCAGTGCTGAGCACATGACCTAAGCCAGTCCAATCAAAAGGAACCTCCGTTTCCTTTGAGCGCTTCCAAGGAGGCAGTCATCTCCGCAGGTGGCTTCAACCTAGAGATGGAGGAAGGCAGACCACCAAAGCCATCCGTCTGGGGACATGTGAGGGGCTGGATGCTATTGCCTGTATTCTCAGAATAAAGGGCATCAGGAATAAATCCTGAGGACCCTGTATGAACCCTGAATCCACCCCGCCTGAAGCCCATCCTCCCTCTGAGCGTTATTATGCACCAATAAATCTCTTTTTTTTTTTTTTTTTAGCTTAAATCAGTGAGAGACAAAATTTTTGGCTGCTGTTTGTTTTTGTTTTGTTTGTATTTGTTTCAGATCACTTGTGATAGAAAATTTCCTAATAATTTTCTTAATTATTGATTAAGGTATTAACATAATTAATAATTATTTATTACGGTATTAATTAAATACATCCAGGCCCAGGCATTTAAAAAATATTAGCCTTTTCAAGCCTGATGGATAGGGTTTGAGTGCTTTGGGTCAGCTCTCCTCAAAGCATCACAGGATTTTTGTTTTATAAAGGATCCACCACTACCAGCCAATTCAACAATGGAGGTATAATGGAGGATATTATAAAATATCCTAAGATATTTTATAATTATTTTAATAATAATCGTTACCTTTTATAATAATCATTTCTACCACCATTACCATCACTATCATCTTATGAACCACAGACTGAGCACTTAACACACATCAGGTACTGTGCTAAGCACTTAACATATATTATCCCATTATTCGTTTTCCTACAAACAGGAGACTAGTTAAAATAGAGATTCCAGAATCCAAACACCCCAGATGTAAATCTTTTATTTCTGCCAATTTCTGCCAGTGTGACCCTGTTAAAATCTCTACCTCAGATTGCTTGTATATAAAATAGATGCTACAGTTTTCATCAGGAAGTTGCGAGGATTAAAGGAATTAATATCTACAAAGTGCTTAGCATAGTGCTTGGCACGCACAAAGCACTACTTCTGTAACATGTCTGTTAACATGTCTGTAGACGTGTCTCCTCTCTTAAAATAGTCCAATAACGTAATCATTCTGATGTTCTTTTTTCCCAACAAAGAATTTGGTCTTTACTGGTCTTTACAGAAATCTTTTCATCTTCTACCCAAGATGGCCACTTAAAAATTCAGTGCCTTTACTGAAGCAAAATTCTGTGAGAATAAGGATTCTGCCACTCTCATCTTTGCATCCTGGACATGACCTAGTACAGTGTCCTGGTAGTGATTGTTAATAGGATGTGGACAGGGGCGCCTGGGTGGCTCAGCCAGTTAAGTGTCTGGCTCTAGATTTTGGCTCAGATTATGATCTCAGGGTCATGCGATTGAGCTCTGACTCAGGCTCCACACTCAGCAAGGAGTCTGCTTGAGTTCCTCTCTCTCCCTCTCCCTCTACCACTCCCTGCCATGCTCTCTCTCTCAAAATGGATAAATAAATCTTTTTTATTTTTATTTCTTTAAAATATTTCATTTATTTATTTGAGAGGGTGAGAGAGAGATCATGAAGAGAGGGGAGGAGTACAGGGAGAAGCAGGCTCCCCGCCGAGCAGGGAACCCAATGTGGGGCTTGATCCCAGAATCCTGGGATCATGACCTGAGCCAAATGCAAACGCTTAACAGGCTGAGCCATGCAGCTGCCCTAAATAAATCTTTTTTTTTTTTTTAAAGGAGGGGGACAAAGTCATTGGAAAAATATATACAAAGAATGTAAAGACAGACAACTGGACAAAGAACAGAGGCGTAAGCCTCAACAGTCCTGGGATGCTGTGTTAGTTATCTATTGCTACATAACAAATTTCCCCCCAAAACTTGGCAACTGAAAATAACATGCAGACATCACCTCTAGTTTCTGTTGGTTAGATATTCCTCACTTACTTAGCTGGGCATCTCTGGCTTGGGATCTCTCAGGAGGCTGCAACCAAGGTGTGGGCTGGTGATGCAACTTCATCCAGTTCTAAGCCACCTCAGGTGAGCTGGATTGAGTCTCCCCAGGGCTATGGGATGAGGGCCTCAGTTCTGGACTCAGTTCCAGGATGTTGGCAGGTGTCCTCCCTCTCAGCTCTTTGTCACAAGAGCCTCTCCAGCTGGCTTTATTAGAGAAAGCATGTAAGAAGCCCCAGAAGGGGAAAGAGAGAGAGAGAGAGAAGGGACCAGTGAGAAAGAGAGCAAGCAAGATGGCGGCTGCGGTCTTATATAACCCACACAGAAGTGATATCCCATCCCTACTGTCATATTCTACTCATTAGCACCATGTCACCGGAGTCAGCCCAGGTTCAAAGGAAGTGGATTACTCTAGAGAAGGAGGCAGAGGTCACTGGGGTCCATTTAGGAGGCTGCCTACCACAGACATAGAACTGAAGTTGATTTTGTTTTGCTCCTTGTCCCTGATCAAGTCAGACATTCCATGCCTCAATTCTTTTTTTTTTTTAAGATTTTTATTTATTTATTTGACAGACAGAGATCACAAGTAGGCAGAGAGGCAGGCAGAGAGAGGAGGAAGCAGACTCCCCACTGAGCAGAGAGCCCAATGTGGGGCTCGATCCCAGGACCCTGGGATCATGACCTGAGCCAAAGGCAGAGGCTTTAACCACTGAGCCACCCAAGCACCCCAATGTGCCTCAATTTTTTTATCCATAAAATCACCTTTGAGGGATGCCTGGGTGGCTTGGTTGGTTAAGTGTACAACTCGTAATCTCAGCTCAGGTCTTGATCCCGATTGGAGTCATGAGTTGAAGCCCCACATTGGACTCCATACCAGGCATGGAGTCCATTTTTTTAAAAAAAGAAAAAGCTACATTTGATTTTAAAATGGCTCCAGAAGCTTGCTTGCAAAAATGAAAAGGGCTTTAACTTTCCGCCTTTAGTTAACATCACGTCTTGTGAACTTCTGTGTCAAAGACTATAGTGAGGAAAATACTAGAATGTGTCATTGGCCCAGCCTCCCACGCCAAGAGGAGACCTGAGAAAAAAGGGGCTATTGCAGTTATATGCCTGTTTGTAGCATTTGAGAAAGAGGGAACATGAGTTTCCAAAATTTAATTGAAATGGAGAGTTTTATTAGTTTACCCTCAAGTGTCAATAAAAAAATGGCGCATGGCAGATGGTTTTCCTGTGATCCCAACAGCAAGTCCATCTTGAGGTTAATAAACCTTTTACTTTATTGACTTATTGGCAAACTCTCTCTGGTGATATTTTAGTTTGTTTAGATGTTTTCTTGACCGCTATTAAAAAAAAAAAAAAAATCTCTGCCCTCTACTGTTTTTTCATCTACTGAAGAAAAGTCATACTGCTTTCCTTTTGAGTGATGTATTGAAATCTCTTTTAATCCATCATAGTAACTAAGACATCAACCAAAACCACCTTTAGCCCTTTATTGATGGTGGAAAAAAATAAACCCAGGGATTTAAAAACTTTTCCCTTGAGTTGAAGATAGGGAACACATTAGTGAATCATGTCCTTTGGTTAAAACTCCAAAGGAAAGATGGGATTTTCCTTTTTTATTATTAAATAAAAGGTGTTTTTCCACCTTTATGGGTATTATGATGTTCACATTCCTACATGAACTGCCTGTGAACTGGGCTGTGCAGACATTTGGTTTTTTTGTCCCTTATGTTCTGTTCTTCTCAATGTCTTTTACATCTTTGAATGATTTGACAACACTAAAAAATTGAGAGATTCCACCCTGAAAGAAATTCAAATTTCTGGCTTCCTTTAAACAACCAGAAGGTTCAGCAAGTCTTGCCCACATTCCAACACAACAGCTGGGCAAAGCCAAAGGGTCATTTGGCTTTGGGTGGGGCACGCCTGTCTTTGCCATCTCCTCACTCCCCAGTGTCCTAAGAAACAAAACTACTAGCTTGAAACAAGAGACAACTAGAAATCCCTCTTCCATAAAAGTGACTTTATGGTTTAAAGGACAGTGAAGTCAGGTGTGTGAACTGTGGCGAACGAGAAAATTCTGCCACAGCTATCACTCACCCAGCCTGCCTTGTTCACCGATACGAGCTCCACGGTCACAGGAGGGGGACATCCAGGTTACCCAGGCATAGCATTTCTGGACCGAACGTCTCTTAGTTTGGGGTAAGATGATCTCATTCATCATAATGAAGGCCAAAGGCTTCAGAAGACTGCGTGGGGCCTTACCCCATTTTCTTTGCATTGACAATGGCTTTTCCTATAGGTTCCACGTTCATCTGTTCTCCCATTACTTGGTCCTTGCAGGAATTACACCCGCCACTCTTGACAGAATGGGAAGGTACATTATCGTCTTTGTGCTGTCTTGGTTTTGTGTTCATAGCAGCAGTGATGCTGAAATCAACCCATACTTTACACTGACCCATTGTCGTGCATGGCACACAGCTGTCGTTAAGCGCACAAGGAAGAAGTGCAAGCATCTGTCGTGTCCTCCAGAAAATGTAGAACTGGCTCAGTGCATTATTTCTGTTCCGCCGTTCCTCTGTGTTTGTTTCCTTTGAAAGACCTCCATAAAAGGTTATAAACACCAGTCACTCGCTAAAAGCTATCCAAATCCCAGGAACAAACACCGTCTAAGTTGTGTGAGGGATTTTTTTTCTTTTGTGCTTTGTCAAAGGCCTTCGAGGATGGTGCAGGATCACGGCGAGCAGGTAATTTAGAACTTTCAGGGAAACATGTGTTCTATGTGGTGCTTGGTGTTACCAGTCTCTACGTATTTAGATCGGCTCCGGCAGACTACTGTTTAACGTGAGACTAAAATTGTGTATTTTGAAAGCCCAAAAGCATGATTCATTATTGACATCGAGGTCTATTTCAATTCTAGCATTTTATAGCATTTCATCAATTCCTTCTTCCCACCCCATTCCAAATCAGGCAAAATGACACAAAACACCATTTCCATGAATTGCAGTCTCCTTTTCTGGATTGTTTTCTGCGTTTTCATTAAATCAAGAAGTCTTCACTATCATTTGAACTCAAATGTCATTTCATGCTGATGGCTGAATCTTTTATGGTAACTATGGCGATTTTAAAAAGGATACGAGGAGGAGAATGTCTTCCCATTAAAAGAGAATTTTGTCTTCAAATTTCATCAAAGAGGAATTCTGTGTTTAGTTGCATTTTTCAACCACAGGTTCTCCCCAGACTCCCTCGGAGAAATCTACCATCTTCATCTCTGGCACCCGGCCAGCCCACCTGCATTCGACAGAGTCTACTTCTCCCTTGGGCCCAGGGAGCATGGCGCCCACAGCCCTTTCTACCGTAGGAGCCCATCAGAGTGTTTTCTTTTCTTTTAAAATTAGAAAAAATAATGACCATAATAAATATAAAATATACTTTTAATATAAAATATATATACTTATAATATGTAATATATAATATATACATAAATATAATATAAATATATATCTATTTATATCTATTTATATAAATATCTACTTATATATTTTTATATATATGTAAAAAATATATATACTTATAATATAAAATATACTTTGTTATATTTGCCTTATGGAGGAAGGTGCTCAGGAAGGCAAAAGTGCTCAGGGCCCAGGAAAGCCGTAACAGAATGCGGCATTCAAGCTAACTATGAAAGTCACTCAGAATCAAGCCACGCAATAGAATTTGCAGTCAAACTGTGCAAATGTGATGCTGCTTAGTTATATGGCCTCGAGCAACATCTTTGGGCCTCCACTTTCTTCTAGGACTAATCCCCATAGACAATAGTTACCGAGATCTTACCATGTCCCAGGCCTGGTGGGGAATGTTTTGCGTGGCTTATCTCCTGCCATCTCTTGGCACGGCAGCCCTGGGCAGTGGTTCTTGTGATCTGGGCAGTGTGATCAACCTGTCCAGACACAAGGAGGTCATGAGAAGCAGGAGAGGACCTTGCTCTGCCCTTACCAGCAGTATGGCCTTGGACAAGGAAGGATCAAACTGACTTTGTCATCTGACCAATGGGGATCACAACAGAATCAGGCATTGGGTTTGAGGACGGTGGGTTAGGGCATGTCAAGCACCTTCCATAGTGTCTGTGCTCGAGTACAAGCTCCATGCGTGGTAACTCTTACTATCTTTCCCTAGAAGGTGAACTTCCCTTAGCCTCCACTATTTCTGAACTTCTTACCTGTGGAATCATACAGAATATCCTCTTTTGGGTCTAGCCTCTTGCACTTCACATTATATCTCTGAGATTCATAAAACTTTTTTTTGGGCATTTCCTAGTAATTTGTTCTTTTTTACTGCTGTATGCTATTCCATTGCATCTGTTCCCTTGTTGATGGAAATCAGGTTGTTTTCAGGTTTTGGCTATTAAGAATGCAGTTACTGTGAGTATTCTTGAATATGACTTTTGATTGACACAAATTTCATGTCTGTTGGATACCTCCCTAGGATCGGAGTTGCTGGCTTATAAACATCATCCTACCATCCTGGTAGGCAGGGGCTGGCAATATAAGAGAGAACAATCCATCCATATGGCCCCTGACTTCAGCCTAATAAGGAAGATACGACAAGAACTATAAATGGGAGAGCTGAACATGCCAGAAGGACCAGTTGTGAGAGCGAAGGGGAGGGAAGCTGATCTAGGAAGGGCACAGGTAGGTCCTACGACCAAAGGGATCATGATGAACTTGGGGAATGGGAATAAAGGCAGTCTGGTTAGTGCAAAGAGGAAAGTGGAAATGGAGAGCTTGACAGAATTCAAACCAAACGGGCCACATGCTGTGTTTTCCACTAATCTCACAAAGGAGGGGACTTTAATCCTTAGAAGGGAAGGAAGAGTCCTGGGAAGAGACTGGTCTAATCAGATTTGTAGTCTGAAAACATTTGCCTGGATTAAAGGAAGTGTGTGTAAGCAAGAGAAGAGGCAGGAGACTCATTAGGAGACATGAGCCCTAGTCCTAATGACAATCGTGTGGGCCAATGCTCAGAGAGAAGGAACTGGAGAGATGTGGACCGTGGCAAGAGCCATCTTGTGTACCAGCTTCACCGTGTTCGGTGTTGGTTTACTTACAGCACATTTGCCACTGGCCAGCACCTGCCATCCGGACTTCATCCGTTTGAGCTGGATGACTTAAAACAATAATTAGTAGATTCTTAATGAGATCCAAGTCCTCTTCAGGCCAGTTATTTTCCACCGCAACCACATTCAGAGGAGGATTCAGTTCAGTTTCACAGCACGTTTGCTCGTCCACTTCTGCATTATCCTGGGTTTTATGGACATCTATCTGACCAACTCTAGCAATGATCCTAACATTACTCCCAACTGAAGCATGATTAGGAATGTCAGAGATATTATTACAAGACGAATTGGGGTATGACTAGTGTTCATTGTCTCTTTCCAACAGAAACGACCCTTCCCAGGTCCCCAGCATTATTGTACACAGCAGTATAGAAAGCCAAATTCAAGATTCCAGATGTTCTGTGGGCACAACCAGAGGCCTCCCCTCGTCTCACGGGATCAAACTGAGATGTGCTCCCAGTAGGAGGGGCCTTTTAAGGGGGCTCCTGGATCAAGGCCATCATTGCTCTGCTCTTTAACTCCCACCGGTTTCTAATGGATCTGAAGTTACTATGGCCTCTCCTTAGATCCAGGGAAATTGCTAGAAGATTCCACACTTGCCCATTAGTATAGCAGTGGGGTGGTTGGGTGCACAGATGCGAAGCCCCAGTGCTCGAATTTGAGTCTCGGCTCCTCTCCATAAGGACTGTGGAAGCTTGAGCAGAACCCTTAATTTCTCTGGGCCCCATTTCCTCATCTGTAAAATAGAGATGGTGATAATGATAGCATGGTTCCTTCCAGGGTTATAAAGACTAGATTAATTCATGGAGATACAGTGCTCTGGCCGTGCCTGGCTGTCTGAACGTTGGCGGGTTATTACCAGCCTCTCTGATTTACTTCCCTTGGATGGAGCTAGTTAACCGTTGAGCTGCTGCAGGAACTGGCCACATGAATTCTGCTCTTCATGTGCTCTGAAGCAGGCATTGAAGTTAACATCTACCACATTGCTCAAAGCTAGTGCCCACTGGGGGACATTTTTGCAGTGTTAATCCTCTGAAAACATTGTTTTTCTCCTGAGAAACTGACATATACCACTCATTCTAATGTGGTATTACTAATTTTTTCTGTCTTTGTTTTTGCTACCCATAAACTCAGAACATGATAATGTAACATGTGGATTCTGTGGCCAATTTATTTCCTTTCCCCTTTTTCAACCAACATCCCATCTTTGTCTTTTTCTATCCTGGGAATGTCATATTTCTGTTCCATCCATACACACTATACATTTGTGTGCGTATTTGAGCTTTCTGAAATTGTGTTCAGTAGCTGAAAAGACACAGATGAACTCACAAAACAAAATACGTCTCAGAAGTACACCGAGTGCGTTCATTAACAGCCCGTTTGCAAAGGAAGCTGTGAGGCGGGAGCGAGTTTAATCTCCACATCAGTACGATGCGGGGTGATGACAAAACCTACTTTAAAGGGTTCTTAGAGGACAGGAAAGGATGAATCCATAAAAAGCATTTAGAACCATGGCAGCAAATCGTAAGCACTCGGTGGTAGTCCTTGGTGTCACAGTCCCTGGAATGATGCGTAGACATCATGATGGACGCTCTCCCAGACAACGGGTTCCTGGGAAGCACCTAACACAAACAAGCCCTAGACGGTTCCCCAGAATTTTTACACCAAACCTTCCAGCCAGCTTCTACATTTTGTCCAGTGTGTGTGTGTGTGTGTGTGTGTGTGCGCGCGCGCAATCTCTATTAAGGCTCGTGGTTTGGATTGTTGCGGTTCTCCTGCTTTCCGAGTGGAGACTCATGCTCTATGTCAAATGACACAGAACAATGTTGAAAGTGATGCAGTGAAATACTAGCATCGACCTCACAACAGGCATGCGTCTCCAGGTCGGATCTGTGCCATAACTCACAGGACTTCCTAGGCGCATGCTGCCACCCAAGGAGCTCACGCGTGGACAAGGATCCACGCTGAATGTGACGCCGTGGGCCCACAGACCAGCTTCCTGCTTTGCCTCCCCCCTTTCATCTTCTTCCCCCTTCCCAGTCAGTCACTGTTCTGAATCTGCATGTTTTCTATCACTTCTCAAGGGAGGCTGTTGTAAATGGTACATCTCGTGTTGAGTCTTCCTGGTGTGCTGCTTGTCAGAGCACGGCGGCATCAGCGACCCTTCCCACGCTGTGTTCCACCATCACATATGTTTTTTTAGATTTTTACCTATTTATTTGACAGAGAGACACAGCAAGAGAAGGAACACAAGCAGGAGGAGTAGGAGAGGGAGAAGTAGGCTTCCCACCGAGCAGGCAGCCCAATGTGGGGCTTGATCCCAAAACCCTGGGATCATGACCTGAGCCGAAGGCAGATGCTTAACAACTGGGCCACCCAGGCGCCCCTGTGCTCCGCCGTCTTGTTCCTGCCTTTTTCTCATCACTTTCTCTCTCCGATTCCTCCCTATCCACTCCTACGGGCACTCATACATCCCCTGATCTCAAAAACAGAAAACAAACCCCAAAAAGGCCCTCCCATCTACACTGCAAAGGCATTCCCTCCACTCTTAACTTTTTTTTTTTATAAGATTTTTTCTTTATTTATCTGACAGAGATCACAAGTAGGCAGAGAGGCAGGCAGAGAGAGAGGAGGAAGCAGGCTCCCTGCAGAGCAGAGAGCCCGATGTGGGGCTCGATCCCAGGACCCTGGGATCACGACCTGAGCCGAAGGCAGAGGCTTAACCCACTGAGCCACCCAGGTGCCCCCACTCTTAACTTTCTTGTGAAAATATTCTTCACTTCTGTCTCCAAATCTCACATCGCCCACTGCGTAATTTTTTATACTCTGTATAATTTTTTATAATCTGTTCGCCACCAGCAACACGACCCCGTAGCCACCCTCCAGCCCTCAGCTGCATGGGGCAATCTCCTGGAATGCTTCCAGATCGTGTTGCTCTCCCATCCTTAGGAGTGTGCTCCTGAGCCTTCTCGGGCGGTGCTCAGTCTCCTTCTCCGACCCCCAGATGGACTGAATTGCTTGGGCCAGGCTCGGTCTTTAGCTGAGTCAGAATCACCGGGAGAGCTTGTTAAAACACTGAGCTCCACAAAAAAAAAAACATCAATTTTTATCCCACACCGTCACACCTGATTGGGAAAATCTTGTTTTCAGGGTTGAGTTCCGTGAAAAATGTTGCATCCTAACATTTCCAGGATCCTGCCCTCCTCCCAGGGGTCTCTCATCACAACTGAAGCCCCTGCCCCTTTGGCCTGTCCTTTTCCTCACACCTGCGTTCTTTCCTAAGTCTCCTGTCACGGTGGAGCGACCTGAGCTGTCACATGCGCAGCCCGTGCCGCGGCAGGAAGCCTACTGGAAATGCAGATTCTCAGCCCCCAACCCCAACCCATTGGCCCAAAACCTGCATCTTAATAACCCCCCAGGGGTATGTATGTGCCTGAAATGTTAAGAAGCACGGGTCTCTGGGATGAGAATGATCCCCTCCAGTTCTGCTTGGAGCGGAGACCGTCCCAGGCTCACAAGGGAGCTGGGAAGCGGGGACACCAATGCAGATTCCTGCCCCCGAGCCCCCCATTCCCTTCGGAGCCCCCAGGGGGCAGGGTGGGTGCCGCCCTGGGGCCAGCGGCGAGTTGGGGGCCGGGGCTGGCCACAAACATTCTCCAGGGGACTCAGGGCTGATCTCACTGCCTGGAGATTGCAGAGCCCACTCTGACTCCCTAGGCTTGGACCTCGGCTTTTCTGTCTTCTCAGCGCCAATGGTTTGCCACCAAATGGGGGCAGCTCTCCTGGGGACAACCGCGCCGCCAGTTTCCCACTCCTCTTGTCGGGAAGGGAGAGGAGCCTTTCCACCCACCTGTCCCGGAGCCGCCGGCCCACCTCCGCGCGGACGCCGTCCTAGCAAAAGCCGGTTCCTGCCCCTCTCTCGGCCTCCCCTTCCCGTCCTTCCACCGCGCCAACCAGACGCCTCCGGCCGCCCTGGCTGTAACCACACCGGCGGCGGCCAGAGCTCACGGGGCCCAGCGACAGGTGCCGCCGGGTCCGGGAAAGGAGGGGAGAGAGAGCCTGCTGGGCCTGCTGGGGGAGCAGCTGAAGCCTGCTCTTTGGAAATGCCGTTGGGACGTTGCCAGACTCATTTTTTTTTTTTTTTTATGAGAGCTCCTACTTTCCGTGTGGCAAGAAATTTTTCACAACTTTTTTGAACTATGAGAGCCGATGTAAACCTGTCACCAGCTGTACCTGGCCTGTGCTCAGGAGCTGATTCTTTGACCTTGCCCTCCAGCTGTGCCCTGGTCTCTCCCCACCAGCCTGCCCCCACCTCCTGCTCCCTGCTCCCTGTGCACCAGAGCGAGTGTAGCTTCTGGAATCCCTCCTTCCCTCACTTTGTGACGAAACCCACCTGCTAACCGCCAAATTACTCTAAAATTCCGCTCTAATCATGTAGCTCACTTTCTATTCAAAGCCCTTTAGAGACTCCCCGTGGCCCCCGCTGTCAAATCATCTCCATCAGCATCACCTTCCCCTCCGACCTCCCCGTGAGCCTGCTTTTGACTAGAGCTCCTAAGACTTGGACAAGCCTGGTGGTGATTGTGGAGATCGGAAGAAATGGCCAGGCTCGAGATGTATTTAAAAATTAAAAGTCATGGGGCACCTGGGTGGCTCAATGGGTTAAAGTGATTGCTGATTGTATATAAAAATCAGAATTCTAGGGGCACCTGGATGGCTCAGTCTGTGAGGTGCCTGACTTTTGTTTCTGGCTCAGGTCATGATCTCAGGGGGGTGAGATCAAGTCCCATATCCAGCTCAATGCCCAGCACAGAGACTGCTAGAGATATCCCTCTCTCCCTCTCCCTCTGCCCCCTATTCCCACTCACACACTTGTACTCCACCTCTCTTTAAATAAATAAAATCTTAAAAAAAAAAAAAATTCCTGTCAAATTCCTGTCAAAAAGTTAGCAGTGACAAATCCAGACCAAACTTCTATGTGGCAACTACTGGCTCGAGTTGAGTGTCAGCTGCCTCTTCAGACGCTGGGCATGCCCTTCACACATCTTCATCCAGACCTACTAACAAACACAAGGCTTATGGATACTTGAGAAGTGAATTTAAAATGGGAATGAAATATTCCTGTTGTCCTAGAACTCCACAGGTAACTACAGAAAACAAGGTATAAAGTTAGCAGCAATATATAAGCATCTCGTCTGTCCCTCACCCATACCCTTGGATGTTTCCTTGTATTATTAGGCTCACTGGCTCACGCGTTCACAAAATGTGAAGTACCCATCAGTCACCTAATTCAGTTTCTGGCACGTGAACAGGACAAGACTTCACTGTGACAATTTCCGATGACTCCGCTCCAGCCGTCCTCCTGTGCTGGATCTTCCATTGGCCTTCCAGATGCATCCGCATAGCACCCCTCTCCAGCTCGGAAACAGACCGACTTTAATTAACTGCATCTGGATTCCAGTTGGGCTTGGCCAATGGTGGGCACCAGCTGGGTTTTGGAGGGACAATGAGGCTGGCGGCCTCGTCTCCCAGACCTGTCCCCGCAGGGTTGTGGTCGGGGCTGGCTGGGTCCTGCTTCAAACAAAGGCAGCCCTTTCCTGAGTTCCAGAGGGAAGGCGGTGGCTGCTCCCTCCTCAGCCTCCAAAGGTACACAGCCCTCCTCGTGGTTGCCTGCACCTCTGGAGTCTTGGTGAGAGTTCCCTCCAACTCTAATCAGAGGGTCTACCTATCTCCTGCCGTAACCTGACGGTATATGCCTCGAGTCTCTCCTCTCTGAGCAGTAACCAAATGTACACAGGAAAAAATATCCTCGTAAGAATCATTTTCTACAATCTGAGTATCAGTATTTGGGAACATTCAGAAGCAGCAATTTAGAAGTTTGCTTTTATGTCTTTAAGAATTTTAGAGTTACATATTTTCTCTTTAAGCCGGAATCGCTTCTAAGTATTTAACCAAAATATGACATGCAATGTTTAACCTTGAAGGTTAAAAAGTGACCTAAAATTATGTATACCTAGTATCTAAAATTATGTATACCTAATCCTAGAAATAGCCCACTTTTTATTACGAGCCTTCCATTTGGTCTTTTGGTGTATTAGTGCCATCTGCTGGAACATTAAGAAAATTAGGTTGTTCCAAATCCCAAAACAGGTAGGGGTACAGGGCAGAGAGGGGAAAATAGTAGGAGGGTAAATGTACTCTTTAAATATGTAGTTGCTTAGGGCACCTGGGTGTCTCAGTGGGTTAAAGCCTCTGCCTTCGGCTCAGGTCATGATCCCAGAGTCCTGGGATCGAGCCCCGCATCGGCTCTCTGCTCTGAGGGGTGCCTGCTTCCTTCTCTCTCTCTCTCTGCCTACTTGTGATCTCTGTCTAATAAATAGATAAAATCCTTAAAAAAAAAAAATGTAGTTACTTAACTTCCACATCATTATCAGTATAAACCCCAGTTAACTACAAAGCTCTACAATGAAGTTTAAAAATTAGAATAAAGAAAACCCTACATGTTTCTTGCTCTTGATATTTCTTGGTTTCTAAAATATTCCGCCATTCTGCTCTATGTATGAAACTCAGCACGCCCCAACATGTCTCAACACTGCCTGGTTCTTTTACCACGACCCAGCACACTGATGTATATGCAAGAGGCACATGCAATATGTCTAGATATAACATGCATTACGTATATACAAATGCAACGTGTACTTATTTTTACCATCTCACAGTTTTGGTGGTAGAGTGAGGAGACAGATACAGGATGGGGTCTTTCGTTTCTTTTTCATTTATTTGACAGACAGATCACAAGTAGGCAGAGAGGCAGGCAGAGAGAGACAGGAGGAGGAGACAGCTCCCTGCTGAGCAGAGAGCCCGATGCAGGACTCGATCCCAGGACCCTGAGATCATGACCTGAGCCGAAGGCAGAGGCTTTAACCACTGAGCCACCCAGGAGCCCCGGATGGGGTCTTTCTAAAGTGCTTTCGCCACCTCCAAACAGCAACTGGAAGAGACATATATGGACAGTATGACCCAACCGTTCAGAGTTCTCATAAAAACTGCCACATGTATTCTAAATAATATAGAAACGTAAAAGGTTGCTTAACCGATTTTAATAACATGACATAAAGCCCCTACACTTGATAGAATCGTTATGCAAAATACATAGATGAATACTGTCTTCTCTTAAAAATATAAAATAAATAAGCAAGACATGTGAAAATAGGCAAGTTTCCATTAAATAAATGAAAATTTTAAAAAAAGAAACTTTTGCTTTCCATATCATTTGAAGAAGGGAAATTATCATTTTAAACAATATTCAAGTTTATTAAACAAATTAAAAAAAAAGTATTATAAAATGTTTAACTGTCATCAGCTTCGAGGTTTATGTTGCTCCCAAATTTTGCATATAACTGAACTTTCAGATCCGCTAACACTCGCTGAATTGATTCCACTCTGGCTTCTAAGGCGTCGATTTCTTCTTGCAAATTTTTCTGGGGGAAAAAAATTGTTTAAATTAATTCTATTCAGTGCATGGTTTCTGAGCATCTGGGGATAAAATAATATTTGGGAAGAATTTTAGGTCAAACTTTCTAAACTTGGGACAGGCGGCTAAATAACAGCGATCATTAAATCTAAACCACGGCCATTTTTAATTCATGATTTATACTTGCTTATTATAGAATACATCAAGCCCATCGGTTTTTGCTGATTTATAAAACAAAATGGATAAGAGAAAATTAATTCCTAAATCATTACACCCTAATGAAGAAAGAACTTCTATACAAACTCTCCCGGTAAACAGTTTTATCACAGGCCTGGCTTCTAACAACTTCTTCCAACTTCCCACAAAAATAACTACAAAGCTAGAAGAAACAATAAAAACTCACACGGCCACCAATAATTAAGAATAACAACTTACAGTGAGAATCTGGGAGAAATGTTCACAACCGGGAGGTCCCTGGAACTACTCTGAGAGGGAATGCTAACAAGAGCCCCGTCTGGGACTCAGAGCAGCGCTGCCCACGTGAAATGCAGGGAATGTCAGAAGTTCCTTCCTGGCCAGGATCAAAAAAAGGATTTCTTGGGATGCCCAGCTGGGTCAGTTGGCTAAGCATCTGCTTTCTGCACAGGTCATGATCTCAGGGTCCTGGGATGGAGTCCCACATTGGGCTCCCTGCTCAATGGGCGCCTGCTTCCCCCTCTGCCTGCTGTTTCCCCTCTCACACACAAATAAGTAAATAAAATCTTAGAAAAAAAAAAAAAGAAAGAAAGAAAAGAAGAAGGATTTCTCCTAAACATGACCAAAAAAACCCGAAGTTGCACAAACGGCATATCCATCACTATCAGGAAGAAGGCAAGAATGCCTAGCACTGACAGTGTTACTCTTAGAAATCTGGCTGACGAATCTCAAAAGTATGGCCCCCAGATTACTTGGAAACTCGTTAGAAACACAAATTCTGGGGCTGCACTCCAGGTCTCCTGATTTGGAAATTCCTGGGATGTCAGTGACTGGAATTTTCAACAAGCCCTCCGGGGAACTGTGATGCATGCTAAAGGCTTGAGAACCACAGCCATAAGAAACAGAAATAAGACGTACGACTATTAGAAAGGAGATAAAACTTCTTCAGTTCATGAGTGAAATTACAGCATGCCAAGAAAATGATCTTAAAAGCACAAGTCCTATCAGGTATCACTCATTTCGTCAAAGCTCCTGAAAGGCTCCTCTTCACCTTAGGGCTGGGTGAGCAAATACTGCGGCCCACGGGCCAGCCCTAGCCTGATGCTTGTCCGTGCAGCCTTCCCGGAACACAGCCACGGACATGTGTTCACACGTCCTGCTTTCATGGCGATTGTGACCGAGACCGGGATGGGGGGGGGGGGGTGTCCCAAAGCCAGAGACCCCTGCTGCCTGGTCTGACTCAGAGCGCTTGCTGACCCCTGCAAAAGTCATCCATGTATCAACTCAACTGAGTTCTTCAAGATGGGGCCATACTTTCAGATGCTCCCAAATCTGCAGCAAATTAGACCTTCACTTAGTTGTGTTTGTGTGCCATGATCTTTTTACGACCATTTACACACGACCATCCCGCATCAGCCTGGAACACCCTGCCCCCCAGCCCTGCACCGGTGCCGGCAAGCACCCACTTGCTGTAGCGTCGTCTCCTTCCTGGGGAGCCCCTCCTGCCCACGCGTACTCCTCCGCTCTATGTCCTGCCGCACCTCTAGGCCCAACCACCTTCCGCCCATTCCTAGTCATGCCTGCTGAAGTTCCTCTTGGCAATTACACCATCTACTCCCTGAAAGCTGGCACCAGGCCGTGCCCTGGCTCATGGCAGACCCTGACAGAGTAAGCACTCAACAAATACTTCTGGAATGAAGGAGCGAATGAATAAAGGTTCACTAGCTGTGGCGGGGGGGCCCGGAGGGCGGCATGTCCACAGTTGAGACAAAAACCATAAGCCAGCTTGAAATACTTCCCACAAGATAAAAACAACAAAAATTTTAAAAAATTTAACACAGGTTAAAAAAAGAACAAAATTATAAAATTTTACTGTGGAAGAAAAGATTTAAACACAAGGGGAAGCACCAATGTTTCTGCATAAAGACTTAGGAGTAAAATTGTTAGTTCTTCCCACAGTTTATTAAAGATAGGTTTAATTCAGATGAATTTTTGCTTTCTACGACATTTGAAGAAGGAAGACTAACACTTTAATTAATATCCAGATTAATTAAGCAAACTGCAAAAGAATCAGAAAATGTTTGATTGCCATCAGCTTCTCATGCACAATGTGACTGCTCCTTTCATAGACAGTTGAGGGCATGTGAATTGGAAACTAATTTCACAGCATCCCTCAAATGCCTCAGATGTCATCAATAAACCCATACTCTGACCCAATAATGACACCTGTCTGATTATTTCCTTAAAAGAATGTCCTAAATGTGAAAAAGACTCGGGTGTAAGAATGCTCACTGCAACGTTCCTGTAGGAAGATACTGGAAACAAATTCATGTTAACAGGAGGGCAGTGAACAGAATTGGTGTCCACCAGCATGACCTTTAACGATTGTCAAAAATGATGTTTTTAAAGCATGTGTTCTTGGCCCAGAGCAGGCCCCCGATACGGATTTGCTGGGCAAATGAACATTAAATAGAACGAGAAAGTACTTCTGGTGGGAGGCTAACTGACCAAAATGTGAAGCAAATCCACAGAGAAAAGAGAAGGTGAAAACATAAAAGAGCCAATGAGAATGTTCATTATGGATGATTACCTTGGGCAATAGGATTAAGGTGATTTTCCTTTTCTACCTTATAATATTCTGTAGTTTCCACATAGTTAGAGCACGGGGTCTGCAATCAAAAGGCCTCTCCCTCTGTGTCACCTTGGTAAGTCCCCGGACCTTTCTCAGCTTCTACCCCTCAATTCTAAACTGGGACCAACGGTCCATGTCTCACAGAGCCCTTGTCAGGATTAAATAAGATCATGCCTGCAAGGCTTCCCACACCACACGTGGGATGTCGTAAAAACCCACGGAGTAGTAGTACGTCGCACACATTGCTACACTTGGAATTAGCCGGTTCTGTATAAAATGCACACCCTAATGGGAGTGTGAGCCTCCCTCACCCAGCATACCTTTGCTTCTTCTAACATTTCCTGTGTTTCTTCTTGAGAATGGCTAATGAAAACATCACCAATTTGATAAGGTATCATTAAGCAATCATCATCTGCAAGCATGATGTCCTCACAAGCATCTTCCAAATTCTGGAGTTGTTTCTAGAAACACAAAACAAACGGCAAAGAAAAGCACACTCAAAACTCCCTGTTAGGGGCAAGAAGCCAATTTTTTAAATTATTTTTATTAACCTAAGGTACTGTTTGCCCCAGGGGTACAGGTCTATGAACCATCAGGCCTACGCATCTCGCCGCACTCACCACAGCACATGCCCTCCCCGAAGTCCATCCCCAGCCACCCTCTCCCTACTCCCCAAGCCCCCAGCAACCCTGTTTGTTCTGTGAGAATAAGAGTCTCTTATGGTTTGTCTCCCTCCCGATCCCACCTTGTTTCATTTTTTTCCAAGAAGCCAATTTAATCTGGGGACACTACTTCTGAAAGACCCTTTTGCAAGTACCATCACACTAGCGTTAAGACTTTTTTACATTTCTAGATGGTGTTTCCTAAGGAAGCGCTCAAGAGCTAACTCATTGTCCTCAAGCTACTTCCAGACTGCTACGAGCACCTGTGGGGGACAGCAGGCCACTCAAAATGTCCTTCTCCCCTAACGGTTGCCACTTGGTGCATTCTGCCTTCCTAGGGTAGAACAGAAACAGAGCAAACCGCCATTTCTCAGCCTTGTCAGATGAGAGGCAGAAAGCAGCTACGAACATAAATCCCACCCACCAACCGCACTTGAACTGGACCTCAGCTCAGGGAGTCACACGAGGCGAGGCTGGGCACACAGGCCTGACGTGCGGGGCGGCCTCTGCTGGAGGTGGCAGCAGACTCTGAGATCCCTAGAAATGGCAGCAGGTCCATCGCCAGCCCCTTTCTTGGAGATGCGGTTCTGGGGCCTGCTCCCGGAGCCCCAGCCCAGGCCCACCCCCTCAACAAGCTCTAAGTTCTCACACAGCCCTTCAACAAGGTCTTCTTTCTTTAACTAACTGGATTGGATAACATCATCTGCAACAAAGAGCCCAGACAAACACAATCACATACTACTGAATTCAGTTTTAAAAAGCTCTAGTATGGGCCAAATGGGTGGCCCAGTCCATTAAGCCACTGACTCTTGATTTCAGCTCAGGTCGTGATCGTGGGTTTGTGGGATCGAAACCCACATCGGGCTCCATGCTGGGCATAGAGCCTGCTTAGGATTCTCGCTCTCCCGCTCCCTCTGCCCCCCAACATCCCATTTCCATGCTCTCTCTGTCAAAAAAAGCTATAGTATAAAGACCTTTCCTTTTTCTTAAATAAGATGCACTTCTTTAGTACCTTTTTAACTTCTATTTCCTCCTTCAGCTCTGTGATTCTACTCGTGTTCCGTGCAAATTTGTTTATCTTTTGTTGATCTTCAAAAGTAACGTTGACATCTTCTGCAGCCTGAAAAAACATTTTAATTTTTTAGCAGAATTAATTTTACTGGAGAAGTTATAGGTTAGCTTTTTCTCTGAAATAACTCAATAAACTATTTGCCCTTATAGAGTCAAGAATCACAACAGGCACAGAAAATCACAAACAGAGGCTTTGTAAGTTTTTGCCCCACAAGCTCAAGATTTGTTCATACATCTGCCACCTCTTCTGATAGTCTATGGAATAATGCCTAAGCTACAAAAACATTTCAAATATAAACAATTAAGTCTTGAACCCTGTCAGCCAACTTTAGCCTAGAGCAGAAATTTCTTGAGTTAGAACATTCTTTCATCAAGATAACCCAGGGAGCAAAAATGACGTGGTAGTGATTTCTAGTAAAGGTTTCATACCAGTTTCTGCTTAGAGTTAAAACCTGCATGAGCTTATTGAAGCCATCAGAAATCCGACAGTTTCTAATGTTTAACACAAATGATATACTGGCTAGAGGGTTGTTAACGCATTTCAGGGGCTATATTCCATACATGATAAAAATTATATTTCTTTAATGTAGAACTTGTTACATGTCTTCATAGAAGAATAAGGATAGTATACCTAAGAATATATATAGTATACACAATATACAATAAAAGGATTAAAATCAAATGTTTAAAAATTTTAGTGCTTAAGTGTGTAAATTAGAGTACTTAGATGACATACGGTATCTATAAAATCATAAAATTTATTGAGCTCTTATTATATATCAAGAACTTTCGAAGCACTTATCATCACTGTTACTCCTCCAATAAATCTTGGTAAGTAGGAACATTAGGAAGTAGCACCATTTTACAGATGGAGAAAGTACAGCACAGAGACAGTAAAGAATTTCCCCAAAGTCACACAGCCAGTAAGTGGTGGAATTCGATGTCCACCCAGGTAACCTGACACAGGAGCCCAGACAGGTCCCCTAGCTCTGAGACACTGAAGGTGAGAACGCGTGCGGGCACGCAATCACACATATGTGTAAGAGTCAGCAGGAAATCCTTGGGTTTCATCAGTCTCAAAGGGGGACCGTATACTTAAAAAAAAAAAAAAAAAATTAAATACCAGATTCTCCTTAGAGTTTCCCCTCGTTTCTAAAATAAGAACAAGAACACTTGATTATAATGTAAAGGAGAAAAGAGAAGCTTCAACAATGACTATTTTTGCTCTTTGCAATGTTTTACAACAACCACACCTCACCCCTTCACCTGGTCGCCCATGACCAGTCCCGTAAGAGGTGTACACTTCCATTTCTCCGGAGGTGGAAAGGCAACCTGTTGTGTCAAGCAAGACTAGCGCTCGGACAGAACACCCAGCCAGACACCCAGCTCTCAGCCCTCCCCTGACCCGGGCTCTCAACACACAACAAACACTTAGACATGCATCAGGCTCAGCATCGGAGACCCAGAGGACATCCTGAAAAAAATCCTTCACATCACGATACATATAGTTTTCAAAGTCCAACCTTGTGCGTGACCTTTGTGAATCTGGAGGTCGGGAAACGCTGCACTGCACCAGAGAAACCAAAGGCAAGTCCATATTCAGATATCCTGGCATTCCGGTGATTTTGCCTATGTAAGAACTAGCAATTTCTGAAGCAAACAGGGAATGGAGAACTCTAAAGAGTTCCTGCTTGCCTGCAGAGTTTAAATACTGAGGCTCTGAAAACCTAAATATAGATTTATAGAAGCATTTGTCATCCTGAGGCAGAACGGGGTAACTCCCGTGAAAGCAAGTACCAGGAGGCCGGCCCGACACACAACGGAGGCTAATATATTCTTCCTGAATTTGAATTAAATCCTGCTTGATCAGACTAACATACACACGTTTCTGAAAAGGGATGGAGGAATGTGGCCACCTGTTCCTAACTTTCCAAAGCAGGCGTTTCCTGTCCTAGCCTCACTGCACAGCAGCCCCAGCATGTACTTGGGACCCGGAGCCTGTTTCCTTAACGGTGGTTTTTTCGCTGGGGATTACGGGCTACGGTCGGCGTGTGGAGTCCGTGGCTAACTGCGTGCCACCCAGGGCGGCTCTGTTTAGAGCAGAAAGTGAGAAGTCAGCACCTTCCATGACTAACGCCAGTGGCTTGTTTTCCGCTCACTGTTCTGGAACACTCCTACACGGCGTGAAGCTTCATTTTGGCGGGGAGGGGCTAGTTCTTTTTGTTTTTTTTTTCCCCCCAAAGATTTTATTTATTTATTTGACAGACAGAGATCACAAGTAGGCAGAGAAGCAGGCAGAGGGGGAGGAGGAAGCAGGTTCCCCGCCAAGCAGAGAACCCTGGGATCCTCAGAGCCTGGGATCATGCCCTGAGCCAAAGGCAGAGGCTTAACCCACTGGGCCACCCAGGCGCCCCGGGGCTAGTTCTTAACTGCGGATGCGCAGACACGAAGAAGTCCCTTTACCCCCTGAACATGTGTGCAGCCTGGCATGTCTTGTGTGTAGGTTACTCTGGCACAGTCTTCACAGTTTTTCTCAGATCCTCAAGGGGATCTACACCCAAAGGTTAGGGACTCCTGTGTTAAGAGAAGCCAGATGTACTCACAGCTGCTCACAAAGTCACGAGAACTCAAAGAGGAAGGAGGGTTTTGTGTGTGTGTGTGTGTGTGTTTTTCTTTCTTGACGCAGCAGAGTGGTTGAAAGAGTACTGGATTCACATCCATGCAAGCAGGAACTTGGACAAATTATTCAATTTTTTGTAGCCAACTCAGGCTTATTACTTGTAAAATGGGGGCGATAGTTCGTCCCACATTGCAGGGGAGATGAAATGAGCACTTGAGGATGGAGTCACCTTTCAGTCAATGAGCGCTGGCTGCTTTCTTTCCTGAGCAATGTTTACCAAAAAGTCATTAGAGATGAAGAGCAAAGATCTACGAGAAAATTCTGCTAGGCCAGGGAGAAATATAACTGCTCAAGATTCAAAGTGGAAATTAAAATTCCCTGGACCCCGACTGTACCCTTTTCTTCAGACTCAGCATCTTACGGGATTCTAAGAGGAAAGCGAACCACACTCAGTCTTGCCCCACTGGGTCTTGGCTATTACCAGCAGAATGCGGACTGACAGCGGAGTCTATCGGTGAATTAAAAGCCTAGAAGGAAATTCAGGCCACTTTCAGTCTGCCTTTATTTTTGTTTTTTGAAGATGTCTGCCAAGTCTCCATGGTATGAAATTCCGCTTTGTATTTTTATTCACTTTTCACGCCCACAGTGCAGTCATTCATTTAACAACTACTTGGTAAACGCCCCCCATATTCCAGAGAGCTGCTGCCACAGGCCAACCTTCACGAAGGCCTGGCAGTGTACATTCTAGAGAAGGCGGCGGGCAGAAGACAAGGTGAAAAAGATGATACACGTGATGAGGAAAGCGAAATAGTACGAGGGCCGCAAGTGCTGGCAGATAAGGCGTGAAGACGGCTTCCTAGATGGGGTGTCAGCGACGGCCTCTCCGGGGAGGGACCTTTGTACTCAGGATCAGGGACGGAATCAGACACAGTCCTCTGCTGGCCAGCAACCAATCCTTGGAAAGCAAGCCTTTGGCGAGGAGAAGACTGAACATTCTCACTAGAAAAGCCATGACCCACTGGGACGTAAACGTGTTACAAACGCGAAGTATCCAAATTGCAAACGGTTTTTATTAAACTCACAAGGCTATCCCCATAATTCAGGCTCACTCACTGACATGCCTGTTTGCTCCCAGGGCAGGCAGAGGGCCGGCGTGTACGTGCAGTTAACCCATCAGAAATTGTGCACAGCACTGGAAAACACCTGCAGGAGGCTGGTGCCTCTCTCATGGCAATGTCTTACTAAGATAAGGAAGAAAATTCTCAGGCTCTGGCTGCCACCCACCCCTCAATATGTTCATTTACTATCTTGGCTCAACCTCCCCGGATTCTCCGCCGGTCTGGCCACCCTTTCTTTAAACACCCGGGGTCCCCGTGGGTGATCCTCCCCCTCTCAAATGCCTCCTCCCTTTCCACGTTCCCTTCCCCTCCTTAGGTCACCATATAGATCACACCTTCTCGTGAAAGCGCTCTCTGGTCACCAAACAGACCTTACTCCAGCCCTCACGTCAAGAGTCCTTTTTTCATAGTTCTTAGCAGAGCTGGAAATTCCAGTTTTCTGTGTGACTATCGAGTAATGCTTGCCTCTTCCCCAGAACTTTAAGTTCCGCAGCGCTATGAGGATAAGGGGTAGAAGCATTATTATTGCTCACCAGGGCTCATCACCTAAATCTGAAATTGTGCCACGGTACCTGCTCAAGAAGTTTGCCTAGTGAATGAAAATACGTTGGTAATGAAAAGTTTTGCCAAGTCCAAGGTTCAAATCGTATCTCTACCATTTCCTCAACCTTTCCTTCATCTCTCTGCACTTCTGTTCGTATACCTGTCATATGGGGTGCGGGGGTTGGGGAGCCAACTAGTCCCATCTACTGAAACACTGTCACTCACAAAGGGCCCAATTTAAATACAAAAGAGAGGTGGGGTGAATCTCACCAAGTTTCATACTCATCTGAATCCCCTTAACCCTGAGCCCTACCCCAGGACTCAATAGGAATTTGTAGATGACAGACCAATAATAGCTTGAGCAAATCACCCCGGTTTGCCTGGGGCCAGGAACCCTACAACAGCAGTAAGGGGCTCAAACTATGCAAAGTGCTGAGTAGGAGAGCCACAGAACTGGAAGCTGAAAGCAAGCAAGTCCCTCTGGGCAGGGGGCTCTTTGTCAGACCTGCTGCAAATTAAAAACACAGGCTCTAGAGTCAGAAAGGATGTGCTCCCTTTAAACCTCACTTTGCCTGTGTACTTCAGTCGTCTCATCTGTAAAGTAAGGATGCAAGCAGTTTCGGGGGGTAAGACTAAAACAGGCACACAACTCTGGTAGACCCCTGCCTACCCCGGCACACAGGGAAAAGAAAAGCCTCGGTTACTCCCAGATGCTGTTAGTCCCTTGCCCCTCCCCCATTTTGCTTTTCTTCTCTCCAGGCATTTTTAAGCACTTGTGTGCACACCCGGTGGGTTACAAGCTGTCCGCAGGAGTTCGACCTGCTTGGTAGGATAAAAGGTGGGCTTTGGGAAAAACAAAATTAAAACCTGAGTTTGAACTCCAGCTCTGCTATTAGCTGAGTCATTTTGAGGCCACCAACCGCTCTGTTAAGTTTCTCCATCTGTAAAGTGGGAGGAAACCGCGTCTCTGCGAAGTCGCTGGGAGCCTCAGAGGGGACAAGCAGGCGGCTTCTCGGCCCCGACCCGTCGTCTACCCTCAGTAGAGAGAGTTTCCGTCTCGAAGCAGGGGGACATCGAGTGTGGATGTGGGCGGCTCAGCGCTGGACACCAGGGCTCCGGGGCCAAATAACCTGGGGGTGCTGTGCTCCTCACAGCTGTGTGACCTTGGGCAGGTGACTCCACCTCTCTGGGCCTCCGCTTCCTCTTCTGCAAAGCCCGGAGCCAGCAGCACCCCCGCCTGTCGACTTGCGAGGCTAAATGACAAGCCAGGTAAAATGCAGCCCGGGGGACCTTCGGCCTCTCCCACCGCCACGACAGGGCCTGGGCCGCGGGGTCCTCAGGCTCTCCACGGCCGTCTTCAGCACCGCGAGAGGCGACCCAGAGGTCCCCGACGGTCCCGGCCCGCACGCCCCGCCTCGGCGGGCCGGGGGCCTGAGAAGACGTCCAGGGAGCGGGGCGCGGGGAGGCCTCGCCGCGGGGCCGCCCTGAGGGCCGGCGGCCTCGACCCCCGGCCCCACGCCGGGCTGCAGAGCCGCACACCCCAGGCAGCCCGCGCCCGGCCCCCGACTGCCGACCCCCGTCCGCTAGCCGAGCATCCCGCTCCCGGAGCGCCCCACTCACCGCCTTCTTCATGGTGGCCGCCATCTTGGGACTGGACTACGGCGCGCGGCGGGGAGGGCCGCGAGGGCGCGCTCGGGCCCCGGGCCGTCCGTCCGTCGCTCCCTGCGGGCCCAGGCCGCCCCCCGCGTGCGACCCTGTCTCCATAACCCCCCCTACTGCACCTTCGACCCGTGACTCTCACCGGTCGGGACTCACGGAGGAAATGTGTCCTGGAAGGACTTGGTACATGCCAATTAAAGGCACAGGCAACGCCCTGTGGGCCGACGGAAAGTGGGGGGTGTGGCGAACCGCCCCAGGGTCCCGCGGCGGACAGCAGGGGGCGCCCCGCGCGGGGAGGCGGGGGCCCGAGTGCACGGAAGGGAAGTTCTCTTATCAGTTCCACGAACTTTGTGAGAAATCGGCATAAAAACAAATGCCTTGGCTCTAGGATGTGAGATGTATGTGCCCTGTTAATTCTCCGATAATATAAAGGAGGACGTACTCCTGTTCATTTATTCACCAATGTTATCTGAGTAATTGACCCTATACCCCGACACTTGTGCCTCCCCAATTTTTTCCTTTTCCTCTGTGTGTGTGTGTGTATGTGTGTGTGTCTATCTGGATTCCTTTACACTCTTAACAAGTATTGAAGACTTCAAAGATCTTCTGTTTGCATAGGTTATAATCCTCGATATTTCCCATTTTAAAGAAATTAAAACAGAATTTTTAAAAATATTAATTCACTTAATAAATAAACCCACTCCATGTTAATATAAGTAACATCTTAAATTATCTGAAATCTTGGGGCACCTGGGTGGCTCAGTGGGTTAAATTATATGAAATCTTTGGAAACTGGCATGGGCTTCTGAAAACAAGGAAGAGGAAGAAGGATGTAAGTGCTGGGCCAGCATCCAACAGCGGGGTTTTTTTTGGTACAAGGGGCTCTGGGTGGTGGGGCTGTTCACAGAGACAGTCTCATAGCCTGGGAGAGCGTCGATTGATCTGGACAGATGCACAGACAGTGGGCTGACTCCTGGCCACCGTGCTTCGGGCTCTTCTCCTGACTCTGCATCTCACCCTCTCTGTCCTCTCCCCGAACCCTCCCCAGCCCTGGTGTCCTTTGCGGCAGGAGAACCAGTTCTATAAGTACAAATGGAGCCTTTCATGACTTCCATTAAGCATCCTCTCCTTTCCTTACATTTGAGCATTCCCAACCTCGCTTCTGGTTTTTTCCCTACCTGTCTGGACCAATAAAAGAAAGAAGCTTGTGGTGCCAATGGAAACCATTGGAGACTGCAGGTCAGGAAGGAAAATCAGCAGTCACCCCTTAAGAATACGATCTCCGCTCAGGGTGACTGAACACATCCCCTAACACCAAGCTGAAAACTGGCCATCCATTGGCTGGATCCGTGATATGGTGTTTTGGGCTTTTTTGTCTGTTTGGGGTTTTTTGGACCCACACTGTATTTTTCTTGAGATTAGGAGATTGTACTCAACAATATCAGATTTTTCCTCCTGCTTAAGTTTGTAAAATCAACGTCCTGGTGTCCGTGAGTCTACGTACATTCCTGAATGACAGCTGTTGCTGGCGATGATTAGGGAAGAACTATCGAGTTCACGGGCCTTCTCTGGGGCCCCTACAGACTCCCACCTGCCTCATCCTTGTGCTTACCTGTCAGGCTCTCTAGGTATATGCACTTGTCTCCAGCCAGGCTTCTGTTCTAGCAGATCTAAATGGGTTTTTTGTGTGTACATGTATTTGTTAGAACTCTGTACCATGCTAGATGCCTTTGCAAAAAGAAAGAGGAATCAGGCAAGTGGCAAGTGCTTCCCATCCAGAAGCTTACAGTTGGCACACGCACATATCACCACAGATTACATGCCCTGGAGCTGCAGCCCTAGAACCAGGGCTGAGGGGTTCTAGGTAGCAAGAGCTCGTGTCTGGCTGGAGTAGCCAGTGAAGACGCTGGAACTGGTGGCAGGCTGAATGGATCAGGAAGGGCAGCTGCTGGGATGCCTGGGTGGTACAGTTGCTTAAGTGTCCAACTCTCGGTTCTGACTCAGGTCCTAATCTCGAGGATGTGAGACTGAGCCCTGTGTTGGGCTCTGTGCTCAGTGTGGAGTCTGCTTGGAATCCCTCTGTCCCTGCCCCTCTGCTTTCTCTCTCTCTCTCTCTCCCTCCCTCTCTCTCTTTCCCTCTATGCCTAAAATAAGTCAATAAACCTTTAAAAAGGGGGGGAGCAGGTGCTGAAAAAAAAAATAGACAAAAGTCCTTATCGTCATGCAGGATTCATTCTAGTGATGGGAGACAGACCATAATCAAAACATAGAAATGATTTATATAGTATGTCAGAAAGTGTTCTTACTGTGTTATTAATAGCTATATGAAAGAACACTTAAGATAACATGAACACAAGACTGTGTAACTACCCGTAGGAAAACTTCATGAGGAAGAGACAAGGAAAGAAACGGTAAGTGTGTTGACTGGAAAATTGAGGGGAAAAACCCCTGTCACCCATCTGGTTGACTGACATGTAAGCTAAAAAATTCTACAGACGTGAACTGGTTTAAGATTCTGTCAGAAAAATAAAAAATAAAAATAATAAAAAAGTAAAAAAGAAAAAAGGGATTCTGTCACAGAGCAATGATGGGTCCATTTCATAGCAGTACCCTTCGGGCCGAGCTCCTGGTTCTGAGACGGAAACAGGAAGCCTTGATGGGATTAGCCTCCCACGTAGGTAGACCAGAAGGAGTAAAGGGCAACAAGGAGCCAACCCTATTATCACGTGGTAATTTGTTCCGGGCCTGCAGGGGGCGCCCAAGGGTCGTGTTAGCGCCGCCGTTCAAGGCAATGTGCGTACTACTTTGCCAAAATAGGTACAGGACTATTATTTTCTTAATTTTTAAAATGTAATCTACTTTTAAAATTTAGAATAAATATATTTTAAAGGACATTTAAAAAAATCTCTGTCTTAAGGGAAAACCAGTCTCACTCGCTGTAGGAGCAGATCTTCAGTAAATTAAACCTCACCTCTGGGATGGGCCTTGAGAAATTATTTCAGCTGAGATTCGATCCAGCTGAGATTACCTTCCAAGGGGGAAGGTAACAGGCAAAAAGGGAGCAGGACCAGGTGCCGCACCTGAAAGCCTTCCTTACACGTCTGTCTCTGGCCACTCGTCTGCTTGACCCTCCTCCCAGAGCAGTGGGGGGGGGGGGGGGGGGAGGGTGAAAAGAAAGTTCAATGTGGAATAAAGGTCGTTAATCATAGTTTACTTAACGAAACAGAAGAAAAGTTTGGGACAGAAAAGAGGAGGAGGAGAAGGGCAGAGATGAAGTTGGGGCCAGCTGACACAGCTCCTCACTTCTAACCAACTGTGGACAGGAGGGAATAGAGACCCAAGGCTCACTTCCCCTTTTTACAAAAAGCCAGAAATCTGAATTTTTTTTTTAAAAAAAAGTCTGAAGTCTCTTGTTGTTGAAATCGTCCCTGAAAACTTCACATATGCCAGACAGATGGAGAGCACAGGCCACCCACTCATTTGTGACCTCCAGTAAACCTCCCCGGATGTACCTATTATAGGACGTTCTTACTACCGAAGTTTTCTCCTAAATGAAAGCATTAAAAAAAAAAAGTCCCTAGGTTTGCTGAAATCAAAACGTGATACAAATTAGGAACTCTATCTCTGACTGAAAAATTTCACCCCCAAGCTGACTGATTACTTTCTCCTCTTGTCGTCTCCTTCTCACACGTGCGCCATGGTCCTCAGAATTTCCTCTGTGTCCCTTCACAAATAACTCTTTTATTTTTATTTCTATTGATTTGACAGAGATCACAAGTAGGCAGAGAGGCAGGTGGTGTTTGGGAGGGGGAAGCAGGATCCCTGCTGAGCAGAGAGCCCAATGCGGGGCTCAATCCCAGGACCCTGAGATCATGACCTGAGCCGAAGGCAGAGGCTCAACCCACTGAGCCACCCAGGTCCCACCCCCCCATGAATAACTCTTGACATCCAGTGGTGCCTTTAAATCTAACCCGAGATTTAACCCATACTCTAAAGACTTTTTTGGTTCTCATTAACTTGTTCCATCTTTAAATTCTGCACTTGCCCTGTAATTTGATACTTTTTAAAGCCACAACTGTATATGTCTTACCGTCTCTTACTTGAACTTCTTGGGAATAGTCTTCCTGTGCTGGGTAATGTAAAGTAGTTTATATATAAGTTTACATATGGCTCACTGATTTTATAAATGGTTTGTCATGCCCCCCTTTGAAATTCTTCAGTGTCTTCCTGTTACACTTAAGGTGTAATTTAGATTTCTTACCAAGGCCTAGCCTCTATCTCTCACATCATTTCATACCATCCTTCCCCTCAATATTCTCCATCTTCTTAGGTGTCCATTTGTGAATATGTGCCCCCTTTCTGCCTCAGGGCCTTTGCACCTGCCTATCTTGCTATTCAAGATGCCCTTCTCCTGTTATTCACCTGGCTAAATTCTGCCCTTCCTCAACACTCAGCCTCTGTGTCCCTCCATCAAGAAATCTTTCTTCAACACATCCACCACCCAGAAAAAGCAGAACCCCCCCCATTATAAACCCCTCTAGCACATTCTATTTTGAAATATGTTTCTTCATCTCTGTAATCACAGCAGCAAGAGGGGGAGTAGGAGATTGACAAATACTAATGAATAAAAGTGTGAACGAATGAGTGTGTAATTAGAGACTAATACTGTAATATGTAAAACAATATAGCTGTTGATAAATTCACTCAGCAACAGTACAAGAGTCTGTGGTGTATTTCCGTTCACTGTGTGTGTGTGCGTGTGCGTTGCATACACGCTAGATCTAGCACTGTCTCACACCGCGATCATGTGGATTTATGGCCGGAGCAAGCCTTCCCTTCTCTACCAGGTGGCGCCATGACTCCAGGATCCAACGTCTTCTCTTACCTCTTTGCAACCCTTCAGGAACTGTCCACACTCTTGTCTACACTGCAAAGAAAGATTAAACAAAATCAAGGAAACCTCTCTTTGGGACAAAATATAATCATCTCTCACTAGTAGGAATTCTTACCTTAATTTGTACCTGGCAAAAAGCAAAGCATTTCCCAGAGCCCTTGATCGTATGTATTGGGTTTAGGCCTTTATAAAACAGACCATTAACTAGCCTGTTGATTTCAAGGGTGTGTGCTTACAGCAATTCTGACATTGAGAAACGAGTCAGAACTTGCTATAAGTAACAGTCACAACATATCTTCAAATTAAAATATAAGTTCCCTGGTGTGATTCATTCAACAAGAACCTCATTTACACCCAGCACTGAGCCCGGCAGCCTCGTCACATAGATGCTGCTCTTGAAAGGATCTGTTTCGTGGTGGAATGGGCATCTACTATCTTTCGGATACTTTTCTCTCTATTTAGGGATGTTTCCAGGTCCTGAGTGTCAACCCTCCATCCTGGAAGTCAGAACTTAATTTCCTAGCATCCTTGAGGCTCAGATGCAGGCCTGTGGAGGGAGGTGCTGGGAGCTTGGGGATGGGGGGGGCGCTGGGGGACTGGGCACTCCATCCTGAAGGTGAGAGCAGCCTGGCATAGGAGGCTCCCTTGTCCTAAAGCAGCAGGAAGAGAGCCCTGGGCCTCAGTGACTCAGACCTGGTGGTGCTGAGATTGTAGCAGCGAGCAGTCCGACAAGGTCATCTCAATGTCATCCCTAGCTTTTTGCCTCCACTGTGGGTCCCTGGGCACCTCACAAAGGGTCTGTGCACATTTCAACTTCCTTTTTCAAATTCTGCTGTATCTAGCTACAGAGACCTGCTCCTCGACACGAAGAACCCCAAAGAGATGTTTCTTCTAAAGGAAAGTTATTCCTTTGTCCCTGGAAATTCAGCCAAGCTGATCAGGAGATGGAAATGCAAAATGGCGCCGCATCCCTTAGGCTGCCGTGAGGAAGAAAATCCCCTTGCTACTTTGCCAGCACACATGCCAATGCCAATGGTGGACGCTGAGCTGATTTTCAGTGCTCTTTTTGTTTTATAAATCACATACTCAAGAAACCCATAGGTTGCATTTGTGTCAGATTGACACAGGCCTTCATGAAGAGATGTCATCGGAAACCAACACATCCCCGAACCAGTTTAACCACGGCCACGGGCCACAGAATCCTCATGAGCTGGGAGGGCTCCCACGTGCAAATGGGAAACTGGGTCCAGGGAGAGAGAAGGGGCCACGGCCTGGTTCTTGGAGAGCCAAGTAACCTGGCTTGTTTTTTGATGACGAACAAAGGACAAGATTAAAGAGGTCATGGGACTCAGTGTTGTCAATCATTAATGCTTTGGTGGTCCCCAAGCAAAATCCTTGGCAGGGCAAGAAGCAGTCACTGGCCGCACCCCGTCACTACCACCGGAAGATAAAGGGGTGCTAAGAACTGTGGAGAGGCAGTTCCATGAAACAAATAAACATTTTTACTGTTTAAGAATGATTCTACTTCTGGCCACCCATTCTGAGAAAATAGGTCTAAAAACTGTAAACAGATTATTTATACAAGAGTACTTAGGAAACCTCTGTTTATAAAAATGAAGCATCCTAACTACTCTGAACAGTTTGGCAAAAGAGACCAGTTTAAGTGGCCCATAGTGTCCTCCCCTTCATAAGCACTTGTTCCAAAGCCCTTTCTGAAAAGTACCAGCAGAGGGAAACGTGGCAAAACAGATCAGATGCAAAATTACAATTCCAGTTTTGTTTCTAAAAATCATATGTATATAGATATAGATAGATACACTTAGAAACATATCAGAATGAAATATATAAAGATGTCAACATGTAACAGTGATTTTGTAGATATCACGAATTGAATGTAACATTTACCATCTTTATAACTTTCTGTATTGCTTAAAAATTGTGAAATGAATATGGATTAATTTGTATTCAGGAATAAATTAATATTAAGGTAATTGATATGTAATAATGCAAGATATACTGAAACCTGATGCAGGCTGTAAAGTAAACACATTGTGATTCCAGCTAGAATCTAAAAATCTAGAGGTAGATAGAATATATAGGAGGTAATTTACAGAACTATTCTTAGCAGTTGTCACATGAAATCCAATTATTTTATCATATTTACACTTTCTTAAATTTCTTTTAATGACTAAATGCCACTTTAATAATGGTTGGGACAGAGCATCTGGGTGGCTCAGTTGGTTAAGCGACTGCCTTTGACTCAGGTCATGATCCTGGAGTCCCAGGATCGAGTCCCACATCAGGTTCCCTGCTCAGCAGGGAGTCTGCTTCTCCCTCTGACCCTCCACTTCTCACGCTCCCTCTCTCTCTCTTTCAAATAAATAAAATCTTTAAAAAAATAATGGTTGGGACACTTTTTCAAGACATGACTACGTTATTAACTTTCTCAATAAAGAAGGCAAGATAATTTTCACATTCCACTAATCACAGGAGCTCAATCATCAGAAGAAAGGATTTAAATCTAAATAGGTCCTCTACATCATTGTCCTAAGTTTCTGAGAAGGAACAGGAGGCTCCTGAGATATTAAACTGTTAACAACAATTTTTTAAAATTCCTGGAAATTCAATATTTAACGTAATGTGCACAAATCTTAACAAGCATGTTTACTCTAAGAAATAGCATTCACAGGTACCTGGGTGGCTCAGTCAGGGCCTGAGACAGGGTCCCACTTCAGGCTCCTTGCTCAGTAGGTTCCCTGAGTAAGAAGCCCACTTCTCCCTCTGCCTGCTGCTCTCCTGGTTGTTCTCACTCTCTCTCTTTGACAAATAAATAAATAAAATAAAATAAAAAAGGTAGCATTCATTTATGATCTATAAATATATTTGTTTTAAGAAATTATTTTGCTGATTTGAGCTTACTTAAATATACGTTTTTATAATGAACCCAGTATTAAATCTGTATATGTATAAAGATGACCTTTGATTGTCTGCCCAAGAGGAATGAGCCCTTCTACATATACGGCATTTGCTTCTTAATATCCAATGGCAGTAATCCTGATTTTAGTTTGGAGATCTTTCTCTTACTCCCTCTGATGCTCAATATTACGTGAAACTTGCAGAGACATTTGGCCAAACGGGTTGTTTTGCATGTGTCAGTGAAAGTGTTTCTGGATGAGATTAATATTTGAATCGTAGACTGTGTAAAGCCCTTCCTAATGGGGGTGAGCGTCGTTCAGTCAATCAAAGATGTGAAAAGAACAAAAAAGGAGACTCAGAGCGAACTCTTCCTGCCTGCCCGCTGAGCTGAGACACTGATCCTTTCCAGGTTCCAGACTTGAACCGACACATTAGTTCTGCATTTCCGGCTTGCCAACCGCAGATCTTGGGATTTTACCCCTGTAATCCTGGAGGCCACGTTTTTATGATATTTGTCTATCAATCATCTATCCAGTGATCTATTCATCCACATTCTATTGGTTCTGTTTCTCTGGAGAACACAGCCTAATACACTCCCAACTCGTCCGTGTGGTCCAGATGGGCTCGAACACTCTCCAGGAAGGGGAGCAGAAGAACAGGCTTCAGCCAATCAGCACACTGTAGCCACACGACTGTTCAGGAATCAGCCCATGATCAGAGCCAGGGTTTCTGATGAGCATGGGCACCACAGATCTCTTTTCCAGCTAGCTGTAAAACTGTAGGGATGAAAGTTCTAGAACAGAGGCCAGCATTTTGCACGTAGAAGAGTGAGCTCATTTGAAAATGGAGCCAACACAGAAGTGAAACTGAAGAGTGGAGAGAAATGAGGGCCTGAATTTTAAAATGTGGCCCTGGACCCACCGAGCTAAGCAAGCTCCTGTTCTGAACTTTGCAATGACTTGGGTCAATTCTGTATTTGCTGATGGGGTTTTGGCTTCATTTCCTGTGATTTTTCATCAGAAGAGTGTGCCCTGCTATGTTCCCGCCACAGCAATGTCATGGCAGAGCCTGATACAAAGCCTTAGTACAGGGAGTTGATATCAGGAGGTGACCCTGGGGAACCAGAGCAGGGAGCCAGGGAGGGGGGGTGGTGCCGGGAAAAGTGAAAAAGGGGAGGCAGGAAGCTGTTCCCAGGGCCCTTTACTGAGCTACATACCCTGTGGGCAACTGGACTGATCCTTCCTGGGGACTCTTTGGGACACTGTGTACCCCGTATCACAGGACTGTTCTCACCACAAAGACTGCCCCTATCCGCCCATCCAAGGTTGGTCAAGGGTTGCCCTGGGCTGTTAACTTCTTTGTACTTCCAGGTTTATTCTTGTCCAAGAATGGCTGCGGAAGCTACTACTGGAGGCCGGCAGCAAAACCCCAAGAGGTGAGGCAGAGTTGACTAAGGTGCACCTTTGCACAGCTATTTGTCAGGCCAGTGGCCAGGGTAGATAGATAGGTCCAGGGAGGGTAGATGACAAGGCACTTAAGGTACCCAACACCATTAAGTATCAGTTATCAGCACAACAGATACGCCCAGGGCTGAATCCTTTGTAGCCCAAGCAGGACTCAAACGCTGACATCTCCTGTCACTCTTACTTAAGACTAAATAATCCCCCTTGGGAATTCCCTGATGCAAAGTCTTAGGAAATCATTCTGCTGCAGAACAGAGACCAATTGTGTGTAGGCAGAGGAGGGCTTTCCCCTACCGCGAAGGAAGGGCCCTGCTCTCATTCATCCCTGGAAGCGATCCGTCTGGATCTGAAAGATGAGAACTGGGGAGGTGAACTTCAGATCAGGTGAAGAAAAAAATTCTTTTTTCACCTCGATCCAGAATTTAAGGAGGTAAGGGGGAGAGGGACCTGCCTCGTTCACTCACACATTCACGCAGCATGTTACACACGGAATGTGACCAGGACCAACCGCGTAATTTTCAGGGCCTAGTGCAAAAGAAAATGGTTGTGGGGGAGGAGGATTGTTCTAACATTATCAACAATTTCATTTTGGCAACAGCAGAGCATTATACCAAGCGTGGGGAATCTTCAGACCAAGGGGCCCTACCCGTCATCGGCTCTTAGCTCCATTTCAGGCATACAACAGCAAGCAAGACCCACCCAGAGTCTGTCCTCATGAAGAGTCTAGGCTGGGATTCATGCTGTTCCCTCTAGCAGTCTTCTTTTCCAGGTATCTTTCATAGCATGAGCACTTGCTAGAGTGAGGTTGATTCTATATTAAATAATTTTTCATGCCACTTCTTCCTTAAACTTCTGGAACTTAACCAAAGAATCAAGGGTACATTCCAGTGCAGAGTGGGGGCATCTAGCTATGTGGGAGGACATCGGGTGTGTCTCCAGAAAGCACATGTGTCCCAAAGGACAGCTTCCTAAAAAATTGCCAAGTATAATTTTAATTATTGGCCACAGTTGGTTTATAATCTGAACTAAACCCTAAATGCTGAATAATCTAGGATACTCCCTTCCCCGCTCCACCAGAATTCCCACTCTGCCACACGGGAAGCTCCTACACTCCCTACCCTCTTATATCTGATGCCTTCACATAGCTACCGGGTTTGCATGACGTTTGAAGATTTTTTGAGCCCAAGACTGCTGAAATGCACGGTACTCACTTGGGAATATTTACCGTCTTCCTCACTAGGTTTTCAGAGAACCTCTCTGCAGCCTCCGAAGCTTTTGCCAAACACCCACATCTGCAGAGCCAGCACCAACCCCCACTAGTCCTTCTAAGTTGGGGAGTGAGAGCAGGTGCCACACATGAGAAGAGTGAAGGGAGCACAGGTGAAATCAGGGCACACTCAGATGTTCATGCCCCAGGTGTTCCTCGTAGGGGACTTCCTGTACTTATCGCGCTGTGGGATAACGCTGTTTACCTTACAGGAACGTGTATTTCTTATCACTGTGTTATATGAATTACTCGTATCGTATTCTTTCCTGTAGGCACTTTCACTTTAGCCTGTGCTGGAACGGGTTCCGTAAATTAATGACTAAAATTGTAGGAATCCTGTAAAGATCTTTATTCTGAAGGAGGTATCCCCATCGGCAGGAAATGCTGCGGGGCAGTTTTGTTTCAAATATAAGAAGAGAAAATAAAATGGAATCCTCGGGTACATTTCATTTTAAAAAATCCCTAATTCATGCTTTATGATGCTTTGTGTTCAATTTGACCATAGTGAAGACAGTCCCTGGTAAGTAAGAGTTATCATTTTAATTTCAAAAGTGATCCCTTTTTTTGTATGTACATTAAACTTCCATAAATGTTTTCTTTTTAAAACAATTCTATTGTTTTCCCCCCCTGGGTTTTATGATTGCATGTGATTTTTCTCTGCTTATTTTAAAATTTGTTACATTTCCCAAGTGCCAGGGATGAGCTGCTAAAGCCTTAATTCTTTCTCTCAATCCAACTTTTGTCCAAAATCGGAAATCACCTAATCAACGTTGGAGAACACAAACGTCATCCACTTGGGGCTCCTGGCCAACTGCTTTTCAGACCGGGAAGGAGATGCGTACCTGGCCCTACACACCGAGATAACATTGTCCTCCTGAGCAAAACAAATCAGTTTCAAAAGTTTCCAAGTTACCTAGGACAAAACAAGGAAGTTTAGCTGAGATCATTTAAAAAAACAAAAAATGCTTACTCATTATAAACTCACCTCCGCTTAATTATTTCCTCTGTCTTGGCTCCCTAATAAATTTGGAGTTTTTTCAGAGGAGTTGAAATCTGAGGCATCATGGGGTCCCATCTGCCAAATGCAATATTCTGACCGAGCGCCAGGGTTAGGGTGACTTCTGTTAACAATCTTGGGTCTCAAATTCAGGTGCCTGAGAAAGACACCAAAACGTGTGATTCACCCAGCCATTTGAGAAATAAAAATGTCAAAGCATTTGGAGTCTTAAGAATTTGAAACAGGAGGACCTGGGTGGCACCGTCGGTTAAGCATCTGACTCTTGGTTTCTGCTCAGGTCCTGACATCTGGCTCTGTGCTCAGCGTGGACTCAGCCCAAGAGTCTCTCTCTTCCCCTCCCTCTGCACTGCCCCCCACCCAAAGATAAGTAAATATATATATATATATATATATATATATATATATATATATATTTTTTTTTTTTTTTTTTTTAAATATGAAATGCTTCATGAGTTTGCGTGTCAACCTTGTGCAGGGGCCACGGTAATCTTCTCTGTATTGTTCCAATTTTAGTATATGTGCTGCTGAAGTGAGCACAAGTAAATAAATCTTAAAAAAAAAAAAAAAGAATTTGAAAGCAAGAATGCTAATCAGATATTTTGCTGGTACTCAGGTGATAGCTGCTGCACATCCACTCTGGGTCTCAGGTCCCAAAGTGCTGGTGCTGATCATTCCTTAGTGGTGGGTTTCTATTTTGGAATCCCACATCCGAACCTTGGTCATCCAGCCACACTTTTGCAAGCCTCTGTCCTATGCCAGAAAAATCCCTTTACCAATTAGGCTGGCCAGCACCAGTTTCTGTTGCTTACAACCAAAAGAATCTAAGCCCCTACCAAACCCAGAAGTTCTATATCCCCCAGGCCCCAAGAAAGGGCTGCATATGGGAGGACCATCAGGTCCTGAACCATTAGGACCCTCACTCCACTGCTCCTCTAGGCTCAGCAGCTCCAGTCTTCTTTATCTCTGAGAATTATCTTCTTGCGCTTCTTCGGTTACGGGGGTGTGAGGAGTAGGAGTTGAGCTCTCCATGACTCCTGATCGGGAGACCACACTAGCAAGTGGGCTATTTCCCAAATCCCAAATCAATGCCTTGGAGGGAGATCCAATTGGCTCATTTGAATCAATTCATCCACCCGTCTTGGCTAATGTAGGGCCAGAATCCAATGTCACATGCCGTCGTGACTGTCAAGGGCTCAGGCCAGTGGCGTAGGGAGAGGGGCCATGTCTCACTGAGTCACATGGGCTTCCTCGAGGTGTGGTTCTGGGCAGCTCTGCATAGGAGTCTGTGATCACGGCCTGGTACCCAGCACGAACCTCTCTGTGTATTTCGTGAGATTATTTGTCAGCAGAGACCGTGATGTTCCAAGTGTTGTGGAAGATAGTTCCTTGAAACTTCCTTAGTGATAAACTAGTAGGGGATAGTCCCTTTAAGAAACTGAACTTGGTCGTTCGTGCCTTCATTCATCGTCCATTGAAAGATCCTAGTTGATTCTACCTGACAAAAAAATTAATTAATTAATTAATTAATTAAGAAATTTAAAAATTGGTCTATTTATGTCTCCTGGGCAATAGGCATCAAGGTAGCCGAGGGACATAGAACAACACTATACTTGGCGATAGCAGGGAGAATTGCTTGATTGTGATATGAATAGTTCTCAATCATTTGAATTTCACATCTCAATACATTTTTTTAAAAAAATATGGACAGGGGAGCAGTATCGTCAGAGAGGTGCCGACCTTTTATTTTGCTGAGGAAAGACATTAAACCAAGGAAGCTTAAATCTAAAACCAACAACATAAAAACAAAGACTTTACCGTCGAGTAAAAGGCTGGAATAGAATTCAAAAAACCTTTCTCCATATAAAGTTGCTCCTCTAAACTTGTTCTAACTTTATAAAATCCCTAGCCACTGAAGCAGCGGACCAACCAGCAACCCTTCCTAGTGAACTTGAATTTGGAATCCACTCCATGACACAGTCTGCCTTACCAGAGAGTGAAGTTTAAAATTGGGGGGGAGGGGGTGAAAGACAATACCACTTCCATTAGAATTCTTCCCTCCTACAACCATGGTTTTCAACAGAAGTGAGGGCATGTTCCCCCATCTGACTGTGGTGTCCTTCTGTGACATGAAGTGCCAGCTGCAAGCAAAACAGAGCCTTATACTACCTGCTGGCTATGGGCCAGGCACTCTGCTAAGTATACACACACATTTGATACTATTTGATACATTTAATACATTTGACACATGCATACAATCACACACACATTTGGTAATATTCTCCTTTTCACTGATGAAGAAGCCAGAGCTGGGAAACATAATATCACTTGCCCATAGACACACAGTCTGATCAGTTCTGGAGCTCGGATTTGAAGAAAACAGCATCTGCTTCCCAAGGCCACTTTTCAACATGACTTTTCTCCTTAAAGATTCAAACGAGGATTTTTGACAACCAAGAGACACACACACATGTTTTCATTTTAGAAAAAAGATATTTATGAAGTAACTCATTTTATTTTGGACTCCAGACTTGAGACTGTAGAAAATGTTAATAGCTCGGTTGCCTGAGTCATGGTGGTCATCTTGTTGAATAACAAAATATCTGAGTCACTTAGACTTTAGAAAAGAAAAAACATGAGGAGCTTTATTTGTGACTGAATGGTTTTGAAATCAAGCCACAAGCTCAGGCATGAGGATCAAATACTTCTTTATGTTGGTGAGATGAACTGATTGTAAGTGATATGTAAGCAAAAGTGTATAGGTTGACACCCCCCAGGACATTGTTAATGGTGAAACCCTATGGACTCATTGATCACCTGTCTTCAGAGCAGGGCAAGGGAGCCTTCTCATTGCATTCTATTAAATGGTTGTTTATCTCAAGGATAAAAAATAATTTCCCTCCATCCCTCTGTCTCTAGGTACATTTCAACGGCTGCATTTAATTCCTGTATATTCACTTGCAGCCTTGACCTTGTGTAGGTGGAATTGTCATCGAGTTCTGTGAGTATGGACTCTTCTATCCCTGAAAATACACGTTGAACTTCTACAAAGATCTCCAATTCCTTGATCAGGATTTTCACAGTTAGAGAAAGGCCTTCACTTGAGGATATCTCAGTGAAAGAAACAAATTTAGACCTAGAGCCATGCCCAATATCAGATTCTTTTCTGAAAGCCGGTTTTGATAAAACAAAGGGAACAAGAGCAAGTGCGCATTGGATGTGATGGGAACACATAAGGAGCTAACCTGGCATTTACTACCCATCACACATTATTCTAAGCGCTTGACCTGAATTAACTTGTTAGATCAAGTTAATATCATTAGGAGGCAGGTAGTATCATAATCCATATTTTATAGATTAGCTGCTCAGTGATTTGTCCAAGGCTGCATAGCCAGGAAGTAGGAGAGCTGGATTTAAACTCCGTTGGTCTGACTTAAATTAGTCTCTTTTAACCACTGCGCCAACGAGACCATTGAGATGGGATGGGGGAAGGACTGGGTGGCCCCAAGAACACCACAGAGAGTACTGGGTCCCAGAAAGGACTCCAGACTTCCAGCCATACTGAGGACATCCCACTAGCGCTGTTCATATTTATTAAGATGTGAAAAGAAAATGGACAGTTCCCATATTGATTCAAAACGAAAAATGTCAACATTCAGAGAGTCTTCATGAAAAGTCTGTTGTCCTGGGTTGCAAGTCCCAGGATCCTTGCAAGGTTGAAGAGGACACCCTGAAATGCTGGAGGGGAATATGGACTCTTTTCTCTATGGTCGGGTCACCGCGGTCCAGATTTCTTGTTTTGGAATCAAAGATGCACCCCCTCCTCCTTTGGTTAAACTAAGCAGAAAAGGAACTTGTTGACAGATATCGTGGAGTCCAGGAAACTGATAGCAAAACTAGACGACCAGACCTGAAAAAGCAGGCAGACCTCAAGGGGGATGAAGCCATCAAACTGTGGCCAGAAGTATACCAAAAGGAAAGTCTGGTTAGTTAATAGTCACTGATGTCCTATAAGGACTGCTGGCACCGCACGCGGAAGTCCCTCCCAGTCACCACCCATGCAAATCTCCAATCCACAGGCTCCTCGAGGAAACCCCCACTTGAAGCATCTGATTGGCTCAGGTTAGTGTCACATGCTCTCTAGTTAGGGTCCGCTGGGAAAGTTTTTTTTTTTTTTTAAACTCGGGTATAATTAATGTACAGTGTTATATTAGTTCCAGGAGCACAATATAGTAATTCAGTAACGCTAGACATTACTCAGTGCTCATCATGATAAGCGTATTCTTAATCCCCCTCAACTGTCTCCCCCCTCCCCTCACCCACCTCCCCGCCAGCAGGCATTGGTTTCCTCTCTATCATCTGTTCTTCTGTTGGTCTCTTTTTCCCTCTCTGTTCCTTTATTTTGTTTCTTAAATTCCACATGTGAGTGAAATCATATGGTGTTTGTCTTTCTCTGACTGACTTATTTCATTCAGCACAATACCCTCTAGTTCCATCCCTGTTGCTGCAAATGCCCTGGTCCGGCTGAATCATATTCCGCGCACTGTATAGGCCAGCTCGTCTCTTGCCCTTCATCTACGGTGGACACTTGGGTTGTTTCCGTATCTTGGCTACTGTAAATAGTGCTACAATAAACATAAGGGGTGTGTGTCTCTTTCCGAATTAGTGTTTTCACTTTCTTTGGGTAAATACTCAGGAGTGGAATTACTAAGTCGTATGGTATTTCTTATCTTTTATTTTTTGGGGAACCTCCATACCATTTTCCACAGTGGCTGCACCAGTTTGCAAGCAAGGGGAATTTTCTGAGCCTCCTCAGCTTCTGTAGGGGTGCCAATGTCCCTATTTTAGGGTTCCTTAAAATATCCTAAGTTCAAATATTCAGAATGGTGTATTTGCCATCTATATTTAAGGACAATGCCATAATCATCCAAAGTATAGAAGGATATCATCCTCAAGACGGAACACTGGAGAGTATGAACGAAGGTGGATGAAGACATGCTTTGATTCTCAGCTTTCCCACAAACTTACTGTGTGGCCACGGGAAGGTCTCTCACAATTTCTGAGCCTACATTTCCTTGTTTGCAAAATGATAGTCAACCCGGTATTTACCTTCTGGATTTGTGGTGATCCCCAGAAATGGTGAAAGCTGGGAAAAGCATGACATTCATAAGCTACACCTGAACATGTTACCTCTGCTGTGTAGATTCATTCTGCACTTCCACTTGAGGCAGAACTAGCAGGAAGAGAGTCCTATAGTAAGAAAGGAGGGGGCATACATTGGGGTGAACCATGTGGGATTCGGGGGTGAATGATGGAGGAAACGCCCCAAATTATCTTCCCGGTTAACATTTAGAGAAAAATCTATTCGCACCTTCTTCCGACATCCTTGAGAATGTAAGCCCTTCAGTATTTTTTCCCCTACAACTCACTGGATGGCCACGACCACTGGATGTTTTTTCTTGGTGTGTACTTTTCAAGATATCTTGCAGAAGTTTCCCTTTAGGAACCTTCTCTTTGTTCTCATGTGATAGAGGCTTCTGAAGATAGGATTATACATATAAAAAAATGCCACTTGGTCCCCCAAATTCCACCACAGATAAACCCACCCAAAACACCCACCAAAAAAGCACTCCTTCGGGAATTAAGACATTCCCCTGTCGTTGCCTTCAGTTAATAGGACTTTAGCTAGGATTTCCTTGCCAGTGTTGACTGCTTGTTACAGGCTTCAAATGCGTCGTCTTATTTAATCCTTGAACTGATTCTATGAAGTAAGTTCCGCCATTTACAGAAGCAGAAATCGAGTCTCAGGGAGAGGATGTCACTTGTTCAAGGTCATGCTTTAAACCCAAGTTTCTCTTCCTCTAACCTTTAACCCACTACCTTACGGACAATGTATTTGACAGGATGAGTGAACAGCTGAAATGTGTATGGCTGAGTGTGTTGTCGGGGCAGGTTGGTGTGTTGGGGGGTGTGCGGGTACTGGAGGGTGTGACCAAAGGGCCGCTTGTGCGTAGGCAGGTGTATGTGCGTGACGGGGGTGGGCATGCTCCGTGGCTGAGCCGGATTTCCTGCCTACGGAGCCCACACTGGCTTCCTCCCGTCATCCTGGAACTCTGAGATTCTGAGCTTTGAGGTGCAGGTTGGAATTTAAACTTGCCCTATGAGACTTTGAAGGCCCCGGTTATTTTACTCATTCCCCTGGGAGGGTCCCTTCCACACAGTCACCGTGAGATGCTCGCTATTGAAATAATCCACTTCCTCTCAAGTCTCTAGCTAGTGGGAAGAGCTTTTATGATGCTAACTTCTTTCCTACTGGGTCATGACTATCAGAACCCAGAGACCTCAGGAGGTTTCCTGGCGTAGCTCTCTCAGTGGACTTCAATGAAGGGTGGTTGTCGGACATTTTTCATGTTGGCTCCACTTCTGAGGGAGCCCCTGACTTGAGCTCCTCGGTGTCCATCAGCTCATTAAGCGTTTCCACTGCCTGGGCAGAAACGTAATTTCTGGAATAAGAAGAGTGGGCTTTTTGTCTTTTTCCTTAATACCTTAAGATAAGAAATTGTGACATACCTACCACTGACTTTTAAGAGAACATAAGGACTCATTCATTAACAACGACAGAAGAAGAGGGACACCTGGGTGACTCAGTTGGGTAAGCATCTGCCTTCAGCTCAAGTCACGATCCCAAGGTCCTGGGATGGAGCCCCTCGTTGCGCCCCTGCTCAGTGGGGAGTCTGCTTCTCCCTCCACCCCTGCCCCTGCTCATGCGCTCTCTCTCAAATAAAGAAATAAAATCTTTAAAAAAATTACAGAAGAACATAAAGAAAGGAAAAAGGGAAAAAGAGAAAGAAAAGAGAAAGTGTTAGTATGGGAGCATTTGTACCCATGGAGAAACCCTTATTTTTAGAGACAATAAACTTGGTTTTGGTCAATAATGCAGAGTAACTTTGGAGTTAGACAGACTTGGGTTTTGAACCAACCACTTTCTAACTTGGACAAAAGACTTACCCTGAGTTTCCTTTCTCTTTCCTGTACAATAGAATAATAATATGCACGCTTCTCAAATTTTAATGTGCATACAAATCACCCAGAGGCGTGGGTAAAATACAGATTCCAGGGGAATCTGTGAGTATTCACACAAACACACAAGATCCCAAAGTGTTTTCTCCAAATTGCAATAGGATCCGACTCTGAATGGCTTCCCCCTCGTTGCTACCACCATCACCATTAGGCGCTGCACAAAAACCAGACACCGGGAGGTCTGCGTAGCTGTTCTCTGGCAGGGGAAGGTCAGGTTGTGGGATCTAGATCATGAGGCTTAGCTGACGTTTGCTACTGAACTTTATTTTTCCTAAGGACAAAAGAGCTCTCCTAGTGTTTTCTTGTTTCAGAATAGTTCCCTTGGTGCACTTCAAGAATATTGAAAAGCAATCAGATATGCAGTCCCATTCATCCTGGAGTTGACTCATAGGAGACTGCACACGTACTTTCCTCCAGTCCCCTGTGGTGCTTATTGCCTATGGAAGTATGCACTGGTGGTGCTCTGGCAAAACACAATCAGAGATCGACAATGCTCCATGCAAATCAGCAGCCATAAGAAGATATGTTGAGGCAGGCTCTTGAAACATGGGAGTGAAGCAAAATATATTTCACGTCCAAAATAATGAGCAATAATAATTCTACCATAGAGTTTCTCCGATTTTCACCCTGACGGAATTAGCCAAGTTATATCATGCAAGAAAAGTGTAGAGTAGGTATGTGATGATGTAATGATGACATCATGTTAAAGTCAGTTATGAAACATAGATAGTACCAATGGAATTTTCCAAAATCGATGGATTGTTTCATTAGGCAGCTTAACTTGACTCTAGAGCCAATAGTTATACTTATATCTTCCAAAACTATTGTTGATAATAATAGCTAATACTGTTTACCATGTAACAAATACTGTTTACAACATTAACTCATTTAACCAATTATGTCCACTTTCATGTGGATATGTGTTATTAAAGAGTACACGTCTTCTTTGTACAGATTTCTGTTTTCTCCGACATTTCAAAAAAGAAAAAAATGAAATAAAATGTTCCTTTATATATAAAATTTGTCATTAAACCCATTATTTACTAGGAACTGTGTTTCACTAGAACCACAGCATCAATCAACTCAAAAAGTACAGCTATAACAAATAAGACATTTAATCTCTGTTATCTTACAGTATATTATTTGACAAATATTTATGGAAGCTCTAAACCAATCCAAGCATAGGTACAGGTACTAAGAAAATAGCAGAGAGCAAGACAGACTGTCTTCCTGTCCTCAGGGAGCTGACATCCTAAAGCAAACTAGAATTCAAGTCATAGGATTGTGGCTATGTAAAACTATTATAGCTATAATTTGTAAAAGTATAGAAGAGTCACTATGATTTCCATGTTGACAGATGAGGACAAGGTGAACTAACTCGGTCATATGTGGTGGGGTAAATTCAAACTCAGGTCTGGCTTAAGTGTTCTAAGAAATACATTTTCTCCTATAAAAAGGAAAATAATACTTATTTTACAGTATGACTGGGTTGGAAGCGATAGTAAAATATCTGGCACACGCACGGGAGCTCCTCAATAAATTATAATTTGTAGTAAGAGGAAAATGATTCATAAACTTGAGTGTCTACCTTGTGTTTTTCACCTCCTTCAAAATGGAACAGCTCCTTTAATGAGGAAACTTCTCAAAAGTTCTCCCTATGTAACTATGTTTTGGAAGATTTAAGATACATTTTTCTATAATATAACTCTAACTTACCAACAGGACTGAATTCTACTCAGAAATCATGAACATATATGGGACCCAATGAATATTTGTGAAGATAGTGTTTGTGTTCTACCCATTTCAAGTATCCATCTCAGCCTTCCTGAGATGCAGGTATGGTAACCCCCAATTTTATGAATGAGGAAACTAGGTTCACAGAGGTTAAATAACCTGCCCTGGGCCACACAGCTTGTGAGTGGTGGATTCATGACTTCAACCCAATACGTGGAGACTAACACTATTATTTATACAGAATTGCTTTCTATATGACACACAAATAAAGCCTTCCAGGATTTACCAACAACTCCCTCCTCACAACACAGAGAATGCATTGATACTGGTCTTTCTCTTTTCACTGAAGAATGAGGAAATCTTCAATAATTAAAGGTCTATTATTTGCTTATTGGGTGTTGGCCAAGGTAAACACCTCTATGTCCTATGCTCCAGAAAAGGCAAAACCAAGGAGACAATGTCTGTAATTTCAAGGAGGCTTTTGTCTACTTAGGCAGAGAACTCTGAGACAAATGTCATAGAGATTATGACATTAATTTTTCGAGAGCCCAATTCCTGTACTTAGTAACTGTATTGATAAACATTTGAGAGGTTTATTATACCTTAGGGATTTTCAATGCTTTGTCATCCTCAGGAAAACATCACTGGCTGGGTGCTCCCATTATCACCACTTTGAGATGAGAAACTTGAAGCTTACAGAGATATCTTCCCTGCTTTATCTGCCTACCAAGTTCCTGAGCTGGGATTTGAACTCATCAGCATTTCTTAGCTAATATTCCTTTGGCTTCATTCAATTATACAGTTTCCCTTGTCAAAAGTGCAATACTAAGTTGGACACAAGGGATAATAATTGAGACATTACAAATTGTCTCTCTTGCACGCAGTTTGCAAAAACCGAGCCAGGCAATATAGTAAGGCTATGAGGTAGTATTCACTGAACGCTTTCCTGTGCTAAGAACTCTGTCTGCATTGTATTCACAGCAAATCTCATGAGGTTGGCTATTATTATCCCTGCTGTTTCCATGAAGTGTGGGGGCTTTACTCAGGTTGTGATGTTGGTTCTAACACCATCCATGCTCAGATGTGGGAGGTAAGTCCTCCACAGATCCACAGTCAGAAAGCAGATCTAGGACTTACACCAAGTTCAGTCAAAGCTTTGAAGCACGAAAATATACTACCATTTAATGCATTTGGAAGAATTTTGTTTTTTTTTCAGTAGTGGAAACCAGCTATTGACCTTCCAAGGACTTTTCCACTCTACCCTCATCATACAAGCTCACACACATGCACACACACATATAACCACACTTTGTCATCCTTAGTGGCTCGGTGTGACGGCTGGAGTATAATTATCCATTCAAGACTTGGTAAGATTTCCCAGAACCAAACAGAGGGCCTGGGCCTGTCTCGGTAATGATGGTGGGCATTTATAATTTGCTTCCACATCTCTCATTAGTAATTCCCAGCAGAATCCCAGGCAGGATGACTCACAGAGACGAAGTAATGAGCTAGGTATGAGGCCCGGTTAGGAAGAGTGTTTCTGGGACCGGGCTCAAAGCAGTCATTTTGAATTGAGCTGCACCTTGTCAAGGATGGATATGTCTTGATGTCAACAAAGTTTACAAGAACCAATCTTCTTCCCTCTGCAATCCAGTATAAAAATGACCAGAAACTTTCTCCACTGGCCATGAGAAACCAATCTCCTGGAAATCAGAAAGTCCTCGCTGGCTGTTATGACACTAAAGACTGCCTGTGCTGCCAAGGGTCTACTGGGAGTTTATAAGGCAACACAGCACTAAACTCATATGAAAATCTAGAAAATATGAAATTATTTCCCTTTCTTCTTGGGTGCACCTACAGAGAGAGAGAAAGAAAAGAAAGCAAAGGAAGGGGAATAACTCAGTGTCCGACTCAACAGTACAGCTATTTTTTGACCATTCACTATGTGTCAAGCACCTGCCAGAAGCAAGATACACAATAGTCCGCTAAATGCATCTTCTGTTTGGGGCTGTTCTTTTTTTAACCACCTTTAGCACAGAATGCAAAGTTGTATCACACAGCCCTACTCAAACTGATCCCATAACCCCCCCCCACCTTGGTGATACTCCCACTTAAGAAATGTTCCCAATATTCTGAGATGTTCTTGGTTTAACAAAAGATGATGTAAAATGCATGATGTATATAATAAGGGCTAGAATCAGAAAATCTGGGGTCTGAATCCCACATGAACCACATGTGACATCGGACTTAACTCTCTAAGCTTCAGTCTTATTGATTCCTTTATTTTCATCATTGGGCTGAACTCCATGGGAAAACTTTTGTACAATGTCCAGCTTAAGTGCCTGGTTTATCATAAGCTCTAGAAAGCTCTCATATGTATACTATATAAGATGTATATAGTACATATAGTATATAATCTACCATATGTGATATATATTATGTACTATAGAATGTATGTATGTATGTAAATAGATGTCAATGTAAGTAGATATAATGCATTTACCAATACACTGTAACAGTAGACAAAATACATTGTATTAACATAAGTAACATTATAATTAATATGATACATTATATTAACAGAGTTCTTTTTATTAACATTAGCAGTCATTAACATCTCAGGACAAATCTGAAATGACAGAGTTCAAGCGCAATGTGGACTGCTGAAGATTCTCAAGAAACAAACCAGAGGTTTACAATAAACTCGCCGGGGAAGAGTGGCCAAAAGTAGGGTCAAAAAAAGGCTCGGTCACGTGACTCGGGCCTTAGTTCCTGCGCGGGTCAGAATGACAGACCACGAGTTACTTTAAAACGATCAACAAAAATCTCCAACTTCTCTTCCTGAATTAGTAGAGCAAGTTCTACTCTGGCCAGCCACGAAGGCTCTAGAAGTTGAGTGCTTGTGTGCGTGCGTGTGGCCCCGCGCCTGGCTAGGAGACTTTGTGGGGGTTGGTGGGGCTGCACGGGCGCATCTTTGCACGGGGCAGTTGGTGTCCCAAGCAGAGGCGGCCGGTAGACGTGGAAGAGGCAAGCCAGCCCACAGCAAACCTCGCTTTCACCGCGTTTCCGAACTCCCCAGAGGGGTAACAAAACTATATGGGTGCTGACTACCGGCCAGGCTCTGCGGGTGGTGCTTTACCTACGGTAATCCATTAAATCTTCCTAACAACCAAAAAATGAAGCCCCCAGGGAGGAAACCACAAACCCAGCGGGCTCGCCTGGCCCAAGTGAACACCCGAAGGTGAAATGCCCTCTCTGGATGCCTTTCACTTAAGTCTCCAGCACCTCCACCTTGGGAGGCCCAGAAAGCCAACCTTCCTCCAAAAAGAGTTCCGTCCCGGCTGGCAAGCACTGGCTCCCCGGAGGGCTGCGGGCTCCGGGGGCTCCCCAGCAGGCGCCGGCAGCCTTCCCCCGGCCGCACTCGGAGACCTCGCCCGCCCGGCAGCGCGATTGTGCAAGCGCAGGGCTGCCGCGCGGCCGCCACTGTCGGCTCCTGCCCGCCGGGGCAGGGCGGGGAGGCGCGCTGGGCGCACACCCGGTGAACTCCGGGTGGAGTCCGCCGCGCTCCCGCCCGGGGAGCAGCGCACCCGTCATCCGAAGCCCAGGCGCCCTCGCTCACCTCGCTGACTCCATCCTATTTCCACCCCCAGCCCGGCCCCCCCGCCCCGGGTCCCGCGTCCCTGCGAGCCAGGCCAGCCGGGCCCTCTCCGCCCTACTCGGCGTGCTCATTGGCCACCCAGGGCCTACCCTGTCTCCATAAATACATGGTCCCTGGGCATGGAGCGTGGAGAGGGATCGGAGGAAACCGCCGCGCCGAGCAGCATCTCTCCACGCTCCCTGACACCTCCTCTTCGCCGCCCCGGACCTGGACGTCGGCCTCGCAGATCCACAGGCGGACCCACGTCCCCCTTCCCATCCTCTTCTGGAGGGGGAACGGGTCCAACCCCCAGAGGCACCCCTCCAGCCCTTGGGGCCAACGCTCGGCCGCACCCGCGCCCTGAGGCTGCCGCACGCGGCAGCACCAAGCATCCTTGCCGAAGGTCCTTTCTTCTCCCTGCTCCTCTGCCGCGCCCTCCATCGCACCTGCGGGCCCTCTTTGCCCCTGTCACCCAGAATCGCCAAAGCCCCAGATCCCGCCGGCCCCTCTTTAGCCAAGTCGCGTTTCCCGGTCCCCGCGCACTTCCAAGAGCCCGGTGTCCCCCGTTGCCATGAGCTCCCCCATCGGCAAGAGCCGCTCCCTTGTCGCCTTCCTCCAGCAGCTGCGCCACCTGGGGCAGCCACCCAGACCCGTGACGTCCGCGGCGTGCGCACCCCCTGGGCCGCGGGAGGTGCCCCTCTGCCCGCTGATGGAACCCGGCGAGGCGCAGGACGCGGCCGCCCTGCCGGGCCCCACCAACTGGCCGCTGCTGGGCAGCCTGCCGGAGATTCTCTGGAAGGGGGGCCTCAAGAAACAGCACGACACGCTGGTAAATGCCTCGTCGCGCCCCAATTCCCTCTCCCCTCCCTGCCCTGCGCTCCAAACCCTCGGCGGGGCGGGCGGCCCGGGCGCACAGTGCGCTCGAGTGTGGCGGTAGCGGCGGCCCCGGGAGGCGGGAGGCGGGAGGCGGGAGGAGCGCTCCCGGGACTGCGAGGGATGCGCGCTGACTCGGTGCGGCCGGCTGCAGGCGGAGTACCATAGGAAGTACGGCAAGATCTTCCGCATGAAGTTGGGTTCCTTCGACTCGGTGCACCTGGGCTCGCCGTGCCTGCTGGAAGCGCTGTACCGCACGGAGAGCGCGCACCCGCAGCGGCTGGAGATCAAGCCCTGGAAGGCCTATCGCGACTATCGCAAGGAGGGCTACGGGCTGCTGATCCTGTGAGTCCAAGAGGCAGGATGGGGGCTGGAGCTGACGCTTTGGAAAACTGGGAGAGGGTTTTCAGCGGTTGTTCCCCCGTACGCCGGGGGAACACGAAAGCCTGCACCCGGGGCAGCCTCGAACGCTTGCTAGATCAGAGTGGGCTGAGAAGAGCCGCACTGTGCGCCCAACACCTGCCTTCTTTCTGGCAACCGGGCAGGGCCGTGCCTGTTCAATGAAAAAGCGTTACCCACATCGTGGTGGTCGGACTTTTGGGCGGGTTGAGGTTTGGAAGTCAGCCTGCCAGGCCAACGTATTATATACAAAGTTATCCCTTACGATCGCCTGTAATCCCCTCTTGGGAGGTCACAAGCCAGAAATTAACTTCTTTTGCTTTTGACAGCTACCTTCCTATCTGGAGGGCACCCGTTCCCCCTCCAGAAAGACCCCAGTCTAGTCAGAAAGGTAGGACATCACAGTGGCATTCTTTTAGATACATAAATGCCATTATGTGAGCGGACTCCTCTGCTTTCTAATTGTTAGCATTTAACAAGTTATCGCTTTTAAAAAAAATTCAAATTGTAATGCCAAATAGTTATATTTTTCAGGTATGATTACTGGAATTAAAAGCCATAGTAATGCGTGGTGCATCACAGGCTGTGTGGTCTGGTATGGGGTCAGGAAGAAAGTGGATAATTAGAACAGACTTTTACAGCTCCAGTGAACCTCTGACTGTGTATTATTTGGAGGCAATGACAGAATTCTAGGATTGAGGTGTTTTGTGACTGTGACTTTCAACCCAAGTCAATGGATTAAGAGAGGAAAAATTTTCCTCAAACAGCTCTCAGTTGCTGATGAAGGGGAGGTTCTGGTGCCCACTCTTCCTGCTGAGAATGGAGGCATCGGGCCTCCCAGATCAACCCTGGCCAGGGCACCTCAAAAGCCCTGAGCCCAAATTACCTGGACTTCACCTTTCTGGCGTCATCTCTGGTGGGGAGGGAAGGTGGTTTTTCATTCTGTTGTCAAACGAGCCCCAAATATTCCAATGCTCACATCCTCTGGAGAGCTCTTGCCATGATTCTGTGTTCATTTGATTATATGGTTCACATAGTTGCAGAACTGGGGGTGGTGGTGGTGTGTGTCTTTGCTTCTCCTTTCTTTTCCTTTCAATTTGCCCTAAATATAATTCTGCTTCTCTCCTAGGGAAGGAGAAGACTGGCAGAGGGTCCGGAGTGCTTTTCAGAAAAAACTCATGAAGCCAGTAGAAATTATGAAGCTGGACAACAAAATCAATGAGGTTTGCAGACTGGGAGCAGCTTTCTAGGGGTCTCCTGGGGAGGGAGAGATGTTTATGGAACTTCAAGTCATAGCTACAAAGTGCAAGCAATTTGATGGTTCAGGGATTTTCCTTTTCTTCCTACTCTTCTCCACATCCTCCTCCCCAAACCCTCATTCGTCCTTCCTTCACTCTTTTGTAAAGTAACCTCTCAATAAGGGAATGATTATAAGCAGAGACTGCGATAGACAGCAGCCTTGAGTTTGGATCTCAGCCCTCCACCCCCTAACTCTGTAACTTGACTTGATTATTCCCTTAGCTTCCCTAAGTTTCACTTTCCCAATCTATGCACTGGGCATGACAGCTCCCATTCCACAAATTTGCTGGGGGAATTAAATGAGATAATGCTTGTAAAATTCCTAGGCCATGCCATTTGAGCTGGGTTTTGCTGGATAAATAGGAGCCTTCAAGACCGAAGTTGGAGAAAGGCATTCAGTCAGAGAGAGTAGCTTGCTGAAAATAGGGAGGCATGAGATAGCACGGTGCGTTCAGAGAATAGTATATTCAGTGCAGCCAAGTGGCAAGGCTTTCTCTGAAATGATGCTGGACAGAGGGCAGCTCTTAATGTTTCTGTACCACGGTAAGGCATTTAGACATTATCCTTTAGTCAACAGAAGGCATAAGAGGGAGGGATTTAAGCATACAATATTCTCTTTACTTCTAATCACTCTGGGTGTTTATTTGGAACTGAACTTGAATCCAGATAGGATCAGATAGGTGTAAGATTACAAACCCAGAAGGTTTCAGCGGCCAGTTAATTCATATACAGGTGGAAGGAAGGCCCAGCAGGGATTTTAACAAACAGAACAGTGCGTGCCCTTTCTAGAAGGGACAGCAGCCCCAGCTCCAGCAATGACTGCCACATGGGAATGCAGACCCAGGGTCTCCAGATTTAATCATTTTTTTTTTTTTGATAAGTAGTGAAAATTGCATAGGTTAATGTGAAATTTCTGGAGTTTTTTTCAATAGTCTTATTTTATTTTTTTTTAAAGGTTTTATTTATTTATTTGACAGAGAGACATCACAAGTAGGCAGAGAGGCAGGCAGAGAGAGAGAGAGGAGGAAGCAGGCTCCCTGCTGAGCAGAGAGCCCGATGCGGGACTCGATCCCAGGACCCTGAGATCATGACCTGAGCCGAAGGCAGTGGCTTAACCCACTGAGCCACCCAGGTGCCCTCAATAGTCTTTTTTTAATAAGCTATGTGGACAAACTCAAAACAGCCATTGGTCCCAGATGGGCTTTGTAGTCACACTTACCCTGTTCCAGACCCCAGCGTGGCCACTTTCCAGCTACCTGTCCAAGGGCGAGCACCTCAGCCCCTCGAAGCCCGTTCTTGCCTCTGTTAGGCAGGAAATGAGAGTAATGACAGTACTTTCTACCTCACAGGGCCGTGGTGAGGATCAGCTAAGATAACACACTTCGCGCGGTCCTTGGTATGATACAAGCCTTGTTAAATGTGATATGTTAGTCATCAAAAACCCTGATTTTGGCAGCTGGCATCGAGAGCCCTTATGTAACTTGTCCCAGGTCACAGAGCTATTTGGTGCAGGAGCTGTGTCCTGAATTTGTGGATTTTTCTGCTTCCAAGTTCAACACGCTTGAACACAATACCAACCAGTAAAGAGACGTTTGCTGGCCCAGATATATGGAAGTGGCAGACCTCACGGGGCTTGATGGGTTGTGCCAACAAACACTTGGCTGATTCCTCCTTCATGGCTTCGTCCCCATTCTGATTAGAAGAAATGTTTTCCTTTTCTTAAATTTAGATCCGAAGCGGAAACCTAAGCTTTAGGATGGTTTCAGGAAAAGCTGAGAAAATAACCTGGGACAAGGTTGTTAGGACAGAAGGTGAGCCCCCAGGGAGAATATATAATTAGTGTTGCTTCAGAAGGAATAACATCACAGGCAGTGAGTATACAAAGTAGCAAGGCCTGAAATTAGCTTACTGAGCCTTTATACTTGTGTTTTCCTTCAATGACTGAAATGTATCTTCCGTGGTTTCTTTCTTTTAAGGTGTTGGCTGATTTTATGGGTAGAATAGATGAGCTCTGTGATGAGAGGGGCCACATTGAAGACTTATACAGCGAATTGAACAAATGGTCATTTGAAAGTAAGTTGTTTACTGTCTTGTTTGTTTGATTTCCTAGTGACTCTGTCAATAACTCTTCTATAATCATACACTGTTGCTGGCAAGGAAGGGCCATTTGTGCAGTCTTCTCATGCTTTCAGGCACTCGAGTTATGCTTTGCACTATGGGTTGTTTATGTAGTCATTCAACAAACATTTATTGAACACTTGCTATGTGCCCAGCACTGTGTTTAGATTTAGAGACACAGCAGTGAACAAAACAGGCAATGTCTGTGTTCCCGTGGAGCTTCGAGTCTAGTAGGTTGACGATCAATAAGTAAACACACTTTAAGATATATTTTTCCAAGGGGTAAGGGATTCAAGAAAGAACCTAGGTGCCTAGAGGAGGCAGGTCTGCTTTGGGAAGGAGACAGTTAACGGGAGACCTAACAGAGCAAGCCATGGGGCATCCGTGGGAAGATGGTTCCAGACTGTGGAGACAGGAAGGCCAAATATCCCCAAGGTGGAAACATGAGTGATGTCTCCCAGGCTTCCAGTTTGCTGGTGTGCGTGGATGGTAAGGGAAGGGAAAGAGGGGTGAGGAAGACCAAGCCAAGGGCTGTAGGTTCTGGCCAGAACTTGAGCTTTTAGTCTGAGTCAGATGGGGAGCCATGGAGGGTTCCAAACAGAAAAGAGGATGATCCCTTTCTTTGAGGAGCACTGCAGGAACAAAAAGCAGAGCTCTGCCTGGGCCAGGAGGCTGCCCCGTGCGGATGCAGGCAAGGAAGCTGTTTCCATGGAATAGGTAGGCACCTGACTGAGGAGGTCTGAGGCTGTGGAAGAATCTGAGAGAGCTGCCTCAGCTAAGCTCGGCCAGGGACTGCTTCGTGGCGGTGGTGCCATATCGGCTGGGGCCTGGTAGATGAGTAGGAGTTCGCCAGGTGGAGGTCAAGGAAGGAGCAGAGAAGATTCTGTTGAAGGAACAGGAAGATGTTCAGAATGAGCAGAGCATGACCAACAAGGGAGAGGCAAGGCGAGGGAGCGGATGGGAGGAGCACGGGGGCCAAATCTTGTAAACCAGGGATGGGAACTTGGCTTTGAGCTTGGAAGTACCTGGGAGAGATATAGAGGGCTTTTAACCAGAAGGTGGCTGGGACTGATTTGCTGGGAGGCTCACTCTGGCTGCAGATGGGAGGGTTGGAGAGGGTCTCCAGGGTGAAGCCTTTTGCTGTGACCTGTCTCCACCATCAACTCAGCCTCACTTTAAAGAGAGACCATTTGACTATCTCAGCACATTAGAAAGCTCCGTGCAAAGAAGAAAACCACTGAAGGTGTTAAGGGAAAGGGGAGGAGAATAAAGTAAGGGAATGATTAGAGAGGAGAAAGGAAGTGTATGTTTTGGAAATTGTCCACTGGAAATACCCGAATGAAGGAGTATCGAATGCATGTCTTTGCAAGTCAAAGAAGATCGGCGGTTTAAAAATTATTGTTCAGCGTTATGAGACGTCTCGAGGAGGGCAGTCCACAGCTGGCACTCAGCGATGTCCCTGAGTACTCTCCATCTTTTTGCTCATTCATCCTTAACTGGTTGGCTTGTTGCAAAATGGCTGCTACCCTTCCCGGCCTCACCTCTGCGTTCCAGGCAAAAACAAGAAGAAAAGAGGGAGGAGCAAAGCCACCTGTACTTGCCCCTTTTATTAAGAAAGCAAAGGAGTATTTTCCTTAAGCCTCATTGGCCAGACCTGGGTCATGCCGCGTCTCAGGCTGTGACAGGAAAGCCTGGGGAAATCAGGGAACAGGAATGTCACCAGAGTCTTGGATCAATCCAGTCTCATTGCCTGAAGATTGATACATTATCGCTCTAAATAAAATCGGAGATCTCTTAAGGAAGAAATGGGGGAAAATGAGTATCAGGGAGGCCATTAACAGTGTCTGCTACACATAATATCGATGACAAGCTCTGACAAAAGCAAGCATTAGGAGACATTCATTCGTGTATAAACATGGCTGTATTTTCACCATGGCATTTCTGACTAGGAGGTTCTGCAGAGAATAGGTAGGGTCAGTGGACATGGAGACAACTTCTAGAAGGTGAGAAGAGTGTCATGCCCCTTTCTCACAGCCTTTTTCCCTTTCCTCTTAGAAAAGACCTCGCTCTGACAAAAGATGGATTCAAACTTTTAATAGCCCGCTACTCACAGACCTCAGTGCTGCTGCGATTGTGTAACTCTTGATTATTTTAAATGACAGGCATCTGCCTTGTGCTTTATGAGAAGAGGTTTGGACTCCTCCAGAAGGATGCAGGGGATGAAGCTTTGAACTTCATCATGGCCATCAAAACAGTAAGCATCCCCCCAGGAGAGCAGTTTTCCCGATTTACAGAACTTCACGCACGTGCATCCCGTTTCCCCACACCTATTTTATTACACTAGTTAAGTGTTCATTTCAACGCATCGTATGTTTTCACGTGTGTATGTGCACGTGTGCTCGTAAACCAGGAATCACGCTACATCATCGTCGAGGCACGTCTAAATAGGTATTTCAGTTAAAAGACAGTCAATTAAAATACTGTTTGAAAAAGAGTCTGAAAATGTTCAGAGGTAATATTTTTGAATCGTTTGGATCCCACATGGATGTGACAGATTCCGTGAAACTGGTGTCAAAATGTTGGACATGGGGAAATTAATGGAAAGGGAAGTCAATATGGAAGAGATGGTTTTCCTTCTTTATCCTTCTTTTTAAATGTGTAGGTCCCAAGATCACATTTTTTTACTAAGCACATCCAGTGGAAAATCATCCCAAAGATTATTTTCATTGTGCCATCAAGGCGGGGGAGGGCTCTGCGCCCAGCACGGGATGGGGAGAGTTCTGATATGTGGAAGCACGGGGTGTGGGTCATGTAGGGCGCTCTTCTCCCATGTGACAGTGGTCTCTGAGAGGTAGTTACCGGAATGAAAAGCACTGTGTTCCTCACAGATGATGAGCACGTTTGGAAGGATGATGGTGACCCCAGTCGAGCTGCACAAGAGCCTCAATACCAAGGTGTGGCAGGCCCACACGCTGGCCTGGGACACCATTTTCAAATCAGGTAATGTCCAACACACACACACACACACACACACACACACACACACACACACACCCCTCCCAGCCCCATCTCTGGAGCTGCTACCAGAAGGCTGGAATGATCTTCTTGACTTCATGACCTTGATCCTTTGATGGAGTTGCCTCTCCTGATTGTTTCCAGCTTTGGAAACATGAGTTTAGAATCCCCCTGGTATAGGAAATTCTAAGGAAAAGATGGCTTTGTGTAGTCTTTGGGAGCTAGAGGTGGTTAAAAGCAAGAGCTCTGGAGTCAGAGATACCTGGATTCAAATCCCAGCTCTGTCATTGAGGTTGCAGGTTGACCAAATGTGCTGTATCGCTTTCGTCCTCAGAAGTCTTGTCTCTCAAATAGGCTAATAACGACAATAATAATACTTACCTCAATGCAGCTGTTTCTAGGTCTAATGCAGATAATGTAAAAACCTGACTTATCTCAATACCTAATGATTCTGAGCTATTTCTGCCACATCACAAGGAGAATATTGGTCCTATGAGTTACCAATATGTACTAGTAAGAGGATCTATATCATATCATACCATGTCATATCTTTTATACACACAGAACCATATACTCATTTAATTCTCACCAACAACCCTATCAAGTAGGTCGTCTATTAGCCCTGAGGGACAGAACTGGGGCACAAAGAAGTGCCTTTGTCAGGATGACATGCTGGCTGATGGCAAAAGCCAGGGTTTGAAGCCAGACCGAAGGGCTCCCAAAGCTCTAGCTTTAGCTGCTCTACCGCTTACGGTCGTCGTTATTACTGTCAACCTCGCTGTTAGTATTATTCTGGTGGCGGCTTGCCTAGGGGATTGATATGAGGGAGACATGGGTCTAGAACATTCTCTACGAATGTTAGAAATTTTTGCTACCATCGTCAGCATGCAGGGCACTGCCCTTGAGTGTGTATGTGTTCGCGTGTGTTTACGTTTGGTGACACTGGGGGAGCTTCTCTCCTCCCCTGCCGTCCAGATTTGGGAGCCAAGTCCCACCCTGCCTGTATTCGTGCGTGACCACATCAGCCAGACACCTGGATCTGGGTGCAAGTTCGGATCCTGACAACAGACCCAAATCCCATCTCTGTCTCGTGACGATTTCTTCCAAACTCTAAGCTCTTACTATTTGAAACCATGACCTGAGAGCAGTGGCAGCAGCACCTGGGAGCCCATTAGAAATGCAGACTTCCAGGCCTGCCCCAGACCCCTGATTCAGAATCTGCACTTTAGCAAGATGCCCCGGTGACTCTTCAGCATGTTAAAGTTTGAGGAGCGCTGCTCCCCTGGGCCCCGATCCATCCTTGGTTTCTTAACGACAAGGCAACATGAGCTCCTTGAAGAAATGGTCAGTGTCCCTGAAAAGGCCTTTTAGTGTCACGGGGAGGATTTTTATCTGCGGTTCTCTGGCATTCTTTCTCGTTACTGTCACCTGACTTCCATTCCCTCTTCTCTTCTCCAATAGTCAAATCTTGTGTCGACAATCGCTTAGAGAAACATTCTGAGCAGCCCAGCGCAGATTTCCTCTGTGATATTTATCACCATAATGAGCTGTCCAAGAAAGAATTGTACGCAGCCGTCACAGAGCTCCAGCTGGCCGCCGTAGAAACGGTAAGGGGCTTGATGTCAGCTCGCTAAATGAATGAGCTGGAAAATCTTTTTCAGGATGAATTTTAAATACTCCTTCAACTCACTCAGTCCACAAGGATTAACTGAGCAGTGGCTTAGCAGAAATCAACAGTCTCCTACGAGATGCTGTGGGAGACCCAGGCACAGCCTTGGTCCTTCAACAGGTGATAGCAGGTGAATTCATGAGCTCCGGAGGGGAAAGCCAAGTGCCACGATAAAGACACAGGCTGTTACGGGAATTCAGAGGCAGTAAAATGCCACATCATAGAAGGACTTCTAAAAATTGAGTATGTTCTAAAAGGTGGTGGACTTTGCCCCCCGAAGTGCCTGACTATGGTTGTTACTCAAAAAATATTGGCATGCTCTCTGCTAGTCCATTTATTTTTTTTCTGATTAAAAGCATAAATATAGTGAGTCCAGGAAAACTTGCTTTTGACTTATATGAAATAACCGATTTGAAATACTAAGATTCTGTCCCCAGTGTGCTGGGTTCTCCTGGCAGGTACACAATCCAATCAGACTCCGCAAATTCTGACAGGGGTTCCGGTGGGTTTGACGGTCTTCCATCTGTTCTTTGCACCATCACTGGAAAGACGTGTACTAATATTCCTCGTGACCCAACAGTTCATACACCTATAACTGCTAAGAAAAATATGTCCCGGTTCATTTCTTTCCATGTTTCCCCTTTCTTTCATGTTTTGCACCCAAAGAAGGAGTAGGGTTTTCTATATCAGGTGGGGGCATTAAGGTCTTAATTTCTCCTCATGCTCCAGAAGGCTGTTAAAAGGAGGAATTCATTTTTTTCACTGTCATACTAAGTCACTTAACCTAAGAGGCTCCTTAGAGTGATAAAAGTAAAGGTTCGCTGAGTATCTTTTGTTTTCAGCGAGAAGGTGATCTCCATGGGAGATGACTTGGTTTTGTCGGCTTCTGTATTTCTAGGATTAGAATAGTACTTAGCGTAAAGGAGGTGCTCAACAAATACTTGATGAATAAAAGAAAGGATTCAGAAACAACTGAGTGCCTACTGTGTGCTTGGCACTGTTCCAGGTGCTTGAGGGACCACCGTGAACGAGAGGCCAAGGTCATGGCCTTCATGGAACGGAACTGTGGGGAGGGAAGTCCAACTAGAAACGTGTAGATATACCAGTAAATAGGATTATTTCAATTGATGATAGGAGACATGGAGGAAACCTTCTGAGTGATGGGTTAGAAGGAAATGGAGAGGGGACAGGGTTCCTCTCTGAGGAAGTGATCCTGAAGCCAACTGAAATGATGAGAGAGAGGCAGCCAGGGGCAGATTTGGTGGAAGAGCTCTCCAGGCAGAGGAAACAGCATGTGCAAGGGTCCTGGAGCAGAAAGACAGTGGGAGCTGAAGACCTAGCAAGTGTGGTCAGGTAGACGCTGGAGAAGTCAAGGGGCCATATTAACCAGAAGCCTTAGTAAGCCATTAGGATTTTATTACACCTGTGATGGAAAGCCCTTGGGGTATCATAAGCAGATTTATGTTTTGAAAGGAGGGCTCTGACTTGTATTGTGAAAGAAGGCTCTGAAGGAGGCAGAGCAGAAGCCCGGAGGCCGGTTGCGAGACGGATCTCCTCCACGGAGGTCAAGGCGGGATAGTTAGTGCCTGCGAGGTTTCCCAGGACATTTTCAGTCCCTGCAGTTACCCTAAGAGGCCCAGGCGGTCTTACAAGGCTTTGGAGAAAACTACTGTTATCTGCCTCTTGGAAACTCTATTTGGTACTTGTAAAGGCTCCGCTGATACGGTTAAATGTTTCTTTTTTAGTCCTGGCAATTCTGGAAGTCACTTTTGGAAAAATCAGAGAAATTTGAAAGTGTATCTAATTTGGTGGCTACACCCTCTTCCTGTTTTGTAAATTGGACTCTTGTAATAATGCCGCCCTCAGTTCATTCGCAGCTGAGGCTACCGCTCCTCTGACATGAAGAAGCCTGCCTTGAAGGCATCTTCTTCCCAAAATAGTAAATGCCATTGGCTCCGAATCATCTCAAACTTTGCTCCTGTATGTCAGGGGTACATGGCACTTAGCAAAACCGTCTTCGTGTCTGCGATGACCATTTTTACAGGAATATTCGGCTTACATTAGCTAAAAAAAAAGCCTAAAAACAAATACATATGACTACCCTCGGTGACTATTATGAAGCTAAAAGCTACACTGGCTATTTCAGCCAGTATTTTCTATTCTCTTGTTGCCTTTGGAAAGGAAGTAAAGCATGACACTTAAAAGACCATGAGCCTCTGTCAGAAGCTGTGGCTGGTTCCTTCAAATACTCGACTCAGTGCCAGAATTTCTTATTTTGGTGTGGGCACCCTCCTGCCAGCGCTCTTTGCCTATGGCTGAAACTCAGGGTTTCATAGATAAGGCTTTTTCGTTTTTGTTGTAACTTTTTAGGGTGTGACAAAAGAAAAACCCCTCCCTTTTAAATTCCAGAAATGCAGCTTCTTGTGCATTTGCACTCTAAAATTAAAAAGAAAAACTTCAGGGGCGCCTCGGTGGCTCAGTGGGTTAAGTCTCTGCCTTCGGCTCGGGTCATGATGGCAGGGTCCTGGGATCAAACCCCGTATCGGGCTCTCTGCTCAGCGGCGAGCCTGCTTCCTCCTCTCTCTGCCTGCCTCTCTGCCTACTTGTGATCTCTCTCCGTGTGTCAAGTAAATAAATAAAATCTTTAAATAAAAAGAAAAAGACAAAAACTCATTAGCAACACTGCCATGATCTCCTTCCCTCTCTTCCCACCGAGGTATACTATTCATTTTCTGTATTAAGCAACTTTTGATTAAACGCTTTTTTATTTTGAGATAATTATAGAGTCACTGCAGGTCTAAGGAACAATAGAGGGGGGCCCCTTGGATCCTTTCGGCAGCTTCCCCCAGTGGTAACATCTTGCAACAATAAAGCCTTATCACACCTGGAAACTGACACAGATACACTCCTAACCAGCTCGCTCTCCTGTCACCAGTTCCACATGCTTCTTTTGTGTTCGGACAATTTTTGTATCAAACTGAATTGTAAGTGTCCTAATGCAGCTGATTATTTCAAAGAGTCTATGTTGATTAAACTATCCTTAATTGGCATTATTTTCTAAAATAAAGCTGACTTTTCAAATACCGTACGGTGTAGGCATCAGCTTTCGTTCAGCTCATAATGGTTTTGAGGCAGTTTATTTGCAGAAACTCAAGTTTATGTCCATTTGCCTTTCAGACAGCAAACAGCTTAATGTGGATTCTCTACAATTTATCCCGTAACCCCCATGTGCAGCAAAAGCTTCTTAAGGAAATTCGGAGTGTACTGCCTGAAAATCAGATGCCACGGGCAGAGGATTTGAGGAATATGCCGTATTTAAAAGCCTGTTTGAAAGAATCTATGAGGTGAGAACACATGCTTAAGCCAACACAGATACGTTGGAAAGCCATTCTCTTAAATATACAATGAGGGGTCTCCACACCCAAGACACCCATCATCGACTCAGAAACATTTAACCAACTGCAAAATAAATAAATACATAAGCATTAGGACCATATTCTTTCACTATTATTCATTTCCTAAATCATTTGGGCAAATTCTAATAAATCTCTAGAAAGTCAGTGTCCTCCCCTTTCCATCAGGAATAATAATAGTCTAATGAATGCTATAAGCTCTAATTAAGGTTAGGGGCATAACTGAAGGATATAAGAAGAAATTTAGCAAGAAAATCATATTATTATTTGATAAGACAAAGAGGCATCTTTGTCTTTGAGCCCCTGGGATAAAATGCTCTTTGGAACTTCTTTTTACACCCTTTCTGGAAAACAAAACTCACAACATTTTAGGATCGGGAAAAAGACAGCTTTCACTTCAGGAAGGGCAGATAGGAGAAACTTAGAACAAAAGTCAGGCTTAAGGGTGATGCAGGCAACACACACATTTGCAGTCCAGCATGAAACAGGAGAAAATCAGCGCCTAAGCAGTTACTGGGGAGTTAACCAATACAATAAGGAATAAAAACAGGAGGTATAAATTTGGGGAAGAAAGAGACAGAACCTCTCGGGATGTCTGGGGGTTCAATCGATTAGGTGTCCTACCCTTGATTTCAGTTCAGCTCATGATCTTGGAGTTGTGAGATCAAGTCCAGTGTCAGGCTCAGCATTGGGCTTGGAGCCTGCTTAAGATTCTTTCTCTGCCCCCCCCATTTATAAATGAATTAAATAAAATAAAACTTTCTTTCTAAAAAAAAGAAAGAGACAGAACTACTATGTGAGAGTTGTGATCATGCTCCCTTTTTGAGTTTGAACTTATGCAGGAATTACTTATTTTTTTTTTAAAGATTTTATTTATTTATCAGAGAGAGAGGGCGAGAGAGCAAGCACAGGCAGACAGAATGGCAGGCAGAGGCAGAGGGAGAAGCAGGCTCCCTGCTGAGCAAGGAGCCCGATGTGGGACTCGATCCCAGGACGCTGGGATCATGACCTGAGCCGAAGGCAGCTGCTTAACCAACTGAGCCACCCAGGCGTCCCAGGAATTACTTATTTAACCAGTATCTCCATCCCCACTGCTATTTGATCTAGAGATTGGTCTGTGCTCACCTTTACATTTTAATTTTGTTTTTTCAGACTCACCCCCAGTGTGCCGTTCACAACTCGGACGCTTGACAAGGCAACGGTTCTGGGTGAATACACTTTACCCAAAGGAGTAAGTAGGATTCGTGCAATCTGTACCTTATTGAGCTTTGAACGATACACTTTCCAAAATATCCGTCAGATCTCCATAAGAGAGATCTGAGAACATTCATTTTGGAAATATGTATATCTTAGTATATAGCTGACATGTTGCATTGTATGGTGTTAGGACTAATGGTTTGGGAAAAAAGAGATCTAGCTTCAAGCAGAGCCTTGAATGAGTTACCTAACCTTTGTGAGCCTCAGCTTTCTCGTCTGTAAAATGGGGATAATAATGGAACCCACCACGTAGGGTGGCACGAGAATGTGATGCTAAATTTTAAACTTCTTTACGTCTTTATCACCCGGTCTAGTTCTAGCACTAAATACATATGGGCAATCACCATATCATAAACTCGTGGGTTGCGTTTAAACTTGCAAGGAGGTCCCTTTTATCAGTTTTGCTGTTCAAATGTTTCCATCTAGTTGTTTTACACCATTTGTGTTTCTGTGTGTTTTAGACAGTGTTGATGCTAAATACCCAGGTGTTGGGATCCAACGAAGAAAATTTTAAAGATTCAAGCCAGTTTAGGCCGGAACGTTGGCTTCTTCAGGAGAAGAAAAAGATTCATCCTTTTGCGCATCTCCCATTTGGTATTGGGAAAAGAATGTGCATCGGTCGGCGACTAGCTGAGCTCCAGCTCCATTTGGCTCTTTGCTGGGTAAAGCTCTCATTTCTGCACTTGAGCTCTTTCGTATTCCACAAGGCAGGAGGAGAGAGGGTGTAATTCTGCCTTTTTGGTGCATGTTTGTTCCAGATCGTCCGCAAATATGACATCGTGGCCACGGACAACGAGCCAGTGCAGATGCTACATCTTGGCATCCTGGTGCCCAGCCGGGAGCTCCCCATCGCCTTCCACCAGCGCTAAGAGCCTCAGGTGAGCATCTGGCCAGCTGTGAGCTCCGAAGTCAGCGAGACTTGGGTTTGAATCCTTTTTCGCCACTGACTGGCTGGGGACCTGGAACAGTTCCTTAACCTTTCTGCTGCCATTTAAAAAAATTTTTTTAATTTGTAAAATGGGGACCAAAATCTATCTCTCTAGAAAGTTGATATGTTACCAAATACTTACCCTGGATCCTGGCATCCACTAAGTGCTGAGTAAAGGCAAGATGCTCTTATGGGTATTGTGTGTGAGTATCAGGGGTGGACAAACCCTTTCTGTAAAGGACCAGCTAGCAAATAGTGTAGGCTTTGCAGGCCTTGAGATCTGCCCCAGGACCGCTGAACTCTGCCTTCTGGCTGGAAAGCAGCCCCCCACAATTTCTCGACAAACAGGTGTACCTGTTTTGTTTGTTTTCTATTGCTGCTACAACAAATTACTAAAATGAATTACATACAAATTGCTTAAAACTTGTATTAAATAATAAATGTATTACCTTGACAGTTTTGTAGATCAGAAGTCTGGCCCAGCTCTTACCAGACTAAAATTGAGCTTCTGGCAAGGCTACATTCCTTTCTGGGGGCTCCAGGGGAGAATCTATTCTCTTGCTAATCTGGGTTGTTGGCAGAATTTAGTTTCTTAAGGTTGTAGGACTGAGGTCCCTATTTTCTTGCTGGCAGCTGAGAGCTAATCCCAGTTTTCCTTAGTTCATGACCTCTTCCTCCATATTCAAAGCTAGCCAGAGCAACCTGAGTCCCTTTCCTGGCTTGGAATCTCTCTTCCTTCTGCCATTCAGGATAATCTTTCCATCTCAAGGTCCATAAGCATAATCGCATCTGCAAAATTCCTTTTGCCATGACTTCGCAGGCTCTGGAGATTAGAGCATACACATTTCCTCAGAGCCATTATTCTGCCTACTAAGACCATTCCAATAAAACTTTATTTATAAATACAGGTAGCCAGCCTTATCTGACCACAGGGCTTTGGCATACCAAACCCTGAAATGTAAGTGTATATATTTGCTAGCCTGTGTTAAATATCATTTACTTATACTTCTTTAATATGTAATTGGGTTTTACTTTATTTTCCAGATTTTTTTTTTTTTAACCATGACCAAGAACAGCAATGTTTACCCTCCCACAAGAATGGTGCTTATGACTTCTACATTCCTGAAAAGCTAACTTCAATCACCAGAGCATCAAACAGCACAAAAAGAACAGTTAGGCCCTGGTGTTTATACTCTTTCTTCAGTACAATTGTTCTAGAAGCTGCACCATCTGACTGTCTGTAAAGATGATGGTATTTAATAAGATTGTATCTGACTCAGGAAACCAGATTGTTGGGACACAAGGCACTCCGAGGAGTATACTGCCGGCTTCCTTGAACCTATGTCAGCACCATCTTGGCTTACGTAAAATTACTCCTAATACCGCTTTCTCTTGCACCTTCCGTGACGTGACAAGGAAGCCAGGCATTTTCCAGTTAGTCTGGCAAAGTCACTAAATGTTTCTGTTCCTTCCCTACCAAATTCACTGCTTGGTTCTTTACTTCTCAAAAGTGAATTTATATTTCACAATGAAAGACCTAACGTAGGCTAGCTAAACTGTCTGAGGCTTGCGGTAATACTGGCAATCCGTTGATTGTAACTCTGCTTAATGTAATATTTGGGGAAACACTTATAAACAAGTAAGCACTTAGAAACAACGTAAGCAAAGCTATATGTTAAAGTAATCTGGTCTCTGTGAAACCGTATTTTTCCCATTTTGAAATTGCAGCATTATTGGGAAATCAGAGAATAACTCTATTTTAAGAAATACTTTGACGAAGTCAGAACCTCTAAGAAGACCTTAATGATTCACCATGGCATCATTTTGTCAAAGGATTCTGAAATTCTTTATTTAGCTAATGGATTTCCCTCTAGTGTTAAGAAGTAGATCCACAGTTTTTAAATTGTGTATCTGTGTGTGTGTATGCTGTAATGACAATTTGCTTAAAAGTCATTTTTAAAAATATATATGGTATTTGATTTAGGAACTATGGTTTAGGACAATGTTCTAATGTCCAGTTATAGTTTAAAAATATTCAGTGACTTCTTATGCTTTGGTTTCCCCTCTATAGAAAAGTAGTAAAGTGTACATATATTAGAGATTAACTATATAAACCATTTTATGTGATTTGACTTCCTTGAGAAAATACAGTTTCATAATGGAAAATGCATAGAGATTTACACCGTACTTAAAACTTTGTAAAAATGTGTTTACATACAGTTTATTTTTGTATACATTTATTACTACTTTTCTTAAAGACATACTATATATTTCTGTATATTTGAGAAAGATTTCTCTTTCTAGGTTATATTTTGGGGATATTTCAGAAGCATACATTTATATCTTTTTATTTGAATCTGTACCTATCACCGAGATAAGTGCATGATATCTCCCTAATGTAAAATTATTTTTAGAATTGCAAATCTACATGTGTTGTCAGATCTCATTTATATGCCTTCTTAGAATTATCTGAAAATAAAAGTTTTGAAACATTCTAAGACGGTTTTCTCTTTGTTGCATTTGTTATATCAAAATTTACAGTTTTAAACTTCGTCTTACTAGAAGACTTTCCCAGGAAGGCCCTTTGACAAGCCCCATAGCACAAAATCTGGTCTGACACAAAGGCGGACTTCCCTAACAGTTTTACAGAAAGATGATCGTTTGAGTGGAGAAATAATTTTCCCTTTTTTTTTTTTTCAATATTTTTCAAGCCCATTTAGTTCTGTCTGAACCACACCTGCCACCAGATGATCGCAAACACTCCCCGGTGTCTCGTCTGTTCTTTGTACACTGGCCATTTTGGCCTTCTCAAAACCCAAAACTTGTTGTCTTGTCCTTGCTTCTGTGGTGTCCCATTGCTTTCATGTAAAGATGCAATTTTTTTTAAGATTTTATTTATTTATTTGACAGACAGAGATCACTAGTAGGCAGAAAGGCAGGCAGAGAGAGAAAAAGGGAAGCAGGCTCCCCACCGAGCAGAGAGCCCGATTTGGGGCTCGATCCCAGGACCCTGGGGTCACGACCTGAGCCGAAGGCAGAGGATTTAACCCACTGAGCCACCCAGGTGCCTCAAGATGCAATTTCTTAAGCCAGACATCAGTGTCCTGGAAAATATGGCTGCACCGAACCACGGGCCCCAACACACGTCCCCCACACCCAGATGCCTCCAGACCCTACCACACTGGCTTCTGCCAGTTTCTCCGATTCCTTCAACACTATTGACCCACGAGGGTTTGCACCCATGGCCCCTCCTCCTGTCACCTTCCCTCCTGGCACATTCTTCCTTTACCTGCTCTTCTCCTACGCGCCACTCAGAGCTCTGCTCCAGCTTCCTGCGGGAAGCCATCCTGGATGACTGAGATGCCCCAGAGGCGGGGCCTGGCACTAGGATTCATTAAGGAAGTGATTCCGGAGGAACTGAGGGACTGAGGGACAGAGCACAGCAGGGTAGGAGGAGGAACCAAAGCAGGTACAATCTCGGGGGTGGGGGGGGTGCAGGGGGAAGCGCTCCAGCCCAGCCGGATCCCGTGGGGAGCCCGGGGCACGGAGCTTACCCAGCACGTGGGTTTGTTCTCCCTGGGGCCAACCCTCTTCAGGCAGCCCCTGGAGGCTGCACCCCCCCGGGTACCTCTGGCTCCGAGAGATGTCCGCCCAGAGTGGCTCACGGAAGCCCAGATTCATCCTGTTGGCAGGACTCATGGCGAGTCATAAAACCTCGTCGCTGAGGCCTAGGAGACCGGGTGGAGTACGGTGCTGGTCACAGGGTAAAGGTGACTCGGATCGATTATGATCGTCACCAGTGACACAGGCCATTCAGCGGCCCTTATCCTACGTCTTCTCCAGTCCCTGTTCTGCCTCCCTTGAGGCCAACTCAATGTTTCAACTCGAGCAAATTCTAACGGATGCGACTAGGAAACCGGTTCCTAATGATAGACGGAGCAGGCAGTCCCCTCCCTCGGTGGCATCCTGATACTTTGCAGAGAGTGGGAGGGAAGAAAAGCCAGAAGGCAAAGATGGGGAGAATAGAGAGGTCAGGAGACTTGCTGGACGCTTGTGGCGAAGATCCTACACATGGCTCCGCTCCTCGGAAGAAGAGAAAACCACTTGTGGAGTAACTGCTTATAGGCACGTGGCGCAGGGGAAACCTGCTCCGGCACCGGAGGGAAGGCGAGCTATGGGGACGGGTGAGGGATGACACTTGTCTTCACGATGTAGCTCGCAGATGGGCTGTGACGATAACTGTAGGCAATTTTTTTATTGCTCGCTTGCTCTGAGGACCCAAGTCTCCAGCGAAATGCCTTTGAGTTTCACGTCCTGTAACTCCATGTTGGTGTCGTCGGAAAAACACGGACAGAAGGTTACTCACCTCACTGGGGTTTCTGTCCCAGAGGACCCATGTCCTAGGTGTGTGACTTGGTCGTTCATTCACCCTCCCTGAGCCTTAGCCATTCCATGCGGGTTGACAAACCTCACGCAGGAGTGTTCTTGTAGGGGTGGAAAATTTGACGTGCGCCTGGCTCAGAGCTCGGTACAGAGCAGGAGCGGTGTCCGAAGTCATATTTCTGAATCCAAGGGGCAAACATGAAGCAGCTTCCCTTGGAAGTTTACTTTACAGGGTATGTCCGGTGAAATGTTCTGGACCCAGATGGGAAAAATGGGACATACTAACAACATTTAGAAATTTAATTGTTTTTACCTCCTTATGGAGCAGAACTTAGAACACGGAGAGTCGAAGGAATTGGTATGGTTTTTATTTCTGCTCAGGGTTTTCAGGACAGTGATGGAGAATTATCAGGGCAATTAAAAAAAAAAACATTTATTCCATCAGACCCATGGTCTAAATGTGAGAGCTTTTGTGCTAAATCCTGGAAAGTAGGAGCTCCTGGGTGGCTCAGTGGGTTAAAGCCTCTGCCTTCGGCTCAGGTCATGATCTCAGGGTCCTGGGATCGAGCCCCACATCGGGCTCTCTGCTCAGCGGTCAATTCTGTCTGGAAGAATTGTTATTGGTTTGTTTCAAGTTTTTATTTAAATTCCAGTTAGTTAACATGAAGATTTTTTTCTTCTTAATTTGTTTATGTATATAAGAGTGAGCTTGCGAATTTTTTAAATAAGTCATCATTTTTCACTATCATTATTTATTTTGATGGCCAAATGGTCCCAGATTTGGCTGGTGGGAGCCTTTTCAGATACGTTCCTCTGTGTGTGGGACTGTGTGTGTGTGTGTGTGTAGGAAAAGAGACAGAGAAAGAAAAAAACAAAGCAGAAATAGTGAAACAATAATGCTTGAGGGATCTGGGTGAAAGGTACATGGAAATTACTTGTACTGCCCGAGCACGGGGAGTAGGTTGATTTGGTTCAAATCCCGGCCTCTCCACTTGCCAGGTATGTAATATTTAGGCAAGTTATTTTGATCTCTTTGTGCTTTAATTTTCTCATCTATGAAACAAGGATAATGGTCACAGTGTACTTCGAAGAGCTGCTGAGAGAATAAATTGAAACCGTGTATTAAAACTCTTAGGTATCTGGCCCCTTCTGAGTCCTCAATAAATGCACCAGCAGGGGCACCTGGGTGGCTCAGTCGGTTAGGAGTCCCGACTCGTGATTTCTGCTTAGGTCTCCAACTCAGGGTCATAAGCGGGCTCTGTGAGCAGTGCTGAGTGTGCTTGGGATTCCCTCTCCCTCTCCCTCTGCCCCACCCCTGCCCCCAGCTCATTCTTGAGCTCTCTGTCTCCCGCAAGTAAATAAATCTATAAACAAACAAATAAATAAATAAATCTCTCCTGCAAATAAATAAATAAATAATACATATATAACAACATGGACCATGCTGAGATCTGGCACAGGATTTCGGATGACTAGCTTCTATGGACGCGCAGGAGCACTGGCCCGGGGGACCTACAGGCACAGAAGGCAATGGGCAGAATGGCTCGTGGCCCAGAGGCAGGGCGCGGGCCCGGCACCGCTCTCCCTACCCACCCAGCTGCCTGATCCTACTCTCTGCCGCACCTCATTTCCAAACTCCATTCTGCACATCCTAGGAATTGCCTGCATTTCCCCCCTGGGTCTTTAGGGAATCTCACTGGATTTCACTGAAACCATAAAGCCCAAACTCCTGGCTAAAACAACCAACATTTACTGATGTTGGGCCCTTTCCCTGCACCTTATTCTTCCCGTACAGCTTGCTGAGAAGCCAGAAGTCTTCCTATTTTTTTAAACGGCCTTGCAGAAGTCAAATAGCTTGCTCAGGAAAACACAGCAAAGCAGGAAACAGACTCAGACCCTGATCCCTCTGACTCCATGGGCCTTGGTCATTCCCCCATACTTTGTGACGCTTGGAGAACCTGTAAATGGGTCAATTAATCTATCAGCGAGCATTTAGTATAAACCTGTTGAACAACATTGGTTGAGAGCCAAGGCTCCATTTATGGTTCAATCTAATTTGTTCCCTTAATCTCGTGGATTGGACGTTGATCCAAATGACATAATCACTTATTGCCGTCCACGATTGTTCTGTCCTGCAGAACCTCCCTTTATCAGCAGCAAAATATTTGTGGAACTCTTAATCATCAGGACACCTTGCACAGGGGGGTCTTCCAAGTCGCCTCAACTCCCAAGCACTGATGCCTCAGAATTAATGCGAAGATTTGTGCGGCAGACACATTTCCTCCAAATTTGTTTTTGCTTTAGCGAAAAGGGGTGAAGTACTTCCTGCACATATTGAACAGAGAAAGGGGGACAAGGAGTAGAAAAAAAAGTCTGGCAGCCACAATTAATAGTGATCTAAGACTTGATGACACCAACTTGAATGATGAATGCCTTGTAATAATTTCACAGTAGGGAGACATTATGCACTTATCTCAGGGATAGGTACAGACTCAAATAAAAGGATATAAATGTATACTTCTGAAATATTCCAAAAATATAATCTAGAAAAAGAAATCTTTCTCAAATATACAGAAAAATATAGTATATTCTTAAAAATAAAGGCATTTGCTCCCTTAGTCTATTTTCCTTCGGTTATGTCCTCGCTTCGGCAGCCTGTATACGAATTCTTCTTCTGCTATATTTGCCCAGACCTCTTGAGACCAGAGGACATTCCCTGGAGGCTGGTAGATGTCCCCCGGGGGGACACCAACACCAACACCAATTCTCAAGTTGAGTTCAGAGACAGCAGAAAGGGAATCATGATTAGCTCACAGAGACTCATAATCTATGCTATATATTTATGCATGTCATATATAATATATTCTGGACCCAAACCTACAGATATGTAATAAGGACGCTAACCTTTATGAAGCACTCTCTCTGTGGTTGGCACTATATTAATGGCATTACATCGACTTTTCCCCCCCAGTGCTTTTCGTAAGGGTGCATTTAGGGGCACCTGGGTGTCTCAGTGGGTTGGGCGTCTGCCTTTGGCTCAGGTCGTGACCTTGAGGTCCTGGGATCGAGCCCCGCATCAGGTTCCCTGCACAGTGGGAAGTCTGCTTCTCCTTCTGCCCCTCCTCCCAGTTGAGCTCTCTCTGTGTCTGTCTCAAATAAATAAAGTCTTTTTTAAAAAATGCTTATGTCTCACGAAAAATTAACTAAAAGAAAAATGATACCTATATATCCCTGACAAGTTATGCAGCATGAATTTTGGAGGTAGGCAGATAGATAATTCTCATGACCGATAATGTGTATGTTTATAATTATCTTCTGGTAATACTAGTTCTTTTTAAAGTTCTAGTCATATTTTAAATTTGCTTTTTAAATGAGTTCATTTAAATTTTAAAGAGGAGATGATAATAGTAAATGTTATTTCATGAGGCATATGAATCAGGCAACAATTATGAAAATGGCATAAGAGTAGCTGGAAATTAGGAATTTCTGGAAGTTGATAAGCCTATGATGAAGAGATGAGTAGACTTTTCATTTTACGGTTGAGGAAGCTGAGGCCTGGGGATTACTGATGCTCAAGGTCCATGGAACTAGTGTGTGATAGGACAAGGATTTCAACCCAAGAAATCTGACTGTGGAGGTCAGACACTCAGATGGCCCATGGCTTCCCCACTTTCTGGTAATTACATCTTTGTGACATAAGGGCAAGTCCTGTAACTTGCTTCTAACTAATGGGATGTGTCAATGGTGATAAGATGTCACTCCCCTGATTGTGTTACAGAAGACAATAACAAAATCTATCATCCCAGGAGACTCTCTCCTTTGTTGGCTTTCAAGAGTAAGCAGGTATGTTGGGGGGCCCTCATGACCAGGAACTGAGGGTAACCTTCTATGAAAAAGAAACATCCAAAAGGAACATTAATAAGTCCTAAATTAATCATCAGAACCAGCATCATGCATTAATTCATCCAACAAATATCTGTTAAACCCTTATCTACTAAATTGCATACTCGTTAAGGATAGTGGCTTTCTGTTCTCATATTACAAGAGCTATTCCTATTCCCACCTTGAAATTCTGTTTCTACGGTGTAGTTCACATAGGGACAAGCTCAACCCACCTTTCAAACTTGACTTTATTAGTTCTGTGTAAATAGTAGCATTGCAGGAAATGGTCGGAGATCATCGCTCTCAAATAATTTCCAGATAGGAAAGCCCCACATAGGAGTTAGCAACCTCTCCATTGGAAATAAATAAATCAAAGCAAGGAAGAAAAAACAAGAAAGTGAGAGGAGAAGCACTGATGTTTTTGAGACGTCCCCGAAGTACATTCTAGTTTCCGTTAAATCATAGAAGCAGATTGTTAATTCAAACAAGCCACGAACATCATAAGGCCACAAAGATTACCCCATGGCTGCCTTGTGGGGTTAGGGTGTTGGCTAAATCAAACTATAGAAACAGCAGAAAAAGAAATATGTTGCCATTGTTTTGTAATGAGATTTCTGAGACTAGTTTCATTTTTTCACTCTAGAGTTTCCGGAGCAAGGTGCTTAGTCAGACTTTGGGTGACCATTAAATAAACTTGCCAAATCTTTCCAAAGTTCGTGAGCAAGTGACCTGGAAAAAAAGTCAAATTAAGGCTTTAAAAGTGGACAAGAGCCGGAAGAACTTAAAATGGTTAACTCATCAACTTGCCCAGAATGAACTTGGGATGAGCTTGTCTTGCATGTTCCTTGTAGGGACCAGAAAAAAAAAGTCAGAAAACAACTTCATGTCAGGGAAGGACGATTCCATTGTATAGGTCAATATCAATATCAAACTTCTTAGGTAATGAATGACTATGGTAGTTATTCATGTTCAAGCCAATCTGATGAAATCACATTTTATCCCACAATTTCTAAGTGACTGACCAGGAGATCTCGGAAGTTCACTACGTTACGCTACCCTTCTAAAATGAGCTGCCTAACCTTCTTTCTTCTGCCTTTCTTTCAGAAAATCTTTGTATTATCAGTACCTTAAAAGTTTCTTGTAGGGCGCCTGGGTGGCTCAGTGGGTTAAGCCGCTGCCTTCGGCTCAGGTCATGATCTCAGGGTCCTGGGATCGAGTCCCGCATCGGGCTCTCTGCTCAGCAGGGAGCCTGCTTCCTCCTCTCTCTCTCTCTGCCTGCCTCTCTACCTACTTGTGATCTCTCTCTGTCAAATAAATAAAATCTTTAAAAAAAAAAAAGTTTCTTGTAAAACTCACCTATAAAACTATACAGGTGTGAACAGGACTGGCTACATAATTCGCAGGGTCCAATATACAATGAACATGAGGATCTCCTTGTTTAAAAAAAAAGACAACCACAACAATTAAGAATTTCAAGATAGTGCCTCACAGAGGATTAAACCAAACACAGGGCCATTGTAGGCCATTTCGCTTGCCCCATGCACCTGCCTAGCTAAGGTCCCACCCATGCTGGGCCAGTCCTGATGTGGGCACAGAGATGTTTGGCCGCATTTGGCCATGACTTTAATTCTTGTCATTGGAATGGTTATTGCTTTATTCAGATTTTCTTTTTTTGGGGGGGGGGGGTCAGTTAAAGGAATTCAGACCTCAGTTCTGGTGAGTGACCTAAGCTTCACAGGAAAAGGAAGCTGGGAAATCACCAAATGACTCCCATGAGTCTGCCTTGTAAATTACATGATTCTAATTACATCTTGGAGACTGCTACCACTGTTGTCTATGTAGAGAAGCTAGTAACAGTAACATCTTTTATTAAAGTGTTTCTTATATGCCAAGAAGGTACTCTATACTCTGCGTACGTTATTTCATGTTAAACATACTGTCACTGACCTTAGGATACAAATGAATACTATGCTTGATCTTAGCTAAAAGGATGAGAAGCAATAGGTTACAAATAATAAACAGGTTTGGGTAGATGAAGAAATTTGTCTGTAGTCATCTGCCTGGAGAGGGAGAGCCTAGATGTGGATCTCAGATTTGACTGGAAAGGCCAAAGTCTTAAGAACTATATTTTACCACTTCATTTTATATGATTTTTTTTTAAACAGAATTATCCTGACCAACCACAGGGGATCAGGGTTTCTCCACCTCATCATTGGTGACATTTACAGCTCAACAGCTTGGTGGTGGGGGTGCTGCCCTGTGCATTATGGGATACTTAGAAGCATCCCTGGTCCATACCTACTGGATGCCAATAATACCTTCTCTCAGGTGTGACAAAAAGCTGTAACTAGACATTGTCAAATGTCCCCCAGCGGTAGGGGGTAGTGAAATCACCCTGGCTGAGAACTACTATTCTAGATCTCCCTCTCACTAAGTTAAAAAAAAAAAAAAAAAAGATTTTATTTATTGAGAGAGAGAGAGAGAAAACAGGGGGAGAAGGAGAGGGAGAAAGAATCTCAAGCAGGCTCCCTGCTGAGCAAGGAGGTTGATGCCAGGCTCAATCTCACAACCCTGAGATCGTGACCTGAGCTGAAATCAAGAGTGGGATGGTCAACTGACTGAGCCACCCCAGCGCCCGTCTCACTAAAATTTTTCTCAAGAGACTATTTTAGTGCCAAATTTCAAGAGTTAGATGCAAATTCTATTCATCAGAATGAGAATTTAAAAAGGAGCATACATTCATTGCACAAACATTTACTGTTTCCCTAGGGACCTGTACACACAACTTTAAAAATACCTACATTGGCAGCGTGAACTTTCCAAGATATGTAGGAATGAAGTATTAATTGTTGGAGATTACAATCTGTACTATGGATTAGCCATGGAACAAAAAATTGGCTTCTCGGGCCAGATTAGGCTGACCAATATATGACCCACAGGACCAACTCAGTTAATTGTAACAAGAGGCACAGTTGACAGCATGCATTCCATTTACCTAATGCAGAAGGAATCTCACTTGTCTTTGAAGAAAGTTTAGGGAATGTATACTTTTCCATGCCTGTGTTGAAATTGCTTCGGGAATTTATTCCTTACTAACATATTTATCTTGCAATACAAACAGTTCCATGGATCTTGTATCAGCCCTCAGAAAGTCAACTGAGAAAAATGACTTGTCATCATGATACTGTTGCCCAAACCATGTTGTTGGTAATTCAGTTTTAGGCAGTGGCTTTGGGAAACACGGTTGTCTCAACAAGTTAATGCATTTTTATCGATTATGGAATAATTAGGTTGTTAATTAACTGGGTACAAATGTTTCATGGGGAAAAAATGGGGCTCCCCTCTCCCCACACCTATCACGAATGCTACTTATTTGAATATACAGATGGTAATCCCTCAAGATTCTAGCAATTTCTGGCAACTTGTAAAAACCTAAGCCATCAAACAAAATAATAGGAGCTATGTCTTCAGTCTGGCTGTTGACTTCATCTTTGAACACTATGGAAGTTGGGGTGCAGGTGGTTTGTTCTTATCTGCTTTGCCAGAAACTTGCCTAGTATCTGGTATACAGTAAGTGCTCAAAACCTTAGTCGAAAAAAATGAATGCTCTTTAAAATTCCATTAGCTTCAATCCCTAGAAGACTCACCAAAAAATGTAGTTCGGGAATGAATATGAAACCTAGTTTCTTATCCCCTGCCATGTTCCAAATAATCTTTTAACACCTTTTGATATAAATACCTGAATCATCAGCTCATTCTTCGACCTTGAGAGTTGATTAGATTTTTGCATCGGGGTTGAACTTAGATGCTCCTGCAGCACTTACCCAATGCTTGAGTCACAGGACAGCTGAGGATGAATGGAGACGCTACCAAATTCAACCATGTGGAGGGGGAGTTTTTTAGTACACGTCTGAGCTTCTGGCATCCTGAATATGCATTTCCAGGGCTCAGCAGGAACACCAAACTTACTATCCTTCCAATCTAAACTGAGAACATGCTTGGCTTCCCAGATGTATTACCAAACTTTATGAAAGCCTTCAAAAAGTAACTGCATTCTGGAGTAATCAAAAAGGGAATATGAGCTAGGGCAGTGGTAGAGAACATACATGGAGAATGTGTGTGGCAGCCATTTGTAATAAGCGTTGTCTCACGTCTATCTTCCTATCAATGATGAGTTTGAGGTAGGATTATCTCCACGAATGAGAGGACAGAAGCTTGGAGAGGTTAAGAGATGTGCCAGGGGGCCACACAGCTAATAAGTGGCAGACTTGATTTCTGAACCTAGTATTCTTTTGACCCCAGAGCATAAGTTCCCAACCACCATGATTTATGTCCCCAAATGAGTATCTGAGAAGAAAAATCAAGATGGTCGCTACCACATAAGTTCAATTTTGTATTTAAAAGGGATGGGTAGCCGTCCATGTTGTGCTCTCTTGGGTCACTCTCCATGAGGACATCAGCCATCATGTCATGAGGACACTCAAGCAATCCCATGCAGATGCCCATGTGACAAGAAATGAAGTCCTCTTGCCAACATCCAGGACTAACTTACCAGGCATACGAGTGGGTCAACTTGGAAGTAGATCCCACCGCCCCAGTCAAGCCCTCAGATAACTACAGTGCCAGCTGACATCTTGCAATCTCATGAGAGATTCTCAGATGGAACAGCCCAAATGAACCACTCTAGATCCTTGATTTACAAACACTGTGGGATTAAAAAAAAAAAAAAACCCTCTCTTTTTACTCTACTAAGTTGTGTGTGTTTGTGTGTGAAATTTGTTACATGGCATTAGATAACTAAAAAAAAGTGGGAGAATATTTTCAAGGGAGTGATCTTAACAATGAACCATGGAATGTAGCATGGATAAGGAATGAAATAAAGAAATGCAGGGCGTGCAAGAAAGCGGATGGCTGTACTTGCAGTAAAATCCCAGCTCCTCGGAACAATCAAGATGACCCTTGAGGCACTCCGATGTACTCTCTCACCCCTCACCCTCCAGCTCACTAGGAGAGCCACACACTGACCTGCTGGTGCTCTTGTTATCATTCCTTCAGTGAAGCAACCTCATTCCTGCCTGACAGCTTTTTGCGATGACAATTCCTTTACCCAGGACACTCTTCCCCCAGATCATTATCCGGCTGCCTCCTTCTCAATCTTTGTCTCCACATAAAAATCACTTATTCAGAGAGAACCACTTCCTCTAACGCTGCCATCCCACTACTCGTCCTGAGCTGCCCTCTACCATCACCTCATTTTAGTTCCTTCAGATTTCTTGGCCCTTAAAATTCATCTTTGTTTGCTTGCTTGTTTACTTATTTATTTCTTCAGCAAGAATATAAGAAAAGAGGGACTTTGTCTCATTCACTGCTGTGTTCCCACCATCTTGAATAGTATGTTGGCCATAGTGGGATCATCATAAACAGTCTACAGAATGGTTGGATGGATAAAACGAAGCCAAGAGAGAGAATAGGTTGAATGCTGGCTCGGACACACAGTACAAAGTACAGACGACCGGGAAGTGCAATTATACAATAACTGAGAATGCTGAGAGGAGCCGGGCAGAAGCTGGACAAAGACCACCTTTGGCCTTGGATGATTCTCTACCACTCTTCATGACTCAACCCCGGGAAGGAAGCCAAGCACAATGAAATCAGATCCTGGCTTCTGAGTGGAAATGGCACATTAGCCACATTAGCAAGGGTGCAGCCCCATCACGGAAGAGAAAGGAAGGAATCTTACATGGGTGGTTGACCCTCCATCCCTACGCTGTAGCTCATCTTATCTTGGGAAGATTCTGAAACCCGCAAGGCCACCGTGACTTCTTTAGTCCTCTGAACATGGCCACACAGTGACGTTACTGTTATCCGGAAAGCCATTCCCCCAGTTTCTTAGAACACATCGCAGTTTCAAAGAAAATTCCACCAAAACATGAGTGATCTTGTATTCATTTACTGCCACACACTGTTTGACGTTCCACCCTAATTGACATTAACACATTATTGGCAACTAGAGCCCCGGTAGCCTCACCCCAATTATGAAATTATAAGCCGTTGACACATCATATGTGGGCATTTTTAATCATTAAAGACAAACCTGGGAATAGTTGAGATTTTAATGCCCAACTGCAGTGTTGCTCAATGTCTCCAGTTGGGCAACTCAAGACTTCAAAGGGCGTGAAATCCAATTCCTTGTCTTCATGAATCACCACCCCCTCAGAGTAGACCTCAGCACATTGTAGGACCGTTAAACACAGGCTTCATATCCAAACCCGGAAAATAAATTCCTGTTTTGAAAGAAAAACAGTTCTCTCTTTTTCTGATGAGAGTCATGAGTTTATGTTTGGAAAACTGTTACCAGAACAATAATGAAATCATACTCCTATTTGGGAACTGGGATGATTAGTAACCCATAATTCTGAATAGGAGCCTGATTTGTGTGGCACCTTTATCAGCCCACAGACATTGTGTGGAGCAACCGAAGTGGCTTCATTTCATTGAAGCCTGAAACACAGTTTTGGCATGTGTCCCAAGAGTCACTTGAGGGACAGAGCCAATGCTCAGCATAGAAACGGAAAACAGCAAACACAAAAATGTTGTGTAAGGCAATGAGGAAATAGCAACGATCTTCTTCTGGGAAAAGATATACAATATTTATGATTTTTTCCCCTTCCTTTCTTTTGGGGATTTTCTATTCTCTTGCTACAGGATGTAAGCAGTCCTTATGTATCTGAAAGAACTCTACTGAAAGTCATGGTTCCTTCTGATAATCAAGACCAATGCTCATACCTTGAAGGAGAATTCCTGAGCAATTTCTTCAGCTTCAGAATTGGAACTGTCCTACTGAATCCTCCAGATTCCCTGGAGAAAGGAGTTTACAAAAGAGATTTTGGTGGTTTTCAATGGAAGTTTATGACCTTCCTTAGGCTGAAAAAGTCTCCAAGAATAGGAGAGATGCTGAGCAGAAGAAGAGAGAGCAGGAGAGAAGATGATGAGTAAAAAAACATGAAGAAAATGAAGCGTAGGAGATGGTAAGCAGGCAGGAGACTCACTGCGTAGAAGCAAAACAGTCAAAGAAGTTCATGTGCTGATTGGCCTGAGTCCTTTGTTGATGAGAAGCCGTGTAGCTCTGGCTGGGACAAAGGCTTCTGAGACAGGACGCCGGAGGTGGAGGAGTTTCTCTGGGGTCACATCCCCCTTATCCATGTGTCTGTCTCCCCACCCGGATCCATCTTTGCCCTCCTCTATTCCTGAGAGTCTGACCTCCATCGTAGGTACCACTTGGACTCCAGATCCTTCGCCATGGCTGCATTTGGGTTTAGCCACTGGGAGAAAGCCAAGAGCAGTATATCAGAGAATGGGAAGTGAGAGAGGCCAGACTATGACTTCTATCACTGCTCTGACCTCATATCAGGCACTGGCTTCTTCCCACTAGATGACAGCTCCTTCCAGATGGTCTCTCCCCTCCCTGATTCAACTCTTGCTGGGCACCTGCAAGAAATAGTTCTTCCACTTGCCCTTTAGGCTATAACCCTATACCTCAGCCCTGGTAGGGTTTCAAAACAGTATCTCAACTGAATGAAAGAAATGAAAGAAACATGTTTGTTTCCAATAACCAACGGGGAGTCCATTCCATCAGCTACTCTTAATGTGAACACCTTCCCCACTGGAAAAAAAACAAGCAAAAAAGAGAAAAAGAGAATTAATGCCCTTTTCCTACAGTGGCTAGTAAATGACCTCATCAGTATAGACTAGGGCCATGGTAGCAAGCTAATTCTTTTGTTTTTAAAGTAGAGATAAAGCATTCTTCCAGACAAAATTCCTAATACAATTCCTAATACAATTTCTAGACATGACCTCTAAGAAAAAGGAAATGATTTGTGATGAGGGAAAAAAAAACACAGTGGAGTGAACTAGAACCCCAACTTCAAAGGGGTCAACTAGATGCACAATTCTGTGAAACATATATGGAATCCTAGGGCCTGCCTCTGAGCCACATTTACAGCCCCACATGCTAACCCATTGCTCAAGCCAAGAAAAGAAGCAATCTAGAAAAAGAAACCAAAAAGACTTGAAGTCCCTTGCTGAGAATTTTGTTGCCAATTTTGTTTACCTAATCCAAGGGTCTTCAGGGTTCCCTGTGAGATACTTCCTCCCTCACAGCATGGCCCATGGCTAGTTACAAACCCCCTGAGTGCAATTATGGCCCAAGAAGAATCACTATCCCCACCAGGGATGTGATAAAATTATTGGGTGAACTCATCAGGAATTCTGCATACAGGAAAAAAGAAAAGACAAAATAAGGAAAACACTGTCTTCTTGGGGATGGGGCCAAAATCCTTTCTTAGGGACACTTTATCTCAAAATAGATGTATTACCTGCTTTCCCATCAGCCTCAACTAATACTGGATTTGAATGCCGAGGTCACAGCATCCAGATTGAGGAACAGTTTATGACCCCATGCTTGTAATTCTGAGGAAGATCAATAAAAATAACCCAGTAAAAAAATGGCCAGTGGGCCAAAAATAAGTGGTAGAGAGAAAGCCAGAGAATTGTGAAGGGAAATGGAGTAACTACTTTGTTAAGACCAAACACTCCTCTCTGGGTTGAAGACTTCTCTGTGTCCCACAGAATAAGCATTCCAAAATTCTGATTTGACAGCAATAATATTTCTCTTGAAGAAAGGACTATGCTGCTGCACACAGGAATCTTCGAGGCTGACTTGCCAAAGCCAGTCATGAACTGCAGTATACTGAGGCCATGGGGGTAAGGTCATGGTGTCTTTTTTAAACACAGATTGGGATCATGACGGAATATTATGCGAATGCCCCAGAACACCCCCAGTAAGGAATGCATTGCATCTAACACCAGCTCCTCCAAGGAAATCCATATAAGTTCATCATGTCCGGGGCCCAGATCGTCAAGATTCCTTTGCCTCTTTCTTTCTCTCTCTCTCCTTCAGCACACCTGGGCCAAGTCTGTAATATTCGTGTGGGGAGAGGAATTCATTCTTGACCCAAAGATGATCTCGGTCCACAGGATGAGAACTATGAGATGCACATCTCTGCAATGCTTCATTCCCCTTAGCTACCAGCTTTGTAAACAACCACGGATGATGTAGCCCTTTCCCAAAAGCACTCCAGAGCACTCACCTCCATGACCTTCTGCTAAATTCCTTTCAGCTGGGCACCATTTTGAAGCCTTTTCCCTTTCTTTTCTCCCTTGACTATTCTTTGACTTTCTGGCAGATGTCAGCAATAATTAAAACCCATGCATCTGGTTTTGGTGGCCTATGACCTAGAACATGCTGGTTGGAATGCCTGCTGCTCTCTCTACCCCCTTCTCCAAATCCCATGCTGCTGAAGACGTGACCAAGATACATTCTTCACGTGCTAAAATAAAACGCGAACCTGTTTCCACAAACTGAAGATGTGCGAGCCACAAATGGTTTAAAGCTGAGTTCGACAGAGCAGCAAATGTGCAAAATCCGCAATCACAAGTATTCTCTTGTTCCCTGATGCAACTTACCAGACTGATTATTTACGAAGAAGATAATAACCAAAATCACCCATAATACACTTTGACACTAAGAGTGCAGAGCATAACCCATCAAAACATAATTAAAAGCATGAAGTCAGCAAGACTCTAGGGAGCATTCTATTTCTAAAAATTGGCACCTGAAAAAAAAAGGATGTAAAACCTGTCCAAAGGAGCTTTTTTTTCATGATGTCCATTTTACAGATGAGGAAACCAAGACACAGGCAGGAGTAACTGCCCCAAAGTAAGCAACAGAGCCGGGCTTAAACGCTGGCAGGTCGTTAAGACAAACCCTGGCCACGCACACACACATAATGACTACACTATGGTGCCTTAGCCCAGGAAAAGGGTAAATAAGAAAATATATTTAGCGGGACACCTGGGTGGCTCAGTGGGTTAGGCCGCTGCCTTCGGCTCGGGTCATGATCCCGGGGTCCTGGGATCGAATCCCACATCGGGCTCCTTGCTTGGCGGGGATCCTGCTTCTCTCACTGCCTCTGCCTGCCTCTCTGCCTGCTTGTGTGTACTCGCTTGCGCGCGCGCGCGCTCTCTCTCTCTCTGGCAAATAAATTTTAAAAAACTCTAAAAAAAAAAAAAAGAAAGAAAGAAAAGAAAATTTATTTAGAACTTACTAAATGCCTGGCAATGGGTATCACACAGGAAGCAAAAAGCAGGCCCAGGTGCTGCTGTCAGGAAGCTCCCAGTCTGGCTGGGGATGGAGCCGAAATGGGGAAGAGAAGGACATTCCATCCGACATCACCTAACTGGGGGTGGCGCACGGAGCTTCGAGGGTGGTTCCAATCCCAGGCGGCGGTCTTTGATCATTGAGAATTGCTCCTACAGAGACCCTCTGATATGTTGCCTTCCTTTGAGGATGACATGTCTAAGAGCATGTGACTTGCTCAAATGCAAATTATTTAAAACACAGATTCCTCTCCGTTCAAAATGTCTTTCATGAGGGACCTCCTTTCCGTGTCTCCTGGCCCTTTGGGAGCGGGAAGTTATTTGGTTTTCCCTCCCTTCATGAGTCAAAGACCCATGGTGTCCAATCAGCCGGCCCCAGGATGGCACCACTTTCATTGGTCAAGTCTATAAACTGAAAACCTTGGACATTGTCTAGCCCTAGAGGAGCTTCAGGAACAAGTTTATTTAACGGTGAGACCATAAACCTATATTCCCCTAAAGGTCATTCATCTCAGCTACGTTAGAAACTGAAGGAGGGTCTGGTTTCCACAGGGTCTAGGATGGGACTTGAGAAAGAAAAAAAACTGTGTGAAGAAGAAACATCAAAATCTCATGCAATTGATATTTAGCTAAATACGTACAAAACATCAAGCTGTGTCGATAATCAACTATTTCTCTGACTCGTGTCTGAGTGTACATATGTGCCCATGTATGCATATATCAACACGGGACTTAGTGTGGGATACGGGTAAGGTTAAATCTGTCATTGGGTGTGGGAGAACACTCCAGATTTATGAGAAAAGGAATCTGTGAAAAATCAGGGGGTCAAAGCCCAAACTGCATTTTGGGTTAGGCTTCTGAAGAGCAACCCAAACAATTATTTTCTGTTTGCTGCTGGTCCGATTTTGAAAATATCTCTTTTAATTAATTGTGTGAAACCAGTGGCCCATATTTGTGGCAAGGGTTCCCTTGAATTCATGCCCCAGGTGTTCATGATGCGTCTACACTGCTGAACGACTGTCCCGCTCCTCTTCAAGACTTAACCTAATCTGTACCTTCAAAGCCCTCTTGGGTTCTGCTCTGGTACCAAGACATGGAGACAGAATCAACAGTGTCTTTTTGCCTGACTCTGGCAAGAGACAACTTGACTTTCCTTCCCGGTGAGGGTGAGGAATGTTGCCCGATGAACCTGTTCACCTCCACTCCCTCCATCTGGTGAGTGATTCAGAGGGAGACCTGCCCTCCTATGTCTCCTCACTGGATTTGGTGAGCCCGATAAACAGGCAGTTTGCCTTTTGATGTGTCTAGACACAGAAATGATTCAGAAAGTCCCTCTCAGGAGCTCCAACAAGGTTGCTGAGGAACTCAGGAGAGGGAAGGCGGCCTTCCTGCCTCTCTGCCCCCCCGAGCAGGCCCCGGCAGGGCCACACACTCTCAGTTACTCCTTCCTCCCTTGAAGGAACCAGAGGATGAATCAGCAGCTTGAAAGAGCCTGTTCTTTTCCTTCCTAAAACACAATGATAAAACCTGCAGGTGCCCATGAAATGTTCCCCCAACAGTCCCCGTTTTCCTATTTATGCTGCCGTGGTTCAAGGAAGACAGGGCTCGCCGGACGTTTGCATAAGCACGTGCGCTTTTCCAGGGGCCTTTCTGGTGTTTTCTGGACACAGGGTCTGAACCCAGGAGTTATGTGGGTGCAGAGATCTGTGAACCCTTGAAAGACCATCAAAACTTGGGGGAGGGTGTGCATGAGCCTTTTTGGGGATGGAGTCCCTCCCTGGGGCCTGGGAAGTCCAGAATCTGTCAGCGCTCTGAACTGGCTGAGCTGGTCGGGCTCCTATTTCCGGAATCTGTACGCGAGGCGGGCATTGTCCTAAGCATTCATTTAGTCCTCCCAACCAGGTGAGGAGTTGGCACCATTATTTTCATCAAACAAACCCCAAATTAACAAACCAATAACAGCGGCACAACCAGAAGTCGGACGCAGGCACCTGGTTCTAGCATTCCTGCCCCTCACCGCCATCCCAGGCTGCCCACAAAAGTAAAATGAGGCAAAAGGACCCATTTATTCCCATTTTTAGTGGTGCCCAGTCTGTGCGGGAGACTGGGAAGAGAAAGTGGGTCCAACAAAGAAATGCTGGATTAGGGGCGCCTGGGGGGCTCAGTGTATTAAAGCCTCTGCCTTCAGCTCAGGTCATGATCCCAGAGTCCTGGGATTGAGCCCCACATCAGACTCTCTGCTCAGCAGGGAGCCTGCTTCCTCCTCTCTCTCTGCCTGCCTCTCTGCCTCCTTATGATCTCTCTCTCTCTCTCTCTGTCAAATAAATAAATAAAATATTTTAATAAATAAATAAAATCTTTAAGAAAAAAGAAAAGAAATGCTGGATTATCTGGGTGATTTTTTAATTATTATTATTAAAATACCACACTCTGGGGGCACCTGGGTAGCCGTTGGGTGAGCGTCTGCCTTCAGCTCAGGCCCTGGGATCAGAGTCCCACATCAGGCTCCCTGCTCAGGGGGAGTCTGGCCCTTCCCCCTGCTTGTGCTCTCCCTCCCTTTCCCTCTCAATAAGTAAATAAAATCTTAAAAAATAATAATAATAAAACAAAATAGCACACTATTTAGCAAACCTCCCTGCGCGTTCCAGGCACGCCCTATATGAGACCTCACGAGCCGCGGTCACCTGCAAAACTCATCTGACGCATCCAGAACGATGTCTCTTCCCCGAGGACTTCAGTGTCCCCACACAGATACTGGCTCCCCCCATCATGTCATTTACAGGGACATTTACATGTCGTCACAGTGAGCTGGATGGGCCATTCCCAGGCACAAACACTCTCACGTTTGATGAGACAAACACCACCCAATGTTCTCGACTTTCTTCTCCTGCCTCTCCTGGGATTTGGTCAGCGGCTCAGGGTGGGAATTCTGTGGTGTTTATCCTGCTCTGGGGCCTCGAAAGGTGTGCGTGCTCTGGAATCCGATAGCTCGGTCTGCATCCTTTAGTGGCTGGAGGCAGGGGACATGTGGGACATCGGGGTGGCTGTCAGCAGCACAGCTGTCCTCACATTTATTAATGTTTGGTTCGGGCTTCAGCTCCTGTATGACGAGCGCTGTTTTATGTCATTTTATCCTCACGGCTCTCTGATGGGAGCCTCAATTACTGCTCACCTTTTACAGATGGAACAGGGTGAGACGACCACAACCAGCCTCACGGAGAGTGAAGCTCAGAGCCACGAAATGAGCCCACGCGACGGGTCACGCTGAGTATCTGCTCAATGCCTTGCGTCTTGGAAGTGGTGTGTGTGTAGGCTGCGAGCCACATTTTAATAGGGGAAAACTCGGATTTCTATCCCCAATTATTTTATTATAATGTCTTTTTTTCTGACCTCAAGTGTTTGAAGCATGGTAACGATTCTAGCATTTCTTTGAAAGGTGATGTCTGTTCAGTGACTTCATTGATAAGCATTTTAAAGTAAACACATTTGTTCACTAAATAGGAAAAATTATAACCTGGGGAAACTGCCTGGTCTCAAATGAAGGGAGTCACCGGAAACTGAAGGTCATGGGTTTATAACTCGCCTCGGACTCATTTTCCAGGGTTTCATGGAAATCCAGGAAAAAGATTTATGATTAAGTCAGGTGTTAAGGGGCTGGTTTTCTTATTGTTGTCTTACAGATTCTCATGTGGAATCAAGAAATAGAATCAAGGGGTGCCTGGGGAAGCCAGTCAGTGAAGTGTCTGACATTGGCTCAGGTCATGATGTCAGCGTCCTGGAATCGAGTCACGTGTAGGTTTAGGACTGAGTCTGCTTGTCCCCTCCCTCTGCCTCTGCCCCTCTCCCCGCTCATGCTCTCTCTCTCTCAAATAATAAAATAAAAATAAAATAAAATAAAACAAAACAAAACAAAACAGAATAGAGAGTCAGGAGTACACGAAAAGTGGAAGTCACCTGTCGGTCACTGCCTTGTTCCAAGTGCAGAGGTGGGAACCGTTCCAGTGGCCGCCTTCATGCGGGGAAGGAGTAGTATTTGAACATTAAAGATTGACCAGATTGTATTTTTGCCACTCTATTTTTGGGCTCTGCTGATCCAACAACCCTGCCCCTTATGAGCCCGGACTCTGAACATCCTCTCTCTAGTTTACTATAAAAAGAAGATTCTTTAATAAAAAACAGAGCTCAGATGGCAGTTTGAAAGGTTCGTCAGTTCTTAGTTTTCCTTGCAGGTCCCGAATTTCTGGCTGAACAAGCACAGCCCCGTGGGAGGTAGGAAGGAAACAAAAGTAAAATATTGTCTTTCTTTGAGGTCCTTACTCAGAATGGAGAGTTAAGGAAATGATCAAAACAAGGCCTCCTGACTTCCTTTGGAGAAAACAAACAAACAAACAAACAAAACACTGACACAAAGTGAGAAGAGAGGTACGTAATCAGGAAAACAAGTGGGGTGCTGGAAAATTCTCTAATATAGGTCACAAACTGCCAGGTTTTGAGCCAAATGTGGACCTCAGAAATGCTTCGTTTGGCTTCCATGGTGTGCTTTAAACTTTGAACTAGTTGACAGCTTTTAAAAGTCAGATTTCCTCCTCAGAATCGGGATTTGCACTCCTCTCCAAAAGCGAGCACCATGTGGTGTGGGGCCAACCCCTCGCTTGGCCCAGCGGGTCACAAGAACCCCTGTGGGCAGGCCAGGCCCTCTCGGGTGCGCCCCAGGCCCCTCGAGTCCCCAATGCCTCCCCCTGGGTCTGGCTCACTCATTTGAATCTCTTGCCTTTCCCTCACGCATTGGAGTTTCCAGCAAGCACTGTGGGCCATGGGGAAGTCCCCTAGCCACTCCAGCCTCCATTTTATTTACCTCCAGAATGAAAAAAAAAAAAAAAAAAAGAAAGTTTAAAAAGTAAAGTTTTGGGGAAACGCCTGGGTGGCTCAGTCATTTAGGTGTCCAACTCTTGACTTTTGCTCAGGTCATGCTCTCAGGGTGCTGATACCGAGCCCCCCGTCAGGCCCTGGGCTCAGTGAAGAGTCTGCAGGAGTTTCTCTCTCTCTCCCTCTCCCTCTGCTCCTCCTCAGGTTTTCTCTCTTTCTGACATAAATAATTGATCTTTAGGGAAAAAAAAGGTAAAGTTTTTAGTTCTGTTCTGCGGTAGAATTCTGTAAGAGAAGTGTTCCCCACACTCCTGAAATATCTCACTGAGGAAGGTAGGAAGAGAGACTCGACATCATTCTGCTGGTGGTTTCTGGGTTTGGGACTTCCTCCAGAGAGCATGGATTTGCATGTCCAATTTTTCTTTATTCCTTCATTTCATCCTCTCTTATTCCTCCCCCTAAAGAAAATCAGTCTGTTCTCTGGATCCTGCTTGACCCCTCCCCCAGCCCTGCCTTCTCTTCCTGGTAACGTCTGCGGGCTCCCAGACGGACGGTCTCGGCAAGGATGTCAGACCAACTGACTGAAAACTCCGTTTTTGACTGACATGAGCTACTTCCCCCAATGAAGCTCTCGACCTCCACCCTAAAAGCACAGGGATCCTTGGACACAGGCTACTGGGGTGCCTACAAGCCAGGTAGACACCAACTAGATGTGTACTTTCCATTTAAAGTTGATCATAAACTAGTATCACATGTACACACGTGTACACACACAGAGCAGCCTGCGCCCAGCTCTGGCCATGCGTTTCACTAATGCCATTTTGTGTTCTTTTAAAAATGTAATCCATTGCTAATGCACATATCAAGAGACATTTCACATAAAATCCGGGTACCTGGCCACTCTTTAAACAGAAGGTAGTGGGATGTGGGCCGTGGCCCCGGATGGCAAGAATGGGCCAGGCTGCTCGGCAGCTTCCCCCAGAGAAGGCTCTGTGCTCTCCGGGCTGCCGGAGGCCCGTGTCACCTACCCGCTTCTGCAGTCCCAGAAAGCAGTGGAATCTGATGTGCTAGCTTCGTTTGGATCCCAGCTGCCTTTGTACTTCAAGGATAGGATGCAAATCTGTGTATTACACACCCGCTCCGTGGAGGCACGATCCACTCACCTAACCCATTTCATGCCCTGCGATAACTGACTTCAGTTAGCAACACAGGCCATTGCTCCAGAACCTTCTTGCCTCTCCCTTACCAGGAGGGCACAGAGAGAAATCATGCCCCTCGTGAGATCGTGGTTCATTATCCCGCCTATTAACAACCAGCACCCTCGCTGATGTCATCAAAACCTCTGTGAAGAAGCTCCCCGTCTTCTGTTATGTTGTCCCCTATTAGTAAGAAGCAGTAATTCATTAAGTTCTTGCCTCGGGACTACCAGAGGGTCAGGTTTTGTGTCCCCTACCAGCCCCGAGAAGCCCCTCAGCATTCCTACGTTCAGTGCCAAGGGACAGAACCCGAGGCAGACTGAAAGCTCAGCCAGTCGCACCCCCAACACAGAGAGACCTTCCCGGCTTTTAGGGCTTTCCAATGCGTTCTAGAAATAACACCTGAAGCCTCATGGGGCAGGTACTCAACCGGCTACATTCATCATACACTCAGCAAGAGAAACAACGGTCCTGGGCGCTTTGGCTGCTCAGTTCACTTACTCCTCCAGATACGTTCTTTAAAAAATAACTAGAGGTGGTAGAGTAGAGCAGTTATGGCCTCAGCTCCCCCAAGGAAAAGATGAACAAACAGGCTGGTCGCTTTGACCCCTGCTCTCACCCTTCTAATGGCTTCTCAAAGGGGAACAGCCCTAGGAGCTGAAAACAAAGAAGGGGCAGGGGGTGGGAAGTTGGGGGAGCCAGGTGGTGAGTATTAAGGAAGGCACGGATTGCATGGAGCACTGCATGTGGTGCAAAAACAATGAATACTGTTACGCTGAAAAGAAATTTTTTTAAAAATAATAATAACAACAGCAAAAAAAAACCACCCCACAATTAGGCGTGCAATGCACTTCGCTCAGACCTTTGCCCTTGGCTAATCATCATGATAAGGGCAGCGACAATAACAACCAGTACTTACTGAGCACCTACTATGTGCCGGGCTGCTAACGGCTCTGCATACACGTTGGTATGCAGCCCCCACACACAGTTCAGTGCTGTGGCTGCTTATTCCCAGGCTTGGCTAATGAGGTCCAGAAACAAGAGTGAGAGACATTAGGCAATTTTCCCAAGGTCACACAGTGATGAAGTGTTGGTACCAGAATCCATATCTAACGTTTGCTGTCCTCCTCACACTGCTATTTACTCTTTAATGTTTGTGGAAACTTCACTGAGCGGACACTATCAATAGCTCCATTTTACGGATGAGGAAGTTGAGACACCAGAACGTTCATGAACTCGTCCCTGGTCACCTAAGTCAGACATTCTCTTATTTGCTGCCCTGGGTGCCGGGCACCCTACAGAGTCCTTACTGAGTACATACAGTCCCACTTGACCTTTGCAAACACTATGAGAAAGGGATTATCACCCCACCTTATAAAACAAGATACCGAGCCTCCAAGACACGCTGTAAATTGCTTTTGGCTACTCAGCAATCATACGGGGTCATTGAGATCCAACTCTGGTTCTGGCTGACTGCAGAGCTTGAGCTCTCAACTGTCACAAAACCCAGTGACCTCTTCCCTGTGTCCCAATGGCCCAGATCTCATATAGACACTTTTCTTCCTCTTCTGTGTCTCCTTCCCCCATAAAGCCCCCAAATTCAGATCCCGTAGATCCGGCCTGAAATTGGGACTGAACTTTGGTCTCAGGAACTCAACTTAAAGGTCACAGCTCCCAAACAGAGAAGCCAGGGGTCTGCCAATGATTGCCAGCTGAACTTGATCACCTCCACGACTCACCGCGGAGTCATTCCATTCACGTATTGCAAAACTGAATCAGAGACAAGTTCTTCCATTCCTCTTGGACAAACAATTAAAAAACAACTCTCTTACCAAATATCTATAAAACCCGAGAAGAACCACATTCATCCATCTGAAAGCTTTTTTTTTTTTTTTTGGTGTATTTAGATAAGCATTGTTGATTCCAGAATAAATAAGAGGTTGACCAGTTATATTTATAAACTGACCTTAAAAAAGTTAATAGTATTTCTCTAAAATTCATTAAAGTTCAAGAAGCTCTAAGGTTGGTAAACACTCAGAATCAGCCTGGATCATTGAGGGTTGGTTTGTAGGAGTAAAGCCACGATGCATGGCCCAGAAAAGGGACTTATTATGGGATGAGACTTTATGCAATTGTGGGAGCTGAGAGATCCTAGTTCTGGTTCTTGTGCAAGACCTGAAGTCAGCAGAACTGGTAGGTGGGAAGATGGATAGAAAGTAGGGGACACCAAAGACAATCCAGAACCTCCAAGATACACCAGAACCGTGTCTTTTCCCTTTGCCTCTTATCTCCATGAGGGGAAGGGGCTGGCCAGGGGCCTGGTGGAGACTCCATCCGAGGATAGGATAGATCAGTGGCAGCTTGAGAGAGCTGCAGAGGTGACAAAAATGGCTACTCCTTCATTTCCCTCTTCTGATTCATAGTGGAATTTCTCCTGCAGGCAGCCCCCTTCTGGAAATCTACAGGAAAGCAAATTCTGCAGGCATGTCCTACCTTGGATAATCAACATAATGCAAATGTACCAACCATCTGATGAGTTTCTATGCCTGAAAATTAATAATAATAGGAGCAAATGTATTGTTCCTTCCATCCATCCATCCATCCATCCATCCATCCATCTAGCAAACACTGAGCGTCCCTCGTTAAGCACAGGGAGACACAGGCAAGCAAAATGAGCTCACGGTTCTCCTGAAGGCCACTTCTTTCATCTGGATACTGGTCTCCCTGCCTCCTTGGGCACAGCCCCGCCCACCACCCTTCATCGGGTTCTCTACAAAATCGTCAAAGTGACACTTTAAAAATATGGATTCCACTGTTCCTGGCTCTCAGCCTCACAATGGCTTCCCATTGCACGAAAGATAAAAATCTTAAGTCCTCGCCATGGCCTAGAAGCCCTCCGCAGTCTCAGTCCGGCCATGCCTCAGTTCCCATTTCCTGGGGCTTCTATGCACGCCGTACCCGGGGGGTGGGGGAAGCTCCGGCTTTCCCTCCAGCTCACGCAGCAGGGCCCCGCCTCCGTGTCTGTGCACACACCATTCCCTCAGCCTGGACCATCCCCACCAGCGCCTCCTGCCTTTGTCTTCCCCTCATTTCAGTGCCCATCCAATGGCACCTCCTGAACAAGGTCATCCAGGTTCCACACAGAGACCCTTCCAGGACGCCCTGTGCTTTACCAGCTTCCCAGTTCCTCGTGACTCACCATGAATCTGTTCATTTCCTGGGCTTCCCACCGCCAAGGATACTCCTGGAAAGCGAGGGCTCGTTTAACTGGAGTGACTTTGTCCCTGGCTTACTCTCTGTCCCGCTGCCTAGTTTTATCTCCTTCACAACACTTGGCACAACTTAAATGGACTTACTCTTCACAGAGATTGCTTGCTGCCTGTCCCTCTCCATTAGAAGGTGGGCTCTGGGGGCGCTGGGAGGACAGGAGGGGGTCTTTTAAGTTCTGGGCAACTGGCAGACGCTCAGCTCTCTTCTGGAGGATTTAAGAAGGGCCCTCCTGAAGCCAGACACCCTCTCCAGCCACCTGGATGCTCCAGGGAGCAAATCGTGGTAACAAACTCTTTCCAGTGAGTGACATCTGAAAAGTGTCGAAGCCCCCACCTCACCAAGAGATCCCAATTCCCGTCGCTAATCGAGGCACAAACTGATCACAGCCTTCCTGGTCAGACGCCCTGATGTGCCGACAACACCACGCGTGGAGGAGGCCGGTCAAGATGCTTCACCTGAATCCAGTCAGGAGGAAGGAATCAGAAAAACAAACCCAAACTGAGAGTCGTTTGGCCCAACAGCTGGCCTGTTCTCTCCAAAAGACAAGAACTGTTCTAGCATAAAGGGAATGAAAGGAACATGACGAGGCCATATGGGACCCTGGATCTGGGATCAGAAAACTGATTGCTTGAAATAGCATTTGGGGGTGGGGCACAATTAAGAGATTTGCGTGTGGACGAGACTGGTAATAGCGTTGTGCCAACATTAAACGCTTAGAATTTCGGGGCGCCTGGGTGGCTCAGTGGGTTAAAGCCTCTGCCTTTGACTCAGCTCATGATCTCAGGGTCCTGGCATCAAACCCCGCATCGGGCTCTCTACTTAGTGGGGAGCCTACTTCCCTTCCTCTCTCTCTCTGCCTGCCTCTCTGCCTACTTGTGATCTCTCTCTCTGTCAAATAAATAAATAAAATCTTTTTAAAAAAATAAATAAAGAGAGGGAGAAACTAATTGTGACAAAATGCTAACAGTTTGAAGGATCTGGGTGAAAGGTAAAAAATGCACTTACGGTGTTATTCTTCTAGTGTTTCCATCCCTTGAGATTTTCAAAGCGGAAAGTTGAAACACTTTTGAGAGCGCCCAATGGATGAATGGATGGAGACCATGTGGTCTATACACGAAATGGCGCGCAAACCTGGGCCTACAGAGAACAATCCAGCAGAGCACACTTAGAAATCTGTCAAGGGGACAGAGGTCATTTCTCAGCATTCTGACCTCCATAAAAACAATTTTTTTTTCCTTCGTCCAACCTACCACCAACCAGCCCACAGAGAATTCTCCTGTGTTCCCACCTGGCTTCCTGGGAATACAAGCTCTTCAAGGGAGACAAAAGCCCTCTTGTATCAGATGAGTCATCTCAGTGTCTGTCAGCGCAAGGTTAGACACTCCACGGTTCCCAGCGGGCTGAGCTGGAAGTGCATGCGCTCTTTTACACCAAGTTATTTATGTTACATTTAATGCATGTATTTTAATGTCCTGCTTCGCTTGTTCACACACACACACACACATGCACACACACACATGCACACACACACACACACGCACAGAGTCGTCCCATTGGACTCGTCCGGGTGACGCTGATCTCATCTGTGAACCCGATGCCTCACCTGCTCTGCTGGTCCACCTCGCCTTTCAGTGGCCAAGTCACACCTTGGCCGGAAGGTCCGACCTTCCTGACCTCTCTGAACCCTCCCTTCGGAGGTCAGTCGTAACTGCACAAACACGCAGCTCCCTCAGTAGGTCCGATCCACCCCACTGACAAGCCGCTGAGCCTGCCAGGTGACCCGCAGGGACGCGGCGGACCCGGCCTTTGGTCTCCGGTCTGCGGCCACCGTGGCTGGAGGCAGCAGCTGCCAGCACAGCTCACCCGGCTCACACCCACCCAGCGCGAGCTGCTCTAAATAATTAACTCAACCCCGACCCCGCGTGTGCTTACGACTTCTCATCAGAACACTGCGGAAAACAAGTCCTAACCCTTGGTACCGGAAACCCCTAAACCCAAAGCCTTTGTAGAGAAGGCTCGGAGCGGGAAGAAAATGCTGTTCCGAAAAAATGGACATCGAAGCGTAAGGTGCTAAAGACATTGCAACTACAAAACAGACCCGGAGAAGAAGGTCCGGTTGGACTGCCCTGATTTCCTTCCAGCAACTCCAGCCGTATCTTCTCTCTCCCAGAAATAACTGCTACCTTGAATTCCTGAATTTGGCGTTCATCATTTCCAAGCACATTTCATATGGTTGTTACTTAGGAACATATTCATAATAAATAGATGGCATTCTCTGCAGGTCTCATGAGGCATGTGCCTTTCTGTAATTTTCTTCTTATCCAACATTATGGTTTTAAGAGCATACCTTGCTGATACTTCCATTTCCAATTCATTGATTTTAACTTCACTGTAATATTCCATGGCCCGTCACCTTGTCGCCGGACCTTCTGTGTGTTTCCATATTTTATTATTTCACATTATTGTCGACGTTCCCATCCGTGACTCCTTGTGCACGGTGGGAGGAGGCGGGGAGGGGGACTCCTCCAGGCTCCTCTGGGATTTCTGGGTCATGCGGATATACAGCCTTATCTTTATTAGATCTGGCCACATTGACTTTCTAAAGTGGCTGCTGCACGTTGTGGTCCCCGCCGGTTCCCACATTTGTATATTTCCATGTGCTTTTGTTCCAAGTTGTTAGCCCCCATAAGACTCTTTACGAACAACTTTAATACACTGGGGAAGAAACTGCATAAACTTACGACTTTAAAGAGCAGAGCTTTTATCCCTTATGCCACGTACACCTTTTATGTTGGCATTTTATATAAAAAGCACTTACCCCGAGACAGAATTAGGGCATTGTAACACATATGTCAATATAGTAATAATGACGATGATTTAAAAATAAATGCTAACATCTATTGAGTATTGAGCGTGTGTCAGAAACTTTCTGCAATCACCCTGATATTTAGATACTATTATGATTCCAGTGTTGCAAAGGTGCCAACAGATCTTAAAGCAGATGGGCAATTTGCCCAAGGCCACTTGGCTAAGAATTGGTGAGCTCAGAATTTGGACCCATGCTTTTGGAATTTTGGCTTACTTAGTCTGTCTCCATTTCCTCGCCGGCAGAAAGGGGGAAAGTAAAAGGACCTGTCTCAAAAGGATGGAACTCTTGCTGAGATAGGAACAGACAGACTCATCCTAAGCACACGGTAGACACTTAGCAACTAGTGATGATCACGATTTTTCTGCGTAGCAGTTCTATCATTTAAGAATATGATAAATCAGGACACTATTTTTAAAAAAAGCTAAAATGAGAGATATTTGTTGTCATAGCCGTCCTGTTCTGGTTCAGATACCTCTGACAGCTCGAAGTCTTGATACCTCTTCATCTGCGTGCGCGAACTCATGTTGGGGCTGGCTCGCCATCCTCTTCCTCGCTACTCAGAATACCAGTATCACTTTGCCCTTGACTCTAACTCCAGGTTCAGTCCTTTAACATCTGTAGGAGCCAGCGATGCAATTGAAGGGTCTCTCCAATTTAAATGAGGGGAAACGTATCAAATGATCACGTCTGTCTCCTGAGGTAAAAGAGAAAGAGGCTTTGCCTTATCAATAACCTTAAGTCCTAAGAAGAAACGTTTTGTTGCTGTCCTCTGAAGAACCAGCCATTCGGGACATCTGGGTGGTTCTGTTGATTGGGCGATTTCAGCTCAGGTCGTGATCTCAGGGTTGTGGGACGGAGCCCGGCCACTTTGCCCTGAGCGTGGAACCTGCCAGAGATTCTCTCCCCCCCTCCATTCACTCTTGCTCTCTTTATCAAAGAAACAAAAAACCCACAAAAAAAAAAAAAAAAAAAAAAAACCAAGCAAACAAACAAAACCCCAGCCATTCTACATGGCCCAAATATTCAAATCTCAGAATTTCAGGTCTAGAAGAGTTTCATAGATGATCAAGTGAAGTGATTCCAAAGTGTCTTTCAAGTTAGTTTGGGAAATAGCATCTATCACACACCGTTTGGAGATCTGCCACATCCCAGGCACCTTAAAGGCTCTGATAAGTCTCATAGTCATAACTTAGACATCTGCTTAATTTGCTTAGCACCTTATTTCCCTGAATAATTGGATCACGGCCTGTGTAATTATTAAGACCCCTGTGCCCATCCCTGGGAACCAATACCCCAGATTTCATTCCCCTTAGAGGTCCCCGATCTAAAGAAACCGACTTTATGCCATGAGTGCAGCGAGGCCCTGAGGCAAGGGGGCAGGTGTACCAGGTCTCTGATACAAGTTTAGTGCCTTCTCCATCATCCCACACATTCCCCTTTCTGGAAAAGAAGATCTACCTCCGTACCCCGCCTCATCCCACTGCTCAGAGAAAACAGGTCACATTTTCTTACAGAACTCAGCATCCGTGACAGGAGACAATTGCTTTGTGCCTCCTCTTCCCCATTCATGAGGACACTATAGTCACCTACTAAGTACCTAGAAGCCCTGAACTAAATGACTTAAATCATTTCATTCTCACAACCTAGACATTACTGTCCCCATTCTATAGATGGGTTCATTGAGGTTTCATGAGAAAACTAGTGGAGCTGGCATCTGCCTCGTTGAAAGCCCGGCTGCTTCTGCGGATGGTGGGAAGCCGACGGAGCCTGCTTATTAGTGAGGACAGGAAGGCTGGCTATGTACTCTAGGAAAGGCAAAGCACTTTACAGTTGGCTGTTAGCTGCTCTGTCAAGCAAAGAGAACATCATCTAAATTCATATGTGAGCTAAAGGCCCAGAGAGAGTAAGTCAGTTGCATGGTTTCAGAAAAAGAAAAGGTGCCACCTGGTTCCAGCTCGAGATTCTACTTTTCCGGTGTGACAGGGGCTCTCTGAGCTGCGTTCCTGTCATCCTCTCTGCCACGCCTTTGCCTCACGTCATGGAAGCACCTTGAGTGTGGTGTTAGGTCTAGACCCACATGCTGGGATGGTCCTGACCCACATCTATGGCCCAGGGCCGTGCCCTTGGGTAACTTCAGGAGCCTCTTTGAGACTCAGTTTCCACATCTGTAAGAGGAGTGCCTCGCGGAACACTTGGCGCGTACTCCTTATTGTGTCTTCCGCAGGCCCCGTAGATGCCCCCAGTCCCCCCGTGTGCGTGTGTGCTGACAAGAGGGAAGCTTCCCCATCTCTGTCAGGAGAGACCAGCTTTGGGCCGGGACGTTCCACCACCTCTGCCCTCGGTGACTCCACGGACCTGGGAAACATCACTGCTCAAAAACTCCCAGGGAATGTGCCGCGCTCCAGTGGGAGGACATGTGTTATCGGGAAACCCTAGCTGGACGAGGAGTTCTGCGCCTGCGGAAGGAAAACGGGCCCTCAAGTACCATCCAAAGGAAGACTGGAGGAGAGCTCAGCGGGTGTCAGGGGCTGCTCCTGTTTCTCTGTGAGTCACCTGCCCGGAATTTTGAAAAACTCTGCTCGCTCTCATCTTTTAAGTTTATCCAAGTGACGAAGGTCACGATGTCAGACTAGCCTCGTTTGCCCTCAGTTCGCTCAGCTGGAAGCTTGGCACAAACCCAACCTCATACATCACTTCTGCGTCCTCGGGAGAGGCCCGCCTCACTTTGGGTCTTTTAATTTCATCAGTTGGCTCCTCCCCAAGGTCTGCCTTGGGGCTTTGCTGTATCTTCCGTGAGAAAGGAATGACAGAGGAAAAGGGAAATATGTATTGGGGGACCTCAGTGGGGTTTGGGGTGAGGCTGTATTATAGCTCTGGGGTGCATAATAGTATCCTAATTTTGCTCAGAGAAGTCAAATAAGATACCTAAGCTCACAGCCAGTGAGCGAGGATTTGAGCCCAGAACCCATGACACAAAGCACAAACTCTTTGACCGCGTGGCACGGTCGGTATCAGAGAAAGTCAACTATGGATCAAGTTCCTACAATCTATGATGATGAAGGGGAGCAGGAAGCAATACAGCAGAACCCCATTAACTCGTGACCCATGTGGTACAGGCCCAGAAAGGAGGCACCATAAAAAAAAACACGATCTGCTACCAAACCAAACCAAACCAAACAAAAATTATTATAAATCAATGTTTTTACATAGATCTCTCCATAGTTGTGAGAAAATTCACAATCGAGAGAGGAAGACAGGTGTGTATTGGATTCGGCATCCTAAGTGCTAACCCAACCTGAGGGGCAGACAGGGACAGGGAAACAGAGTTGGGAGAGATTGGTCCCTTGTGGATGAAAGCAAGAGCTGCCTCATCTACTGCATCTGCTCCCTACCGTGCTGACCTCACCTGCTGCAGTCTCTCTCCTGGTATCGCCTCAGAGTCTCAAAATGGCTGCAGAAGTCCAAGGAGTACAACATCCCCAGCTGGAAGGAAGGGGAGGAGCCTTCTTCCATAGCAGTGGGGGGTGGGGAGGTCTTTCCCAGAAGCGCCCAGCGGATTTCCCCATATACCTCATTGGCCAGACTGGGTTATCTGCCCATCCCTGGACCGGTGAGCTGGATGGCCTCCATTCAGCCCCCGGATCAACACTGTGCTCTAAACATCCCCCGCAGACCAAGAAAGGACTACCAGGAAGGTCTTCAAGGTTCCCACGTTCCCGGACTAATTTCAGCCACTGGGGGATCCCAGCAGCAGGTTGGAGGCAGAGGGACGGTGATGGGGCCAGTGGGGGCAACTCCCCTGACGCCTTCTTTGAGTGGAACCTCAGGCCGGAGGCGGACTTCCCTCCTCTCAAGAGGGCTCCCCCTACCTGACTCTCCTCAAGTCTCCTCAAGCCTTCCTGATCCCTTTGGCCACGGGAAGGTAATGGCTCTGCGGCTTCGCGGCTGTGGTTCTTTCTCACCCCCTCGAATTACCATGGATGCCCTGAAATCGGAAGACCCCTTTGGGCAGAAGCACCCCCGTGCGGAAGCGCCAGAGAGAGGGTGGCATCTGGGCACCGGCTACAAACCCATCCAGAGGTCTCCATCCTCCCCTCTTTCCTTCCTTCGTCCGCCTTCACTCACCGGCAGTTCGCGGCCACCACCCAGCATTGCCGGGACGATCTAGAATTTCAAGTTCTGTGTCAGCGGCTCACGCCCTGCGGAGCCCTCCTCGCCGGGCGAATCGTCTCGTGTTGGTTCAGGTGAGCAGCGCCGTTCTCAGGCCAGGGATTTCCGAGCAGGAGATGGGGAGGCCTGTCCTCCCTCCGTCCTTCGGTCCGGTCCGTGCGCAGCCTGCCCTCCCGGGCTCACAGGCAGGACTGCTGCTGCTGGAAAAGTGAGAACCGGGGAGAGCAGAAGCAAGGGCGGCGGGAGTAGGAAAAGACAAAGAAAGAGCTTGTACAGAATCTCTGGGACCTGGTTAACAGGCCAATTCTGGTCCCGCAGGTCTGGGAGCGTCCTGCGACGGCATTTCTAACGCCCCCCACATTGTCATCAAAATTGCGGATCCCCAGACTCACCCAAAGCCCCTTCTTTACCTACTTACTTTTGGAGTCAAAACCGAGGGCTGGCTGCTGCGGAGCACTGCTCTAGCGCCGAGGTTCTCTGACCCAGGGGCCTCGGCCTCCCACCGGGCTTAGGCAAAGGGGACAGCTGGGTCCAGCCCCAGAGTCGCTCCTTCAGCCCCGGGAGAAGGGAGGTTGGAGAATTTGCATCTCCGAGTTCCCCAGGTGATGCCAGTGAGGCTGGCCGTTTGAGAACCGGTGCTGCCACTGAACTTTGTCTTTGCTCTTTTATAGCATTAAGGGATCAAGAGCGCCTTTATTTATTCTAGCTGTAGGTAATTTCGGGTGTTGGACATTTAAAAAGACCAGGCCCGCGACGGTCTAAAATGCAATCCGACCGCACCGCCTGCTGGTCGTCCTAGGAAGTGCATGAGGGGTCTGGCTGTCCCGGCGAAAATCGCTCTCTGTAAATTCATCTTGGCGAGCACAATAAGACACTAGACACGAATCCCGCCTTCCTCGTCTTTCTTTCTTTAGGAAATAAATATGATTCATGTATTTAAAAAACAGCCCTCCGATTCTCACCTAAGCTGTGCCTGGCACATGGTAGTAAAACTGTCGGCTAACACTGGCTGACGTTCGCAATAGGCCCAGCTTTGGCACTTGGGCAATTGGTGTGTTTGACCTCCACTGCCCTCATGAGTCCTGTGGAAAACCCAGGTGCAGGGCATTTAAGGAACTCAGTAAAAGCCATACAGCAAAGATTGATGGAGACGGAATTCAGACCAGGTCAACTGCCCCCAGAGTTCCCAGCTCTGAATCTCCATCCTATGCTCCCTCACAAAAACTAGTTGGAAGAAGTGCCCAGTAAACGTGCTTCAGACTAGCTAACTCGCCTCCCCCAGAAGCTTAGCACTAGAACGTGCTTTAGATGCAAACTTTTCCATCCCCTTAGTTTTATAAAGAAAATAAAAACGTGGCACAGAGTGGTGAAGTGACTTGCCTAAGGTCACACAGCAACTTGGTGACCGGTCAGCCTGGTCACTGGGCTCCTTCAGCCACACCACACATTCAACACCATTTACGGAGGGTGGATTGCCAGGTGTCCAGCACCGGGTTGTGCCCCATGGGAAAAGCATTGTGAATATGTCCCCCACCCCCGAACAATTAGGGGTTCTGATTATATAATACTATGATCCTAGAGATAATGACTTTAACTCATTCAAAGTATAGAGTCAAGGGCCCACTACATTTTCTATTCCACCATTTGAAAAATTATTCTCTAGGAGCACATGGGTGGCTCAGTTGGTTAAGCATCTGACTTTTGATTTTGGCTCAGGTCATGATTTCAGTCGTGAGTTCAAGCCCCACATTGGGCTCCAAGCTCAGCATGGGGCCTATTCGAGATTTTCTCTCCCTCTGCCCCTGGCCCTGCTCAAGTTCTCTCCCTCTCTCTCTCTTTCTCAAAATAAATAAATAAAATCTTTAAAAATTATTCTCTAGTCATTCTAAGAAGCTATGAACATTTTTGACATGTAATATCTACATGATTATTTACTCAATATTTTCCCTGTAAACCATTCATTTTGTGTTTGTGTGTCCTTGTCCTAAGTAATAATATTTCTCAATTATGTGTATGACATTCCTTGATACGTTTCTTTTATTTATTCATTTCAAACACACAGGATTCATGTGTGTAATGCCTAAACCCATCTTGCTCTCCACCACTGACGACCTACCGTGTTTCGGGGAGAAGCAGCTGGGTCCTTGGTAGTCCTCACACCTGCATTGCTGTCTTGGCAATGACGTCGGTAGGTCGTGTGATGTGGGACCTTACACTCACTAAGACTTATCACACTCGGTGGGGCATTAACCTCCCTGAGCACCTTTTAGCACCTTTAGCACCTGAGAAGTGGAGTTAATATCATTTCCTATCTGCTATGGCTATTATTGGGATCAGGTGAGATCACTGAAGCCAGAATTCCACAAGATGCCCCACACTTAGCAATGATCCCATCAATGTCAGCTATTGCAATGAACTGTAACAACAGCTCTTACAAAGGGTTACACTGTATTTTTTTTTTAAACGAAGATCCCTGAATCTCCTGGCTAGCTGTACATCTGAACTTCATCATTGTCCGTGATAATGTAGGTCTCTCTTTGGAAGAAGGAACCGTGATACCCCATTTAACAGCTGGACACACAGAGGTAGGAAAAGGTCATTATTGTGAATTCCCCGGAGTTTTTGCACAACTCAGTGGGATATGGGCATTTTCAAGTCTTGAGATTGGTAGGAGATTTTCATTCTTATTTATTTTTGAAATCTGTGGGTTGGGAGTTTATGCTATTAAAGAGACGCCTACTTTTTCCATGTCGGGGAACAAAGCATGAAATTTTTATTTATTTATTTATTTATTTATTTATTTATTTGACAGATCACAAGTAGGCAGAGAGGCAGACAGAGAGAGGAGGAAGGAGGCTCCCTACTGAGCAGAGAGCCCGATGCGGGGCTTGATCCCTGAGATCATGATCTGAGCTGAAGGCAGAGGCTTTAACCCACTGAGCCACCCAGGCACCCCCAAAGCACGAATTCTTAATGTCAGAGGAGCTGGACTCTGCTTCAGTGAGGACGGTCTCCTCCATGATTCAGGAAAAACATTTCTCCTGCTCCAAGAATAAATTGTTCACATGGAAAACCTCTTAGAATTCAGAAAGTCTTCCATCTATCCAGGAGGAGAAAATTCAACGTGACTGTATTCTTTGGGCTTTTGATGCCACAGATATGAAAATAAGGCAGGCTTCCAACCCAGAGGAGGACCTTATGACCCGGGGCGTTTAAGTAATTATATGCAAACAGAAAAAGCCAGAATTATTAAAGCAGATTCCGATTCAAGCTACAAATCCTATTCAATGGGAGGTACTGTTCTTCTCTGCTCAAGGGAAGGTTGAGAGAAAGTGAATGGTTGCAGACAAAATCCAAAAAGCTCCCTCCCTTTTGTCCCCCCCACAGCTGGTTAAGCGGCGGGACCGCGTACTTGAGAGCCAGCTGGGGCAGGAGGGAAACAGCGCTGCGATTGAGCGAACACTGTGTTTGGCACACGTGCTTGCTTGAATAGTACGCTTGGTGTTTCTGCTTGTACGTATTATTTGATCTCTGGTTATAAATGCCCCAGCGCGTGAGCAAGGCGGCCGTCTCTGCCCCCACCGATGCGGGAAGAGGTGAGAACCTGACACAGCTCCCTCCTCCAGGGCTTCTCCTCCTGGATGGACACGGAATGAGCGGAGTCGTGTTAAAACAATCCAATGTACCTCTCCACGTGTGCACCTGGGACCTTTGGAAACTTCATCCCATGTGGGGCAGCCCCAGTGACCTTGGTGTGCAGGAACCCTGGCGTCAGCCGACAGGTGGGAGCGACAGGACAGCTCCCCCTCAGGAAGCGACTGAGCTCCCGCTGTCCTCATGTCCAGCTCTGTGCCAGGCTGCAGGCCTGCTTGGTGGCCATCAGCTTTCTGAGCCGGACTTGGTCCAACGCCAGCCCGACTCCGATTGGCTGCCTGTCTTGAGGCCTCTTCTGGAAACTGCCTACCCTTCTCCCGAATTTCTGTTCTGGGAACTGAGCACAAGAACTCAAACTACTCACAACATCAACATTGTGGCTCACAAGAAATTTTATTTTTTTTAAAGAATTGGTTACAATTGGGGCGCCTGGGTGGCTCAGTGGGTTAAGCCGCTGCCTTCGGCTCAGGTCATGATCTCGGGGTCCTGGGATCGAGTCCCGCATCGGGCTCTCTGCTCAGCAGGGAGCCTGCTTCCTCCTCTCTCTCTCTCTCTGCCTCTCTGCCTACTTGTGATCTCTCTCTGTCAAATAAATAAATAAAGTCTTAAAAAAAAAAAGAATCGGTTACAGTAGAATATAATTGAAATAAAATGTATCACTTAGAGTAACCAGTAGCATTTTTTTTTCAGGTGTGTGTGTATGCACCTGCACACGTTTCTAGGAACAGGGTACTAATCAAACATGTATGTCTTTTTAAAAAATATCTATTTATCTTAGGGAGAAATAGAGAGAGTGCAGCTGGGAGGGGTAGAGAGAGAGAGAGTCTGAGGCCGACTCCACATTGGGCACGGAGCCTGATGGTGACAAGGCTAGCTCAATCTCACGACCTTGAGATCGTGACCTGAGCTGAACCAAGAATCCATCACTCAATGAACTGTGCCACCCAGGCGCCCCGCAAAATGTATGTTTTAATTGTAAGTGGCCATCAGGAATGTCTGAAAACCCCTGTTCTCACCTCTAGGGTTTTGGGGAGGGTTAAATGAGATACTGCTGTATGGAGCGCTATATGAATTAAGTAGGACGATGGGTGGGCAGATGCATGGATTGACAGAGGCTCTCTAAAGTACAACATGCCTGGGCTGCCTCGGCGGCTCAGTGGGTTAAAGCCTCTGCCTTCAGCTCAGGTCATGATCCCAGGGTCCTGGGATCGAGCCCCGCATCGGGCTCTCTGCTCAGCGGGGAGCCTGCTTCCTCCTCTCTCTGCCTGCCTCTCTGCCTACTTGTGATCTGTCTGTCAAATAAATAAATAAAATCTTTTAAAAAGAGAGAAAGTACAACATGCCTCATTCAGGACAGAGATGACAGAAACAGTGGGATGGAGGTGGGACCGCTTCGGCTGTGGCACCACGAGTGGTAGAACTGGAAGGTCAGCGTTCCTAAAAGAGCCTGATTTCCAAAGCGACTTGAACCCTTGGTTAATCCCTAATGTAAGGAATGGGAATTTGGCCCCTCCACCCTCCTTTAGATTCCAGAAATGTTGCATCCCTTCTTTTTTTCTTTTTCAAATGAATCCAGCGGCAAATCTTCACCAACTTGACGACCGAGAAATTCGGTCTCAGTCCTGGTTATAGGATCTCTGCTTTAAAAAAAAAAAAAAAAAAAAATCATACAATATTAGAAAATGATAATACTAATATAATAGCTACTATTTATGAACTTCATTATGTTCCAGGCACTGTGCTAAACACTCAAACATACGGTGTTGTTTACTCTTACTTGTGCTGTAGATACACTTATAACCCTACTTTGTGGGCGGGAAACTGGGGCTTCAGTGTCTCCAGATGTTCACTCTGAGGTCACAATCACTGTTTTCTGTTTCTGACCTGCTCTTCCTCATCCGCGGAACCCAGATGCTTCAAGTGGTCTCAAAGATGCTCCTTCTGAAGTCTTCCCCCTGACCACAAGCTCAGGGTCTAGACTCTCATTGCCATTTTTAGAACCTCCGCTCCAGAAGCTGGATTGCACTGGTATCCCAAAGTTGCCCCCAGACAGGAACAGGAGAGCAAGGCTGGTGCTGGACCCTGGCACCCACAGAAACAGCAATCCCATCAAAGAAGGGCTGTCCCTTTCTTGGTATCGGACAGCAGGGTAGAAACACCTGCACTTTCTCAACCACCAGCCCCCGCTTCCCTTCTCTGGCCTTCTATGATCTTCTCTGCATCTCCATGACCCCAGACAAACCTAAATGCTGTCCTTTGAATGTGTAGAAATCTTTCTCTTTGATCTTGAGACACAAATGCACAGATAGTTGGGCTAATTTCTTGGGGGACCTCTCATGATTTCAAAACTCCTAGCTTAAAAGTAAACCCCTCAATATTTGAGATATACCATGGGAACAAAAACTGGCAGTGGCCATGGTTCATTCCTCACCTCTTTGCAAAGAGAACCAGGTTCATTACTGCAGATGGTGGTGCATCTGGCCCTGGGGATGAGGCATACTTGCTTCAAGGTAATGGCAGCTCATGGCAACGTGTTACATTTTGCCAGTGATTTGTGTGCGGGTGGACCGCTGGCCCATTTGGCTCAGGTCTGATCAAGGAGGAGAGAGAAACTCCTTTGGGTGTTCTTGGAAAGATTTTCGTCCCATCAGAAAAAGCCACACAAAGAAGAGAAGACACCCCTTCTTGCTTTGGATGCTGCTGTATTAAATATCAGAATATGATATTTAGGTCAGTACAACCATGAGCTAATGAACCAAGGACAAAAGTCAGTGTTCTGAGGAGAGTTCAATGGCATGCCTGTAAGTTTTACTCTCCTTATTAAGGACATTATTGAGCCACATCATCATCCTTGGAGTGGCAATTCCGTGGACTTGTTAAGTTATAAATAAGTGTACTTGTGGTTCAAACCACTGCTTTGGGGGCATTCTACTACTCATGACCAAGTCTACTCCCTACAGATACATGACTCTTTCAGGCAAAGAGAAGAAACAAGTCATTGGAAAGAAAAATCTGAACAAACTTGGGGACAAAATTCCTTGACCTAACAGTGTCTTGATCATTTCTGCCTTTACTTATTTACTTATACAGATTCATTGTTAACAACCTGAAGCCCCAAAGCTCCCTCACGTTTCAATGGTTTGCATAGTGTTATATTACCTATAAATATAAAGTATTTGGGTCCCTTTGTGTCTCTAACAATATTCTTCAAAAACCTTTCAGATAATCAACAAGACTTTATTGAGCACTTAGAATGTTCCAGAAGGTGCAGGGCAGTGAGGAAACCAAGACACCTGAGACACATGTCAAGTCCGTGTGGGCTCATCATCTAGTGGAGAGACAGGGAAGAAGATGCTATGAGAGCAGAGAGGAGGGAAGCTCTTACACGAAACATTCTCTGCTCCCTTGGGGAATTTTGCTATAAAGCAGAAACATGTCCCATCCTTGGTAAAGTTAAAAAAGCAAGAAGGAAATCTTTCCAGATACCTCTGAAGTACAAGAGAGGAAGGGGCATGACAAAAGTTGGGGGATGAGGAAAATGATGTCGGAGATTCTAGGAAATTACCAAGGCTTTAGTTGAAGTGATTTCAGCAGAAGGTTCTTTCTGTCCTTCTTGAATCCTTCAAGGCAAGAACTCTAACATCAGGCTATTGGCTTGAATTGGGGATGAGGGGGAAATACGTGCCTAACAGCCATAACTTATAAATAGGTTTTTCTAGGTTCTTAGTGTTTCCCCCATCATCCACTGTTGCCTTGTTCATAGCTGGTTTGACAGAAATTGTCCTTTTTTTTTTTTTTTTAAGATGGCCTTTGCTGAGTTCCCCCCACACACCCATCAGGAACTTAACTGATTTTTTTACTGAATCAATGATTCCCTTTATTTTGATCCTTACAGTTTCCTGAATTCTTTTTATTCATTTCAATGACCGCTAACAGGTACGACCGGCATAAGCGGGTATGAACGCAAACAGAACTGGCTCTCAGGGAGTCCACAATCCAACAGGTGGGAACAAAGGCTACCCAGAGCACAGCAAAGCCAGCCCCCGTGTGCCATCAGCTGCTGGAGGCATCCTCAAAGCATCTTACCAGCCGTGTGTGCTCAAACAAGAGAATCACATGTTGGCAGAGGATGTGGAGGGAAAGCAAATCCACAGGTGAATAATAAGATCCATTTTCCTTCAAACATTCTGTTATCTGGGCTTTGCAATATGCTCCCCCAAGAAAGACAGGGAAGTTCTTGGGATGGAAGGCAGCGTGATGCTCTTGTTTTCAAAGATCTGCCCAACTTTCTTCAGTACCTTGAGTTATGATCTCAATGGTGAGTCAACAACGCCATTGGTCCTACAGGACCAGCTCCTCCAGTGCCTTCAAATCCACATGACCACTTAGCCAGGCCTCTCCAAGGGCAATTCTTCTGCTTGGCCTTCTGACCCCTCTCAATCTGCTCTCTGCCTCCCAAGGCCAGGCTGATGGACTACCATCACTACTGTGATCAACACACGGTTGGTGTGGTGCTGTGCCCTTGGGCTTCCTGTTGGGTTTGGCCAATGAGGATACCAGACAGGAAATTAGAGGAAGAAAGGAGAGTGAGGTGACCCCTGTGTCCTCCCATGGAAGGTCTCTGCTCTTAAAGTAACCAGCGTTATCCCATTCTCTTTCTTGCTGGGCCCATCAATGTTACCTTTCGGGTTTTTATGTTGTCTTTGTCCTCTGCCAAGCCATACTCACAACTCAGTAATCGGTCTCTCAGGAGAAAAATCTTCCTTGAGTTGTTCTCATTTGAGTGTGCCATCTGTTTCCTTTTGACTCTCACTGAGACCCTGGTGGATAGTTCTCTTGGGTTCTGGCCATTGCCATGATTCCATGGTCACAGGAGGAGAAAACCAATGGGGGAAGATCCAGTCACTGAAATTCTTTCCTTTTAGAGAAGATGTCATCAAGAATGCAGAACTGCCCTTAGAAAACAAACATGGTGGCAAGGGTGTGGGATTGTTTGAGAAGCTCCTTATAGCACATTATCTGTGAACAGCTGTAGTTGGCTTTCAAACAAGGCAGTATACTTTTGTGAAAGTTTACACACTGTAACTTAGACAAGAGAAAGTATGATTCCTGGGACATTGGTAGCAATAAATGTGTCATCGTGATAGCATGATAAGGAGAGGAGGCTGTGGCCCCAGGTCTTCAAAATCCTCTTCTCTCTGGGGAGTTTAGAATAGTGTTAAAAGTGGAATGGATCATTAGAGAAGTAAAAGTTGCTATAAATTACTCATTACAGACATGGAGCTTACCGTGTGCAAGGCACAACCATCACAGGCTTCTTCTGGCCCGTCTCACTTGGTCTTCACCCAGGCTTTCAGAGTAGCTACTTTTTTCTTCATAGTTTAAAGATAAAGAATTTGAAGCAGAAGAAGAAGGTACAATGACTCATACTTGGTCACCAAGACTCAGAATCCACATTTCTAAAAGAAGGCTAATATAACATGTGTACCAGGACTGTGGTCAAGATGAATCAAAGTCCTCTCTATCTCCTATAGAGGTCCTTCCATGGTGGACACTCAAGGACATGAAGAAGGGCAGGGGGTCAAAGTTACAAGGGCATGGAGTTTGCTTTGCTGGTGCCCTTCTGATCTAATAACCATTTGGCCAACTTATCTGGAACTTCAGCTGAGGAGTAAAAATAACACTGAACAAAACAACCACCATTTATTTTATGTCAAGATTCTACCAAGAGCTTTGTGCAGACTATCTCCCGTCAATCCCACATAGCCTAAGAGGAAGAAAGTGTTCTTATGCTTATTCTGGGTAGTGAATAAACTGAGTCCCAAAGAAATTCAGTGACTTGCCCAGCTAATAGGTGGAAGAGCTCACATTAGAACCCAAATCCGCCCAGCTTCTGTACCTTTGCTCTTAACCTCTACTTCATGCCCTGTGCCTATTTTTATTGCATTTAACAAACATTTCAGTGTTTACTCTATGCTAGGAACTGTTCTGAACACTACAAATACTTTTTTAGTTCTCATAAAAAACTAGTGGTAGGCACTAGTGTCATCTCATTATTATGAGTGGAGAAAACGGAAGCCGAGAGAAGTTCAGTAACTTGCCCAAGATCACACAGCCTTTGCAATCCCAAGCTCCCTTTTTCTCAATTTTCAGATGAAGTTATTTTCAGGTACTACCGTATTTTGGGAGCAACAGATCTGAGTTGTCTGCAGACTTATTGATGTGAACCTCTAAGCTATAGAGTTGAGTCCTTTGCAAAAGAGTGAAGGACATGTATTGGTTTTCACCTCTCAGCCTTACCATGAAACAAGTGTGGGTAGATCACGGATATCATTGGGGACACCAAGAAGATGCGAAGAGCAGATCCTCTACTGGTTTAACTTCCGTTGTCTGGGAGAACTGTCACACATTTGTCCGCGGGCAAAAGAATTCGGCACCAAATGTCTACCAACAGGCAGCCTTAGGCTGGGAGAAATGAGCTGGAGAAAAGCCCAGTCTCTTGTTGGATAGGGACTCAGTGGATATGCTAGGCTGAACACTAAAGGTTAATTGCTCTGAGTAATACTGTGGCATTTAGCCCTGGTGCCAAATGAACTGAGACAATATTGACCAAGATTCAGCCAACATCAGAATGCAAACACAAATGAAAATCCAAGTCCTTAGGCAGAGGGAGTCCAGGCAAAAATCTGAATATTCAGGAAGATCAACCAAGGCAGAGGCAAATCTCCTCAAAACCTCAAGGAACTTATACGCCCTCGTAAACCAGCATTATGCTACGAGAAGTGCCACATGGGCAGGGTCTTTGCATATGAAACTCTGTGTGCTAGAAACCACTTTCTCTACCCTGCCAGCCCCCTGGATTTCACCTGATCGATGTCACTTCTTATGTAGCTCTCACGTATAAGATATTTCCTTCAGAATGAGACATAGGTTGAGCTAGGACATCCCATCCTCAGCTTCGTATCCCCCCCCTTTGCTGACTGCTGTTTGAACATTTTTTTCCAGATCATACACGTATGTTTCTCCCTATTATCCTGTGGCCCAGATAGTGACTATATTCTTTTATTCTTTTTGTCTTTGTGTCCTTTTATAATCTCAACATGTAGTACAGACACTGGCGCATATATACTTGCTAAATGTTGAAAGCAGAAAGAATGGGTGGGTGGGTGGGTGGATGGATGGATGGACAGATAGACAGACGGAAGAGAGCAATGGATGTCCTTGAATGTCCACCATGCAAGGACCTCTATAGGAAATAGAGAGGACTTTGATTCATCTTGACCACAGTCCTGGTACACATGTTATATTAGCCTTCTTTTAGAAATGTGGATTCTGAGTCTTGGTGACCAAGTATGAGTCATTGCACCTTCTTCTGCTTCAAATTCTTTATCTGTAAACTATGAAGAAAAAAGTAGCTACTCTGAAAGCCTGGGTGAAGACCAAGTGAGATGGGCCAGAAGAAGCCTGTGATGGTTGTGCCTTGCACACGGTAAGCGCTCCATGTCTGTAATGAGTAATTTATAGCAACTTTTACTTCTCTAATGATCCATCCCATTTTTAACACTATTCGAAACTCCTGAGAGAGAAGAGGATTTTGAGGACCAGGGGCCACAGCTGGGGAGATGATGACTGGACCGGCAGGTGGAGGGAGATGATGAATTAACGGTTGGGTCCTTGGATGGATGGGTGCACAGGTGGGAGAATGGATGACTGAGCGGATGATGGAAGGGAAGCATGAATGGACAAACACATAGGGGCCTCTTAAAGGCAGTTGAGGATGGAATGACAGGATCTTCCATCTCCTGGGATTCAAAGAAACAAAGTCTTCTCAACTATAATTGGTCCATAAAATTCTGTAAACCCATTCCTGTGGAAGAAGACACCGGCCAAACTTCCCTTTTCTCATAAGGTACACGGTGTCATTTTTGGATTTCTATTCTCCTTTGAGATGGTCTAGTTTTGTTTTTTTCTTTTAAAGCAGATTTCACTTGGGTAAAAATAGGTCAATGTGGGTCATATCTGTGATTGGTCCCAAGAGTCAAAACCACACGTGTACCTGGGCCTAAGGAAGAATAACACTCAGTGGGAGTTTCCTATCCTAGCTCTCTGGCAGGGGAAAGCTACTGGGACACCACTGGTTTCTTAAGGCGGGGTGTGGGAGCTTGAGGAGCAAAACCATAGTGAAGTTGGTCGCTGGTCTATAGGGTTAATAACATCAACCTATGATAAGTAAAATCAGGTCTGCATTTGAATTTCAACTCTATTCTCTTACTAGTAGAGAATTTATCTACGTTTCTTAACCTCCCTAAGCCTGACTTTGGTTATCTGTAAAATGGGAAGTTGTAATGATAGAAAAGGAGTATGAAAGAAAAGCTCGGAGACTTGTGTCCAGATTAAAAAAAAAAAAAGAAAGAAAAGAAAGAAATAACACAATATGCTGATTGTTCAACCAACAATAGGTTGACCTAGTCTTTGGGAGGCAAAAGTAACTGAAGTAGTAACACAAATATTCTCACTTCAATGAAATGATTAATAGTTCACTAGGAGAGCATTTTACAAATTACAGACTCCATGCCGTGATGACAGAGAAGACAAACTTACATGGTCTGTAAAGTGAGCCTTAAATAACGTGAAATCACAAAGAAGGGGAGAACGTCATTCCCTGGACAACTTGATTTCAGGGATGATTGAGTGCTTCTCATTGTGTCAAGGAGAAAGTCTTGGTTTGATGCTAGAATTTCTTTAACATCTTTTAGCAACACGATCAGGACTTGGGTGCAGATGTTGGACAGGCAAGGAAATCTAGCTAGACTGTCAGATTTTTCTTTACGATTTTTGCATTATTTTTTAATGGTACCTCTTATTTGTGGAAAATAGCACTGGTTTTCCTTTACGTGGTGGCCACATCCATGTTCCTTTGTAAATAAGTAAGATCGGAGTCAGTTTAAAGAAAATATATATGGGGGCGCCTGGGTGACTCAGTGGGTTAAACCTCTGCCTTCGGCTCAGGTCATGATCTCAGGGTCCTGGGACCCTCTGGGACTCTCTGCTCAGTAGGGAATCTTCTTGCCTTCCTCTCTCTCTGCCTGCCTCTCTGCCTACTTGTGATCTCTGTCAAATAAATAGATAAAACCTTAAATATATATATATATATATATATATATGAGTTCAGGTGGCGTGGAGTCGTGGTAGAACCAGTGGTGAGTAACGTGCGTGTGGGAAACCTTGAATAAGGAGGAAGAAGGTGCAAATATCTGGTTATACTGAGTAATATACATGCCCACCCACAAAGAACTCGCCGTCTTTTTTTCTAGGTTTCTGTTTCGATCCGACGGAGCGAGTGGTGCGGCTCCACAGAAATGGTCTCTCATCTTCTCAACTTCAGTTCTCTAGGGAGGCTATGACGACCCAGATGTCCCCCCCCCACCCCAAGGTTGGGGGGGGTTGGGAAATCTCCTTCCCCCAACGGAAGGAAACACACTCACAAAACTCCCCGCAGGCCACTTCTCCACAAGTGTAACAGGAAGATGTGTGGACGTCGCTTGACAGCTTGGTCAGGACTCACAGACTCAAGTGTCTACAGGGGTCAAAAAGACCCAGGGCACAAGATATATACTTCAGTATAAATGTTCCACCTAAAAAAGAACTTGATGCTGGGGCATTTTTTCATTTTGTGTGTTTTAAAAAAATACAATAATGATAAAAATTTAATCATTATATATATATGTGTGTGTGTGTGTGTGTGTACAAACACACACACACATAAAATAGTGATGTGTCAAATGAAAAAAATCATCCTTGCAGTTTGAAAGACAGACACACTTTGCATGTGAAGTATATACAATTCTATTTCTATACATAGAGAAACAAAGTATTATGGATTAGATTATATAACTTGTGGCAGCTCAAGGATGTCCTCATAGGAAATAAATAGGGAAGGATTTGGGGACTCAGGGCGGGACACAGAGGGAGAGAGAATCATAGGGACCCAGATGAACAGGAGAGCACGTGTTGCTTTAGAAAGTGCATCAAACATTTAGCCCCGATCAACTGAGGTAAAAGATATTGCCAAACCCTCGTATTTTTTAATAAGAATTTAACACTGTGAATTTTTATATGCAGCTCCCTGCTTATTAAATGTTGGCAATTAATTTCTTTTTAAAAACATTCTTTCCTGGGGCGCGTGGGTGGCGAAGCTGGTTAAATCTCTCACTCTTGGTTCCAGTTTGGGTCATGATCTCAGGGTCCTGAGATCGAGCCTCGTGTCGAGCTCCATGCTCAGTGCAGAGTCTGGTTAAGACCCTCCGTCCTTCGGCCCTTCCCCACTCTCTTTCCTTAAAATAAATAAATGTTTAAAAAATATATTTTAATTAAAAAATTAAAAAACCAAAAAGCACTCTTTCCTCCGCAACATCATGGAGAATTAGTCACTGAGATTGTGACCCTCATCTGATTTATTCGTACTCTACCTTGGATGAGTTATGAAACCCGATCAGTGTGGAGCTTGAGTGCTGGCCGGAGAAAGAGGTTGGGTGTCAGGATTCAGTTGTTTTGGCAGCTGACAAAGAATAAAAAAAAATGTCCAGTAAGCACACGACGACATTTTCAACCTCGTGTTACCAAGGGGAAAACATCCAAGACAGAATACTGATGGGAGACCATTGTTTTTTTACTAAGCAGATGCAACATATTTTTTTACTGCTAATGCCCGATTTCAACCCGTACACAAATAAACAGTCCTTCTCACACATTGATGTATTCATTCATCCATCCGTCTGTGGAAATACAGATTTGAGTGATACGCAGTCCCTGACTTCAGGAGGTCCTTTAATTGGAGAGGAATTTGGCTACACACACACACACACACACACACACACACACACACGTATACTATATTATATGTATATGTATGTATATCAGATGCCTTTAGAACATGACTACCCTTTTTTTTTTTTTAAGATTCCACCTATTTATTTATAGACAGAGATCACAAGTAGGCAGAGAGGCAGACAGAGAGAGAGAGGGAGGAAGCAGGCTCCCCCCTGAGCGGAGAGCCTGATGCAGGGCTCGATCCCAGGACCCTGAGATCATGACCTGAGCCAAAGGCAGAGGCTTTAACCCACTGAGCCACCCAGGCGCCCCAGAACATGACTACCCTTTGATCCAACACTGTAACATCTTGGAAATGCTTCCAAGAGAAAATTCCAGAACAAGTCTGCATTAATGTTGCTACGAAGATGTTCATCCCTCTGCTGTGTTTATAACGGCAGAACATGTCATGTGTCAAACACTTAAATATCCAACATGGCCAGGTGGTTGATTCGTCTATGGCACAGCCACTCAATGGGACCCCTGGCCCTATTTTGGATGATGTATTTGGTGTGGTATAGAACGGTAAACAAGCAAACAAGATGTTGACTTCAAAACAGTCCGTCAGAATCTCTAACATATGTGTGATGTTGATATGAAAGAAGAGAAATACTAAAAGAGAATATTTCTCAGTGATAGGATTATAGACTTATGTCTTTCATAGGTTGCTCCCTGTATCTTTGATAAGAACATCTATTCCTTCCGCAATAAGGGGGAGAAAAGGACCAGTATTTTAAGTTTTGATCTTTAGAACTCCTCACACTGTTAGAAATTCTTGGGGACCCCAATATGCTTTTATTCATTTCAGTTAGAGTCACCAATGTTAACCATATTAGAAATTAAAACTAAAAATTTTAGGGGCGCCTGGATGGCTCAGTGGGTTAAATAAAGCCTCTGCCTTCAGCTCAGGTCATGATCTCAGGGTCCTGGGATCAAGCCCCTTAGTAGGCTCTCTGCTCAGCAGGGAGCCTGCTTCCTCCTCTCTCTCTCTGCCTGCCTCTCTGCCTACTTGTGATCTCTGTCTGTCAAATAAGTAAATAAAATATTTAAAAAACTAAAACTAAAACTAAAACCTTTAAAATATTATTTCATTTTAAAATAATAACAATAATAAACTCATTCTGCATTAACAAGAATAACATTTTGATGAAAAATAACTATTTTTTCCCAATAATTTCCAATTAATCTATTTTGTTTGTTCCAGAGCGGGGGGGGGGGAGCAAAAATATGGTATTGACATATTTAAAAATATGAAATATTTGAAATACCATATTGAAAATATGGTATTGACATGTTAAACATATTTGCAAAAATAGAGAACATTCTCCATTTCGGCAAATCTCTTTAATTTCCGCCCTAATGGAAGACAGCTGGATTCTCATATCCGATCCTGTGTTCAGTATGTTTCCGTAAGTTTTTTGGGTTCAAGTACATGAAGAAAATCCAGCCCCATACAGGTCTACACTTAGAAGAGGAAGAAGCATTTTAATAGTCTTTTCAAGTTATAAAGTGCACCGTGATCCTACACTTGACAAGGGATAGCTCCTGAAAATCAGTTGCAGGGTGAAATCTAAAACCTTATCAATGAACTTCTTGTTCTCTCTGCACCTGTGAGGGGACGAGAGTGGACAAGACAAATAGGCTGTCAGTATTATAATGAAGACTGTGTGACTTCTCGGGCTCCTTGAGAGGGTCAAGGATATCCATGAATTCCTGGACCACACTTCGGGAATCACCGTCTAAATCATACACAAGCAAGTAGGTCATTCTAGGGAGGTAGCCTAGGACAGCTAACTCCATTTTTGTTATTGTTTTTTGTTTTGATTTTTTAGATGACATTTTGAATTATTCTCTTTTTCTCATGGGCATCTCAATGTAAAAAAAAAATTAAAACTTTCTCAAGGCCGTCATCATAAACTGGTCCCACGGGCAGCAGATTCTGAGATGGGAATTCATGCAGGAATGCTGCTCTGAATCACCTGAGAGGGACAGAAGGAAGCAGGGCTGGGCAGCCGGAGGCAGACCGTGCTGTCTGGTCTCACCGTGCTCTCGGTCAGCTGGAGTCAACCTTTGACAGCTGCCCCCCAACTGAAGCGTGTGGACCAGGTCTTTATCTCTATACCCACAAGTCCTTGGAGGCTGACTGCCACAGGAAGGAACAAGGTGTGGGGGGAGAGTGAGTCCCAAAAGGAGCAAGAGCTGTCTACAGCCAACCCTTCCAGAAGCTGGGGAATGCACTGTTGGTGCTGGAGGGGTGGTCTGGGCAGGGCACCTCAGCCACACGGTTGTCCATGCCCAAGTTGGGATGAGAACCCATCTCTCTGTTTGCCTCTTGAGCCTCCGTAAAGAGACCCTCTGAACACTGCTTCATCTCATGTCGGCTCTGCACATCCACACATTGTCGATGACCATGACCCCGGGCTGATCTGACGCGAACGGGCACAGGAAGAAAGGATGAAGGCTGCGCAGCTGGCATTCAGCTCTCCGCTCCCCTTGCTGGGAGAATGTTCTCCACCTGTCCTAGGCAAATCCGCAAATCAGGCTCCTGTGCCGTTCGCTCGGGTGATGAGAATAAGCTTATGAATCAAGAAAAGGAGAGGAAAACATGGAAATGATGCCTTGAGAAGACCGTCTTGCATCTCAAGTGTTAATACTGATCAAGTGAAATATTTGACATGGAAATCCACACCCATCATTTAAGACCAGGGTGAAGGGTCACAGGTCCTGGGGTCGCAAAGGCGCATGACAGCCCCAGAGCCTTAGCGAGCGCAGCCGCCGCCTGGGTCTCTCCGGCACAATGACCTTCTCTCCATTCTGGAAGCCCCATAAAAGAAATCTCCAGTCGGCTTCCGTCTTGTAGCTCACGTTTGCTCTCATGCAGCGAGGAAAAATCAAGGATGTTCCCTATCAGGGCTTCTCAGGAATTCCCACCCCCTTTCCTGTAAGCAGGAAGAGAAAACAAGACAGACCTTGCCGGTCCTCGGGTCGGTGTTTACCACCTCTTACTTCATTCGCTGGGAGAAGGAAAACCTCCTGAGAGTCCACGCGCTAGGGGAAGATGATTCGCATCTCATCATCCCATATTTCCAACTCTCCCTGCAGGAGTATTTACAGATGCTTCTGATTTAAAACCGCTTTCTGACCGACATCCCCCTGCCACAGAGCCGATCATCAGCCACCTCCCAGGGTCTGCAGTTTTGTTTCATCCTGCGGTCACCATAAGGAAGACTCGGAACATGCCAGAAAAGCAGCAGAAGAGAGATTCCTCTCCTCTTGCCACCTCCAAGAACACGAGTTAGCACGGAAGCCATTCATTGTCATGACGAAAGGAAAGAACCCAATGCCTGAAATTGGGGGGGTCTCACAGGGTTTGATTTCCTTGCTACTTCGTGAAGACTCAGGGGCTTTCTCAGTGGCCTCTCCGGGCTGTGCTCTCCCTCCCATGGCTTTGACCTCCGCGCAGACTCTGAGACATGCTTCTTCTCCGAGCCTCCGTTTCCTCCTTACCCAAATAGAAACTCATTGGGTGAAGATTATAAAGAGCACACTGGCTAACGTATAAGAAAAAGGTCTGAAAAATACCCAGTGATGGGGGCGGGGTGCAAAAAGACAAAAGTGCAGATTAGCTTTATCTGGCTCAGCCGAAGCAGGGTGGGCAGGCAGGCCCCTTGGCTCAGTGATCAAAAACACGTGTGACACGGGGGCCTGCCCATAGGAGGACGGAGTGTTGGCAAGGCTGGCTCGGGAGGGGTCCCCGTGGGGTGCTGAAGAGGATTCAGATTTCCAGGGGACCCTTTGTGACACAGCGACCGACTGCAAACCAGATTCTGGGAAAGCAATTGGATCTCTGACAACTTGGTGAGTCTGTCAATATTTGCAGAGGGGTGGAGACTGTAAAGTTAAGAAGATGAAGCAGCAAACCGAGTCAGGAGTATTGATGGCGAACACCACCTAATGTCTGTAGGGCCGAGAGAAACTCTTTTCTTCGTGAGTTCCTGCAGTGTGGACACTAGGAAGTGAATTCTTCCACCAGAACGTTCGTGTTTCCCAGCACCGGCGGCTACCTCCCTCCAGACAGGGCCCTGAGCTTGGGTGAATGCTCTGTGGTCCCCATTTTGAAATTCTTGAATAATTTTGTCTTTGAACTTGTGTTGGGGAAGCAGGAAGAGCCAGACCCGGCTCCCCGACGGTAGCCCGCGCCGGCCAGGATGGGCAGCAACTGGCACTGGGGAAGCAAAATGGCCTGGATGTTCAGCGAGGCAATGCGCTTTACATTCACAATGCATTTACAATGTTCTCGTAAAACAAAACACGCCCTGGCCAGAGGGCCCAGCGTTTGTGCTCCTTGGCGTTTGCCCAGAGGAGCTGAAAATGTAGGTCCACTGGAACGCCTGCCCATCGATGTTTATAGCAGCTCTGTTCACAATGGCCAAAACTTGAGAATAATCGAGAGGTCCTTAGCAGGTGAATACCATTATTATTATGTTATTCAGCATAAGAAGATACAAACTATCAAGCTGTGAAAAGGCAGGGAGGAAACTTAAGCTTAGATTACTGAGAGATGTCAGTCTGAAAAGGCTCCATCTTGTATGAACCCAATATACGACACTGAAACGGGAGAAAGGACGGGATGTTAAAAAAAAATTACTGGTTTCCCAGGGCTGGGGGAGAGGAGGAATGCATACGGAGAGCACAGAGGACCTTTCGGGCAGTGGTGTTACTCTGTGTGGTACAAGAGCCGCCCCGTGTTATTATACATTTGTCCAATCCCATAGAATGGATAACCCCAGAGGGAACTCTAACGTGAACTACGGACTTGGTGTGATTATGATGTGTCCCTGTAGGTTCATCAAGTTGTAAAAGATGTCCCAGTCTGGTGGGGGGTGCGATCACGGCAGAGGCTGTGCGCTGGAGGGATGTGAGTTCTCTGAAAAAAAGGAAAGTCTTTTTAAAAAGCTGATGGTCGGGGCGCCTGGGTGGCTCGGTGGGTTAAAGCCTCTGCCTTCGGGTCCTGAGATCAAGCCTGGCATCAGGCTCTCTGCTTGGCAGGGAGCCTGCTTCCTCCTCTCTCTCTGCCTGCCTCTCTGCCTACTTGTGATCTCTGTCTGCCAAATAAATAAATAAAATTAAAAAAAAAAAAAAAAAAGAAAGAAAGCTGATGGTCCCTGAGGCATATCTGTGAGCAGAGAAGTCCTGCACGGCGCACACCCCCCCAGTCCATTGTGTCCCGCTCACACATAGCACTCGTGACGCCCCACGGGCAAAGAACCCCAGAGGGACCCGTGGTGGGTGGGGGACCAGCCAACCTCAGCGTGAGTTCCAGGTAAGTGTGTTATACCTACAGCTGAGTGTGTAGGGACGCTGACAGCCCTGAGAAGTCATGCTTTCTTCAAATCGGAAATCGTTTCAAGTGCACAAAGAAGGCAACACATTCTTGAAAACAGGAATAACCAAAGAACTCTGTCCTATCCTTTCTTCCTCATGTCACCTCCCTACAACAGCCAAGGGCTGAAAAAGATGTCACGGAAAGGGAGAGATGGGGCGGTCCGCAGCTTTTCCTTTTAACCCTTCCTTACTCACGGCGAACTGAAGGTGGAGAGTGCTGGCCGAGCGTGTGAGTATCTAAAAGTGACGTTGACTCCACTATGTTTGTGTGACATTTACTCGAAGTAAGAATGAGATACAGACGCTCGCACAAGCTACAAATACGTTGTGGGATTCTCGGGATTCTGCCTGTGAATGCATTGCATGTGAACCCACGTTGCACAGTATTCGGATGAATGGTAAAATTCACATGAATAATTTAACATTTTAATTCTTCCTTACTTAGAAGAACTTTGAATAGCAAAGGAAATATGTAAGAAGCCAAGAGAGAGAGACTATGGAAAAAAGGAAAATGCTTTATATATAAAGCATTATATATATATATATATATATATATATATATTTTAAGATTTTATTTATTTATCTGACAGAGAGAGGGGGAGAGAGCACAAGCAGAGGGAGCAGCAGGCAGAGGGAGAGGGAGAAGCAGACTCCCCACTGAGCAAGGAGCCCGATTTGGGACTCGATCCCTGGACCTTGAGACCAGGACCTGAGCCAAAGGCAGATGCAACCGACTGAGCCACCCAGGTGCCCCTGAAAGTGCTTTATACTTTAGCACCTCAAATAGTACTTTCCCTGCTTCGAGAACAAGGGGCTCTGCATTTTCCTTTCTCACTGGCTCCTGTAAATCCCAGAGCCAGCCCCGCCCCCCCCCCCCCCCCCCCCCGCCACGGCTATGAAGTTAACATCGACCAGGGCCACAATATGCCAGACATGCCGTTAAGCGTCCCACACAGATAATGACCCTTAATGGCCTGGCTCGCTCCTATCCCCAAAGAGTAAGACGTCGTCCACACGGCAGTTACTGTCACAACACCTGTGAGTGAGCCGGTCCAAACGAGAAAGGCTTGTCGAGCACCTGCTCTGTGGCCGGAAGGCGCCCATCTCGTTTTGCAGAGCGCTAGGATCGGGGGTACAAAGATAAGCGCAAAACCAACACAGAGGAGGGGGGCCAACGGAGACAGGGGGCAAAGTGGCTGCTTGCCATCACACAGCCCATCGATCAGAGGCATGATCTGATCCCAGGCCCGGAGCCCAAGCTCATGAGCCCCTGGAGCAGGCTGCCTCGATGATGATGCTGGCCCCGTGTGCGTGCGTGGCAGATGCTTAATAATTGCGTTTATTACATCCCAGATTTAAAGATCCAGCGCTGAGCTCGAACTGAGTTTACTGCCTTCGTTGTGGGGTGTCCGATTGTGAATTCACTATCTGTTTAAATAGTTTGCCTGTCCCTGAAATGTTGCTCTCTGAAAGGGGCTTTCTCTGGCTCTCCCTGTTTCTCTCTCTCTCTCTGCAGCCTTGGCTTTGTTTCATGATGAGGATCACACTCTGTAATTCTATGTTTGTTTGTAGGACTCTGTGTTCAATTGCAGTGAGCTTAGAGTGGGGCGGGGACACGGTTCCTCCCCAATTTAAGCCCAGGGCTATATATAGCCTGGTGCTCAGCAAGTAGTTGATCGACATGGGCGCTTGGGTGAGCACATTAATGAATAAAGCCACAATAATTATTAGTTCGCTTTTCTCCTGCGTGTTTTCCCAAGAACACTGAATAGTATTTGCCATGTTTCTCTTTTTGCATTGGCTGTTAGGAAGCTCAAAGCCACATCTGTGAGCCATCACAGCAAGCCTGTAAATCCACCTGAATATTTATTTCTGACCTTGAATGTACACATTGAAGTACTCCCTCTTACTGCCCCTCTTCTTTTGTTATTTTATTTTTTAAAATTTCCAATATGTCACTGCAATTTTTTATTTTTTAATTTTTTATATTTTTAAAGATTTTATTTATTTATTTGACATAGAGAAAGATCACAAGTAGGCAGAGAGGCAGGCAGAGAGAGAGGGAGAAGCAGGCTCCCTGCTGAGCAGAGAGCCCAATGAGGGGCTCGATCCTAGGACCCTGGGATCATGACCTAGGCTGAAGACAGTGGTTTAACCCACTGAATCACCCAGGTGCCCCTCTTTTGCTATTTTTAACTGATGCTCCCGTCTTGTATTACATATGCCCTTGTGAGACACTTTAATAAATATCCCTGCTGAAATTCAGTAAATCCAGCAGGCTGTCTTGAATTTCTAGCCTGCAGAGAGAAAGAATGTCCTTTTCCATGCCATCCTCGGTCTTCAGAACATTAAGCCACCCTTAGATTGCCTGCTTTCCCGTGTCCAAAGCCCGCTGGGAGGGATGTTTCTGGGCCTGGGGCCAGGGCAGTGGGTGAGATGCTTGTTCCTTCCAACGAGGTGGCGGGGCGGTGGAGGTGGTGTTCTAGAAGAAATGAAGGCAAAAGGCAGACAGAACTGCAAAACCTTACAGAACGTGTTTTCCCAGCTCTGGCCATGGCCCGTGGTTACCGGGGAAGGGAATCAGCAACCCAGGTCAACCAGAGCAGGTACAGGGGGTGGGGGTGGGGGGCCTGGCCAGGATGCTTGGAGTGCCAGGCAGGCCTTAGTGCGGGAGAAGTCAGGTGCTGGGTTCTGATTGGAGAGGTGAGAACAGCGCCTGCAGCCAGGAAGAGAACCTGCTTCTGTGGGAGGATCTCTGGGGAGGAGGGCCTCACCCAGACGACTGTTTGCCCTGCTCTGTGTGTTCAGGCTCCGGAGGAGGAAGCAAAGGGCAGGGAGCCGGGCCCAGCTGCCTGCCTAGCTCGGGGCTGCACCAGCTGGAGACAAGGCACCCTGAGCCGGAGCAGCTCCGGGGGACTCCAGGGCACTGCAGACACTCCCGCCAGGGGCTCGACAGGTAACAGCTTCCAGATTAGGCTTGTTTGTGGTCAGTGGCGAAATCTAGACGCCAGGCATCCGAGGATTGAGTTCAATCCCAGCTCTGCCACTGATTGACTGTGTGGCCTTGGATGTGTGTGAGCCTCCGTTTTGCCGTCTGTGAAATGGATCCAAAGATAGCCGTACCAAATGGGTCACAGAAAGATTGTTATGGCCACGTAGGTGGTGTCAGGTGTGAAGCAACAGAAAAAGCTCCAGTTTGCTTGGAACGATGGAGAGCCATTTCCAGTGTAAGACGTGGGGTAAGAAATCAGCAGACAAAGGGGTGTGCTATGGGATTTGGAGACATTGTCAGGACAAGAGTCCCCCTAGGAAAGCTGACTCTGAGTCTCTGCCAAGGGGCATGGTCTAAGGATGTGGAGGAGAAGGGAAGAAGGACTCCTTGTGTGAATCTGGTTCTTTACATCAATTGTCTTATTTAACATTCAAAGCCGTCCTTTGAGGCGGGTGCTGGGTTTGAATCCCAGCGGCAGGACTCCAGAAGTTGGCATTGCCCTCTGAAACTCCCTCCTGCCTTGAAGCACCGAGGTGATGAGAGGGTGGGTGTCTGGGGCCAGATGTCTCGGGCTGGTGGGCGTCCTGGGGCAGGTTACTCCTCCTCCCTGGGCTTCCTGTCCTCTAGTGTTGAGATCCAAGCAGACACTGTGCACTGATCAATGCTGGCTTTGGTTTCTATTGTCATCATCACCTCTGCCTGACAATTCGGGAGAGGAGGCAGGGCCAGTGGGGAGAACTTCCAGGTCTCCCTGGTTTCCCAGAATGGAGCTGAGACCCGGTCCATTTGGGATTCGAGTGAAGGGAGTGAGGCACGCACGGGTGTGCAGAATTTAAGAGACACCAAGTAACTCAGTCATCCAGATAAACCATATATATATATATATATATATATGGGGAGTAGGGGCAGAAAGAGAGGGAGAAAGAATCTTGAGCAGGAACCTGACACAGGGCTCCATCTTACCACCCTGAGATCATGACCGGAGATGAAATCAATAATGGGATGCTTAACCAACTGAGCCACCCGGGTGCCCCAAGATAAATTATATTTTAAAGCAATATTTAAAAAATAAAATTAATGCCAAAACATCCACAAGGAACAAAATAACGGGTTAAGTAAAGACAGGTTCCGTAACAGCATTACAGTGTTTTTTTGTGTGCTGTGTTAGATGCTGTGTTAGATGCTGTGTTAGATGCTGTGTTAGAAATATAATCTTTGTCTCGATGGCTTGAGTTTTCCAGCTCCCCCTTAAATTTTGCACAGGGGGTAAGTGCCTGATGCACCCACCATCCACGGCGGTGGGGGTGGGGGGGGCTGCTGAGACACCGCTGGCTTCAGGCCTGGGGTGTATTTGTCCTGCTTTGCCCCCAAAGTAGCCAAGAGAGGAGTGTGCTAAAGTCGTTTTCTATTTAAGGGGGCGTAAGAGATGCAAGGCCAAGTCCCCAGGCCTGGAAAATTCTTTTCAGGTTTCTGAACTCGGGAACGGTTGGTTGTCTTTTTACCAAGAAGTCCTGGGCTTCTGGAGAGCCAACGGCCCGTCGGGACCCATCCTGGCCAGTCTCCTCCGTCCTGCTGGGGGGACACGTGCTGACGGTCGCACTGTTGGCAGCTCCTCTTACCGTCGCCCAGCACTGGGAATAGTTATGGATGTGACAGCCTGACGCACCGGAGCCAGGATCGACCCCTGCTCTGCCTCCTTAGGGCTTTCTGATCTGGGGCGGGGTAGGCGGAGGAGGTGGGAGTTACTCTTGTTTATACACTTAATCACCAATGTCCATTAAAGAAGGCAGGACCAGCCCTGCACCTGTCCTCGCTGGGTGTGCGCTCTGGAGGCGACGGGAATGCCTCCCTGTGCCTCAGCTTCCTTATCTGTGTAGTGGTGGAACCATGGGGTGCTCTAAGGAAAAACGGAGACAATGAAAGTAAAGTTCCTGGCCCCAGGGCCAGGACTAGGATGAAGCAAGCAAGGCAGGGAGGGCAAAATCCAGGGCTGGAGAAGGGGACGCTCATTTCCAAGTGTGGATTGTGCACTTGGGAAGAGAATGGCTGCTTGCATTCCGTACCTGGGGGCCTCTCTGGCCCCGCCTGGCTCGGAGGGAGCCTTCAGATAATGCTACCCGCTGCACGATTAGCTGGAAGACGCTTGGTGACACGAAGAGTAAGAGAGTAAGCTCAAAGTCTTCTAGGCACATCCACCATTATAAGCACATAACCTGAGTGTTCCCATAGCAAGATATCAACTACCGAGTGTTCCTGAAACACCCCATGTGATTCTGATAAGGGGACCTCTTCTCCTGGGCCCACATGGTCCATTCTATGGCACAGGACTTGGGGAGCACAGCAAAGGATGGATTTCAGTCCTCATGTGCCCCCTTGTGCAGGAGGCAACCTGTACCACTGTACGTTGGAGACCCTCAGAGAGTCTACCGCTCCCAGCATTGTGCTGGGGAACGCAAGGAGACGCAGGGTCATGGGACCTGGCAGAGCAGGTTTGGTCTCTTTACTCATTTGATCTTGCCTTTGGAGTCGGGGGACAGAGAGCTTGCTCTGCTGGGTGCGCCAGATGGCTCTGTTGGCACGGCCCTCAACTGGGTGGTGGGGAGGACCCACGGCTTGCCTACATTCCATGGCGTTGATCTAAGGTGTTTCTGCTTACTTGGTGACTAATCCTGTCACCACTGTTTGAGAACCTCCCCTTCCCACTGGACAGTCCTTTAGCTCCTTGCTGGAAGGCAGCTTTCAGAAATGCTTTCTCCCGGGCAGCTTGTCCCGTGTTTAGGGTTGACTCTGTTCTCATTGCAAGGAGGTGACCTAAACACCAACCACTTGTGTGAAAGAGGAGGGGAGGAGTTCGAGGACCCCTTCCAGGCTGACTAATTCGCCCGGGGAACACACCACAGAGCTAATGGGATCATAACATTCGTAAGAGAAATAAATAGCATTAGGAAGGACTAACGTTTTCTCACCTGACTACTGCCAAGCCTTTGTGCTAAATTTTTGCCCAAAGATTGCTGATGACCCTTCAGTTGTGCATCCCTCCTCAAGTGTGCACGGACTGTAGATCAGACCACACTCCTTGACTGGGTGTGATTTTCATTTCTTATTACACAGACAGCTATGCAACTTTTGTATTCTACAGTGTATCACATTACATAGAAACATTTAATAAAATAAGAGCATAACATACATGGCAGAGGACACAGTAGACTGTAACAAGGAAAAAGTGAAGAGTTTGAGCTGCAGAAACAGGCTGCCAAGGGCTAAAGCCTAAGTTACCCAGTTACCGGCAGATAACCTGTATTCGTCAGCTTGTGCCGTTGTAACAAAAACACCGTAGGCTTGGTGACTTAAACAACAGATACGTATTTTCTGACAGCTCTGGAAGCCGGAAGTCCCTGATGAAGGTCGCGGCAGACTCTGATCCTGGTGGAGCCTCTTTTCCTGCCTCTCTCGCTCTGCTGTCCTCTCGCTGCGGCCTCACAGGGCAGAGAATGAGCGAGCTCTCTCGGTGTCCCCTCTTCCAAAGACGCTAATCCTCTGAGATCGAGGCCCCACCCGGCTAACCTCCTCTAACCTTACTGACTTCCGTAGGGAAGTTAGCGACAGTTAGGGCTTCACCATGCGAATCTGGAGGGAGAAGCAGGTCAGTCCATAGCACAATCTTAGGCGAGGAGCGTCGGCTTCCTACAGCAGGTTTGGCATCTGAAAGATGGGACAATATAAATGCGTGCCTCGTGGGGCTCTTGGGAGGACGTGATACACCCATATAAGACAGCACTCGGGGCAGGGTCCAGCACAGAGAGCGGGCACTGTAGAGATACGAGCTATTATGATTCTGAAGGCACAGCACATTTGATGGGGTCCCTGTTATAATGGCTAATCGTCAGTCCTTCGCTGCTGTATGTGAACCAACCACGGGACTAAACACGGTGTGGACTGCCCTCTGGCTATCTTCACATGCGAGCGGTGAGGACGGACCTGCTGCCACCCCTCACCCCTCACCTCCACCCCTCACCCCCACAGAATGGGGGCCGAAGCTATGCCCACAGCTGGTGTGAGTCAGGACAGAGGGCTACTCTGTTTCACCCCCAGGGACTAGACCCCCAGCAGCTCCTCAGAAACGTAGGTCACTAGGGGACACTAGGCTGTGAGTGCGAGGAGAAAACTACCAAGTCCAGCCCCGAGAGCCAGATCCCTCGACTTCCACGCTGGTCACATTTGGGGGCAGGTCATTCTCTGCTGGGGCTGTCCTGTGCCCTGCACGATGGTCAGCAGCGTCTCTGGTCTCTGCTCCCTGGGCACCAGCAGCAGCCCCCTGGCCCTGAGTTGTGACCCTCAGAAATGTCTCCTGGAGGGCAATAAGGTCCTTGTTTGGAAGAGTGGGGCTGGCAGCCATGGTGCCCTGCACACCCATTCTCAGGGAAGGGCAGCTAGAGGCTCAGGTTCTCCAGCATTTGCAGGCTGACAGCACAAAGGACCACAAAGATGGCCCTGGCAAGACTGGGGGGCGTTTCAGATGCCTGAGCGGATGGTGATTATGGGGCCCGAAGACAGAGGCCCTTCCTCCATCTGAGAATCCGTGTTCTGTGTGTCAGGTTAGGCAACATCTGGGGGAGACTCCCTGGCCCAGGGGAAGCTTCGGCACTCCGAAGTGTCTAAAACAGCGGCCCTGGCTGTCACAGAGATCACTTGGAGATCTTGAAAACATCCTGGTGCCACAGGCTCCAGCCTGGAAAATCTGAGGGATCAGGTCCAGCTGGGGCCCGGGCACGGGGATTTAAGTCCACCCCTCCTGTGTCTTCTGCACCCACTGATTGTGGCCTCAAGGACACAGCATAGGTGGAGAACTAAAAGGACTTTCTATCCCAACGACCCCTCGCAAAGACTGACCCCACGTTCTCAAAATGCTAAGGGCTCCAACATGAGTCCAATTTCAAAAACAAAGCGCCCCACCATATGGCCTGGCTGGTGTTTAATGTCAGAATAGGTCATTAAAAACAAAACAACTCACACCACTGGTTCACGAAAGAAAGGGCATTACCTTCAAATGTGTTTTTGTTTTTTTTTCCGTTTTTGTTTTTTTGTTTTGTTTTGTTTTCCAAATAAAAACTGGTTCTTTCACATGAATACAGCTTTCTTGATGGAAAAACTCCTGATCTGATTAATTTTTCACATTTGTTGGACACCAGAGAAAACCCCAGCCCAGAAAGGAATTGTTGTCTGAACCATCTTGAGCCTCAGTTTTGCTATCCATTAAGTGGGGGTAAAGAGGCCTCGCCTCCCAGAGTCCTTGAGCGGGGTTATAGGGAGCTCAGCTCATCCTACTTTCCCCGTGGTGGTGGGGGGAAGGGGGGGGTGTGCTTTCCCGGTTTTTGCATGAAAGTCCTGTGCCCCCGGACACCTTTTTCCCAGGACGTCCTGGACGGACGCTCACCATCATGGTACTCTCTGTGTGTGCCAGAGTATGAGACTGCCCTGTGCCTTTACGAAAAATACAGATCCAGGGCTCCAACCCAACTTTTTGGTGAGAGAATGTTGAGAATCAGAGGTGGTGCCGGTTTCTTAGCTGAATCCCACGATCAGGGAGCTTTGAGGGAAGCTGCCTGCAGATCCGCGTGGATGTAATGGTGATAACTGTAACCATGGCTTCCACGGGCGCGGCGCCCACGGTGAGCCACGCTGTCTTCCCCACACCTCGCATAGAATAACTCATTCAATTCTTGCAACAACCTCTTAAGGTGAGTCCTAATGTCATCCCCATTTTTAAAAAATGTTCTTTAAAGATTTTATTTATTTGAGAGAGAGAGAGAACGTAAGTGGGGAGGAGGGAGAGGGGCAGAGGAAGAAGCAGACCCTCCACTTAGCAGGAAGCCCGATGCTGGGGGTTCATCCCAGAACCCTAAGATCATACCCTGAACTGAAGGCAGACGCTTGAGAGACTGAGCCACCCAGGTACCCCTGATATCCCCATTTTACAGAAGAGGAAGCTGAGGCCCATCGAGCCTCAGTAACTTGCCCTGGATCACTCCCATCCTTATCCTATGTGCTACGTGGCTCTTTACCTAGAGCGTTCAGCACTGGGCTGGCACAGGGCTGGCTCTCCCTACACATCAGATGTGATTATCATGATTGTTTTATTAGCTGTATGATCTTTTTTTTTTTTCCAAGATGTATTGATTGATTGATTTGACAAAGAGAGGGTGAACAGAAGGAACACAAGCAGGGGGAGTGGCAGAGGGAGAAGCAGGCTCCCCGCTGAGCAGGGAGCCCCAGGCTGGTCTTGATCCCGGATTCTGGATCATGACCTGAGCTGAAGGCAGAGGTTTAACCCACTGAGCCACCCAGGCGCCCCTAGCTGTTCTATCTTTAGGGCAGGGGAGGACTTGCCATGCTCGAGCCAGCTTTTAACAGAAGGCGTAATCGCTAAATGTGAACTTGTTCCCCTTGCCCTCCCAAAAGTCTGACCCCGCCTTGGAGACGGACTGTGTTCATTTCTGCTGCTACTGACGATGGCCAATAGGTGGCAGGAACCTTTGGTGTTTGTCCCTGGAAATCCTCTTTACAAAATCTGAAGGAAGAGCGGGAACAATTTGACAACACCTGTGTTGTGACTGTGGGTGGGAAGCAGTATCATCCGAACCCAGGTTCTCTTTCTGCAAAAGACGGCGAACGCACTGTCCTTCTTTCCATCCACTTGGCCCTGAATTTGCGAAGAGCCTGCTTCAAATGCTACTTCAAATGCGCCACTATCAGGAAAAGGGAGCTCCAGCTCCTTGGGAGGAAACATTCTCCTGCCTACTCACATCATGACCTCAGACATTTTGTGCAAGTGGCCCCCAGATTGGACTGAATCTGCATTGAATAAGAACTTGAAAAATTTGCCAACCCCTTGGTGTCTCATTTGTAATTTTGTTAAAAGCTGGGCTCAGGTGGTGACATAATCTGCGTGTCTATCCTTGTGTGTGGCTTTGGTCAAGGCATCTCACCCACTGACCTCAGTTTCCTTGTCCGTAAAATCGGAATAATGATATGACTGCCTTACTGGTTTGCTGCAAGGAGTCGACAAGTTTATTATAAGTAAAGCCCTTTGAATAGCTGCTCAACACATGGTAATCACTCACCAATTTTGTTGTTGTTGTTCCTATTTTGTCGTGCCTGTAGTTGTTAGAGGTGTCATCTTAATTTTTATACACAGCGGGTTCAAATCCTGGTCAGTCTAACTACCGCCAACACTTTGTCTCTCAGCTCCCTGAACCCCTTTCTTTGCAAACTAGGTTTATATCACTCAGAGTGATCTCCAGCAGCGATTGATAAACATTCTGGAAAAGGCTAGATAGTGAATATCGTAGGCTTTATAGACCGTGTAATCTCTGCTGGGACTATGGAACTCTGCCTTTGTGGCGTGAAAGCAGCCCCCTGTTGACAAGACGCGAATTGAGTGGGCGTGGCTGTCTCCGGATAGAATCCACGGATAGGTATGGAAATTTGGAGTGCGTGTAAACTTTCTGTGTCACAATCCGTGGTTCTTCCTCTGATTTTTTTCCAACCATTTATAAATGTACAGCCTGTTCTTAGCTCTCCGGCCACACTGAACTAGGCAGTGGACTGGGTTTGGCCCACAGCTGTTGCTCACCCACCCCAGTCTTGAGGATTCAATGTGATGTGCACGGTGTCCCGTTTATATGGAAGTGGTGGTCTCTTGTAACTAGGCATGGCATGGATTTTGTAAGTAGGAAGCCTTGCAAATTCACTAAAGTCCTGTATGTGTTAGCAGGTGCTCAGATATTGTTATCGATCAAATCCCCCCAAGAGAGCATTTCGTGAGACCTATAACCCTGTTTTGGCCTCTGAAGTTTCCAATAACTCAGTATGTCTATTACAAGGGCATGAAACCTCATACCCTGTGGGCCAGAACTCCATGGGAGTCCTTAGAGATGCATGGATGGCTTTCAACCAGAAATCAAAAGTGCTGGCTTGTATTCTGAAAGCTCCCAGAGCTGATGAGTCCAGCCGTTCCCCAAACATACATTATTTGTGTGTGTGAAAAAGAAACTTTTAGGTCTCAAGGCAGCAGATCTCTGGGATGTCTGAAAGCGCCCTACTTCTGAGACCAGGCATCCTCTGGGTCAAACCCTCACTCTGCATTTCCTGGATGTCTCTCCTGGGTGAGTTTTGGGAACCTAATTCCCTCCTCTCGAAGGGGAGGTAGTAATAGGCAAAACATTCCACGGATCAGGAGCCCAAGCAGCCTGTTTGAATCTTGCCTCTGCCATCACTACGGGGATGACCTTTGGAAAGTGATTCGGCCTCAGCTTCCTCATATCTAGAACGAGGTGATGGCAACACCCGTTTCACAGGGGTGCTGTGGGACTCAGGAAACCGACTCCGGGAGCGTGCTTGGGGACTCAGTGCTGGGACTGAGGACTTGCTACATAATTGTTGACTTTGATCATTATTATTAAAACAAGGCTCTCGAGAGGCTCAGTAATGATGTGGGCACATGCCTAGCTGCGGGAGGGGGGTAGGGTAAGCTATCAATGATTACCCCCTCCTCCCACCACTAATGGATCATTAGACCTGATGAATGGAAGCGCCGCATTGAGAACAGAAGAGCCAACGGCAGGGAAAGAGACAGTCGCGGCCTCATGATGCTCACAGCGTATCGGGGAAGGGACACAGAAGCTAAATGTTCTGTTTTGCCTTCCCAGTCTGGATTCATTATTCCTTCAACCCAGATCCATCCACCCTACCTACCTACCCCGAGCCCGGCCCCTGTTATATCACGGATTTACTTAGGCTCATTGCATGAAATCCTTGTGTTTGGTTTAACTAGCACTTAGATCACTTATACCAAGCCAGATGTTGTTCTTACCGCTTTCCTTACCACACTACCACAAGCATTCATCACTGAGCCCGTGTAGCAGGCCTGTGAGGCACAGAGAGCCTCATTAACTTGCGCAAAGACACACAGCAAGGATAAGCAGAGGGAGGGGTCAAGGCCAGGTTGTCTTGTCCAGGCTCTGTGCTCCTAACCACTGTACCATGCTGAGGTGAACTATCAAAAATGGCCTTAGCCGATGGACTTACTACCTACCCACCAGACTTTATTGCCAACCCACCACACTTTAGCTCTATATTTAATTATAAATATATCATTACAAGTACCTCTAAGTGCTATGAGAAACAAAAGCAAACAAACAAAAAGCCAGCGCCACGAGGAGTTTTAACAAGGGGTCTTTAGTTGGACAATCAGAGAATACTAAAAATTATAAATATTATTTTAATTATCTACCTTCTAACATTTCCTTGATACGATAGCTGTGCTGGGCTAAAAGAGAAAAAAAAAGTTACCTATACTGAATATGTTTTTCATGATGAAAACGATTTCCTCCCAGCAGCTGAAAACTGGGCTTGCATTGGACTTAAACTTTACTGAATACAGGAGTCCCAAACCTTTCCTCATCCCCCAAAATAAATAGGAGCAATTGAGTTAACTTGGGCTTGCGGTCATACACCCACAGTAACCGGCCTGTTCCCGACACTTAGCTTCATAGGCAGGAATAAGATTCTTGTTTTAATTCTTCCCTGTCTTTCTCCCTTTTTCTCCATTGCAGGAACAATGGGTAACCAAATGAGTGTCCCGCAAAGAGCTGAAGACCAAGAGAACGAACAGGAGGCAGAAGCTAACAAGGTAGTGTAGTTAGGGTCACGGGGTCATTCGCGACTGACCAGCAGCTAGATTTGGGGGTGACCGCAGAGTGAATGGCCTGTTCGGTGCTCATCACACGGACATTACTGACGATGAGCTGCTGTTCCCAGGGATTCCTCTGTTGCAGTCAAAGCTCCAGCATCCATCCAGGAGCTTGTTAAAGATGCAGGCTCCAAAGCCTCGCCTAAGACTTCCCGAATCCCAAATTACAAGGCTGGGAGTCTATGCAACCTGCGTCTTCAAGGACCTCCCAGGTGCGTCGTATGGGGCCAGTTTGGTCCCGACCACCAGGTGGTTCTCGGCTGTGGGTGACTTTGCCTGCCATCCCCCACCCCACCTTCCCCGCTCCACCAGGGGCACGTGGCAGTGTCTGGAGACATTCTGGATTGTCACACCTCAGAGCTCCTGATCTAGCGGGTAGAGTCCAGAGATGCTGCTAAGCAGTGCACAGGGCAGCCCCCAGAACAGGACATGATCTGGCCCCCAGCATCAGTGGTGCTGAGGATGGGAAACCCCAGGTTCGGGCCAGCAGCTCACAGCCTCGGCTCCACATCGGGATCCCTGGCCGGAGTAGCACCATAGACCAGTTAGACCAGAATGAGCATGGCAGTGAGGCCAGGCAGCGGCGTCTTCAGTGCAGCGGGCGGGGGGTTCTACCGGTTTAGGAACGCTTCTAGGAGACTGCGCTGGAGGGCTGAGGCCGGGGACACCCCAGCGCCGCTCCTTAGATCTCCTACCACCAAGTTGCGAGAGCCTACACTTCTGCAATCCATTCCATTAAAGACTGGGAGCCCCGTCCGTGATCATGGAAGCCCCCGTAGGAGGTTTACAACCACCTATGAACTAATATCGACCGTATCAATGGAGAATTCCTGCCCAGAATAGAAGGCTGGGTTTGAAGAAATGGGCTCAAAACTCCAGTGCCTGCAGAGTGGGTGTCCAGCCTGAGTGCTGAGTCCATAGTCTGGAGAGCTTTGCAGACAGACTCCCGCTGCCTGGTCCCACCTGAGACGCAACAGAGACGCAGCCTGGAGGGTGGGGTGGCTTGGGCTTCAGCAGTCCCTCAAGCTCCCAAGTGACTCCTCATCTTGGAGCCTCTGGCCTCCGGGGGCTTTTCGGGGGGCAGTGACAGAAGGGAGGGAAGCGGGCAGCAGTTACCTTCGGGGGACCGGAGACCAAGGGTCCATGGGCAAATGGTGGGCTCTGGATGACAGAAACCAACCAGATGTTCCCAGTCTGGTTTGTCATCAGCGGTTGGAAAACAGGGTTCATGAACTCTCCTGCTTTTTAAACACCGGCAATTGATTCCCAAAGACTTGAAAATAAAAACTCTATGAGCCAAAGAAATCAAATTGGCACACCCAGGACTGCCCCAAAGGGGATGCGGGTCATGAGCTCGGGACCAAACAGTCGCACAGGTTAGAAGAGTCCTTGTCGTGATTTCTTGGGAGGGTTAATGGTAGATGCAAGAACGCAGGCTTATTTGAAACCCTTAAGACCATTATAAAAACCTAAAAAGAAGAAAAGCTTTCTGTGTCCCTCCCACAAGGCTCCCACCTTCAGGAGTGCCATCAGACTGTGGTTTCCTCTCTGGGCGTTTATTCACAGATACTACCCTACTGATGCTATTCACAAAATACGACATGGCGTGCAGAGTACTTAGCACATAATCAATATCCAATTAGTGTCAGCTATTGGTGGTATCATTTAGATGGCCTTGTTACTAAAATAGCATTATGTAACAGACATTTTCTCTGTGGAACATTTTTCTTTCTGTGTGAATAAGTACATACGTACATACGCGCATATATATATATATATATATATATATATATATATATGTATGTATATATGCATGCTTCTTAAATTTCTGCAGCAAATGTCAAGAATAGAAACAATCAGGGCAGGAAATTGGAACAAAGGTTCCAGCAGCGAGGAGGGAGGGGGAGGGTGTGGAGCAGAAGGAAAGCCACGGTGAACTTCCTGTATTTGACAAGTTTGTTGACTAAGGGCTGGGCTGAGGACAACGCCGTGTTTTCAGGAGGGTGGCATGTGGTTAACCTGCCGGGACTCGGGGATTGGCGTGTCCAGTTCTCTCTCCCCACTGATGAGACGAGCGTCCCTGTCAGCGGGGCGTCTCACTGTGCCATGGGGTCCGTCCTGCCTGTGTTCGTGGGGCTCCCTGAGACGAATGGTTTCCTCAGTTCCCTGAGGCATGATGGGAAGCTGGGTAGTTTCCAGAAACACAGCCTTTACGTTTAATTTGGTGATGTACCCTGTGGCCTTGAGGTTCTTCCCTGAGTTCTGATTTTCCCCAAACACCTGACTATGAATTGCCGCATATTCTGTTGCAGGGAGCACCCGAGTGTGAGTGTGGTCCAAACGGGACGCCGGTGATGATATCGACCTGTGACATTCCATGCTATGACGAAGGTCAGTGCCACGCTGGGGAAGTGGGCTGCTCCTCGGGGGGTGGGGAAGGGTCTGCCGATCCCGTGTATGGTGAAAAGAGAACGCAAGGCTCGAAGCCACGGGCTCGCTTTGAAACCGTTAGTGTTAGTGTCCTGGGGTCACTGGGACAGTGTCACAGACGGGGCGGCTTACACAGCAGAAAAGTGTTGTCTCACAGTGCTGGAGGCCACAGGTCTTTTCTTTGGACTATATTCAGCTGTATTAAAAAGGAAAACCACAGACACAGAAGTGAAGGTACAGACCATGAGCCAGTGGGGCAGTGGGTAGGTAGGAGAGAAAAGCACCTTCGGGCTCTTCTGAGCATCGCAAGCAGGAACCTGCTCTTTGCCTCTGTCCGAGCTCCCAGGAGGTGTTCCGTGGCTTCCAGATGCTGTCCTCTCTGTGCACGTCTGTCTGCGTGTCGCATGCCCCTTCTATAAGGACATAGTCATATTGGGTTGGTGTCCATCCTAACTGACCTCATCCTAACGTGGTCATTGGCAAAGACCCTGTTTCCAAATGAAGTCACAGGCACCGGGGGTTACATTTCAACTCTGAGCAGCACCCGTTGCTTCTGAGTTGTAACCGCCGGAAGACGGCGAGATCTCCAGCAGGTAAGACAAAAGCAAAAGAGTGAAACACTAAGAGGTTGGCATTTGGAGTTGGACAGACTGAGGTTAAAGTCCCTGCTCTGGGGGGTGCCTGGGTGGCTCAGGCGGTTAAGCGTCTGCCTTCTGCTAAGGTCATGATCTCAGGGTCTGGGATGGAGCCACATGCCGGGCTCCCTGCTCACACAATTCCCGAGAGGATTAAAGGAGCCTGTCTATCAAACATCTACACATTACCCAGCACTCAGGAACTCCACAGAAACTGGTGAAGTAGACAAGGAAACAGAATCTTCCCTACACAAGGCCAGTTTTAAAATGGGATGATACTCTTATCTATTTCATTTTGTCCTGCATTAGAAGACTATAAATTCAGTGCATCAAAAGTGGCTAAGTTCTACTTTGCAGAGGATATGTATATAAACTTCTATAAGAAGAAGAAGTGGTCAGGGGTAACTCTGGAATCCACCTGCTGGCTTTCCACCTACCAGCTGGGTGTCCTTAAACAAGTTACTTAAGCTCTCTGGACCTCATTCTCCTTGTCTGTAAAGTGGGATAACAATAGTGCCTACAACAGAAGTATCAGATTTTTTTAAAAAAGATTTTATTTATTTATTTGACAGAGAGAGATCACAAGTAGGCAGAGAGGGGGGGGGGGGAGAAGCAGGCTCCCCACCGAGCAGAGAGCCCAATGCGGGGCTCAATCCCAGGACCCTGGGATATGACCTGAGCCTAAGGCAGAGGTTTTAACCCACTGAACCACCCAGGCACCCCATTAAGTATCAGATTTAATAAAACACCTATTTCAGTGCCTGCCATATAGTAAGTGCTCCATGTATCAGCTGTCATTATTCTTTTATGATTACAGATGCTGTCATTTGCATGTAAGTTTCTGGGTTTCAGTTTCTTCTTCTGAGCAATGAGGAAATGAGTCCTATTATTGGTTCTAGAGGTTTTAGAACACCCTAATGTTAGGGGAAAACTCCTTTCTTTACATTCTACTACACAGACCACACTGGACACCAAATGTGTGGGCTTTCCATACCAAGCAATTCTGTGATGCTTCTGGGTGTCCTCCATCTCAATGGAGTTCTGACTCTGTCGACCTACAGGTAAGATCAGGCCCCCACAGTCCCCGAAGACTGCTTCCCGCTTTTACACACGCGGTGGGTGCTCTGCTTACCTGCACAAATCAGAGATCCCAGAAGGCACACCCCCCCCCCCTGTTCAGTCATTTGCTAGAATGGCTCACAGACCTCGGGAGAACAGCTGACTTACTAGATGGCCAGTTCATTATAAAAGGACACAACTCAGCCACAGCCAGAGGGAAGGGAGGCATAGGGCAACATAGGGCAATGTAGGAGGGCTTCTTGGGTGGGGGGGGGGGCAAGTGGATACCAAGCTTCCATGGCCCAGCCTGGCACCCCACCGTCCCTGCAGCCAGCTCTCTGAACCCTGTACTGTAGGGATTTTTGTGCATGCTCTATTACACAGGCATGATTGATTAAGTCATTGGCCATCGGTGATGGAACTCAATATCCAGCCACTCTCGCCTCCCCAGAGATGGGGGATGGGGCTGAAAGTTCCAACCCTCTAATCACAAGCCTGGTTCCCCTGGCAACCTGGGCCCCCATCCTTAGGGGCTTTCCAAAGTCACCTCATTAACATAAACTCCGAGGTAGTTAAAAGGGCCTGGCTTGTTATGAATAACAAAAGACGTCTTCTTGGCTCTTATCATTTATATGATAAGCCTGTGCCAGGAATGGGAATGAAGACCAAATAAGTATTTCTTTTCTATAACCCAGTATCATTCCTGAGGAGTTTATTAATAGCTTAGATGGCAGGGCCCTTCCCATAGGTTCTATCTACAATAAGCTAAGGGGGGAGCCTTCTGGAGGATTCTGACACACCGCCGGGACTGGCAATCACTGGACGAGAAAAGGCCCCAAGTTTTCCTCCCTTTAAACCCTGTGGGTCAAACTTACATTTGAGGTACACCAAATGGGTGTATTTACAGCAGCAGCCTTTGATGATGGGGTAAAAGCTGGCCATTGAGATGCACAGGCTTTGAAATGAGAATCATACCATTTATATAATTTACAAACTGTAGATGTTTGTTCTCAGGAAATTGAGAGGTATTGAGAATATAATATGCCTCTTTCTCTATCATAATTATACGATCATTCCCCTATTTGTAGTATAGGGCACAAGGGCAAGGAGTGTGTAGGAAGAACAAAAGCACGGAGGGGTGGGAATTGAGAAAGGTCCCTCCTGTCTCCCTCCCTTGATCCCTCTCGCCTGCCTTTTCTACTTTTCTCCCCAACATCTATATAGATATATCTATATACATATATATACACACACACATACACACACACACAATTAATTAATTATATATATATGGAAGGAATTCCTAAATGGAGGAAAACAGGTTACAGGAAAACAGGACGACAGTCTGGAATAGCATATCGCTGTTTGAATACCGAGGCATGACAAGGGAAGCAGAGAATCGCATTTTGGTGAGTCATGGGTTCCCTGCATTTAGCTCTAGTCCCCCACAGCCTTGCTTTCAACTTATCTGGCACCCGCTGGAGAATCTGTAAAGAGTTTAGATTAATCCTCTGAGGTCAGAATTCTGCCTGTCATTCACTGACAACTTGAGTCCTATGCAACTCGTTTCAGAGTGATTATCCCATTTAATGAGGAAGGCAGCCTATTATTACCATCTTGCTGTTTTTTCCCAGATTATTAACTAAGTTATAATATCCAATGCAGTTTTTAAGGGGATACAAAAGTAGGATTCTTCAGGCTTTTTTTGATTCTTTTGGCAGAAGTCTCTGGCCAAATCTTTTGATGCACATCTGTGTCCATCTCTGGTGGGGTATATATACACATATGTCCATAGAGAAAAGTCACCAGAGAAAGAGATAAGTGGGATTCTGGATGACTGTGTTCCTTCTTTTTATCTACATTTTCCCTATGACGATTCAACAGTTCATCACCCTGCAGGAACGTTTCCTGGGGGGACTTATTAAGAAGCAGGGATAGCAGTAGGAAGGAAGGGTAAGAAGCCAGGATGCGGGATTCGAACTATGGCTCTGTCCTGTGAGCTTCTGGAAGTTTCTGGGCCTCTGTCCTTTCATTTGCAAAATGGGAACAATATTCATTCCTGGTAGAACTAAGCTTCTAAGATCATCACGAGGCTGAAATGAGTTGATACATGTGGAATACTTAGAAGAGTGCCTGGCAGGTGGTAAACACATGGAGAAAGTTCCTTGTGCTGGCTTGGATTTAATGTTGATGCTCATAAAGGCTGTCCTTACAGTTTGACGTTCACTGGATTATCTCTAGCATAATTTTTATCTCCGGGTGGGTCCAATGTACTCTCAAGGGACCTTCTAAGGGGGAACCTGGGGAAAAGAGAGGGATAGAAGCAGATATCACAGAAGGAGAGACAGATGAGAAGATTTTGCAGTGCTGGCCTTGACAGGAAGGAGGGGACCCTGAGCCAAGGAACGCAGGGGTCCCCTCCAAGCTGTAAAGAGCAAAGGAGAGATGTTCCTCTAGAGTTTCCAGAAGCTGATGCATTTTCGATGTCTGACCTTCAGAACCGTAGGATAATATATTTGTGTTATTCTGAGTCACCACAAATGGGGCAATTTGCTATAGCAGCAATAGAAAACCAGTATGAGTGCACTCATACTTTGGAATCTAATGGACCTGGGCTGAGGTCCCAGCTCTGCCACCCACCAGCTGTGGAACCTTGGCGAAGAATCTGTGTTCCCAGAGAGTCATCTATAAAATGGGAGTAATAATAATATTAGCTTTGGTGGGAGGTGTAGAACAGTGGCTGGCACAGAGTAAATGGGTTGAAATACAGGAGACAAGCAAACTAGACGGAGAGCCTGATGAGCTGCCTGTCCTTCCTCTCTGGCTTTCCCCGTCATGTCCTCCCACCATCTGAGACTTTCCCACCTGTGTCTTTATGCCTAGAACCTCACTGATCTTTGGAGAAATAAAAATGCCTGATTTTCTCCTTCTGTGACTCCTTTCTATCAAATCTATGGCATTAGATCTCACTCTAAAAAAACCAAAACCAAAACAAAACCACCGTTCAGTTCTCCATGCCGTTGGATGGCAGAGACTAACGCAGGCTATATTGACCAGAACACAGCATTTTCCAGAAAGAGGAGACTGTCTCTGCTTCACCTGGATACAAAGTTTCTAAAATATAAACAGCTCAGGGGCGCCTGGGTGGCTCAGTGGGTTAAGCCTCTGCTTTCCGCTCAGGTCATGGTCCCAGGGTCCTGGGGTGGAGGTCCCTCTGCTGGGCAGGGAGCCTGCTTCCCCCCTCCCCTGATTTTCTGTCTGCCTACTTGTGATCTCTCTCTCTTTGTGAAATAAATAAATAAAATCTTTAAAATATATATATATATATATATACATACACACACATATATATGTGTATGTGTGCGCATATATATATATATATATATATATATATATAGGCTTCCCTTTCTGTTCCTAGTCCATTGTTTCCAAAAAGAAGAATTGCCTAATTTTGCTTTAAAAACAAATAAAATCCGTGGAATCATTTTACGGGGCTGAAAATTCGTACTTGAGCCACCTGTCCCTGCCCATGCGCTGACATTAAGAGAACAGAAGCATATGCCAATAGTGACCCTTGGGCGAAGTGCAATGGGAGCCCCAGTACCAAAAATCAGAGCTACCCGAGATGTGAGAATGTGGGCCCAACGTCCCCACGTCCCCATGGGAAGCGACCGAGCAGCAGGAAGAGGAAGGCCAACATGCGCCACCACTTTCCGCCCTTCCCCCCTTGGATTGGGACGGAATGGGAGCTCTTTCCCAGAAGGCCCTGCGCGCCAGCAGGCATCCTCTTCATCTCATTGGCCAGGACGAGGTCACGTGGCCACACCAAGGCGCAGGGGATGCCAGGGCCGCCCCCACCTCCCCTTCGCGAGCGGAGAACGGCGCGCTGGGGTGGAATGGCTGCTGGGGGGACCGTCCGCGGCGCCTGCCCAGCGTCGGTCTCGAAGAATTACAGCTCGGGTCTTTCAAAAGCGGTAAGGGGGTCGAGCTCCCTCCCAGACATTCCTTTTCCCTCCGGTCCCGTAGCCTTGCCGTGTGTCCTCTCGCCCCACAAGCTCTGGGCTCAGCTGTGCCCCTGAAACCCTGCGCCACGCCGCCTCCACGCGGACCCTTGCCTGTCTCCTTCCCCAGCGTCGCCCGGTCCCGCCTCTCCGTGCGCGGCCGCGACTTCCGAAAACTGGCGCCCCCGGGTGACCCCACGCTCCTTGCCTCTCCGCCCCCCGGCAGGTGTGCGCTGGGAAGTCTGATCCTTAGTGCTTTTTTTCTCACCGAAAACTCCAGGGGAGAATTTCTGTTGGATAAAGTCATCCTATGACACTATTACGGTAGACGGTCTCCAGGTGGGCACACCCGTTCCTCCCCCGCCCCCCAAATAATCCATGTTTCCCCATTGTGGTCTTCCCATGGGTTCCCATGGAATCCTGGCCGACCTCCATAACCCCTGATACGGAGTGGGGAGGATGACACAGGAATTCCAAGGCCAAGCCTTCGGGAGCCCCGTAGGCTCTGCCTTTGTCTCTTGCGGCCCTAGCTTCAGCCTCAGCTAACCACGGGGTCCGCCCGAGTGCTCTGAGCCCGCCCTGCTGGTCCCACCGAGAAGCCCGGTGACAAGAAAGAGAGGAATGCCCAGCTCGTCCCCACATGTCCATTCAGTCCAGGACAGACCCCTGGGCTACAAGCGTGTACTTCCCTCCAGCTCAACGGGTACAGCGTGTAATTCATTGTTATTGGACAGCCACAGACTGTCTTAAGGTGTGGATGCATTAGCCTTCGTGCAGCCATGACGCAGAGGGTGGGCATTCATTTTTCTGTTTTTCTTTCCCTCCATTCCAAACAACATTGCAGTGAACCTCTTGCACAACCTTTTTATCCTTCGCATTTTATTTATTTATTTTTAAAGATTTTATTTATTTATTTGACAGAGATCACAAGTAGGCAGAGAGGACGGCTGAGAGAGAGGGGGAAGCATGCTCCCTGCTGAGCTGAGAGCTCGATGTGGGGCTCGAACCCAGGACCCTGGAATCATAACCTGAGCTGAAGGCAGAGGCTTTAACCCACTGAGCCACCCAGGTGCCCCTATCCTTCGCATTTTTAGATAGTATCTTCCAGATTGGGGGAGAGGTGCTCTACTAGGTAAGGCCCAAGTGAGCACTTCTAGGTGAACTGCTTGGATCTGCCGCCTCCCTTCACCTTTTCACAGCTGTGTGAGCTCAAACAAGAGACTCCACTTCCCCACCTCTTGGTGTTATGAAGAAAAAAATAAGATCATGCTTGCAAATCCCTTCACTTGGTGCCTGAACCGATAAAAGATGGGCATTACAACGATGTCTGTTCTTTTGTTCAGGTTTCCCTGGGCACTAGAATTTTGAAAGCAACTCGTGTTCAGCCATGGTTGGGAACCACCGGGAGGGCACTCACACAGAAAATCCTTTATTCACATTTTTTTTTTTCAAAAATAAAACATTGGCATTTCTCTTTTAAATTCTTCCAGAACTTTTTGGTCCCTACCCTGGCTGACACCCTGGGCACAGCATTCTGTTCTAGGGTGCATAGAGTCGGATTTCCAGCAGCTTCTGTTGAGTAAAATGCAACTTGTTCTTTACCTCTCTGGACTGAGAAGAAGCCTGGACACCATATTCTGCTCAGCACGTGCAGACATCTGACATGGTTTCAGGAGCATGAGTGATATTAACTTGTCCCTCTCTGAGGGAGGCCAGGAGAGCCCAAGAGAGACCCAGGGAAAGCATGACAAACAGCAAAAAGAGAAACAGGATGGTCATGGGGCAGCTGCACATTATTTCATTTTTCTTCCCCAGGGTGCATTTAACCAGATCATGAAACACCGTAACTGGCTTCCATTACAGTTACAGTTCTAATCCTACAGCAGACTTTTCAAAAGACCTTCTCTTCATATCCTTTTACCACACTGCCCCAAAATAATAAATCAGGGAGACCAAGGAAATGGTAAGCTGCCCTAAACATTTCTGTGAGTTTAACAATTAAAACGGCAGATCAGTGGGTGAGATGTGCTCTGTGCAGAGAAGACCTCAGAGGCCATGTGTTTCTGAGAACGTGAGGACTGGAAACTCAAGCAGAGTCCGGCCCCATTCATAGGCGCAAAAGCTGCGATGTAGAGCCTGTTCTCAGCTCTGAGTCCAGAGACCCTCCCAAAACCCCCCAGCGGATAATCAGCTATTTCCGTGAAAGCCCCACTTGAGAATTTTCAGATGACATTTCCCAATTCAAAACAAAACAAAAAACCCTAAACATTGTGCTGGACGAACACCATGCCGGCCCTTTCAGCAGATCTTATAGTTGCCCACTTCTGGTAATGTAAAATTATTCTCCCTACTTTTCATTTCTCAACAAAAATAACGTTAAATAAAAAATTATCATCACCTTTAGGTGATCCCAGCTTGAAGCAAGTAAACCTTTAGCTAATTAAGTCTAACAGTTTGCTTGCTTGGTTTCTGGACCCACCAGGCCCCCTTGACAATGCACTCCGGTATATGTTGTCACCAGGGAGGGACCTCGTGGTAAGAGGTCCCCAATGGTTGTGTCCCCTTTTGAAGTCACCTATATGCTTCATTCATGAGCTCTTTTTAAAATGACCTCTGAGGAATACATCATCTCCAGGTGACTTAAAAAGTTGGGGGGTCCAAGTTTGCTGAGCAGAGGTTCAGACTGTGGAATACGGAGACGCCCCCCGGGGCATGCCCTCACTCCAGGATGCAGGGCCCTCTCGGCCTGGTGAAGCCTCCATCACAGGAACCGGCTCATTAGTCACAGTCCCCACTGTCGCTGCCCAGCCTGGCCCAGGCTAAGTGGAAATAGGCCAGCTGTCCCTTGGGTCAACCTTAAGTCCCATTCTAGACCTCTCCTTTCACAAGATGGGCATGTGATAATTTATTTAACCGAACCCCTATCGATAAGTTTCTAGTCTTTTCTCAGGGGTACAGTGGCCCAGCAAATAGCGTGTATCTGTTCTGTGTTTTTGTGACTCAGAGCAATTATATTTATAGGATGATATTCTCTTATTAGAAATTAGAGTTCACGGGGCTTGTGAACTTTTAAATTTTGGTATATATCACTAAATTCCTCTCCCCAGAGATTGCCAAAATACACTGCCACCAACAATATATGGGGGCTGTTCTTCTATTTCCTCCCTGTTAGGTTACTCAATACCTCCCTTTTCACCACATTGGTAGGTGGGAAGGTAGCTCTCCTAATTTTGGCCACATTTAACCATCCGCAATGTTGAGCATCCTTCCACATGCTTAAAAGCCAGCTGTGTGCCTTTCCTCTTAACTGCGTGCTCTCCTTCGGTGTTCCTTTCCCCACCCCATTCCCCCCATTGGATGTTTATTTATACAATGTCTTCCTTTTCCAAAGTCACATCTAACTCACCCACCACAAAATTCATCCTTTTAAAATCTCCAGTTCAGTTCTTTTGAGTATATTCACGAGGTAGTACAAACCACATCCCCACTATCCCCAGAATGTTTTCATCACCCCAACCCAAGACTCGGGGGCAGGCTCAGTCCATTCCCTGCAGCCCCTACCCCCAGCCCTTGGCGACCACTAATCCGCTTTCTGTCTCTATGGAGAGACGTCCGCCCCTTCTGGATATGTCATGTAATTAGAAACCTGCGATGTGGTATTTTATACCCGGATCTCTCACTTAGCGCCTTGTTTTCAAGTTCATTTGTGTCACAGCGTGTCGCCATGCTTTATTTTTTCCTGCGGCTGAATACGGCTCCACCGCCTGGATAGGCCAGGTCTTGGGTATCCATTCATCCATTGACTGCCGGACATTTGGGCTGCTTCCAGTCCTGCAGCTCTCGTATCTAGTGCTGCTGTGAACATTTGTGTACACGTCCTCACCTTCGCTGGACTGTGTATCCAGGAGTGGAATGACTGGGCCATCCAGCAGGAGGAGCTGCTAAACTGCTTTCCAGAGCATCTCCGCCGTGTTGCCTTCCCGCCACCACCGAACATAGGAGGGTTCAGTTAGGTCCGCATCCTCGCCAACACTGCTGATGGTCGGTCTTTCTCATCATGGCCCTCCTGCTGGGTGTGAAGCGGTGCCCTGTCCAGGTTTTGGTTGCCTTTTCCTAATGGCCCATGAGGTTGAGCATCTTTCTGTGTCCTCACTGAGCATTCATGTGTCGACTCTGGAGAATATCATGTCTTCTTGATTTGGCTGCTTTTCCTGGTCCTTCTGCCCTGAGCCTCTTGTCTCATAGTGCTTTCTGGCTGGCTACTCCTAGTCCCCGGAGTCCCAAACTAATAATTGTCACTCTTCAGCAGTGTTCTATGGGGCACGAATTCCACCTACCTCACTCTCCATGTCCAAGGCTGATCCTTGGTGTTCTTGTCCCTAGAGGGCACTGAGAGAATAAGACGTGACCTCCCCTGATATGTTTTTACCACTTAAGATGTCTTTTATGTTGTGTCTCTGGTCAATGTTCTTGCTATTTCCCATCCCCGCCACCCTTGGGGGTGGGAGAAAGCCACACTATCACACTGCTGCTAGGAATGTGCATCACTAGTGCCCTTTCTGGGAAAGAAATCTGGCAGCGTCTCTTTTTAGAAATTAAGTGCACATCGATTTGTGTGTCGCAGCTGCGCATCTGTGCTTCTGTTTCATAGAAAAAAAGCACTAGTTTAGGATTTTTGAACACAGAAGTTTATCTCAGCATTGTTTGTAATAGAAAGGGAAACAATTACTTGGAAACTACCAGAATGGTCATTGATTAAGGCAATGGCTTAAATATCTTTTGGTATATGAATACTAAGGAATATTATGCAGTTATTTAAAAAAATAAGATGGGGTGGCTCAGCTAGTTAAGCATCTGATCTCAGCTCAGGTCTTGATCTCAGGATCGTGAGTTCAAGCCCCACTTTGGGCTCCATGCAGAGCATGGAGACTACTTTAAAAAAAATAAGATAGATTCAGACATATTGACTGAGAGGAATAACTGTGATTGCCAATTTATTCAGGTTGCTTTAACAAAAATACCACAGACTGAGGCAGATTTGTTGTGTAGTAGAAACTTCTTCCTGGTTCATAGATGGCCACCTTTTCACTGGGTCCTCAAGCAGTGGAAGGAGTAAGGGAGCTCTCTGGAGCCTCTTTTATAAGGGCACTAATTCCATTCATGAGGGTTGCACCCTCACGTCCTAATCTCCCAAAGGCCCCATCTCCTAATACCACCAGCTTAGGGGTTAGGATTTGTAGTTAGGAACTTCGTAGGGTCATGAACATTCGATCCGTAACAATGATAGATAAAAACAATTAAAAAAAACTATATCTACTCTGATCCAATTTTTGTAAAAACCAAGAAGCACAATCACAACCCTTGTGTATCTGTATCTCGGATGCTCGTATGTATCTGTGTGAACGTGAACCAAGCTTGACAAGCCATGCAGGGTCACATATGTGAGTTATCTTGCCATGAGGGTGGAAGATCCATACAAAAAAAGAAAAGAATTAAGAGATAATTGTTTGGGGTAGTAAACAGATGTTAAATGGGGTAGTAAACAGATGTTAAATGTGTATTATAATCAAGTTGAGAAAAAAATCAAACATTGAATGTGTCTTTCAGTGACACTATTGGCTCCCACTGGAGCAATGGTGGCTTAGTGCTTGAATTATCTTTGTACGTTCCAGACTTCTGCAGCACATGAATGATGGGAAATCTGTGAGCGGAAAGGAGAGTGGGAATGGTGAGGTCCACTAATACAGTCTCACCCCACAGTGACTAGCAAATCACTGGTGACTTTTGAGAGAGGGTGAACAATTACCTTTTGGCCACATGATGTTGGAACCCAACATTAAAACCCAGCATTTCCATCGCTAGATGGGCAGATGTGTTGTATCAAGCTGATAGTCAAGAACCTTCAGCTCTAAGATGCCCCCTTTCTTTTATTTATGCTGGAATTTCTTGGTCAAGACATCCTGCTTATTTCATATTGAGATGAAAAGCATGAAATCTGATCAATCCGTGAAATTTCCAAATCTAACATCTTCCTCCATGCTCTAAGTATCTGCCACATGAATCCTTGTTTCAAGACCTAGAAAACAACAAATGCATTTGCATAACACAGAAAGCCACAGTTGTTTGATGTGTCATTTGACTCCTGCAGCAGGACCTCAGAAGGGTCTTTTTTGTAAAACTTTTTGAGGTCTTCATCAGTTTTCCCAAGGGCCTACTATAATCCTTTGATATTCAAATATAATTCTCTTTTGAAGAGCTTAGTGGGTCATCATCTAGTTTCCCTTCTACCTTCCTGTCTTCTTCCGTGAACTCTTTGAACTCTGCCAGATTCTCACTCGACCAGAGCCACGTGTGTGATCTGAGCAGTACTTTCCATGACTCAGCAAACTCCTGCATCTTCTGCCAGGTTTGCAATTCCCTTTGCAAATCATGTGCATTACATTTCCGCCATACTTGTCCTTTCTCCGGATGGGTCAGGATATTGACACACAGGCCGGTGTGGCACAGGAAGGGATGTCTGAGTGGGAAATAACTTTTGTAAGCAGACACTTCCTTTGTAAATGAAATTATGATCGTGGCCTCTGCTTCCCTCTGTAACCCTAAGGACTAGGAGGATTTGGATAATGGATTGTTAGAAGAAAGAACACCGCCTCTGCCATCACCAGTTACTACAAGGGTTGCTACTCTCACCATTATTATAGTCAGTGTCCCTGGGCACTGGCTATGCCCCAGACTCTGGACTTCTGCCTTACTTTTCCCTGACTTAATCCTGTTACATGCCAAGAACCACTGGAGGCCCTGGGGACACAGCTGTCATCAAGACAGACCAGGTGTCGGTCTACTTGGGCTTACTTTCTAATGGAGGAGAAGCAAAATGAATTAATGAGACCATTTCAGAGAGCAGGGAAGGCACTGCTGAATCCAAAGAAGAAATGGGGGTGAGTGGGAGGGTGACTTCAGAAAGGGTGGTCAGGGAAGTCCTGACCTGAGGCTTGAATGACGACAAGGTAGCCATGAAAAGATGGGAGGGGTGGGAAGAACAGCTAGTACAGAGAGCTTCGGGTGGGAATAAGGTTGGTATATTAAGAGGAGGAACCTGGGCGGAGCTGAGGCTCTACCATGTTGGGCATGGTAGAGTTCTGGCTTGATTTTAATTGGAGTGAAGCCGTCTTTGGATAGTTTTATGCAGATGAATGACATGATCTAACTTTTATTTAAAACAAAACAAAATCACACACCATCATCTCCCAGATGTGAGAAAACATGGTTTCTTCTTTTCTCTCTTGTGCATAGTTTCTTGAAGATCCACTAACCCCGTTAACCAAACTTTGTCTGCTTTGTTCTCTCCCTCTCTTCTGTTCTTGCTTCTATGACAAAATGTCAAGGGTTTGAGCTTTCGAATCAGGCAAACATGGGTCCTAATCCTGACTCTACCACTTAAGAGCAGGTTGATGTCTGAAAGGTGACTTTCCTTCTCAAGCCTCAATTTTCCCACCTGTAAAATGGGAGTGGTGATAGTACCCAGTGTATACATTTGCTGTAATATATAAATAAAATGCTTCTTGTTACAGACAGCATTTACCATAATGCCTGGTACGTGGGAAACATTCAGTGAATGAACAGTTGTACTAAGTGAAAATTTGAACTTTGCCACATGGGGAAAAAAAAACAACAACCAAAAGATAATCCTTCCTCATAATTTCTAAATATTGTAATAGAGACTTGTGTGTGTGTGTGTGTGTGTGTGTGTTTAAAATATGTAGTAGAACTCTGAGGAGGCAGCTTGCTCTAACTGAGAATACCTGAAACTTAGAGAGTAGGAAACATTCCTGAATCTTTTCTGGCCCAGATTTCTTAGATTTTTGAAGATAAATTAATTCACATCATAACTATTTTTAAAAGTCTTTCCGGAGCACTCAAATGTGTAGATTAAACCATCAGAATATTTTTTTTCCTTGTGATTTATGTTTGGAGATATAAAATAGTAATTATAGTAATAATATATTGATAGAACAAAAACAAAAAAACCCACTAATTTTTCTCAAGAACTCACCACATACCCACAAGCAGTAAGCACCTTGTAGGAAACATTTCATTTGATCCTCATAATGATCCTTTGAAGAAGGCATTGTTATTTTCTTGCTCATTTTATAAGAAAATTGAGGCATAGAGATATCAAATAATTCAGCCAGGTCCCAGACAGATCTTCCTCTACTTGGGATGGGGCTACTTCCTGATAAATCCATTGTATGTTGGAAGTGGATTTATGAGCATCTGGGTGGTTCAGTAGGTTCATTGTCTGCCTTCAGCTCAGGTCATGGTCCCAGGGTCCTGGGATTGAGTCCCATGTCAGGATCCCTGCTCAGCAGGAAGTCTGCTTCTCCCTCTCCCTCTCCCTCTGCCCCCACCTCCCTCCCCACTCATGCTTTCTCTCTCTCTCTCTCAAATAAAATCTTTTAAAAAAAGAAAGAAAATATATTTACTATACATATATACATATACCTATATTTAATATATAAATATATAAAATATACAAAAATACAAATATATTTACTATAACCTACGAAGCCTAGCCTACCTTAAATGTGCCTAGAGCACTTCCACTAGCCTGTGGTTGGGCAACATCATGTAACACAAAGCCTAGTGTTGACAATTGCAGGTTCATGAAATATACTGAATGTTGCACTGAAAGGGAGAGACAGAATGGCTGTGAGGATACAGACGGTTGTCAGTATACCTGTTGTCGACCCTGCTGGGAGCTGCCAAGACCCAGCATCACTAGAGGGGGTCACCCGCATATTGCTGGCCCAGGAAAAGATCCAAATTCGGAATTCCTCATACAATTTCTGCTGAATGATTATCACTTTTGCACTTTGTAAGGCCGAAAAACACAAGTCCCAGCACTGTAAGTCAAGGACCATCTGTTTTTCATATTCAAGAGTCAAACCGAGGTTCTAACAATGACACCAAAATGCCACTGGAGATAAGTTCTCAATCACATGTCTGCCTATGATGACTTTCTCTTAAAAAAGCCACACACATAATACAAAATATATTTTCTGCACTAAGAAGATCAAAATTTTCAACGCTCTCACATATTTGGGTGCTGTCTTTTGCATTCTCACTTGATTCCTTTTTATCTCCTTTAAACTCTTACACATTTTTTTTTCATGGAAAGTAAAATCTCTTTGGTATGTCGTCTGTGTGTCTGCTTTATGAGAAAGCTTTTTATTGCAACCAGATTCAAGATGAACTTCTCTCAAGATTGTTCATAGTAACTGAAAGCTTGGTTCCCATCATCCTGAAGGAACTTTTAAATTCTTTCTGTAATAACGTGAGGAAGGCGTGTAAACAATATTCATCTTTGCAAGATTATAAAACTTGTAACTCCAATGGGTTTTCTCTCTATTCATTCACAGATTGGATGTGTGTGAGTATGCGTGTGCATGTGCATGCATACATGCACACGTGTCCATTTAAATCGATGTTTTAGGACATATCTCATTTCTAATGTTTGTTGAAGGTAAGGTCTCAAAAGTTGTAATCTGTTTCCTGAAGTGGATATTTTCCCTTCACTTTTATTGTGAAGGCAAAGCATTGGTGGCTTTTCTATCTAGCTTCTACTAACTTATTTCCTCCTGTTTCATTCTCTTTACCCTCCTTCGTCCCATACTAACTGCCTCCTAGACAGACTTGAAGAGCCTGGAGACAGCTTCCCAGGAAGAGGATTGTTTGCTATTACTTGACAAGTGAAGTGGATACTGGCCAATTCCATAAAATTCTCTCCAAATCACTGAGTATGTACTTAATTTAAACTGGCAAAAATGAAAAAAAAAAAATCTGTTGGCCATATAATAGTAAATTTCAGCTTCAGGCATAGCTGGATCCAGGCATTTAAATTCTGTCACTGGCTATTTGTCCTTCAGTCTTTTGACTCTGCTTTCATCTGAGTTTGTTCTCGGGCAGGCACTGTGAATGTGATGGCCCAGGCCACCACTTACAGATGCACTCCCACTGATTGGCTAACCCAAACATAAAGAGTGTAACTCTGTTCTAATGGGTTCAGCAAAAGCCACAGAATTAGTCTAGCTTAGATCATGTGCCCACGTAGGAGGTAAGCATTTTAGCAAAGGAAATAGAATCTCTGGGTGTCGGACCTGAGTATGCACTCACCCAAGTTTGGAGGACAGGCCTTCATTATTATGGAATGTCCCATCTAGATAGTCCTAGTTCTTACAAGTTATTAGAAATACTTTCTCCATTCTCTAACATCAAAAGGTAAAGTTTGCATCTGTTGTAATTTCTAAATGCATTTGAGGGCTAGTCTAGATACCTGGATGAAAAGAATTTATTCTTTATTCAAGTAATATATTGGGCCCTTAAAAAAAAAAAAGTCTGGGGCGCCTGGGTGACTCAGTGGGTTGAGGCCTCTGCCTTCAGCTCAGGTCATGATCCCAGGGTCTAGGAATCGAGCCCCGAATCAGGCTCTCTGCTCAGCGGGGAGCCTGCTTCCCCTTCTCTCTTTGCCTGCCTCTTTGCCTACTTGTGATCTCTGTCAAATAAAGAAATAAAATCTTAAAAAAAAAGTTCGTCTAGAGACTACACCAAACTAAAAAGCTTCTGCACAGCAAAGGAAACCATTAGCACAATGAAAAAGCAACCCACTGAATAGAAGAGAGTATTTATAAATCATTTATTCAATAAGGGATTAATATCCAAAAGTAATGAAGAACCCAACTCGATAGCAACAACAACAACAAAAATCTGATTTAAAAATGGACAGAGAATCTAAATATATAGACATTTTCCAAGGAAGACACAGATGGCCAACAGGCACATGAAAAGTTGTTCAGCATCACTAATTATTAGGGAAATTCAAATGCAAACCACCCTAGGATATCACCTCACATCTGTCAGAATGACTACCGAAAAAAAAAAAAAACCCAACAGGAAATAAAAAGTGTTGGTGAAAATCTGAAGGGGAAAGGGGAAGACTATATATATGTGTGTGTATGTATGTGTGTGGATAGATAGATAGAGATATATTGGAATACTACTTGGCCATAAAAGAGAATAAAATTTTGGCATTTGCAAAAATGTGGATGGACCTTGAAGATATTGTGTTACGTGAAATAAGTCAAGAGAGAGACCAATGCCATGTGATTTCACTGTATGTGGACTGTAAAAAGCAAAACAAATAAAACAAGACTTAGAGGTACGAGAGCAGAGTGGTGGTCATCAGAGGAGTCAGGAGGGCTGGGAGGGGGTTCAGCTGGGTGAAGGGGCGACATATGGTAACCAGACCTCCCGGGGCAGTCACTTCATAGTGTACACCAGTATCGAATGATTACTATGTTGAACAGCTGAAACTAATATAATGATCGGTGCCAATTTTAACCTTGATTTTAAAAGTCTGTCCTTGGGAAGATTTTATTTCCCCCCCAAAGACTTTCTCTCTGGGTGTAACGCTCTTACCACTAGCTCTTTTGGTTCCTGGCTGGAGAGTAAGGAAGGGAGGCAAAAGAGAAAGAGATTGGCGGATGCTCTCGGCATTTTGAAAAGCCCTTCCTTGTTTTGAATCTCAGTCTCTGCCTTTTTGTCAACTGTTTCCTCTTCTCCTGGCATGGACTGTCCCCACGATTCATTTATATTCACTGTGATGCTTCAGCTGCCTACTGGCTTACTTGGCACCTGACACATCCGTCTAAGTCCCGTATTCCCGCTGTCCTTCCCGCCTTCTCTCCCTGAGTACAAGGTTTACCACGATCATGAATTCTGGAGCATGGGGGAAGGGGGAGGAAGAGCTGGTGGGCATACCCGATGCTCCCGACGGGGGGACTCCCTTGGGATCTGAGATTGTAAAGAACCCCTAGTGCTTGTCACTGGCCTGTGGACCGTCCCTTCTGTGCTCCTCAGTGATGACCACCGGACAGGGGTCCGGCTCTCCCTTTGCTGTCTCTCCTTTTTGTTTGTTCCTGACTCTAGACACTGAGAATTACCAGAGTTTTGGCAAAAACAACTGCTAATAAAAGTGTGTGCCCTTGTGTGTATATGTGTTTCACACGAATTGATGAGCTATATGAGCAGACAGAAAGATTCTCCCCCTTTTTCTGTCCGTTTCTCTGTCTTCCTGTAAACATATTTTAAAAGTGATTGGCTATGGGGCAACTCAGTCGGTGAAGCCATGATGCCGGATCGAATCCCATGTCTGGCTCTCTGCTCAGCAGGGAATCTACTTCTCCCTCTCCCTCTGCCCCTCCCCACCTCTTGGGCTCGCTCTCTCTGCTCCCTCTTTCTCACACACAAATAAATAAAATCTTTTAAAATAATAAAAAATAAAAGCGCCTGGCTACAGCTGTATAAAGCAAGACACAAAGCTGGCAACGCTGTGGGAGAATCCTTAAAGATAATCACGGTATCTGTCAATTCTCAAACATCTACTAAAGAAAAGGCAGCGTGCCGGAGTCTTCGCATATGTCCTCTCCCTGAAATGTCACAGCAGTGCTGCAAGGGAGCTAGTATCATCCCCATCTTCTGTACAAGGAGGTTCAAAGATTTTTGGTGACTTGACCAAGGTCACATAGTTTATCAGCAGAGAATCTTGATCTTTAACTTTCATTCCAAAATTCGTGGTCTCTCCTTTTTTCCTGAATATCGCTGTGCTTTATAAAAGGCACCTGGGAAAGGAAAGCAGTTCAATGAGACCCAGGCAGAGGTCAAAGCAGAAACAGCTGGAGGCTGGAAGCCGGCCCCTCCCCAGAGGAGGAGGAGGCACCCACGTCCTCACGCAGCTCTGCACCCTACCCTATGCTTCTGACTCCATGCCCCACTGAGGTCTAATTTGCCGTCCTGTGTGGACGCTTGCTTGCCCTTCCAGCCTTCAACATGGGATCTACCCCCACCACCCCCAAAATCTAGGCTAACATAGGCCAGATGGTAAGACAGAGCGCAAAGGCTGGGGTCAGGTATCTGTCCATAACCAGACTCTGCGACTTAGCAGCTCACCCAGGAGCTGTGCAGACGGGGGCCAAGCCCTGTGGCAGCCACTTTTGTCACTTGCGGGTCATGATAACAGCTAACCTTAACTCATGGAATCTGCATCACAAAATTAGGAGGTAAGTTCTACCATTTGCCTCACTTTGCCAGAAAATTGAGGCACAAGACGGTTAAGTAACAGATTCAAAGAGACAATTTAGCTCAGTGGTTCTCACATGTGAGTGATTTCCCCCCTCCCCTGCCACCCCAGAAGACATAGGGCAGTGTCTGGAGGCATTTTGGATTGTCACAATGTGGGAGCATGGGGGGGGGCACTGACATCTATTGGGCTGAGGCCAGGGACGTGGCTAATCTAGGGGCTGAGGCACAGCAAAGAATGATCCTGCCCCAAACGTCCATAGTCCCGAGGCGGAGAAGCCTTGTTCTAGCTCCAGAGTCCACGCTGCCTCTGCAGTGAAATCATGACGATTTACTTCTTGTGAGATTCCTCCCAACCTGCCACCGGAGAAGTAACACTCGTGTTACTAGTACGGTGCCTGGGGTGTGCATTCGACCAACCAGCTCTCCTCCTCGCTCCCCCCCCCCACCAATTCCTCTCTCGCAAGAGGAGCAGGGTCAGAGTTCTAGATAACCAAGTTCTGCTTCGCAGAGTGAGCGGACAGCCACAGAGCCCCCGCTTCACCATGGCCTCTGTGTATCAAACGTCTGGAGTCCATTATCCATCCTTGGATTTCCTCGCCGGGTTGAATAACCGCTGTTTATGTTTGTGTTTACAGTCGACTTGGGAATAAGTGTCAAGGAGGATAATGTGGCCACTTCTTCCCCCAAGACAATGGAGATCAGCGCTGTTGCAGATGCCAACGGAAAGAATCTTGGGAAAGAGGCCAAACTCGAGGCACCAGCTGCTAAATCTCGTTTTTTCTTGACACTCTCGCGGCCTGTACCAGGACGTACTGGAGACCAAGCCACGGATTCATCCACTGGATCAGTGAAGCTTGATGTCAGCTCCAGTAACGCTCTAGGAAACAAAGAACCAAGTGAGAGCGTGGCACTTCCGGTGGCAGCTGCACTGGGGCACGACCCACATAAAACCCCAGGCCAGAGCCCGCCCGGGGACGGAGGCTTCTCTGCCGCTGGGGGACTGGCGCCTGCCCCACCTGAGTCGGGAGGAGCGGCCCCCTCCAAGCCTAGGGACTCCAGCTTCTTGGACAAACTCTTCAAACTGGACAAGGGACGGGAAAAGGCACCAGCCGACAGCCGCCAGGAAGCCAAGGGTGCTGAGCGTCAAGACCAAGCCCAGGAGGTTTCCGGATTGTCCAGGCCATCTGATGATGTCCCTGCAGAGAGGGTAAGTGCTGGACAGGGGCGATCCCCTTTGTGAACACCAGCTCTGGGAGGGGGGCTCCGAGGGGCCGAGACAAAGGCACCTACATCGCTCTACAGTCACCAAGCGGCCCCGACAAGGTCTCAAGCCATCGACCCCTCTAGAACAAATAGCACATTGTGGTGGAGTGTCCCCCATGTTTCTGTGGGTGGAAACATCTGTTTGCAGAGCAGTAACAGCTGTGACATCTGTTTTATGTAAAAGAAGAGAGGAGATGAGTTACATACAGATGAATTCGTCCTTCCATTTATCAAAGGTAGAGGAAGACAGATTACATTTATGATCAATGGAGTCTGCAGGGAAAGGCATTAGCAGAATAAAAATGGTCCCTGAAAGACTTCACTACCCTGCCTGGTCTCAGTAGGTTGTTCCCCATTCCGTGTGTTTATAGGCTTTTGTTGGAATATATTTCATTTCTTCTTTTTAATAGCCTGGATTGATCTTTAACTATCTTTTGCACCAAAGTGTGGGTTTAAATAAAGAGCTTTTACAGCTCTGGGCAGGCTCTTTTATGTACTAATTATTTTCCAGCAAGCTGGAGTCATATCTTTGTAAAAACTAGATTTTTTTTTAAGGAGGTGTCCGGAATCCGCTCCTTTTTTGCCCCCCTGCACAAAGAAAGGCAGGTTCTTTTGATCTTAAAAAAGAGTGTTGGCTTTTTATCTTGAGAGAGTTTGTTTGTATGTGGGCTGAGAAAGGAACTCCTTGAATGAAAAAGGAAATAAAAGTTGTTATAATGTATTTTAAGGTACTTGGTTTTTTTAGTCATTGGGCTTTTAAATAACAGTATTTTTCCAAAATTTGGGAATGCAGTCAGTAGTAAGGTTAGAAGCAGGAAAAAATTAGTTGGGCTCAGTTTTTCATTACAGGGTTCTGTATCATGGCTGCTAATTTATTTGTCTAAATAACAACTAATTGCACTGTCCTGTTGTTAATAGCACTGGGTGTCTTTTATTGAGCACTTACAGTATACCGGGCTCTGTACTAAACACTACATATATCATCCTCCTTAAGGAAAGCGACTCTCAAGTTAGTCTGCAGTTTTAATGTACCCAGGAGGGTGTTGAGAATTATATTTCATTTTATTTTTTTTTAAAGATTTATTTGTTTATTTGACAGACAGAGATCACAAGTGGGCAGAGAGGCAGGCGGGGGGGGGGGGGGAAGCAGGCTCCCTGCTGAGCAGAGAGCCCGATGTGGGGCTCGATCCCAGGACACTGAGATCATGACCTGAGCCGAAGGCAGAGGCTTAACCCACTAAGCCACCCAGGCGCCCTGAGAATTATATTTTAAATGTTAGGAAACAGTTCAATATTCTGGACATTTGGAACTGGGGAAAGACAGTCAGGCGTGTGTTCAGGTTCTTACTATCAGCATTCTTGCTGCTTCTGTGAATTTCTATGCCAAGAACTGGTTTTCAGACTCTCTTTCAAAAGTTTAAAAAACTATCCTTCAAATGGCCGCTTCCTGAATGCTCCAGCTCAGGGCCAACTGAAGAGCTTTCTGCATAACTCAAAGTAGGTCTTCAAACGCATCTGGGCATCACATCTTACTGAGTGTGACCCTGCCAGCTACAGGTGAGACAAGGCTAGAGGGCCAGCCGTGACAGAGCCCTTGTCCTTGGGAACTTTGTGGTCCTTCCAGAGAAGAGATACAAAACCCCTGAGATTCTTGTGTGAGGCGCCAAGTGCTCTCCGTGGGGAGGCTGAGTGCTGCAGATACAAAGATAATTGGCCTCACAGGCTCAGGGAACCTTCCAGCAAACGTATAGACCTGGAGCTGGAAAGTTACTTGTCTTGGAGCTAGAAACTAGTCATCAATATTCATGAATATGTGAGAAACGATTTACTGCTTGACTCTGTGCAGAAACTCTTCAGTTCTATTATTGGTCCTGGTTCCTAAGGCCATTTGAAAGTTACGACTTTGAATAAAGACATGTTCCCTTCACTTGGGCATCCAAAGCCAACCCATTGCCCGAGTCAGGAAAAGATGGAATTATTTATGGGAAGCAGATGAAGGACTGAGCTTTGCCCGTCTTGGGGCAGGTGTCTAGTGATTCCTCCAAATCCTCCCACCTTAATTAAAAAAACCAGTTTAGGATCTGATACCTGACCCTTGAATGTTTTTAACTATAAAAGTCCAAAGCAACCAGTCCATTCCTAGCCTAAGAAAAGTGCAGGAAACTCTAGAGTTCGAATCTATCCACTCAGCTTTTTTGATGAAAGGCTCTTAGGACCAGCACCTGAATTTGAGTGGAATGAGTTCCAAAATGAGATTTGATTCAGAAGATGGGGACTTATGCTGGGAGCATGGCAAGTGTCTGGTAGAGTCTAGCCCGTGGATAATATTTGAAAGTCACAGGGACCTCCCAGAAGACACACAAATTTAAACTTACCTCCTTTTGAAAAAAGTGAGTTGACTCCCTCAGATTCACCAGTGAGGTTTGCATTTGGTTTTGTTACACTACAGATGCCCATGTTTTTAGCGGCATATCACTGGAATCTGAGTATTGAGGGCCCACACTGCACTATACGCATATAAAACACGGAAAACCAGGAGGTAGTCATTTATGTCTCCTTCAGTCTGTGAACGTGCGGAAACTCAAATCCGTCTGTCTGCAAAGGCTTTGAAAACAGCCTTCTGATTATTGAGATGTCTCATCCGACCACCGGCTGCATGGTCTGTATTGGGCGGGGGGAGGGGGAGGAATCAGTTCTTCCGTGAGCATAATGAGGGAATGAGCTCTCAGAAAGTAACACGAACAAAACTTCTCCATCCGTGGCTTTCTTGGTGGGAGTCCCGCATTATGCATAAATGGCCATCAGTGTACTGATTCCGGATTCTCAGTGTAGACTATGCGCCGCGCTCAGCCGTTTCAGCTGCCCCTCCCTCCCACCCACACAAACCTTTCCCCCCAGACTCACTGCATGCTTCTTCCTGGATTGGAATTCCAACCACAAACCTGCAGAGCTGTGAATTGGGAGAAAGATGCCACCATTTCATTCTGGGAGAAGCACACAAATCTTCTGTGTTTTCAGAATGACAATCTTATTTTTGTGCCTCATAAAACTACATTCAGAGCATAGCATAATTAAAACAAGGCCAGAATTCATGAACAAATGAAGCATTTACTACATAGGCCAAAGAAAAGATAAATTATATGCCTGAAAGGTTTCACTGAGCTGTGATTCACACAAACCAACGTGTTGGCAGGGACGACGAGATTTTTTTTTAATTTTTCTAGCCCCTCAACAATTGGACCAGAGTTATAAGATATGCATTTAAGAGATTCATTGCAAAAAAAAAGGTCCTATAATGAGAATTTGATCTTTATCCATTAACCAAGAAACCAAACACTGTATGTCTGTTGCCAACCAATAATTCCAAAAGGGTCTTTGAAAGGTGGTGGTTGGGGGGGGCGGTGGTTAACCTGTTACCACAGATTCAGGAGACTTAAACAAGAAATATGCCTTTCTTTAAAAGTTTAACCAAATTCTCCAACTGTTATTTAAATACCAACCTTGGAAAAGCATGTAAAAGATAAATCACAGTCTAGTCCTTCAAAGATCATATCATTTTAATAGTAAGAGACGAGATTTGTTAAAGGGATGTGGTGAGAAGTGACACCAGTCCTCAAATTCATTCTGGCTATAGATAGATATTAAGAAAGAGACTCCATGGGTTTGCTTCCTTGTGTCCTTTTCTCTCTGGAACTCTCTTCATTCAGGCTTTTATCCTCCACAGAAACTGTTCATGTCAAAGTGGCCATGACGTCGCACCTCCCCAAACCCTCATGGTGGCCGCCAAACCCCTTGCGTGCCAGTCCTGTCGCACTGGCCTTGCCAGTCACATCAGGCACCGCTCCTCACCTGGGCCCTCCCCCCAACACTGCCCGCAGTTCCTTAATCCCCTTTACTGGATCTTATCCTCTAAACCTCGGAGTTCCCCAGACTTTCATTCTTAGACATCTTCTCTGACGACACTTCCTTCCATAGAGACGCCCCCCGTCCCAAGGGTTCAATATACAGCTATCGACTAACAAGTCCCAAATTCATGTCTGTAGCCTAGACCCACCCCGAAAGTCGAGCCTTAAGTATCCAGCCGCCTCTTGACATGGGTCCTTGAGTCTCGACATGTCCATTGGAAGGTCTGCCCAGCATGGGCAACACTGGGCTCCTCTCCCACACCTCACAGCAAGCAACAGCGTGCCTACCCGTGTCCTCCACAGGCTTCCTCATCTCACTAAATGGCAATCCCACCCGGCCACTGCTATTAGTGGTAGAAATGGAATTCAAGAACCAGGATTTCTGAAAGGTAGGGAATTAAAACATAAGCATTGTAGTCAAGTAGCTGAAGGTTTCAACTCGGCCTCTGCTGCCTACTGGCTGTGTGACCTCAGACAAGTGACTAAACCTTTCTGAACCTCGGTTTATTCTTCTGTAAAATGGGGATATCAATAGTGCTGAGCACATTTTCCCATTATTCACACTTGCCACAGTTAAAAGAGATAAGCCATGTAGGGAACTTAGCACCAAGATGTAGCATTTTGAGAAAAAGAGTATTTAGCTATTATTAGTATCATGGTCCTCTACCCCCCCCCCGCATTAATCAATATTTTTGTCTTTTTACTCTGGTCTTCTGTAGTCTTCAGTCAGAGCTCACTGAGATAGCACAGTTGGGTCTAATTTGAAAGATACATCACCAAAGTCAGAAAGTCCTGATTTGGATTAAAGGAAAGAAAGAAAAGAGGCAGGAGTTATAAAATTACTTTAGAAAAAATAGAAGTTCAGTGCCCTTGCCTACAAGCCATGGTTCCTTAGTCTGACATTCAAGGGTCTCCACCAGCTTTTCTCTGTGTTCCCAACTGTATTTTCCACTATTCCCTTAAATGTGCCCAGTCAGAATTCTCCCCATGTGACCTGCGCGTTGCCACCTGCTTCCCCACATTTTCTCCACCTGTCTCTCTCTTTCTCTCTCTCTTTAACAAAAATTCACTTCACCTTCCAGTGCCAAGTTCTCCATGAGGCTGACCAGATGTCCCAACTGCTGGGTGGTTTCTGGTGACATGAATCCTCCAATATTTGTTATTTATACTCTACGTTAAGTCAGATTCAGTAACAAAATCGCTTTGAAGGACGCATCTTATCGAAACATCAAAACTTAAGTAGGAATTCCTGTAATCTTTACCATTTTACAGAGGAATAAATCCAAGCTTTAGGGAAACCAAGTCACAGCCGACATAGCTAAAGAGACTTGCCCATCCCCCAAGCCCATACTTTCCATGCTCAACATTATATTTTTACCAAATTGTTGAAATTTGTGCAGTAGGGTTGTGATTAGGTGAGAGTGAATTATTTGTTTGAGGAAATTGTTATTTAATTGTTTCTAAATGTTAGGATGTACAACATTGGAAGTAACAAGTTAAAATTCAAAAAATTTAAAAATCACCTAATTCCCATGTTAGAGCGCCAAGTGAATTATAAGCTGTGTTTTTATTTTGTTTTGTCTACCTTATGGCCTCGAGGCCATGCCATTCCAGTCAAGAGAACTGTCCACCCAAAAGACTTTGTCAGTAGGGAGGAAAACTGTTCTAAATTATGTAAATTATGAAGTAAGCAAGGTTTTTAGCTATGATACTGTAATTTTTGTAAATTATATGGATTCAGTACTAAGAAATGTTTGGTATGAACTGTTTTCAGCAGCAGAGAGATGATGTCCAAGTGTTAAGAGTACAAGGGACCCAGGGCCAAGTCCAGATTCTTCAAATAATGATAATTGTGTCACTTTTTAATAATTCGTTATTCATAGGCTCTGTAGTAAGCACTTTGCATATTTTATCTGCTTTGAATTCTTCTAACAACACAAGAAGGCAGGTGTCTTTATTGCCATTTATTTATTTATTAAAGATTTTATTTATTTATTTGGCAGAGAAAAAGAGATCACAAGTAGGCAGAGAGGCAGGCAGAGGGAGACGGGGAAGCAGGCTCCCCGCTGAGCAGAGAGAGTGATGTGGGAATGGATGCCAGGACCCTGAGATCATGACCTGAGCCGAAGGCAGAGGCCCAACCCACTGAGCCACCTCATCTTTATTGCCATTTAACAGATGAGGGAGCTAGAGCTCAGAGAAGTTAAGTTACTTGCCCCAGACCACACAGCTAAGTTAATGGCAGAACCATAATCAAGATTCATCAGTTGCCAAAACCCAGGACACTCAGTCATTTCAAAACCTTGTGTTTTCATCCAGAAAAGGAAGATACTGCCTGCTTGAGGTGGGATTGTAAGGTCAGAAGATGATACAGGCAGTCAATAATAATGATGCTAAATAAAACAGTAGATTTTCTAAGTTCTCAGAAAGTGAGAAATAAAGAATGCCAAACTAGATAAAATGACCTTCCTGCATGATGGAGTTTGGGTAGTTTATCATTTAGGGTGCCTTTGGCTGCAAGTAAAAAGAAACAAAAACAAACCCACCCAATCACTAGTGACATAGTTAATGAGGAGAAAGCATTATTTCTTGAGCATGGTGAGAATTCTAGAGCTAGGGGGTTTACGTTGGTTCAACATCTTCGTACTCCAGGACAAGTCAGTCTCCAGGGCCTGCCATGAATTGTTGGCGCGGTTCACAGGTTCTGCCACCTGTGGTTTCCACGTGGCCCGCAAAGTTCCAAGTAGGGTACCTCCATGGTCATAGTGTCCTTTCAAAGGGAAGAGGAGTTTCCTAAGAGTTCCCATTATAAATTCAGTTGCATATCTGTGTCAAGGTCCAAGGAGGGCTTGTCAAGTTTCTTTGGTAGAAAGCAGACTCTGCTAGCAAAGATGGTATGTTATGGATGGAAACCGGATATATTTTTTCTATCCAAGTTTATATCAGGAAATCACCGAGTACATGAAACTGCAGAGGCTGTTCCGGTATCCCCTACTCCTATGGTAATTTACTTGAACTTACTCACAGCACAACTGTCTAATTTGATTATGGCCCACAGTAAGAAATAGATTTTACATCTTGATCTGGTAGACATGCCCATGAACGCAACAAAGAATTCACAGAATACTGCTGTTTTCATAGCATGGAACACACATTAGTATTTTGTATTCTTTTCTGTTCTATCATGTTTGATTTTTTTAAAGATTTTATTTATTTATTTAACAGAGGGAGAGAGATCACAAGTAGGCAACGAGGCAGGCAGAGAGAGAGAGGAGGAAGCAGGCTCCCTGCCAAGCAGAGAGCCCGATGTGGGGCTCGATCCCAGGACCCCAACATCATGACCCAAGCTGAAGGCAGAGGCCCAACCCACTGAGCCACCCAGGCATCCCATGTTTGATGTTTTTAATGCTGGTTTTGACCCACTGAATTACTTTCTAATTTACTAATGGTCACAACATGAGTTCAAAAAATTTTCTTCTACCATAATCACCTTCTCACATACAGAGACAGTGATCTTGAGGGATGTGGCTATGTCTTAAGCAACTAAGTATTCCCAGTGCCTGGTACACTGCCTGGCATACAGTGATGTTCGATAGATGAACTTGACGAGAATAGAGATGGTACACATCATGTTACAACCTTGCAAAGGACCTTGGAATGTATTCTCACTATCTCACTATCAGCTCTGCTTAACACAACTGTAAAATGACTTCATAATGTATGCATGATACAGATGCCTTCAGTGAGCTAAAGTATGCCGAATCATATAGCTGTATCATTTATTTGGTATTTTTTAAAGGTTTTGTTAATTTATTTAGAAAGATGTATATAAAGAGAGAGCATGCGGGTGGCGGGGGATGGGGGTGGAGCAGAGAGAAAGGGACAAGCAGACTCCGTGCCAAGTGAAGAGCCCAATGGAGAGCTCCATCTCAAGACCCCAGGATCATGACCTGAGCTGAAACCAAGAGTCAGATGCTTAACTGAGCCACCCAGGTGCCCCTTGGTATTTTTAATTCGGTCTTTAGCATGTTGTGTTAATTGTCATGGTTGAATATCAAGTGAATGGTGTTTTGCAATGAATATGCAAAATAAATTTTGAGTTTACTTTCCCTTTGGTGCTATCCAATCTGAGTCCCTCCCTGCAAGGCTCTAATAACAGCCCTAATTTAATGAGCATTTGCTAACTCACAGACAGTTGAAGATAACTTTCATGAGGTCCTATGACTAGAAAGCAAGAGAGCTGGAATTCATCACCAGTGCCCACATGCTTAGCCCCTGTGCCTGTTAAGTTCCATAAGAGGAAATATTTGAAAACTTTTGAAACATCTTATATTTTTAAGAAATGTCTGAAGCTAATACTTTGGGACATTAACTAATTCTTTGGAACATCAGTCCAACGAGATCCACCTTGAAACAGGGCTCACCATCAAAATGTTTCAGAAAATAAAACTTGCCTTATCTTCTCTACTGAAGATTCACAATGGATTCAGCCTCCTTAGGGCCTGAGAAGTCCTACAGCGAACAGATTTACTTCGCTTTGTTTAACAGAGCATTTCTCAGACTTAATTACCCATAAAACTTCTAGCCGCCTAACCGGTTGGGCATAGCTTCTGAGGGACTGTTCTTGGAAATGCTGAGCTAGGCATGTAGACCCGAGTTGGAAAATGGCCTCTTGCAGGATGCAGCAAACCACAGATGGATTTTATTTGAACTTCAGTGTTTTAATATTTTAATTGATGGATACTGTTTTAAAATGAACAAAGTTGACAATATCTTAAAATTATGAAATTCTAATACAGTTCCAGGTTTCAGATGTTTCTTGAAAGTGGGAAGTTTCATCCTGGACAGCATGTGAGTTGTGGCGGACCCTTGGAATGGGGCCTTCTCTCTCTAACTCCTCCGGTCCCCAATCCTCCCTTGTTCCCAACAGTGCAACCTGGGAGTGGTCCTTCACTTCAACACGTGCGTGATTCCTTTTGCGGCAAGGTTGTGAGTGAAGTGAAAGATCTCCATCACAGACCACTTTGCTTCCTTCCTACAATTATCACAATTTGAAGCTACTTAGGGGACCATCTGGTTACTAAACTACAAATCCAGCCTGAGAGTTAATCTGCTGGCAGGTGTTGAACAATAAAGAAGAGGCTTGAATGTGCTCATGTATTCGTTCAACAAACATCTGAGGACTTTCTTTGTGCCAGGAATGATTTTAGGGATAGAATGATGTACCTCATGAAAGCTTTCGTTCCAATGAAGAAAGCAACAATAAATAAGAAAAAAAAAACAAACAGGGTCGCCTGGGTGGCTCAGTCAGTTAAGCATCTGACTCTGGGTTTCAGCTCAGGTCATGATCTCAGGGTCATGAACTTGAGCCCCGCATTGGGGGGGAGTACAGAGTCTGCTTGAAATTCTCCCTCTCTGCCTACCTCTGCCCCTCCTCCCACTCTCTCTGTCCAAATTAAATAAATAAATAAATAAATAAATAAATGAAATCTTTAAAAAGAGATAGAACAAATAAATAAATAGAGCTATGAATGAAATCATCAAGGAGAAAGTAGAGTAGAGAGGTAGCAGATAACTAAATGGGCAGGGGGCAGGTCCAAGGAGTTCGGTCGAACCTACAAATTCAGGGAAGAGGATGGGACTTTTTTTTTTTCTTTTTCTGTACAAAGCCAAACGATTCTTAGAAGGTCTGCAGCCTAATTTTGGCAGCATGCAAAACAGTTTTCTCGCTACTGAGAAGTGTTTGTTAAACAGATGACAAACATATTCTAGGCTATGGGTCATTAGCTTTTATATTTTGAAGTACTTTTTTTAAAACTGGATATTTTCCCTCTAATAAATGTGAAAGGCTGTGATCACTCTAGAGCTTGCACATGTTAGAAGAGAAGAGTCTTCCACAAATCCTTTTTGCCCATCGGGACTTGCCCCAGGAACCACTCTCCACCTGCTCTTTGCCCACAGCAACTGTATTTTTCCATTTCACATCCTACAGAGTGGGCTTGAAGAAGGCGCCCCAAAACACTGACTACTGCAAAAATAAAACAAAACCAAGAGGCAAGAAAAGCACATTTCAGTGCTTAATTCTCTACCCACCTTTCACTTGCTCTTGTAAATCAGGTTGACAAATCCACTTAACCCTGCAAGTGGAGGAGCTCTGAGAGAGAAAACGGGAAACCTTACCGGCAGGAAGCGAGTGTGAATTGCTTTCTTTGATAGATTCCTTTCCCCCGCTTCCAACTCCGACCACAATGAACAACTGCTTTATTTAATCTTACAAATACAACATCTCTGCGTCCGTCAACCCCATAGATTAATGAGGCCCTACCTCGTATAGGTGCCGAGCTCCAAGACGAGTTCTTAATACCCTGAGGTTAGGTCTGCAGAGTGTTAAAGCAGGTGGTGATCTTACGATTTACAGTAAAGAGCATCAGACCAGATAGCTGGTCCAGACCAGTCTGTTTCAACTAGAAGAAGCAGATGAAATGAACACTGTTGCCTCTCTTCCAAAAACAGGAGGGAAAATGGGTAAGTAGAACATTTTTAGATCTGTGTCACGCGGCTTAGGTTGCCCTCTTAGGAAACACGCCGGAAGACAAAGAGAAGATAGGTTTCACGTTGCTGTGTTTTTATGTTATTTGTATTGCCCTCTGAAGTCTTTGGTAATTTTTTAATTAGGAAGCTTGACAATGGCACGTCAGCAGTCTCGAATAATGTGCTTTTTGAACAAACCATTTGACATCTAGTAATCTTTTGAGAAAATGGGCAAAATTTTATCTTCAAGGCTTTTTTTTTTTTCATTCCAGCGATGTCTATAAGAGGAAAGTTGGGAAGATTAAAATGGTCCAATAAAGTAGTCGTTCTGTTGATTACGGGACTCCCTTACACTGGACATCATAAGCCAGCATGACACAGATCTGGAAGGAGTGACCTGTGAGGACAGTGTTACAAGACAAGAGCAGGGTTCAAAACAAGAAGGATCCTTGTAGGGAAGAATCTTCTTCTGCCCGCTGGCCCACACATACGCATTCTTTTGGAACCCAGAGAGGGGTGTGGAATGAAAAATTACATGTTTTTTTTTAAAGATTTTATTTATTTATTTATTTGACAGAGAGGGAGAGATCACAAGTAGGCAGAGAGGCAGGCAGAGAGAGGGGGAAGCAGGCTCCCTGCTCAGCAGAGAGCCCAATGCGGGACTCGATCCCAGGACCCTGAGATCATGACTGGAGCCAAAGGCAGAGGTTTTAACCCACTGAACCACCCAGGCACCCTCAAAATTACACATTGTTGATAGCAGCCTTTTTCAGTAGTGGAGTAATGGAATAATGGGTGCCGGTTACGTTTTTCTTCTTTGCTCATCCCTTTTTTTTTTCCATTTTATAAAAGCAGCAAGCACAGGGCCCTGCCAGGCTGAGTTAAAGGGCATCTGCAATCCGGGTAATGTCCAGGTCCTTCCAGCAGAGTGCGCTGTAAGGCTTGTGGCATCCCTGGTGGCCAACCGTCAGGCTGCTAATAGCAGTTTCCATGAGTTCTTTTTTTCTTGACTGTGATTCCGGAACTATGCAATTCAGAACTAGGATGGCAAGTCCCTGTTCAGAAATAACACTGGATCTTCAAATACACTTGGAACCGATGTGTAATAATCTCCAGTAGGGGATGAGAAAGAGGAATTTGGCTGTGGACGGGTGGTCTTTGAAGCCTTCCATAACTGGCATTTCTTGGGTGCTGTGTTCTTTCCTTATTTTTGCCCTGAGCTTAAACAACGTGGATGTCTTTTTATCAGCCGGTATGAATTTGGGCGGGAAGAGTGGGGAAAATAAAAATGAGCTACAGTGACCAACTCTCCTTAGGTGGTTTTGAGCTTTGTGGGAACACAAAGTCAATGTATTATATGTAACGTAGGAAACAGATATGTAGGCAGGGAATTTTGAAGGTCCCCCAGAACAGTTTTAGTAGACTTTGGTTTTGGAGTTCCTTTCTTGTTTATTAATTTGCTTTCCCTTCTGGGCAAATGGGAAGATGAATTCTATCTTCAAGAATTAACCAAATTCCATTTTTCTCCCTCAATCTGACAATGGCTCCATGCAGGTGATGGGACTCTCAGAGGAAGACAGTCTGGAGATCATTGCTGCCTAGCACACGATGCCCTTTGTGCCGCTGGGGCACAAGTGGGAGAGGAAATAGAGCTTTCCCTTTTATCCCGGGCAGCATGTGGCTCAAATTTCTAACAGATGGAAAGGAATGGAGTAAAGGGTTTCTGTACCATTCAGTGTTCTTCGGACAAATTTTCTTGTGTTAAACTGTAAGCTAGGAGCTGATTCTGGATACAATGATTCAAACAGAAACCCAGGACACACCGTCAGTGAAGAAACCTAGATGGGGGGGACATTTATCACTAATAGCTCCAGACAAGGCTTTCATGCCTTGTGTTTTCACTTTAACAACGTAGACATTGCTTGAAGAGGCCGAGATCCAGTTGATAATTCACAGTTGAAGGAAGGTGCCAGAAGTTCCATATGGGTTTTATTATAGACAATCAAATTATGATAAGGCGGCATTATTTTTCAACATGACAAATTGTGATCACTTAACTAGTGTCCCTGTCTGTTTGCCCTTTGAAGTCAACAGCAAGGGGGGGAAATAGGCTTCTTCCACACAGATGGAAAACAAGCTGACACCATGAACACCTGTTTGTATCAAAGAAGTTTCCAGATATTTCCTGGGGATTGTTTTTGCTTCAGTCTAAAATTTCTCTTTGCTGAGCATGATCTGGAGGCCTGATGAGAATAGCAAAGACATATTTGTAGTCAGGAACAAAGATCATTCTACAAAGAACTCAATATGTAAGGCATCATCTTTCCAACTGTATTTAGTTTCGCCCTCTGGGAATTTTTTAAAATTTGGAATTAGTCACCTACATTATGTTTTAATTTTGATTTTTATACATAATACCTGGCTCAAATTAAGAGATTCTAAAAATGTTCTACCTGTCTACCAGTGCCATCCCCAGCAGATAATTACCGGTCGCATTTTTAAGTGCATCCTCTGAGGATCTCTCTGGACATACATAAGCAAATGCAAGCATAAATTTTTATTCCTTTTTTTTTTTTTTTTTTTTTTACACAGAAGATGATATAATATACACTCAGTTCTAGTCCATGCTTTTTTTCAGACAACACTATTTCAATATCTGTACAGCTTCCTCATTTCTAACACTCGTGTACTGTTCCGTTGTGTGAGTGTTCCAAGATCTAGCTTACCTGGACCCAAACAATGACATTGGGCTGGTTTCCCAACATTTGTCAGTGCCCCACAGTAAACAGCTTCATGAATTTGGTTTTTCACACGTGTGTGACTTGAAGTTTAGAGTCAATGCTTAGAAGCAGAATGTCTAGATAAAAGAGTCCGTTCTTTTTTAAAAATTTTGGTAGATAATGCCAAATTGCCCTCAATCGGGACTAAACTAATTTACATTCCAAACAGCAGTAAACAAGACTGCTTGGTTCTCAAACCAGCCTCCCAGTGGAATGTTTCCAAACTTTCGGACTTTTATTTTTTTCTCTCAATCTTTCCTTTAATGGCGTCCGGATTTTGAGTCACAGTTACAAAAGTCTTCTCCATCCAAAATTATAAAATATAAATATTTTTCTCGTGTTTTCTTCTAGCGTTTTTATCCATTTGGATTTTGTTCTTCTATAGGGTTGACTTAGGACACCAAGTTAATTTGCTTTCAGATGACCACCTGGACCCTGTATGTTTGATTAAATAGTCCTCCGCTTTGAATAGATTTGAGGTGTCCTCTTTATCATACCCTAAATTCCTATATGTCCTGGAATAATATGTGTCATATAGCAGGGAAGAAGAATAGAGACAAGAGAGATAAATAGAACAACTCTTGGTTTTGAGCAAACCTGAAGAAAGGGAGTTGGCGGGGGTAAGGCAGCATGGAGTATACATGCTTTTTGCCTTGGAAATAATTTGGGTCTGGAATCAAATTCTAGTTCTACTCTACAACCATATGCAAGTCATCTATCCTTTTCATGCATCAATTTATTCATCAGTAAAAAAAAACCCAAAAATGCATATAGTACATACTTCATGAAATCCTTGTAAGAATTACATGAAGCCTTTTGGGACACCTGGGTGGCTCAATCAGTTAGGCATGTGCCTTCAGTTCAGGTCATGATCCCGGGGTCCTGGGGTCAAGCCCCACATCGGGCTCCCTATTCAGTGGGGAGTCTGCTTCTCCCTCTACCCCTCCCCCTGTTCATGGACTCTTTCTTTCCCTCTCCCCACCTTTTCTCTCTCTTTCTCCCTGACAAATAAATAAGTAAATAAATCTTAAAAAAAAAAAAAATTACATGAGGCCTTTTTAACTAGTTTAGCAGGGCCTGACATATAAAGGTTGGTCATGATTATCATCATTGACCTTTTTTGCTCATTATACTTTCCTCAAAGAATTCGTGGCTCCAGAATATCCCATCACATGGAATGTGTTCATTCCTACATGTAGAAATGTAGGTTAATGTAGCCTAGAGGTTAATCTCATACGCAAATACCATGTACAAATTTATTGACGTATTCCAGAATTGTTGGGCTTTTCATTGATTCTTCATTCTTACTCTTCCGGAACTATCCTCAAATGATTTTTAAAAAAAATTTTATCTTGAAATTATTGTAGATTCACATGTGGTTGTAAGAGATGATACAAAAAAATCCCTTTATCCGGGATCCCTCAGCGGTAACATCTTGCAAAATTCTGATACAATATCACAATCAGGATATTGACATTGATACAGTCCGGTGGAGAACATGTCCGCCTCATGCTTCCCCCCTCTCCGGACCTCCACTGCCCTCCCAGCTCCACCGTCTTTCCCAACTTCTGGCAACCCCCATCTGTTCTCTGTTTCAATAGTTAGGTCCTTTCAACAACAGTATATAAATGGAGTCACGCAGTCTGTACACTCTTTGGACAGGCTTCTTTCCTCCAGCAGAATTTTCTGGAGGTTCATCAAGGTCATGAAGTCTATCGATACAAATTGTTCCTTTCCTTCCTTTTTTATTGCTGAACACTATTCTCTGCTACCGAGAGATCACATTTTGTCTAGCCATTCATCCCTTGCAGCACATTTGGTTGTTTCTGGTTTGGGGCTATTACAAACAAAGTTGCTATAAACTTTCATGTATAGGTTTTTCTGTGAATATATGTCCTCATTTCGCTGGTGGAAAAAAAAAGGCCCAGGATATTGCAATTGCTGGGTTGTATTGTGGTTGTGTATTTAGTTTGTCAAGAAACTGGCAAACCCTTTTCCAAACAGGCTGTGCCATTGCTGCCCACCAGCAAGCCATGTGTGAGCGATCTAGTTTTTCTGCCTCCTTGTCGGCACTTTTTTGCTCAGTGGCTGCTCTTATTTGCAGGTTGCTGGCTCCTCCATTTCCAAGTCTAGGATTTATGAGGCAAGAAGAAACCCCAGGGCCCTCCCCTCCCCAGGGTTCCTTCATTTCCTAGCTGGTCTGTCTTCTCCTCTCCACCTGGCAGAGAGAAAGCAGAGACTTCCCATTGTGCTTACTGGTAGGATAAGGAAACGTCATATTCTCCATCTAAAAGTCAGTCTAAGAAGAAAAAAAAAACAGTTCAAAGAAAAGGCTCAAGTTCAAGGTGAGGATTTCAATGTATAGTCCATAAAGCTCTCACTGGGGGAGGTCCCCCGGCAGACCCACAACCTCTGTGCACTGGGCAGGAGGGGGTCACCCTCCCTTTAGCCGAGACTCGCGACCCAGCTGCACCTGGGAACTCAGGGAGGCAGAAGTCAGGCTTCAGGGATGTCAGGAGATGATGCCATGGGACAGAGGATGGAGTTGGAGGTCATCTCTGTTCCTGGAGTCCTGGCCAACCATGTATCCCCCATTCAGAGTGCTTTGTCCTGCGTAAAGAGGTACTAATTGTTATCTGCTTCCTTGGAGGATAGCCACTGTGGCAGGATTTCCCTGTCGGTCCCCCAAGGACCACCACTTATTTCCAGGAAGTTCAATAAATGTCCCCTGCGTGTCTAGCCTGGGATCACAGAGATAATCATTGCCTCTTGCCCTCCACAGGAAACGCCCGTGCGGGAGCTGGCCGTGGCCTAGAACCAGGCCCTTCCCCTCCCTGTGAGGAACACTGGGAGCCCATGGGCTGTGGGGACAGAGGGCCTCAGAGCAGCTGACCCAGCCTGGATGTCAGGGGCCTTCCAGAAAAGATTCCTCCCCCGCCCCCAGACGTCCGTTCCTGGAGGACTTCACCCAGCACCAAACCACCCTCTGTTCCCTCGTGTTCGTTTGTTGTCTTGCAATTGTCTCTGCTTGAGGCATAAGTTACATTTATTGGTTTATCTGTATTTTTGTTTGATTTTGCTTTGCTCCGCTGCTAGAAGGTCAGCTCTCTGAGGACAGGGCACTGTGCGTCTCAGTCCCTGCTCTATGCCCAGTGACTTGGTCGATGTCATGTGCCTGGTAGACACCTGATAGTTTCTTTCCTAATTCTTTTGCTATCACAGGCATATACCAGACCTTCTAGGGATTCAGAAGTCCAGTCCAATTTTAAAACTTCAATCTTGGGGTGGCTGGGTGGCTCAGTTGGCTGAGCATCTGTCTTTGGCTCAGGTCATGACCCCAGGGTCCTGGAATCAAGTCCCACATAGGGCTCCCTGCTCAGCGGAGAGCCTGCTTCTCCCTCTGCCTGCTGCTCCCCTTGCTTATGCTCACTCATGTGCACTCTCTCTCCCTGACAAATAAATAAAATCTTTAAAGAATTTAAAAAAAAAAAAGCCTTCCATCTCATATCCATTTTAACATCATCACAGTTTTTTCTGGAATCAAGCTGTGATGCAACCTAGGACTTATCATCTGGAGGGGGTAGGATTTTCCCTTCGACTTCTCCTCTGCCCCCAGGTGTGCGCATCTGGGGAGGAGGGATGGAGAGATGAGAGTTCTAGTCTTTTTGCCTTCTGGCGCCATTGTCCTCTCTTGACTCTTCGCATTTGTTGCATTGTAGGCAACCACAGACATCCTCCGGGGCGGAGATGTGCCTTCTCTGCCTTAAAGTTCCCTGTGGGAACCCTCTCCTTTCTGCAGCCCTTGTGTCTCATTGCCTGCTCCCCACCCTTGTGGTGAGGGACAGCGAGGCTGCTCCAGCCCAGAAAACTTCCACAGCCCCTGTTCCTTAAGCGGGCGCTCTACATGTCCTCAGTCCGGCTCAGGGCGGCATATCCCTAACCACCCTGACTGCCATAGCCCCTCCACCGTAGCTGAACTAAATAACCTCACCCCACACCTTCCCCAGCCCTCTTCCTTCCTCATCTTCTCTACATTTTTCATGCTCTTATCTCTGGCTAAAACCCCTCCCCCACCTCCACCCATCTCCCTGTGACGGGCTCCATGGCCAAAGGCAACACTGCTTCGTCCTCAGGTCTTCCCTTCCCTTGATTCTGGTTGTTCTCAGCCCCGGGGCATCCTGCAATCCCCCGGGACTTTGTAGACCTCCAGAAAGTCTTATTCAGTTGGTCTGAGCAGGATCTGGGCAGGGGCATTGGCTTAACCACTGCCTAGATGGCTCTAATGTACCATCCAAGTAGACGTCCATGGGCCAGAGGGATTCACTTGTCTTTTACTCAGGGGACTGTCCTCTCTCCCAGCTTTTGTCCACTACAGACTGGCCGCAGAGGGAGGCCTTGTAGAATAGCGAGCATTCATTGGATGCCTACCAGGTGCTATGGCTTGTCCTGGGTCCTGTACATAGACTCTCCCCTTCACTGCCCCACCCGCTCCAGGAGGTGGCCTCAGAGCCCAGGCTGACACCTGTGGTCTCTCTGCAGTTTGGGTCTAGTCCCAGTTCCCCCCACAGCTACTGAATGCAGATGGGGAAACGAGTGATGACTTTGTCCTAGGCCACACCGTAAGTCAGACCCAGTGCAGCATTTCTCAGTGACATTTATTCTGTTACTGCTTTCGTGATGGCTCCTCTTCCAAAACATTTGTTTGGTTATTTATGTAATATTTTTTTTATTTCAAATCTTATTTCAAATGTTCTTTGTACTCAGCTTCACCTAAGCAAAAATATCCATAGTACCAAAGGTTTGATGCTGGGAATATTTTTCTAAAGCACACCAGAAAAGTAACTTTGCATGTGTGCACACCTGTGGGTATACCAGCCCTCAATGGCTGTAAACAGGATTTTCAGCCATCCTTCCCCCTTAACATTGTGGATCCGAAATATACCTGGAATTTTAAAAAAATTTAATTCATATAAAAGCCTGGGTTTTTTTTTTTAAGATTTTATTTATTTTTTGACACACACAGAAAGAAAGTACAAGCAGAGGGAGAGGCAGAAGGAGAGGGAGAAGCAGACTCCCCGCTGAGCAGAGAGCACGATGCAGGGCTCGATCCCAGGACCCTGAGATCATGACCTGAGCTGAAGGGAGGTAAACCCTCTGTTTATTAAAAGAGCATCTCCTCCAACACAAACAGTTTTTGCCTGGAATTTGCTAGAAAACATAACAAGATTTTTAAGGCCATGTCTCTTAGCTGCTTTTAGTTTTACAAAGTTCCAGGCCTTTATGAGACATTTCATGAGAAGCAGCTCTCCCTTTGGAAAGAGTGCTAGGGCTGAGGGAACCCTAGGGATACGTGTGTCATTATTACCTTTTCAAATATTCATCAAAACGGGTGTTTGTATTTTTATAGCCCTTCCACAAAAGCCCCATTTTTAATGCAGACAATTCTGGCCTGGCCTCTGGCATTAGGCTAGTCTCGTAACTATAACCCACATGCCAAATGAGCGCCGAGAACAGGGGTATGGAAACTCAGAGGAGGGAATACATAGATGCTGTGGACAGCAAGGCCCAGAAGGACGTCGGTGAAGAATGGATGGGTTTGAAGTAACCTGGCTTAGCCCAGGGTCATGAGCATAGAGATGTGGAACGGAGTACAGGCTTGGAATGCTTCCTCCCCTCCTGCCTGGGTCAAAAGAAAAAAATCAGGTCCTGTATCGTATCCCTTGTACCGATAAACTCCCAGATCCCCAAAACAGAGTTATTATTTTAAAACATCATACTTTCAGGGACATCTGGGCAGCTCAGTCAGTTGACCATCCAACTCTTGATTGCAGCTCAGGTCATGATTGTGGAGTGGTGAGATCGAGCCCCACATCAGGTGCCGCGCTGAGTGTGCAGTCTACTTGAGATTCTCCCTCTGCTCCTCCCCCTTGCTTGCGCTCTCTCTGTCTCTCTTTAAAATGGGTCAATAAGGGGCGCCTGGGTGGCTCAGTGGGTTAAAGCCTCTGCCTTCGGCTCAGGTCATGATCTCAGGGTCCTGGGATCGAGCCCCGCATCGGGCTCTCTGCTCAGCAGGGAGCCTGCTTCCTCCTCTCTCTCTTCCTGCCTCTCTGCCTACTTGTGATCTCTTTCTGTCAAATAAATAAATAAAATCTTTTTTTAAAAAAAAGTACTTTAAAAAAGTTGATACGATTCATACCTTGGGGATTGTGGAAGTCAGATGGAGGCATCTCTGAGGATAATGTGCAGATCATTGGACTAGGTGACCATAAAGTTGAGAGATATTGGCATCATACACAACGTCTTTGTAGAATTGGGAGAAAAGGGGTTTTGTTCGGGAGGCAACGTGCACTGCTATGTTTGTTACCCTCTGGCTCCAAACAATGTCTCTCCAACTGACTGCAAATGCTGCATATGTTAGAAAGCAGAGGAGGGGAAGGAAGAGGGACTCTCATAAGCTCCTGATTGTTCTGCACACCCGTGGGCAGAAGAAGTATGGCTGGAATTAGGGGGTCAGGGAGAAAGGGGTGCGAAGCAAAAATTATCACTGTGAGAGCCCACATTCAACCAGTGACGACGGGGAAAACTCTTCTTTTACACCTAGGACATAGGGGACAACAAGGGGATAGAAGGACAAGAGGTCCCCACCGGGAGCTGCTCTGTCCCCAGGAACCCGGAAGAACTGGAGACTGCAAAGGAGGACCCCCAGACCACAAATACAACCGAGAATAATAATTCCATCATGAGCTTCCTTAAAACTCTGGTGAGTGGTTGCTGCCCCTTCTTTCCTCAATCCGATTGTTCCAAAGTTGTGCTAATTCCAAGAATAATATATATTTGCTATTGTATTGGGGGGGGGGGATCATGATGGTGCGGCTGGAACATTGGAGAACAGGGACGGGACGTGCTTTGCAAGGGAATTGGGTCACATGGAGCTTTCAGTGATGGAGCCCTTAGAGCTGGGAACTGTGGTGTAAACAGCAGGTGCCTGAACTATGTGAGTTATGTTGCAACACAACTCTCCTGTGGTCCCATGTTGTATGGTCATTGAACATAAACATAAAGAAAAAGGTCCTTGAGCTGTTGACCTATCAAAGCAGTTTTGCCATTCAGATAGCAAATAAAACTGGAGAAATCGATTCCTATCTAGAGGCAGGGGCCCATGTCCTGTAACGCTTGCTTGTCTCTGACTCCTGAAGGCAGCCATGGCCTGGTCCATGCCAGACCTGTGAAAGGGCTGAATGAATCAATGAATCAATGAATGCATAACCAAATGGACAGCTCCAAGTGTGTTTGGGTTCTTTCCAAAGCTCAAGACTAGCCTCAAAAAAGTAAAAACCAGTCAACAGAACATGCCACAAATACCCAAGTGTTGTGCCTTTGCTTGGGTCAGTGGTAGAAGTGATGGAAAGTCTCTGGCCTTCCAGGAGACAATTTGAAAGGTGGTCCAGCTCTTGGTGAATGTATAAGGTCTGATGTATTTCATCATAAAACCTGACTTTTTTAAAAAAACTTTTTTATATCTAGAAATTATCCAGAAGTCCATGGCTATCTACCAAACTTGGTAGAACGCTTTTGTACTGAAAAGGACTTCTCATTACATTCGTTACCTGCAGACTGAACAGCAGCAACCCCCTAAAAACAATGTCTCTATGAAATCAAATCACCCTAAAAAGATAGCTATGATTTTTAATACTTGGTTTTCTTAAACTTTTAAGGTTTCACCTAGCAAAACTGAAACAAAAAAAGATCTGGAAGACACGGTAGGTAGTTTGAAGTGTGTTCCTGTTTGGATTTGTGCATGGAATTGGATTTGGATTTGTGTCTGCTGCTTGGTTTCTTGAAGTTTGTGTGTGTGTATGTGTTCAGCAATGTCATAGTGCTTTTAGATTGTCTTTAAAGTATTTGATTAGTATCAGCGGTATTTTTATGAAAATTTTAGTGGAAAGCTTGAAATATTTGCTAACTCTGGATAAATAATGACACAATCACCAATTTCTTATATAAAATAAGAACAAAATACTAACAACCACATATCATGTTGGTCTTTTTAATTGTGCATGGCGAGACCCAGGGAATATAGGAATATAGCACAAATTAGCTACTGGAAATGAGGACGAGGTGAATTACAATTTAAAGTAGAAGTAAACTGCTCTATTTTTGACTTTTAAAAAACACGTTCCATGTTTTTCATGTAATTTGGAAAAAATAAATCTCCTCCACAAAAACAATTTTTGGTGAAATCAAATAGTCCCCACTGGATGCTTGCCAAGGGAAGGAATGTTTAGAGTTAGGATGCCCTAGAGAGCCTGAATTTTTTCACTGTCATCCTAGCCATCCAACCAATTCCCTTCAAAATAAATTTTATTTGGAACAACTACTTTCTAGAGATGTTTTCCTTTACCCTTGACAGAACTGATTATCCCTAATGGAACACATGGTTTAACTTTCACGGGAATCGTGAGGAAAGTTTAATTTGGTGACAGATAAATGTCTTGCATCCTTCTTTTGATAACTGAGGGTGCTTTGAGAGACGCCGGGACCCAGTAAATGGCCGGGCCAGCCCAATACATCTGTTACCAATATTTGAAGGGGCCAGGTTGCAAAAAGGATCCTAGAATTTGTCTTAAGACCTGCGTTTGAGCTCCAGGCCTGCTATGTGGTAGCTGTGTGACGTGATCCGAACCTATGTGAATCCAACATCTGTAAAATTGGGACAATAAATTCTGTCTCCAACCCCAGCTTTGAAGGAAAGTGTGGCAATGCCTGGCAAACTGTGGAACTCTGTTCAAATGTAGGTGATCACTTTTTCTATAATCACTGCTAGACGTATTAGACATCATGATGACATTTGTAGTGTATCAGTTGCTTCTTCTAGAATGTTCTTCTTCCATTTGAAAAAAAAAAAATTTTATCTGACTCATCTACATGCTTTTTCCTATAAATTTAGTCATTTGCTATAAGGCAGCTGGGGTCAAGTTCAATGAATAGTTGGATCCAAATGTTTCTCTTTTGATTCTGTGTCTTACATTGTTTGAAGTCACACAGTCAGCACACTAGGCTATAAACAGTGGGGTATGTGGGTGTGTTGTGTGGCTTCCCAAGTGACCTGATGCGCTCATTCTCTTAGCTGTTCATGCACCAAAACTCCTCGCTCCACCCCCCAGAATGTGGTCCCAACTGCACAAACCTAGCTGATAAGATCTCACTACCCTGCCCAGAGAGGTCAGGGTCATTGCCAGTGGAGCTGAGTCTCAGAAGAGGGTTTTGTGAATGTAGGTTGTCTAATACACAAACCAGCCTCTTTCCACAAACCTGCATTTTTAACATTCTTTCTACCAAAGTTCTTGGATTCTTGCTTTCGAAACATATACACTGTTTGTCCATCTTCCCATTGGCCCAGACAATTTTTATTTTATTTTTTTTTTTTTTTTTTTTTTTTTTTTTAAAGATTTTATTTATTTATTTGACAGAGAGAGATCACAAGTAGATGGAGAGGCAGGTAGAGAGAGAGAGGGAAGCAGGCTCGAGTCCCGCATCGGGCTCTCTGCTCAGCAGACAATTTTTATTTTTAAAGATTTCTTTGACAGAGAGAGAGATCACAGGTAGGCAGAGAGGAAGGCACAGAGAGAGGAGGAAGCAGGCTCCCCGCTGAGCAGAGAGCCCGATGTGGGCTTGATCCCAGGACCCTGAGATCATGACCTGAGCCGAAGACAGAGGCTTAACCCACTGAGCCACCCAGGTGCCCCTGGCCCAGACCATTTTGAACACACTCCATGCTCCATGCAAAATCCCCCACCATTTGTAACTTGAGTCGACAATTCTGAATGGTTGTGGCTGGGCTGTTTCAGCTCCAGTCTCCCCCGACTTTGGCCCAGCGGACTGGTGCACAGCACAGTAGACGCTTCTCTTGCCTGGGAGATCTATCCATCTAGAAGTCAGTTGAAATTTTTGCAGATGATACAGCTTCCCTGAAGTTTCTAATACTGAATAAAAGATGGGTTGGAGAAAGGAAGCCCCTGTTGACAGTGTTTGCTTTGACTCCAGGATGCAAAAATAAATTGTTTTCATGTATCTTTTCCTTTCCCATGTGACAAGAGTATTTAGATCTTTAAAACTATCAAGTAGGGGCAGAATTATCTTTTTTTATCTGAATATTTTATGTCATACGGATCAAGCTTAATGTCCTGTCTTTGTCTTTAGCAAATAGACTTGCGTTAATCTGGGTCATTTAAATAGGCTGCCCTGTTGAAAATCATGTACTGGAAATGGTCTTGGAATCTACCAGGTAGTAAATTGTCTTTGAAAGTTTAAAAAAGATAAACATTCACGTGATGTGAACGTTATGGTTGGGGGATGGGGTGATTGTGAAAGTGGCAGTTAATTGTGAAAGTGTTTTAATGCACTTAAAAACGACAGGGGAATAAAGAAGGATTTTTGTTTAAAAACAAAGTTCTAAGCTGTGACTGCTGTTGCCCAAAAGGCATCCAAAGCAGAAAGTGTCTGTGATGGCCAACCAGGACAGAAGACCTGTGAGAACCAAGCTAAAGGCGCCAAGAAAAAGCACCTGCATAGCCCCCGGCTAGGATTCGCATTTAGAAAATTCTTTAGGCATAAGGTCTGTATCTTGTTAAATTAGAAAGGAAAAAAAAAATAAAAAAAGAAGAAGAAGAACCCTGGTCTTCACCATATGTACACGTGGCTGTGCTGGGTCCCTCCAGCTCTGCTTTGGGGAAGACAGCCTGGTGTGATTGAGATCATGCATGGGAATTAAAAATGGTGTCAATCAAATTTCAATGATTCTTTTAAGTCTCTGTAATTATTCATAAACATCTGACTAGTTTCTTCCTAGTGTGGACCAGGGTTCTGAAATTATCCTTCTAACTCAGTGTTTCTCAAATGTCTGAAGCATGCATACCATCTTCATCATTTTTGTCAGATGTAGTATTATTTGGTTGATCTTTTTATATTAAAAAGGACTCATTTCCTATTTAAAGAAAACTTTATATTACCGGATATGTGGAAAACTCGAGTCATTTTGCATAAAGAGTTAACCATAAATATGGCTCACAAAAAAAAAAAAATTGTATTTTAGCTACCTTGTTTGTGTCAAGCTCCAAATCTAATGCCTTTCTAGCCTTATTAAAATGCAATTTGCCAGCAATAGAAAAATGTTAAAGATGTACCAAGACCAGACTAAGCTTTTCCCCCTGAGTGTTCTTAAAAAGATTAGATGAGAATTGGGGGGGAAATGTATTTTCTCCATTTTAATGGGTTTTTTTAAAGTGTTTTATCTCAGCACAACCTGAAGTTGTATGTGATACCACCAATGGTATGCTTCCTACACTTTGGGAAATACGCTTCTAACCTCAAGAAAACCATCTTATCTTTCTGTGGTCTGTTCCACTCACTCTCAGTCTTAACTAAGCTCATACTGATCCCAGAAAAAAACCCAAGCACAAGAAAACAATGAATGAAGGCAGAGCATTTTCTACCCCCATGCCCTTGGGAAGTGAGGACAACATAGAAGTCAGCTGTGGAGTTTCCTCTCTTTGAATGGCTAAGAAGACACCAAGGTTTGTCTGAAACCAGCAGTTAAGATCCTTGAATTGGGCCAGCATCCTTGGACATTTGTTTGAAATATCCACCATTCTCCACTAAGTTGAATGAACTTAAGGGGTGGTAGGGGGAACCTTCCCCAGCAGGATGTTACAGCCCCAGGATTGTGTAGGCAAGTAAAAACTCCATAGAAAGATTTCCTGGCTGAATCTATAGTTGCATAAGCAAACTGTGTTATGAAGCCACTCTTGAATTTCCATACAGGCTGATTTTGTTTTGTAAAGACAGCAGGGGTGGAGGGATAGAGATTGCCTTGAGGGGGTGGTTGGGGTTAAAACGTGGTGCTACTGTACGTGGGAGACCATTCGGTAACAGTGTCATGTAAGTGTGTCATGGACCTCATGCAGAGAAATGCACTTGGAGCTTCTGCGAGTCGGGGGGTCTTGAAAGTTTACAGTGTACGACCTTCCCTTTTGTACCTGCATTTCCGGTGGCATTCATCTTATGCACAGCTAAGTTTCATGCCTCCAGAATCACTTTCCTCCACAAAAAGGGGGCCAGCCAATTTCTGTATCCTTTTATTTGTTTAAGATAAATTTATTTATTTATTTATTTATTTATTTGACAGGCAGAGATCACAAGTAGGCAGAGAGAGAGAAGGAGGCAGGCTCCTGGCTGAGCGGAGAGCCCGATGGGGGGCTCGATCCCAGGACCCTGAGATCATGACCTGAGCCGAAGGCAAAGGCTCAACTCTGAGCCACGCAGGTGCCCCCATGTTCTGTATTCTTAAGTTCTCCCCAGATCATTGGCTTCACATCCTGGCACTGAGTTGCATTTTGGGCAAAGTTAGGATTCAGGGGAAATACTGGGAAGGAGAAGAGATGCCCCTTTCTGGACTGTAAGGTTTTGCCTTTTTATGTAAAGTAAGGAGATAATTCCCAGATGTTCTCAGGTGTGCAGCAGTTTGCTAGCGCTTCTTGGCTTTTACCTCCTTTTTCTTCACTTTATGATTCTGTCATCCAAAAAGATAGGAAAACAGGGCCATTAACTCGGACCAGACAGACAGTTGCATGGGTAGAGGAGGTGTATGTCTCCTTCTCAATTTCATTGTAACCTAGGAAAGAAAAGAGAAAATCCAAGCAAATTCAGGGATAAAAACGTCATCTTCTGGTTTTGCAATTCAAGAAGAAAAAAAATACACTGAGGACCCATTGGGATCAACTCCTAGATTCCCGTCTCTTTATCTTCATTTTTCTTCCTATGAAAAGAAAGTTTTCTTTAAAAATTTTTTTTCTTAGTATAAAAGAATAGGGAGTCCTGGAATTAATAAGTGAAATAAGCTTCTTGTTATAAATAGAGTGTCAGCTTTTCTTTGCTGAATTTGGATCTTTTTCTCTTGGCTTAATCACATGCTATGCTTCAGAATCAAACTTTTTCACATGTTCTTCAAACACTGAACATGACAACATGCACACAAGGCAAGGCATTGTTTTAGGATTATTTATTTATTTATTTATTTATTTTCCCGGCCATACCCAGAAATGCTCATTTCCCCACTCAGGTTTTCTTGTTGCCCACCCTCTCTGTAGGGCTTCTAAAATATTAGTAGGTGGCTTGTGTGAATCCTGAGCTCTGCCCCACATTCATTGTTTTCCACTCCTCGGTGTCGTGTTTACCTCTAACTAACCGCTCCCCTCTCCCACGCCCAAGTGTGAAACAAGATGAGCACTTACTAGGGAAGAAGGTAAGGTCATTTGATACGCAATCTCCAAATCTAGTATGTTAGAATTTCATGGGTAATGTTGCCAGTTAAAATACAGACACTCCCTTAAATTCAGATTTCAGATAAACAGCAAATAATTTTTTAGTATAAATATAAATCCCAGGAAATCCTAGAGATATTTACTCTTACGCTTCAAAATTATTCTTCGTTGATCTGAAATTCAAATTATCAGGGTTATCTTATCTTCTTATTATTGAGAGTATTGGCTAAATCAGGCAACGCTATCCATGAGATTGACTCCAGAAAATACCAAGTTTTTGTGATCTCTTCCATAGTGCAGACAGAGAGTATTAAGATTCAGCTGGCAGAACTGCACCTGGGGCACTTCTTTGGGAAGTGGAGAGCTGGGTGGCAGGGAGAAAAGTCTGCAGGTGGTCTGTGGCTCCAGAGCCCACTAAGGAGGGGGAGGGTGGGCAGCAACAGCATGGCAGGATCCTGTGTAGGCATTTCTCTCTGGTCCTTTCCATACAATTATTTAGTTATTTATTTAATACCTATTTTGTGGCACACCCTGGGCCTGGTGGGAGCTACGGATGTAATGGCGTCCAAGGCAATGGCTCTTACCCTCAAAGCTCATGATCTGGGCAGGAAGATACATATTTGACAAACAATTACACTAATATATTACAGTTATATCATTCTATATATAATGCAGTTATCTCTTTGCAATGTTTTTTTAAGAGTCTCTGGGTATTTTCCCAGCGCAAAGAGGATGGCCCGTTTCCCAATGAAACTGATGAGTGTAGATGTGTTTCTCAGCCTTTTTGTCATTATCACTTTCCCAGTTGAAACTTTTTTAGATATTTTCTCCCTGGATGGGTTCAGTAGCACAAGGAGTGGGGGACTTTGGTTTGTTGGAGGTGGTGTAGTATAGAGGAGGGCGTAAGAGCTTGGGTTTGGATGTCAGAGTCCCCGGATTTTGATGTCAACTCTGACCCCTTATTAGTGTAGTGGTGGGAAAGTTTTTTAACCATATGGGACCAAAATTTCCTTCTCTGTAAAATGAACGTAATAATCAGTTCCTTCCTCATAGAACTACTGTTAGAACATTCAGTCATTTAGAACAGTGCCTGGCACTGGTATCTTTGATTGTGATTATTAAATCAAAGTTAAAAGTTGGAGACAATGTCCCTTACATTTATTTTAACCTCTTTCAACTTCACAATTGAATTCATCAAATAGTATATGTATAATATAAGCAAGTGCACACATATTGGAGGTACATATTCAAACTGTTTTCACTGATGGGAACATCATCAAAACCATTTGAAGACCAGTGGCCTCAGTATAAACTAACTTTCTCACAGGAAAATGCCTCTTACCAGCACCTTGATTCCTAATGACTTATATAACGTAATGTATTCTTTTGCAAAAGGAAACTATCTTGACTTTTCCCAAAATTTTAACACAAATCCGCGTTCATATAGAATCTTTGCAAGGACAGAAAATGATAAAGAAAATTAACGTGTAATCCCAGCCTGGGCTTATTAAAAAAGAGATCTCACACTTTTGAAATCCAGAGGTCATTTTAATTTTTTTTTAACTCTCTAGGGTGCTGAAAAGTCACCTACCACTTCATCTGATGTCAAGTCAGACAAAGCAAACTTTATCTCCCAGGAGACCAGAGAGGCAGCTAAGAACCCTCCATCCCCTGATACTGCAAAGGAAACTGCCAAGGGAAAGGGGGGACCCAGCTCTCTGCCTCTGGGCAAACTATTCTGGAAAAAGGTAAGTCCCATTTTCAAGATTTGTGAAGTAGGGTTGGGGCTAGGGTGACTGGAGAAATTATTTCATTTGGGGTCACCTGTGGGCTCACCAAGTACAGTTTTTTTGTTTTTGTTTTTTTTTCTCCCAAATGACTCAACTAGCCATTGAGCTGAAACCTTGTAATTTACTCCTGGGAAGAATGAGTGTCTAGGGTGTGAGAAGCATGTGTTTCATGGGAAAGACAAGGAAATAAACAAGTTCGATTTTTTTCATTCTTGGAGTGTCTTCGGTCCATGACAGACAGTGGTGGTATTTCATGATTTTCTTTCCAACATGGCTTTCTCCTGGATTCCTCTGACCACTGTCCCCACCAGCGAGCTGAACCACCTCTGGGCGCCTCTCTCTTTCCCCCAGCAAGATAGAATCAGTCATTATGAACCACTAAAGCTCACTCTGCTTTTGGAAAACGGAGGTGTCTACCATTCACCACCAGGGCGGGCACACACCGTGCTCTGTGATAGGAGCACGCAGAACAGTGTCTCATTTCCTTCCCTCTAGAATTCTGGCGGCTCACAAGGGATCGCAGTGCGGTGGTGGGACTGGGTCCGCCTGCGAGCTAGCCCTTGATCATCATTGCTGAGACACCCCAGCTGCCGCACATGTTCAGACTCTTGCCTCTTTTAAATGTGGCCAAAAGATGAGCAAGACGTCGTGGGTGAGAGAGGGGAATATAAGTCATAGAGCTGAAAAACAAATCAAATTAGGAATTTCATCAAAACACCCATGCCACTTAGCACGCAGTGCAAGGCAGGCCAGAAATATAGACACTGCTACAGTGTTCACTTTATTCTTTGGTCCAGAATCCAGCTCGATTTCTGGAACCCTTTTCTGTTGGCTTTCTGTCATACAGAGATCTTCCTCTGGGCTCTGCCCAAAACACAATCTCCAGTACTTAATGAAAACTTTGGGTGATGTCATTTGGCATTCTATCCTAATCCTCTTTCCTTCCCAACCACCAATTACTTATTTTTAAAAACTTTCTATCAGCAATATAATGTAGGGGAAATTTCCCAAGTGAATCATGTGTGCATATTGGCAGCCAGGAAGATGACTAGGCAACCCACATTCAAACATCATTTATTTTAAAAATTATATATATTTAAAATGCTTGAGAAAAACTGAGCTAAAGCTCATTAAACTCAAGATTTAATATATATTTTGCCCAAGGTGAGTCTATATTTAGTTTAAAAAGTAATCCAATTAAAAGGAATAGTTTAAGAATTAATCCAATTAAAAGGAATAATGTTACTGATCTTTAGTGTGTATCATAAATTCGGATCCTCCGAGGAGGGACACGCAACAGAATTGATGTGCAATAGATTTATTGGAGGAAAACACCCTGAAGGATAAGGGGGAGGGACAGGAGGAGGTAGAGAGAGGCCTCAGACCACAGCGGGGGGCTGACACGGCAGAAGGGAGACAGCGAAGGAAGGAGGAGAAGGTTGGGAAAGCCACAGACTCGGGGTGGTGCTGGGCCAATGGCGAATCCCAGAGCAGAGCTTGGCCACAGGGGTCCCGTGTTGTGTAAGAAGGGCCCACTACCCTGCCGTGCTCGGTCGTTACCTTGGAGCAGACAGCAGAGGTGTGGTCTCAGCATTCACTCTGTAGCAGAAGCCGAGAGTTGGGGGTCGAGGGCTGTCCCTCCAGCTGTGAAATCAGAGCAGCGTACCTGTAGCGGCCACAGATGGTACTCGGAATGTGGCCAAAACCTTATCAGAGGCTGGCAAATGACTCAAGTTCAAGGAACGCTTAGGGAAGGTTTAAAAATTGGGCGTTGGACAGTGAGCCTTGAAGAACTGCCTCGATTTCCTAATTTGTAAAATATAGGTAATAATAGCACCTCATCCTAGCAATGAAGAGTCGATGAAATCATTCCTGCAAAACCCCTAACACTGTACAAAAAGTGGCCAACGGATGGGCCTTCCGACCTTTGTCACTTGTTTCCTTTGTGCTGGGCAGTGCGGCCACCCTAACGGCTCACAGGGGTCATGTCTTCATTTCTCCATGCCCTCCAGTCTGGGGAAGCTTCTAAGCCACTCTGCCTCAAATACCGCATCTGCCCTTATCTTTGGGGTCTATAAGGCATGTATTCGTTCCTCTTTGAAATTCAAGCTATTTCCATGGAGAAAAAAAAGACAAGAACCCTGACGTTCTTCCCCTAATGGACTGATTTCACAGAGTTCAGTCTTGCTGGTTTTTTTTTTTTCTTTTTCACTGTTATCTGGCTTTATTTCTTTAATCAATTATAAAAATAATGAAGAGAAGCGAAAACCCAAATCACTCGTAAATCTTGCTTTTCCTTCTCCCACCCAATCAGAAAGAACCGGTCTCTGTGGAAGTAAGATAGGGATGATTCACTTGTACAAGAATATTTTCAGTCTCCTTTGTGTGCAGTTTTTTTTGCGCCAAATGCTTTGTGCTAATGCGTGGAAGAAAGAGCAGTGACCAGATCGCTGCCCTTCTGTAGCTTACATTCTTGGGGAGGAGAGGGATTCACGTGCTCGTGGAAAACAAAAGACCTTCGTTTTCTTTTCCTTAAATTAGATACGCTTTGGTTATAAAATCACTGTTGTAAAAATTTGGGGAAGAAAAAGAAAAATGCTAGAAAATTTTGATTTTTCCACTAACCCAAGCTCGCTTTCTTCTCCTCTTTTGACTGGGAAGCTTTGACACAAACGGACTTTGATGTGTATACATCTACAATGTGAACATCAGAAACAAAATGTCCCCCCTAATGTGCTATGGATGGGAAATGATAAGTTATTGTCATTTATTGTCTTGATGGCTGAAGTCGTTCTTATTATAAAACAAAAATAACACAAATAACCTTTGAGAAAATTAATTTTAAATGATGGTATATTTGCCTTAAAGCGTTTAAAATCCGGGTACCTAGACCACCTACATGTTTCCCTTATTGTTCTGGGTTCTTTGGGAGTACCGTTTGCTCTGTGGCCTCACAAAAGTTACTCAACCTGACTGAGTTCCTTTTTCTTCATCTGTTGAAACAAAGGGTTGGAACAGATGATCTCAGAAAATTCTGGTGTGCGGCAGGTCTTGCATAGCAGACAGAATCAGAAAGATCAGACTGCATAGCCTTGGACAAATTTCGGAACCCCCGGAAGCCTCTGTTTTCTTTTGTGTAACTAGGGACCCGTTTCTCCCGCCGCGCTGTTATGCCAGTCCACTAACTGTAACAAGAGACCCTCAGACGTAGTACGTGCTCAGCGAACAGTTTTATCGTTTCTTTAGGTGTGAACAGTTGCGGGTTTGGATCTAAATATCCATGTGTGGCGTCTGGCGCCAACAGCACCCGAGGTACAAAACGAGTCTGAGACTCACTTATCCCACTATCGAAACACCTGAAGCCTGTTGGAAGGAACAGGGGAGATACACACGCCTGTACGTGCAGGTGTGTACGCGTGCATGGACGCGCCCACAACTTGTAAATGATACGTCTGGACTGTCTTCATAGTAGTGTCTTGCCTGCTTTCCCTTGGAGGACACACGTGATGCCGTGGGAAACAGCGGGCATGCGGAAGCCCAGGAGACACGCCATCCGCTCTCAGCTCTGACAGCCCCTGGCTGTTTGGTTGTGATCGGGTCGCTTAAATCCTCCAAGCCTTGCGTTCCTCAGTTCGGGAAGTGGACAGTGACAGCCACCTTTTGTGACAGCTGGGAGGATGGAGTGGAAAAATGAATGCGAAGTGACGAGCCCCGTTTCAGGACAAGGATGTTGGAATCCAGGGTTCATGTGTGGGGAGCAAGTTACACAAGGCTATGCGTGTCTGAAAAAAGGCAGCAGTCAGTATAGGGCAAAACAGACTAAGAGAACTTAAAAACTCTTCCCGAATCATCTGTTTCAAGTAGAGATTCCTATATTTGATCTTAGAAATCCCTGAGAATCCTGGTTAAGAAAGTCTGTCATATGGCCGGACCATTCTGGAAGCACTTGAAAGGCGGGCTGAAATGTTTAGGCTTGAGGAAAGGTCTTAGGGCCACTGTGAAATCAGTGAATGCAGAACAGCTGTCACATGATCAAATGATGCTTCCAGAAGACCCACGAGCAACAGGATGTCTGTTGGCTTAAGTGCTACCATGTGACAGTATTTTAAAGAAACATTCTTTTTTGAGTGTGCTCTTCAAAGGACGGGAACACTGGCTGTGCAAGTTGAGACTGGTGCGTTTCAGGGGCTCTGCTGGGGTCCTCATTCTCAGCAATATAGACGCCCAGACAGGACCCTTCAGTTTCAAACTGGGTTTTCTGTTGTTATCACGAATGAGGCTGGACAGTTTGTAGACTGAGTGGGGAACAGCCAGGTGGCCGGTGCACCAAAGAAGATCAGAAGTTTCTGGTTTTGAGATTTGAATGGGAATCCTGCTGTCTCGGTGTTTCCTGATTAACCTCACACCTGAGTAGGTTCTTCTGGCTGGAGATTTGAGAACCCAATAAACACCTTTCGGTCTGCTGAGGTGGGGCTTGCACTTGACAGTCCTCTCTGGTCTCCTTTGAAGTGAGCTGTGCAAGTTTCATTCTAGTCTCTGAGATTTCCTTCCCGGGCATATTTCCTATGTGGAACCATCGATCCTCTGCCTTCTATCTGAGAGCTTATCTATCCCCCAGGACCTGTCAGACTGCTCCCGGGTGCCTCTCCTCCTCTGCTTGTAGGCTTTCTACTAGCTGGGAAACATAGGAGAAAAGGCAGAAGCTGCCCGAGGCCTTCGTTTGTCATTGTGGGTTGAGCGTGGAAACCACGCTGGGCGCTGGAACACATGACATGTGAGATCCAGACTTGGCTCAGAGAATGAGTTCAACGGAGATAGACTGCTGATGAATGGTCCAAGCTGCAAATCTCATCTAGAGAGAAAGCAAGTCTGGTCGTGGAGAGAGAAGCTCACACTATTATTAAAAGGTGTGTTTCTGACCCTTGAAATCATCACAGCAGGGGGAAATCTTGGCTCTCAGAACCATCTCCACCACTTTCTGGCTGCACCACCCTGAACAAGGGACTTTAGCTCTCTGTATCTCCATTTCTCCCTAAATAAACAAGGATCACCATCCTTACCGCTTTGGGCCACTTTCAGTGAGAGGAGGTCTACGAAGCACCTGCATATACAATGTCTCTACGGGTATACAAGCCGTGAATGTTGATTCCTTTCTTCCCTCCTCCTGCATGTTTTAAAGGTGACAACAAACACAGGGCTTGGAACAGAATGAATATAAAAAAGAGCTCCTAGACTGGAATCCAAGAGATGGTCTCTGGACACCCTAAAATTATTTGCAAAATATTTTGTTTGTGTTTATTTTTCTGGGATGAGAGTCCAGATCTGTCAAGTGAGTTGAGTCTCAAAGTGGTCTATAAACACCACCCCTCCCCCACCAGATTTAAGAACAACCACAATGATGAGCTCCAAGGTTGAAGCTCAGCAGACTGATGTGATGGCGGTGGCATTGACCTTTGATAGCATTGGGCCAGTTGCTCTCCTAATCTGAGGCAGGACTGTGAATGCCAGGATTACTGTAGGGAGGAACAGTGTTTGAAGTTGGGTGTATTGGACCCCCAGCTCTCTGAGCCTCCAGAGGAGGGTTTTAACCAGATTGATCTTGGTCATGATGACATTGACCCATATGGACGGCTGATGTAGGAAGCAGCTTCTGATGCAGGCCACTGTGCTGTGGTTGGGATAAGGCTGAAGACCCAGCTCGTGACCTGGGGGCCTATTTGCTCTATGAGTACCACAGATGGACTTCTCTGGACTTTATGCCAGAATTTTCCTGAGCAGCTCATTCGCTTTTACCTACCAGTGACAGTGGCCTGTGTGATCGATCCTTTTCCCTCTTTTTCTCAGCAACTAGAGAATATTAGGGCAAATGCTTCGCTGACCCACAGCCCAGACTGTGGTTTGTGTTTTCTGTAGCAGCCCCTTCTCCTCACTCCGTTTGTGTCCTGGGCTGCATGTGGGCATTTATTTTCCCTTCGTTGCATGTTAAAAAATACAGAACTATTTATATTATCTTGCTATACCGTTTACTTTCCCATAAGCCTCCTTCAAGTTCGTTTTGGAACCAGGTATGTGTAAGAAATTCCATGGCCAATAATGGCACTGGAGACCTATGAGCCCAACTAACTCTCCTTTTTTGGGGGGTAACATTCTGACTCTTACTTTTGTTTTTATCTCCCCTTTAGTCAGTTAAAGAGGACTCAGTCCCCGCAGGTGCAGAGGAGAATGTAAGTGATGCGTTAAATGGCAGAACCATTCCGTGCTCATCTTCTGCATGCTGGACCATGCATGGGGCATTCCAGCTCTGGGGCCCGTGTTCTTGCATGCGCCAATGTCTCCCATCTGCTGTAGACTCTTTCATCCCTTCACGTGATCAGGGGCCAATGGGAAATGATGCTGGGTGAAGATTTGTAACACCTCTTGAATCCATGCAAACTAAACACAAAATCAGAGCAAGAGTCTTTACCATTTGTTCTCATTTAAAGGCTGAAAGAGTCTACCAAACATAAGAACACACTCACACATCCTTAAGGGGCAAGGATGCTGCACGCTGGGCTCCTCCATCTTGACTACTCATTCACCTCTATTTCCATGGCAACCCAGATTCTCTACTAACTGTGGGTGGTACCCAGGGCAGGTCGTAGCATCAAGCATGAGAGCATCTTGCCGAGCTCCGTGTTGAGACTGTCGGTCTTGGGCAGGAGAGCTGCCCTCTTGGATCTACACCTGACAGATGTAGGTTGAGACTCACTGTCCAAACTTTCAATACCGTATGTTCACATTGGAAAGGGATGGCTTGGTAGAGGCACATCAAAAATCGTTTTTCAAAACATCTTGCAGGGAGATGAATCAGTTGTCCTCCTGAGTCAGCAGTTCTGGTTCTGAAAGAAGTGCAGTCTTTTCGGAAAATTTTGTGAGCGGGGACAAGTGAGTTCACAGCTCCTTAAGAGAGAAACTGATCGTGATCATTTTGCCAAAGTAAAATATGTTTGGCTCTTTCTAGGTGTCTCTCATTTGCTAGCCTTGGACAGGGCTTGTGTTTTCATTTTTATTTAATTGCTGGCCTTGCACCGATGTTGCGTATCCAAGGACATTCCAGAAGTGTTGCCTGTGATGTGGAATGAAAATCAGAATGGCTGTGTTATAATTCTTGTTAGGAGAAAGACCTTCAGATCTGCTTTTTTGTAGTTGTGTTTTCTTTCCCTCCCTCCTCCCCGCCCCCACCCCCCTCACCCACCTGCCTCTCCTTCTTCCTTCCTCTCCTCCTCTCCTCCTGGCCTTCCTTCCCTCCCCCTCGCTTTTGACTCAAACTCAATAGCTCAGGAAAGCTCAGGTCTTTCATAATTCCCGAAAATTCTCATGAATTTACCAGCTCTTTTCTACAGAGTCAAAGCCTATTTCAGCAACCAGTAAGCAGGAACTCTGAGTCTTTTTCCCATGAACTTTAAATTTAAAAGCTTCCGGTGAAGTCTGAATCATCAGGTAGCTTGGAGGTTCTGGGTTTTCTGAAGAGAAACTTGTTCTTGGATGTTTGTGGGCAGTTGCCTGACTGAGGAACACCTCGCAGCTCGCATGCTAGCATGCAGAGGTCACCTTTGACAGACAAAGTATCTCCTTTTCTAATGTGACGTTCAGGACAGAAACATAAATGTGAACCAGAGTTATAATTACTGATGCCAAAAGAGAACAAAAAGCTGATAAAGATACCAAAGAAAGCAGAGTATTTTCTCAATAAAGAAGCGTTCTCAAGATGCCTTTAAAGTACTTAGCCCTACCAGTGACCTTTCTGTTTGGAAGCTCCAATGTTTCATTGTAAAGGAGCCTGTTTGTTGGAGGGCATGAGGCTAAAAGTACTGATTCTGGGCCCATCATCCCAGGCTGTGCCACTTCTGCGACCTCAGTTTACTCCTCTCTTAAATGGCCACAATATTACCTACACCTTAGGGTTCTCATGAGAATTAAATGAACAAGGCATGTAACGTGCATACCTCAGTGCCTGAAACATGAAGAATTCATTCAGGGCACAGCACACGGCAGCTCATATGCCAATTCCAGCCCATTGTCCGTGTCCCCGTGGCCCACGAGCTAAAAATGGTTTTTACATTTTGAATGATGAAAAAAATTTAAAGAAGAATAATATTGCAGGGCATATGAAAATTACACAAATTTGGGACACCTGGGGTGGCTCAGTCAGCTAAGTGCCCTGACTCTTAATGTCAACTGAGGTCATGACCTCAGGGTAGTGAGACAGAGCCCCACATCGGGGCTCCATGCAGGGCGTGGAATCTGCTTAGGATTCTCTCTCTCTCCCTCACCCTCTACCCCCCCCACCCCTTCCATGCTCATGCACTCTCACTCTTTCAAAATAAATAAATAAGTCAGTAAATAAATAAATAAAATAAGAATATCTGTTTTTTTAAAAAAACCACACAAATGTTAATTTCAGTGTTTATGAATAAAGTTTTATTAGAACACAGCCATACTCATTCATTTGCATATCACCTATGGCTGCTTTTCTGCCTCAGTGGCAGAGCAGAGTAATGGGGACAGGGCCCTTGGCAGGAAGAGTCTGCCGTCCCTGCGGTCACTGTTAAGGCATAGGAGTTGTAACAAGATGATTAAGTGCTTCCCAGCAATCAGTGATTTTATATATATATATGTATATACACACACACACACACATATACATACACACACATATATAATTATATATTACATATATAATATTATATATATATAATTTTGTGAAATTACACATCTGTCAGCTGACTCAGTGCCCACATGGAGTCAAGGCATGTGTCAAATAATTAGCTTAATTTCCTCCTCCCAAATAAGAGAGATCGCATTAATGAATAAAACAATGCATAGTACTCTAAACCTCCAAGCAGGACATTAGGTGTTAGTAATCATATTATAAGAGTCCTTTAGCACCTCTGGCTAAAATATGGTTGGGTTTCCTTATTTTTTAATTTCTCTACCATCAGTTTCTATAACCCATCTATCATCCAATGCAAAAGCAAAAGACAGAGTGACTTCCACATTTCTCAAAGTTTTTCACGAAGAGAAAAGCAAGGCTTTGGAGACCCACAGAAGTGTAGTGTTTTTTCTAGCATGTGCTTTTGGTGCTATCAGAAATAAGACCTCCTACAACAACTACTGGATCATTCTGCTGACATTTTGGCCATTGCTTAATTAAGTTAATGTTCTAACGCATGGAGGGAAAAATCTTTCCTTACCAATGACCTACATGTTGAAGGAAAAAGGTACTTCTGTTGTTTACCTCAGTAAGGAACCTCACAGTTGCCAGTGAAAGGAAACAGCCCAACCTAGATTTGTTTTAATTTATTGGCACTCCTCACTGGGAAGTAGCATTGCTTTCAAATCAGTCTTGATGTAGGACTTCCTTGTGACTCAGCCTTCCTAGCCTGACTACATTACTTCTCACACCCCAGCACACAGTCCAGAGTAAGGGAGAGACTGGGCCAGTGGAAACTCGGCCGGCCTGGAGTCAGTTCTCTTTCCCAGACTTACATGGGTTCCCAGGCTCTACGAGCCATCTCTTCTCAGGCTGTGTTGTGGTAACATCCAGGCCCCACGCCGCATTGGCTTTCAACAGCAAAGATCCTTCTTTTTCTCACTCACGCTATAAGGCAGCCATAGGCTGGCTCTGGTTGATCCAAGTGGCTCCTTCCTGCCGAGATCTAGACTGAGAAAAACATCCCCTTCAACAAGGATGTGCAATTGTTGTGACAAGAGAGAGGAGAGGGCTGGGGAGAACCATGAGATGGCTCGGAGAGCTTCCACTCCGTCCCACTTTACGGCATGTCTGCTCATGTTACATTCACCAAACAAGTCGCCCAGCAGTGGGCCCAGATGTATGATCCCTTTATAGGAAGCCAGAGTGAACAATTGGGAAAGTAATACCTTCTGCGGCAAACCCCCATACCCAAACTCCATATGGCCAAGGAGCTTGACCATGTGGATTGGCTTAGATCTGCTCAAACAACTTTTTCCTGTCACGTGGGCTTAAGGTTAAGGAGGGTTGTTCCCCCAACACACAACTGGGAGTCCATGAAGAGAATGAGGGAGAACAGTGACTAGATTGAAAAATAACATCTTTCCTAGGTCTTTGTAATCAAATAATCATGTTCTAAATCAAATCAGACAGCGTCTTTTAAAGATTCCAAAGTGAAAACTGTTAATATCAATATTATGTGTTATGGGGGCAGTGTAGGTGGAGGAAATCTATTTTGCTATAAATTGGTTTTCAGAACTCACAGTTCCAGTGAAAACTGTAAAATCCAAATTCCAAGAGCAAATATGGTACAATATTTGAGGCAAAAGAAAGTGAAAACTTTTGCTCTAATGTCTTGTCTGTGTTAAACATACGAGCCATCTTCACTCAATGTATAATATCCCCTCCTGAAATCAAGCCAGGGGGATTTGATTCTAAAGGATAGCACAAATCTGATTTTCGTTATATCCATCATACCCCAAATTTAAATGTGCAGATATAGTTCTATATTCTAAATAGGAAGTGACTTTTTCCAAAAGCCTAGCCTGGAAGGATGTCAGAAAACTATCCAAATAAAAATCAAATTCTATGTCTGTATATGAAAATCAGCTCCTAACTCAGCTCAAATACTTCTGGATTTCCACACTGGAAATCAGTGGATTTTCCTTGGCTGCTGAAAGCCAATTTCTTGGCCTGACTTCAAAGTTAATGGGTGTCTCTAGAAGTCCCCCAACACCAGGCTTTTTTTTTTTTCCTTTTCTTTTTCTACTGAAATAGTTGTGTTTTGAGGAGTGGGCTCTGGCTAGGATTTATGAGTTGACACCACTCAGATTTTTAAAAGACCAGCAAGAAAACCATTGACAATCAAAAAATTGATTGCTGGAGTTACTGCCACACAACCTGATCATTTTATTGCATAATTTTCCCTCCAGGCTCTTGCATACAAAAAAGGAACCTGCTGCTTCAAAGACAGAATAATTCTGAACCTAGATTCAATGAGTTAGACTCTGGCCATTTACCTACCTAAGGGCTATTCTCTATTTCTCCATTCTTCTTCCCTTGATCTTAGGCAAGGTTGGCAACTACCACACCCCCCAAAGTATCATGATTAGTCTAAAGTAAATATCCCATTTTTTTCAACAATAATTTGGGAGTAAGGATGTGACCGCTTCTGGCCTGTGAGATGTATGCTGAGGTAGGAAATCAAATTACAGAATTTCATTAGAAACAAACCTTTTGCTATGGCCAACCTTCCTTTTTTAAGACATTAGGTTGAGGATGTGATGCCTGGAACTGTGGCAGCTATTTTATATCCATGAGATAACAAATAAAAGGATGAAAGCCATCATTCCCAGAGCCAAAGGATAGAAGTAGCTCGGGTTCTTAAGGACATTGTGGAGCCATTGAATCAATCTTAGAACTTCCTACTCTCAAACTGGTTGTTCTATATCATTACTAGTAAAGTCACTATTAAGTATTCAGTTACTGATACACAACTCCATCCTCCCAGAAATGGCTACTTACCTGTGCTATGACTTAGGCCAAGTCATTCAATCATTCAGATTCTTCGTCTCTAGAATAGGGATAATGTTAATTACTCTGAACTCTTTAATAATTCAGTAACTATTCCCTGAGATAATATATTAAAAATACCTTGCATGAGGTCTGTGGTAAGAGGTAGTTATTAATATCATTTCTAAAAAGTGGGCATGCTCATGTTGGATAATTCCTCATAATTCAGGCCCATGGGAAAAAACAGCTCTCATAATAGCACAATTAACAACACTAGTATTAACTGAGTCATTGTTATGGGTCAGACACTGTTCTAAGAACTTTATGTGCACTGCCTGATTTAATTCTGCAAACAACCTTCTGATGTGTACACTGTCTGGATCGAGAATTGAGAACACCCAGGTACAGAGATGTTGAGTAGAGACCTTGGTCTAGAGCCTCCGTAAGGGCTGGAGTAGAGACACAGGGCCAGGCAGGCTGGAGCCGCAGGCTGCTCTCATGAACTCTATGTCAGATTTGCCTGCATTTGAGGCTGACCCCTGGATTGTGGGGGCAGAAACCTTTTTTCAGAAATGCAACTGAACTGAATCAGGCCCACATGTGGGAATCCATGACCGTGTCTGACCACCAGTCCCCAGTATGTCACCTGGCTTCAGTCGCAGCCTGGTTTCCCAAGATGGGCTGGGTCAGAGCCTGGCAGCCCACAGCAGGAGAAGCCCTCCCACAAACACCTGTGGCCCAGTGTTTTTCTTCTTTAGATGGGACAACTCCACTTGTCCACTGTAGCTGCTACCACTCCTTTGGGTCTTCTGGTCAGTCTCCGCTGATCTTACATGCCTTCTTCGCCGCCTTCGGACTTTTGCGTGAATGACTCCCCAACCTAGGTCTTTATCTTCAAAGGGAAGATGCTAGAAGTCCTGTCAATAGGTTATAAAATGGAAGGTGGGGAGAGATGGCTGTGATTTAGTTGCCATATTTCGGGGTGCTCCCTTACATTGATTTGTTAATGGGCACCTTCCTGCTTTGCCTGACAATACAGAAATCAGGGGTCCTTCTCGATTTTGATCACTGGGATCATGTGCAAGCCAATGGCATATTCTGCATGAAGGAAAGGAACATAATTTCTCCACAGGCCTACAGGTGTTTCTGGAAATACCTAAGCTCCCTTCCCCCACTCCCTGATGGCAAGAACGAGATGCAGAGGAAGCTGGGGGGTCCGGCACCAGCAAAGACCAATGCAAAGATGCCTTTGGCTCTAGAGTGCCTTCCTCTGAGGCAGAGGATGACAAACCTATCATCCAAAGGGCTGGGTAGTAAATGTTTCAGACTTAACAGGCCACATGTTGTCTCCGTTGCCTGTCTTTCATCTTTTAAAAACATTTTGCAGCCCTTTAAAAAAAAAAAAAAACTGTAAGATCCATTCTGTGCTCGGGGTTGTGCTGAAACAGTCTCTGGGACAGATTTGGTAGTCGATTGCCAGCCCCTGTCTGAGGAAACAAATTTTGGAGCCTTCTCCAGGCCAATTAAATCTGTTGCAGGGATCAGTGCAAAGCAGGAAATGGTCCAGAGGTGACTGAGGCACAGCACAAATGGAGGGAGGCAATGCGAAAGAGCAGAATTTGAAATCAGAGTGCAGGTGAATTGGACCCTTCCACCCAAACCCCCCATTACTGGCCATCCCTTCTCCCCCACAGACCTTTAGCGGGTTCTAAGCTCACCAGGTACGTCGCTGGGGGCCGTCAGGAACTTCGCCATGGTTTTCTTGCCAAGTGCCGTTTTCTTCTGAACTTCAATTAAGAGACAAAGGCAAATGACCGGCCCTGGGGTGAGGTGGGAAGTAAGTCAAGGAGGAGGTCCCGTCTGGGAAATTCAGCGTGGACTTCACGCTGTCTTTTCCACAAAGAGGACAGGTCTTCCCAGTTGCATGCAGCAGAAGGTGTCCTTGTCACCGACTCTAAGGCTGGACCTTTAAGGAAATAACGACTCCTGATTTTTATACAGGCCTGGGGTAAGTCACCTTGATGGCAGGCCAAAGAGGCGGGGCTCCTGGAATGGAAATGGGCGGAGCCTGCTGTCCCTCGGAAGGACTTTCTCTTTCAGCCTTGTACCTTGCGGAGCACGATTTTTGCTACTTCCAAGTCAGCATATTTGGCATTTTTTTTTTTTTTTCAGAAATTGGCTGTTTGAAAGCACACTTTGCATCCTTCTCAAAGATGTGCATGGGTAGAAATGATCATTGGGTCACACCTGTAGCACGTGGACACGGGGGCCACCAGGACTCCCCCTACTTTATAAAGCCTGTTTTGGGGAACGTGTGTGTTTTTCTTTTCACTGTCTTATTACCTGGCAAAATAATCCAGGTGGTGTGTGAATCACCAGTAGAGGTTGTAAAGTCCGAGGAAGTAGACTCAACCTTACAAACAGTGGATCTCACCGAAGGAGGAGATGCCACCCCCGAGCCCACAGAAGTAAGACTCAAAAGAGAAGAACGCAAACCACCAAGAACCCTCCTGATGACGTTTCTCAGACAAATGGTAAGCCCCCTGCTCCCAGCAGGGAAAGCTGGAATCCTCAGATCAGCTTCTGAGAGTGAAGGACCTGTCTCAGGTGGGGTGAGACGTAACTGTAGGGGGTAGAGAGATGCACTGGTCATCAGTCCTGTGCAGGGAGATAATTCCCTTTCCTCCTCCTGACTCAGTTTATTGCTAATGCTCCTTAATCTTTCCTTAACTCCTGCTAACTTCCTTTTTAACAAGGAAAGACCTGATCTTAGGTCCTGAGCTTTGGCACAAGCAGCATCCACGCAGAAGTTAATATTGCTCGCTTTCAATTTAATTTATTTTTAAAGTTTCCTTCTGTGTATGGCAAATGATATTGTTTTTCTCATTATGGTAATGACATGCAGTTTCCTTTGAGAATACATTTATTTACATAAAGAACATAAGGCATTGTTTAAAGGACTAGGTAAGAAATAGGCCAAGTTATATATATTGATGTTGGAAAAATTCTGGAAGTGATGTGTGAGTGACACAAACTTGGACAAAGCCGATCTAAAAATAATTCCAATTATAAAGTGACAACATAATTTTCTAATCGTGGACACGTATAACTTGGTGAATTTGTCATGCTTTTAGCTTGCATAAAATGGAAAGAATGTGGGCAGATGTTTTTTGGTGTCTCTGAAGTGTCATGTACATTAAATAACAAAGCATCCAAGAACTTAAATAATATAATGCAACAAAACCCAATGTGGTTGGAAGACAAAAAGCAAAAGCCCATGCAAAAGGTCATCGGTTTAATTCTCTTTTAATGAAAAACAAGACTTTCATTATAGGGCACCATTATCTTCAGGAGTATTTGGGAATTTAATCCTTTGAGAAAGCAGCCCTCCGGTTTCACAGGCTCTGCCCAGTAAGAAATTCTTTCTAGTCCACCACACAGCATAACATAACATAAAACCCTTGCCAGTGGGAGCTGAGGCATATAAGAAATGACTCTCTTAGAAACTGTCAACAGGAATCATTTTCTTTTGTCATCGGACTCTCGGGGAGTAGGAAGTGTAGAGTCAGTAGTGAGCAGCCTGCATGGCTGGGTCCCCATCTATGCTCCTGGTCATTAACTCTGCGTTTCGGCACCGAAAATGGGGATCAAGATCTGAGATTTTTCAACCAATTTTTACACAATGTCAGGAAAGAAAAGAACATTTGGCCTCTTTCTGGCAACCCAACTACATTACAAACGGCATCCCCAAATAGCTCGTCATGACAGTGAGAGTGATCCAACTTCCCCATTCCTGGGTGGAGCTGAGAGCACCACCCCCCTCCCCAGCAAATAGTACGACTTTCTCTTCCAAATAACCAACCTGAGACTTCTTCGCTTAAACACAAGAGAATGTAAGAGCCTCCAACTAAAGCACGAACAAAGTCTAAACCACCCACTGCATCCTTTCAATTCAAATCCTTGAATTCTAATGAGGTCCCAGATTACTCCAGTTCACCCTCCAGAGCTATCCTTTAGAGGCCTCTGGGGGATATTTTCTAGCATTAGAAACGGGTTCCTCAGAACAGATGGGGGAACGAGTTGGAAACGAAAGAGTCCTTTATGCTTGAATCTCCATAGGACAGGGATGGAGGTGCAAGGGGGCACATCTTCCTGGAGCAATCCTCAGTGCGTTCGTAGCATCCGGTCTACAAGGGCCATCGTTCTAATTATGTACCATCTGTAGAAAGGGTTACGCCTGGGAGCTTGACCATGATTGCCCTCAATTAATGTTCAAACTCTAAACTCCCATGATTTAGGGGATTTTCCCTAAAAATTCTAGATACCGTAGTGATTCTTGTCTTGCAGTCTGTTTTGTTTTCGTTATAACAATATATTACCATTGTGAATAGTTCAAATACACAGAAAACGTGGGTCTTCCATTTCATCACTGATCCCACGACTCCGTGTTACCACACCCAGCTCACTTGTTTATGTCACTATCCCTGTGGGTATTTGGTGGTGTAACCCTGATATGACCCACCCCATTCTTTATAACAATCATGGAATCACATCCTCTGGATTTATCATACTGGGATTGATGGAAACTGGATTTGTTTCCAACTCGTTGCACTTCATTTGGTCATTCTTTCAACAAATGATTACTGAGTACCCATTGTATCCCATACATTGGGATATAACAATAAGTAGATGTGGCCCTGTCTTCACAGAAAATAAAACCCAGTGAGCAAAACATGTTTACGTTGAACTCTAGGCCATATGCAGTGAGCACACACCGTGGGTCCCAAGCACATGATCTCAGGTCCTTCACTCACGAACCTGACGAACATTCTTGCACACCTACCTTTACGCACATGTGCTAATATTCCCACAGTGCGCATTCCTGGAGTTGGCTGCAGCATTTGTCTTCAGGAAACACTTTGAGTTCACATATCATGACTTCCAAAAGAATTTAAAGTCTGGATTTATGCGGGAGAAGATCAAACCAAACCAAATCCTCCTCTCAGGGCTTGAAACTCGAGACAACATCCGACTCATCACTGAGCTTCTCCTTTTTTATTTTTTGAGCCAAATAAGTGAACGTTCCAAATTGATTTTAGATATTGTTAGCAAAATATAGTTCTTTTCAAAATAATCGATTTAATTGAAGAGGAAACTCAACTGCAAATGCATTAACCTTGTTTTGTGATCAATATCTCCATTCATCAGCATTGATTTCCTACCTCTTTACCTTGGTCTCTCTTAAATTTCTCTCAGAAAACATATTTTGCTGTCCCATGGCAATATGACTCACAGTTGCATATTTAAAAAAAATAATAAATGCATTGCCCAATTTATTTCCAAAGAGATTTTTTTCTTTCCAGAAACTAACCTCTCGTTAAAAAGTAGAAGTGGAAAGACTATCATTTTGCAAATAATCTTCTTTCAGGAAAAATAAGTATATTTTAGGAAAAAATAGAGTCCCTACGTCCTCGTACGGCATCGGACACACATAGATCTACCACTTCACAAAAATGCTATGGGCTTCTATAGATCTTCAAAATAATTACAAGGAGTTGCTAAGGCATCTGTCATGCCCTAAATAGAAAAAGATTCTTATATGTATTAATTCAAGTGTATGTCAAGAAATTGGATATTTGAAGTGCTAGTATATTTTTATCAGGTGAGTAGGTGGAGAACTCTATTCATGTGCCCACAAACCAGGTAGGCAGATGAAACCATACGGTGGTAGATAGAAATACAGATATAGGTTTATAATTTGTCAATATTAATAGCACCCTGTACTTACAAAGTGCTTTCCTCCTCTGAATCATTGTTGCCTACTGTTTCATTTAATCCTCCTCCTGTCTCTTTCCTTAGACCATTCATTTTGTAAGAAGCTTTTTGTTGGAATAATGTTCTCAGGCACAGAGAAGGACTGTGAGCTTTAATATAAGATCCGAATGCGGATAGGGCCAGGAATCACAGTCTTCCGTTGCTTACCTTCAATCTATAAATCTAATAAAACCGATTGAAATATGCCATCTGGAGGAAAAGGGAGGATGGTTTGTTATGGCGATCGTAAAAGAAAAAAACAAGAACAGGGATCTTCTAGCTCAAGTTCTCAATCTCCTGTTCTGCCCCGAGACCTGACTATGAACACAGAGTTGCTCTTCAGGTTTCTGAAAATCACATTTCTTTGGGCAATTCCTGTCTCCAGAGCAGCTTGCTTTCCGTTCTACCTTGGCAGGGGATTCTGTGGTCACTTGGCACTCTCAGTTAATAATTACAGTAATGATGATAATAGCTAGTGTTTATGTATCATGTGCCAGTGGCCTGGCCAGCACCGTGCTAGCCTAGTGCATGCCTTAGCTCATTTATTAGCCTAAAAACCCCAACAACACATCCCTGCCCCCACCGTGCAGAGAGGGCATGAAGGCTCGGGGTACTGAAGTGACCGCTCAGGGTTACAGAGCTGGTAAATGGCAGCACCATCACTCAGACTCTGGTGCGTTTTGCTGTTAGAGCTCACGCCTGTACTTAGACGTGACTGTGCCTTTCTGGGCTCCCGGCAGCTGGTTTTCCTTGAGGGTACGTGGAGGTAGAATAGCCCAAACTCCATTTTTGTGATTCTCCTGGTAGTGTTTCCGGTGCTCAGCTCAAGTCCCTGAAATTACAATGAGGCAAGAGAGAGGAGAATTAACACATGACTGTGTTAAGCTGGGAGGGATGTTTTCTGAATTTACTTGTCACTAAAATGAAATTTGCTTTGACTGTGTCGTTTTGTCTGACAGTCCAGTTCTGTTTCAGTTGGGCATCTTGGTAAAACACGAAGGTTGGACCCATAGCCTTTGTTGATTCTGGAAATTTCTAGCAGGTTCATTTGCTTGGATTTGTGTAACCATGAGGCTGACCTAGTCAGTCCTGCACTTTCTTTTTCTAAATGTTCTCAAGCAAGGCTGGCCCATCTAGAACAATGCAGAAGAACCAGAGGAAGAAAAAAAGATAATTGAAAGTATCTTCCCAATTCTTCTTTTAAATCGCAACTTTGGTTGGATTAGATCTCCACCAAAAATATGCTTACACTCCTCTCAAAGGAATGAGAATACCCACCCAACATTTCCACTAGAACTTTGAATATCTAAGTGATACATGTTGGAGAGGGTTCAAATGCTCCTCAGAGTATCGGAATGCGTGACACAATAAAGAAATAAAAATGGCCTTATAAACATGCAAAGCTTAGATGTCACAACCAGATTCCAACCCAACACTGCCGGCTGGGTACCCTGAGATGCTTCACCTTTTGCTCTCATGAATAAAAATAAGCCCCTGGAAGAAATTTGCTCAGTACTGAACTAGAAAACCTCTGAAGTTCCTTCCTTGGTAGCCTTCAAATTATTCTTTAGGGTATTAGGTAGTCCCTGGAAAAAAAAATCTGGGTTCCTTTAAACAGGAACTTGATTTTTGACAGCTGGAGCAAATGAGCTTCTGTGGTTATGGTCCTTTGAATACAAAGCCCAACATGAACTATTTGACTTGGTCTCTGAAAGAGGACACAGGAGAGAGTGACAGAAAACAAAGAGGAGAAGGCAGGGAGGGCCTTCAGAAGACCCTTAGTCTAACTCAGCATGCAGTTACCTTTGCATATATACAGCTTTTTGTGCCTCAAAATGAATAACAGAGGAAAATCCTAGAAAAGCTTGAGAGAGTCTCTTTTTTAAAGAAGAGGAAGTTGAACTTCTTTGCATTGATCTCCCTGACAGCCGGAGGGGCTGTTCTCAGGATACTAACCTAGATCACTGCTGCCAAGAAAGCCTTCTGATTCAATCCAAATTCTCCTCCAAGGGCTCGGAAAGACAGGGAGGGGAAGAAAACAGATTGCAACCTTCAACTGGCAGAGGACCTAAGGGATATCAAATTGAAACCACTAAAGGGAAGTTAAAAATCTCTCTCTCTCTCTCTCTCTCTCTCTCTCTCTCTCTCTCTCGGACAGGAAGGTTGGCCCCAGGAGCCATGCATGCCCCTTGATCTCCGTTCAGGTTTAGCTTAAAAAACCATTTTGTATGTTTGTTTGTCTGGTTTTGCCCCTCAGCACTACCCGAAGGCCAGCTAGTGAGGATGTGACACCATAGTCTAAAGGACACTAGGAAATGTGTTTGGGTAGGAAAAGGCTCTTAATGATGGCCTGAATTCTGGAGGCCAGAGAACTGGCAAATGGCAAAACCCTTTGGACGCAATGAGAGGCTGTCAGAGCTGGTTACAGGGAGAGAAATAATAACCAAGAGAGTCAATTTCTTTTTCTAAATGTTCTCAAGCAAAACTGGCCCATGTAGAACAATGCAGAAGACCCAGAGGAAGAAAAAAAACATTTTCCATCTAAATGGATCTAAAGTGTATGTAGAGGACAAACCTATCCATTTTGCCTCTGGGCTGAACACCTTTGTGAAGCTCAAGACCGTGATGTCCCTAAGAAAAGCTCATGGAACTTCCAGACACCAGGGGGTTCAGGCTGAAGAAAGATTTCTTCCATTGCTAACATTCAAGAAGCATGTATCAAGGTTCTGCCAAGCTCTGTGAAGGTTGTTTCGGAGGTAGGACAAGATCTAGAAATTGTCATACTGCCTTAAACTGTTGACAGTCCTCATCAAGACTTCTCAATCTTAGCAGCACCAAGTAATATTTAAGGATGAGCCTGGTTGACCTCTGAGGAAGGGCATGTTCCACAAACTTCCCTATTTGAGATGTATGAACCTCCAGCTTATCCAGGCCTTTATTATCTTTCCTAATCAGGGGCTTTGTATTAGATGCTCAATTAAAAAAAAAAATGTGTTCACACGCACCCCTATAAAAAAAAAATGTGTTCATTGAATGGTGCCTCCTACCTTGGAGGGACAGTATGGGGAGGCGGTTAAGAGTATGGAATATGACATTGCTCGGTATCAGATCCGGACTCCCTAACCTGCTAGTTCCATGATGCATGCTGGTTTCGCTGAGTTTCCATTTCCCTGCCTGTAAAATGAGGCAAATAAAATTATTCTTCCATCTTAAGCTTCTGCATGATGAATAACTGAACTAGGTAGGGAGGGTTATTATCTCATTGAACACACTGCCTGACCCTTAGTAAGCACTCCACTAAAAATTAGCTTTCATGAATAATAATTTTTATTGTCTTTACTAATATGAGTACCATACCTCAGGTTACAGAGACATATAATATTAATCAGTCAAAAATTATTTGAGTGCCTTGATGTTTTTACCTGTTCTCAATGCAGGTGTTAGAGCTTCTTGCCATCTGTTGGCAGAACAGCTAAGATCATAACAATGGGAGCTGAAGTCTTCCTTTTGCCTCCCATTGCTTACCCCCTGCTTCCTACACTCCCTGTGGAAGTGGAGGAGATAATGAACAATGACCAAATATGTGGGAATTAAACCCGAGGCAACATTGTTGCTAAGAACTGGACAATTCATTACCAAATTTCTCAGGTACTTTATCAAACATTGGGCAGAGAGCATTATTGAATTGACCGTTGAGACAGCAGACCCCAGTATTGGTCTGCATTTGTCTATGCCAGTTAGCTTTAAAAAGTGATGCTTAAACTCAAGTATGCTTCAGAATCACCTGGAGGGCTTGTTGCTCAGCCCCGCTCCCCACCCGCCCCTGAGAGTTCCTGATTCAGTAGATCTGGCGTGGTTCTCAAGAAATGGTATTTCTAACAAAATCCCAAGTGATGCTGAGGCTGTGGCCCTGGAATCACAATTTGAGAACCCTTTGTTGAGCGTATGCTTTCAGGAGCCAAAGCTGTGAATTCAACCCAATCAGCACTATCCTGATACCATGGGCCACAGCAGTCACTAAAAAGGAAAAAAATAGGATATTCAGTAACCCCCACCTCTCTGTGAGGAGAAAAAAAATACAAGGAAACATCCACCACCTTAAATGTTACCAATGGAAGTCTACCGATGGTTTAATTGTTCATTCATTCAACACATCCCACCACCTCCTGGTTCCAACATTGGCATTTTGGTCACCGTTTCTTTATCCCAGGATTACCTACTCCCAGGGTTTAAGAGTTCCATTGTTGTTGTTATGTGGGGAAGCCAACACTTGACTATAATCGGACTCTGGTTACAAACCACATGGAAATTGTGTATCTCGTGAGTAATGTGTTTCTAGCGGGTCTTCCATTTGTCTCGACCCTGACTCTCAGTCATGAATGACTGAGGTCATCCATTTCAGAACTCCCTGTGCGTTCTCCACGTTGCTGTGCTCATGGTAGCTGAAAGGCCATTGTCTGTTTGTTATTGTAGTCAGTGAAAGGGGATGGAGGGACCCCCCACTCAGAAGAAGTAAATGGGAAGGACTCGAGCTGTCAAGTAAGTGACCTGTGAGAGCTGCTCGGTGGGGGGTTGGGCTTGCATGTTCTCCCTTCTTTCCAGCTTAGTTGCCAATGCAATTCTCAGCCACAGACAATCATTTACCATCTCTAGGTTAAGCACCTGCTGTATGCTAGGCACTATCTTGGGCTCTGCAGATATATGCATGAACAAGCTTGAGTTTCCTGGCTCTTGCATGTTTAACCAATGTTTTTCCCTCTTCTCCACCTGGCGGCTCCCTTCCTGTCCTTCAGGTCTTGGGCTAAAGGTCACCTCCTCCAAGAAGTAGATGTTCTACTTCTGTCCATCATCAGTGCCTCTTGTTCTTTTACTTTGTGGAATTGATCACACATTGTAACAAGTCATTTGTCTATTAATTATGCTTCCTTTACCCCTTCCTTTCCGTGTCTGGGGCATCTGTGGAGCAAGGGAGGAGGCTCTTTGATTTTTCTATCACATTGCATAGTGTCTGGCATACAGTAGGAGCTCTTTCTTGAGAAAAAAAAAAGGGGGGGGGGTGAAAGATATGGGATCCCATGGGGTTTTTTCCATTATTTTCTCCATTCTAAAGAAACCTAGCTATGACATTGTTATAATGACACAAATCCTTTTTTTAATGGGATCGTCTCATGCTCAACACCCCATTTTATAACCCGCTTGCTTTCTTAACTTAGAAATATAGCTTCACAAAAGTGTCCTCAAATATTCTTCTACTGATGTTTGCAATACAGAGAACAGGTTAAGAACATGAGTTGCAGGCTCAGACCACCTGTGTTCGAACCCTGGCTCCACTCCTTTTTATCTGTGTGATTAAAAACAGCTGACCAAATCTCTCTATGCCTCAGTTTCCTCATCTCTACAATGGAGCAAGGAAAAGTACTGCTTCGTGGCATTGTCCTTCTTTATGTGTCAACACATGTAAAGCCCCTGGAACAGTCCTAGTACCGCAGACCCAGTAAATGTTCGTTGCTATGGAAGCCACACGGGCTGCCGTACAAACGACCAACAGACTCAATGGTTTAACAACAGAAATGTATTTTCTCACAGTTTTCTATGAAAAATCCAAGATCAGGATGCTAGCGTGGTTTCTGGCAAGGAGAGCTCTCTTCCTACAAGAAAGAGCTTTCCTACAGCTGCTTTCTGTTATGTCTTCCCATGGCGGCTCTTATAAGGACACTAATCCTATTGGATGAGGACCCCAACCTATGACCTCAATTAACCCTAGTTACTTTCTTACTCCAAATACTTTCACACTGCGGGTTGGGGCTTCAACACAGGAAGCCATAGAGGTGGCTATTAGTTTGTTACTATTACTGTTATGCTACTGATAGGAAATTACCACACTAGTGTATTGTTCATAGCACACAAATGGACAGCAATGACTATAAATAATTTATTATATTTCTATTTCTATATTAATTGAATTAGACCATATATTTCAACAGGGAACATGTTGCTTTTTGCTACACTCAAATTATTTTTGTTTTTCTTTTTCAACTTCTGACTATGCTCACCCCCCCCCACCCATTCTCTTGACCACTTCTGAACCCAAAATCCTGAAGTGCACTACCTTGAAAATAAGATAAATTTACTTTATTCATTACGAAACATCCAAATATCATTGTACATTTTGTCTGGGATCTGAATGTGAAACAGGGTTGCCAGTCACCTTGGCGATTCTGAAATGGAAGTGAAGTCCGTGAAAATTTGAGTGAGCTAGAAACTTCATTCCATTTACACTTACTGAGGAGTGTTCTGAGTATCCATTAGAGAGCCCTGGATCCAGACTTGAGATGGGTGATCTTGGAGATATGATAAATGTTTGGTTTCATTTTGGGGCGTGGGAAGAGACAGTCTCTGTTCCTTTCCAATTCGCCCCCTCAGGGTTATAAAAATCTTGGTTGATGATTCCAGGAGAAGCAGCCTCGGGCACCTCCTGGTCTAAGGTATGCTTCCAAGGTCTGAATCAAACAGGATGTTCCCATGACCTTGTCCTCCAGCTTTCTGCCAGCATCACTGGGTTCTAGGGGAGGACACACTCAGACGATTTGGATGAGAATAATTTTTGTTATAAATTCTGAGACAGAGTCAGATCCCAAGTAAATATTTTTAAATCATCTACGTTTCGTGATAAAACAATCATCACACAGTTTTAGATTCTTAGCTTACTTTGAATATAAGGAACCAGCCATCTGTTATTCTCAGAAGTTAGTTTCTAAGCCATTAAGAAGAACATTTAAGCCTAATAGCATGGCGTAACCCTGTGGTAAATGGAGCTGATCCATTGAAAGCTCTCCTCCTGGAAAAAAAAAAAAAAAAAATCAATGTCCTGTGAAAGCTATTGATGTGTGGGCACTTCTCCCTCCCCATCTCACGTGATTTGCTGAGGAAAATAGTGTAGAAACATCTGGAAGGCGAGTTGCTGGCCATTCATTCAGCCCATTTTGGTGGAGACTTACTATGTGTCAGATGAGGTGCTGGGAATGAAGCCACGGAAGACAGAAGAGTTTTGTTCTCTGGAGCTCCCCCTCCAGCAGAGGGAGGCGGGTGGAACACTCTCAAGTGAGCCAAGAAATCCCCAAGATTAAGGCAAACCTAAAGAAAACACAGCAGTGTTTTGTCAGAGAGGAGTCGGGCTTCTTTAGACCGTCTAACCAGGGACTGAGTCTTCAAGGAGGCAACTTCGGAGCTGAGACTTGACACAAAAAAGCAGCAATCCTGTCAAAGCCTATGAGCACACTGAAAAGTTAACAGTGAATGTGAAGCCCCCTTTATTGAGAATAAGCTTGTTCGTGGAAGAAGGGGAGGCCATGTGTCTAGAGCAGAAGGAGCAGAGCGGAAAGGGATAAAAGATCAGGTTGGAGAGGCACAGGGACGCTCCATTTAACAAGTATTTCCTGAGCCCTTTGTCTGTACCTGGCTCTCAGCTCCACACAGAAAGAATCTGTCAGGAAGATGCGCTGTGGACAATGTTGGGTCAGGATGACCAACTCTTCCCAGTTTGCCTGAGACTTTGTGTTTTTAAAGTTAAGTTGTGTGTCGTGGAACCCCCCTCTCCCAGACCCAACAAGAAGGCGGGCCCCCCGATGTTTGGCCTTTCCCATGGGCCAGAAACCATGTGATACAGGCTTTCCGTGATTGACTACTTTTATCCTCAGACCACCATGAGGTACGATGTCTTTGTTGCATCCACACAGACGAGGAAGCTGAGAGAGCAAATGACTTATTCCAGGTCATACAGCAAGGATGTGATGGAACCAGAGCCACGCCCTGCTCTTTTGACCACAAACAAAAAGCCCTTAACAAATAACTGGATCTTACCATCTTCTATGCAAAAAAAAGAACAGTCAACAGGACGTTCAAATGGCCTGTGGTCTTTCTGACGAGCATCATGATGGGGATTTCTGTCTCACTGTACAGGGATATCCACTCTCCGCTCTCTGTAGGATTTGGGCTTCTGTATCTTACTTCGCATTTGCTACAACTTTGGCAGCCAGGGTCTGACGGAAATATTCAGCGGGCCGTGGCAGGACAGCTTCTTGGGGTGACTCGGTTTCGGATATTTCCTTTCTCCAGGGAATTCTGCCCTCAGGAGACTCTCGAGACTGGGGAATCTTCTGTCTTCTTGCTTATTTCTAAGGGTTATATTGATACTGATGAGAAATGATAGTTCTTTGTGTATTGTTTTCTCCATCAGACTGCAACTTTATCCGAGGAACTTTTTCACTCAGGAACAATCTATCACTTTTACAAATCAGAACTTATAAACATATATTCGGTGGGTCAAATGTGGCCCATGGGGCTACTGATGTGGCTGTTTTCCAGTTTCCATGCGAAAAACAGAAGACTGGACAGCACTGGGGTTGTAATCCTACACAGGGTCTTGGCTGGCTCTGAGCAGCTGTTACCCCTTTGGACAGGGCAGGTGAAAATTCACCACAATTCCCCCCACCACTCCAATTTTCTCCCCAACATCAAAGCCAGAATTGCTTGAACTGGTGTTTTTCTTACACTAGGGACATATGTCTTACATTGCTTTCCCAACTGGGGAAATAAGTCTCTTTGTGATTATTTTTACCCCTGGCCTTGGTCATGTTTTTATTTCATCTGTCTGGCCCCTACCGTAATTTCAGTTCAAATAAATTATGGGGGAAAGGTTTTGACAGATTTTGTTATCTGTAATTTACCTAGAATTTTCTAGAATTTTGGATTGTATAGCTTCATCCTTCCAAATTGTAGGAACCAGGAAGGATTGCAAAAATCTCTCTTCAGCATGAAAGATGTGCATTCAAAACTTAAAACACTTATGTTCTCTCACCACTGTTTTATAGACAGAAGAAGAGCTTCACACCAGAAACTAAGGTAGACATAACCATGAAAAAAGACTAAGCATCCTCAGGAAAAGAATCACATATGGTTGTTAAGCGGGAGAAACCCTCTCAAAGCTGGCTTAAGCACAAAAGGGCTTCAGGAACAGCTAGATCCAGGGGCATATGTGAGGCTATCAGCATCTGGGTTCTTTCTCCTTCTCTCTCTCTCTTCATCTCTCAGCTCTGCTTTTCTCTCTAGTGTCTTCCTTTTCAAGCAGGTTTTTCCTGAAAATGGTGCTGGCTCTGGAAGCTCCAGGCTTGTATCTTCACGGTTCGGAATCTAATGGAGGGTGGACAGATCTCTCTTGGGTGGTTTAGCAAGGTTCTGGCATTAGCTCAGTTTTTATCTGCATCCAGCCAGCCTGAACCGATCACAGCAGCCCGATCATGTGCACAGGTCTGATCAGCCAGGTCTGAGTCCTGTGCCTTTGTTCAGGGGCGGAATTAATTTGTCTGAACCCACGGTGAATAAAGGAGAGAAAAGTGTGATTCTCCAAGGAAAACCCAAGTTCTAGTCCCAGAAGAAGGAGAGAAGAATGTTGAGTAGGAAAACATAAATAGATAGATTATTAGATAAACATATAAATATCTCCTACTGGGACCTTGAACCATCGTTAAGTATCTGCACCTTTTTCTTATTTTTTTTTCATTCCATCCAAGACTCATGAAGGTAGACCCCATCCAACATTTGAACACCTCTGTTCTGACATACTTAGTCCCCTGCTATTGAGCGTGGTCTTCCAGCCCCTAAACACACATTTTGTTGGACTTTGCCGCAGACGTCGGACTCACCAGGGAAGGCCGTCACACCCCCAGAGCCAGAGCCGGCGGGAGCAGGCCAGAAGAGCAAAGAGGGTTCTTCCAAGGACAAGAAGGTGGCGACTGAGGGGAACAAGCAAAAGAGCCACAAGCAGGAAGCCAAAGAACCGGCCCAGTGTGCGGAACCGGCCGTGGGTGAGGCGAACTCGCTGCAGAATGGGGACAAGCCCCACAAGAGGCAGGAGAAGCGGCGACAGTCCCTCGGAGGCTTCTTTAAGGGCCTGGTAGGTAGATTGTTGGTCTCTTCTTTCTTTTTTTTTTTTTTTAAAGATTTTATTTATTTATTTGATAGAGAGAAATCACAAGTAGATGGAGAGGCAGACAGAGAGGGGGGGGGGAGCAGGCTCCCTGCTGAGCAGAGAGCCCGATGTGGGACTCGACCCCAGGACCCTGAGATCATGACCTGAGCCGAAGGCAGCGGCTTAACCCACTGAGCCACCCAGGTGCCCCTGGTCTCTTCTTTCTAGGCTCTTGGGCCAGGAATGTGGTTCCCACCTTCAAGGTGGGACTGGCCTAGATCTTGGTCAAGGAAATACTGATGGAGCTCAGGCTGTCTGGCAGGTGCTGGGCTAGGCTCAGAGAGCAGCGTGGTCAGAGAACTCACCACTGGTGGGGGGGGGGGGACTCGGGTGCGGATGGCTGGGGGCGGGGATACTGAGTGGACCAAGAGCGGGGAGGCAGAAGACAGGTGCGCGGGAGCCCCCAGGGGGGTTGAAAGGAGTGTCAGGGGAAAGCTTCTCCGCAGAGATCACGTCCAAGGTGAGGCCTCAAATGAGCCTGTGGAGGAGGAGGCAAGGGGAGGCCTGAAGGCCGAGTGTGTCCCAGCAATGGAGAGACAGCACAGAAGTGAAATCATCCAGCGGGGGGAGAGCGCAGGAGGACAGAGGCAAGGTGGCAGGAACGGGTGTGGATGGGGAACATCCGTGTTCGTCTGTGGCCAAAGGGAGCCTTGAAGTGTTTACATCAGGAAGCTGCTCTGAACGTGACCTTGGGTGGTGGGTGTACAGAGGTGACTAAAAATTTGCTCCTGCCTTCCAGAGAGGCCTGGTCCAGGGTGAGGGGAGCCCAGACATTCAACGATTAATTAACCTCTGGGTTAGTGTGTGTGTGTGTGTGTGTGTGTGTGTGTGTGTCTATGTGGTTCTTCTCTGTCTCCTCCCCTGGACTGGTGGCTTTGGGAAAGCCGCAACCAAGGTCTCTCTCATGAGCAGCCGTGCTGTCCTCCCCAGTGCAGGGGCTGGAGCATAACAGACAGCAAAGCAGAGTCTGTTGAATGAGGGAAGGAGTGGATGGAGTGAAATACGGCAGTAGTAAATGTCTTCTTATATTTAGGATAATATTGATCCTGGCAAATAAGGAGAGTCTGAAGGTCATTAATCAAAACTTAAGCAAGGAGGTCAAGTCTCCAATATGGAGGAACAGGTCAAGGCATACCTAGGCCCCGGGGGAGGTGGCTTGAGCCCGTAGCGCAGGACAAGGAAATCACAGGGACAGTCGCCACGGGGCTGGGGTTAGCTGGGGTTAACTGCAGGCCGTGATGGAGCTGGGGCAGGAACAGGAAGCAAGGGACCGCAAAGCAATTGATTGGTTCCTGATTGCCCCAGTCGCTGAACACCTGTAGGTATTAGTGACTCTGACGGATGGAGGTGGGGGAGTATGATGGTTCCCTTGGGCCCAAGGTTGGTCTCCAAACAGCATCTATGGGAACCTGTTAGCAATGCAGACTCTCGGGCTCCGTGTCAGTTTTATGGATGAATGTCTTCGTAGTCTGTCTGCTCGGTGTGTCTGAGAACGGGTATGGAACCTCAGGGTAAGACCGTGCTTGAAGTCATGGTTTGAGGCTGTTTGGAAATGGGAAGCACTGGTACAGAGCCCCTCTCCCACTCCCAAGGCTCTAAGTTTTAAGCCCTCCCTGGGTTTTAAGAGATGATGAAGACCAGAGACCGACCATCAAGGCGGTGAGCGGGGAGAGGAAGCCTAAAAGACTGATCACACTTTGAGTGGTTTTGTTGGAAAATTTGTCCCCATTCTCTGCTCTAATTCCTTGGAGAGGAGTGTTAATCCTTTTCTAGACAGTTCCAAACTGACTGTGCATTTTTTTTTTTTTTTTTTTTGCCCAAAGTTCTGGTCGAACCATTCCCTGCCAAACCACAGTGTCTGGGGTGTGTACCGCGTGGGGAGGGCGCTGTTCTGGGAAGGTGCTGAGCTCATGGGCCCAGTGAGTTCCCCCCTTTCGTGGTGGTTTTTTGTTGTTTTCTGGGTTTTATTTTATTTGTTTTATTTAATTTTTTGGTCAGAGGCTCATGGAATGTTCTCTGTGTATCTCTTTACCCACGAAATCCCTGGAGCTAACAGGGTGTCTCTCATCCAGTAGTTCTGAACCCGTGATTTTCTCTGCAGGAGACATTCAGCAATGTCCAGAGACCATTCTGAGGGTCACTACGGGGAGTAGGTGCTGTGGGGACATGGTGGGTAGAGACCAGGGATGTTGATAAATACCCCACAGTGCACAGAACAGCCATGGCGCTGTAGTTAACCTTCAGTGTGATAGTCATGGGGCAGGTACATGAGATAAACTGCCCTGAACCAATGGGGCATTCCTGATTGTCCCTGTCCCTGAATATCTGTGGGTATCAGTGACCTTTGGTAGATGGGGGTGGGGGAGCCCAGAGTGTCAGTGGGGCCAGAGCTAAGAAGCCCAGAGGTGACCACATAGCACCTAGGGCAGTGGAAAGAACAGAGCAGTGCCCAGGAGCCTATGCTGTGAATTTGGGCAGCTTCCCTGGAGTCCTGGACCTACCACTTCCTAGCTGTGTGACCTTGGGTTAGTCATTTCATCCCTCGGAGCCTCAGGTTGCCCCTGTGCAAAGTTGAGGTGATAAAGACAGCAGCCACTCTAGGGTTCCTGGGGAATCGAGTGAATGTGTGTCCTCAGGGGTCCAGTACCTGACATGGAGCAGGAATTCCATAGTACTCGCTACCATTTCCCCCGGCAAATACTCCGGGACCTTGCATTTGGACTGGAGCCTGACCCCCAGCAGTTGTCCCCAGTTGGGACATCGGCCCGCAGTGCTGTCACCTAAGCCCATGTGGGACCCCTCCCCCTGCAGCTCATCCTCCCTGTCCGCATGCCGCCTCCCTTTCTCCCCGCCCAAGGCCATCTGCCCCAGTGGGTTCCCAGATTCACTGCCTGCCCAGCCCTGCTTCCTCTTCGCCCTCCAGGAGCGGTCCTCTCTGCTCGGCTCCTTCCTTCTCCGCTCCTTCGTCGTCGTGCTGCCTGGATTCTAATGGGGGCAGCTTCCTTGGCATGTCGTGCTGTGTCTGAAAAAAACTGGAAGGAAACCTGTAGAACTCATCAAGGGCCACTGTTTGCAAGCATTTGGCTTTTGAGCAGAGGGACTCGGTTGAGAAAGGAAATGTCAGAATGTCTCGTGTGTATGTGCATGTGTGTATGGACAGACACATACATGTGTCTATGGAAACAGCTATTTGATCAGCATGGGCTCTGCCTGGAGAAGGAGTATTTTCCCCACCCCCACTTTTGCCCAAGAATCACCCACTCGATGGTGTCCTCATCTGCTTCACTGCCGCGGGTCCCTGACGTGCTCAAGTGGTGCCAGGAGTCCGTTTTACAGAGGAACGGAGATCAGAAAGAAGATAGGGCCTATTCTTTATTCCCCTGCCTGTCGCCTTTGGCCCTGTCCACTGGGCACAGGCTGACCTGAGGCAGGGCTTGGAAAGAGTGGACAAGACCCAGGCGGGAGCCTGGAGAGCAGGTGCTCTGAGGTTCTGATTCCAAGTCAGGAGGGCCCGTCCTATGCTCCATAAGCCGGTCCTGACTTCTCTTAGAGCCTGTTGCACATCTGTACAACTGGGCTAATCATCACTGCCTGTCTCACTGGGCTGGCGAGAGGACCAGGCGAGGGTGAGCTTGGCCTGGCGAAGGGCAGTCCTGAGACCATAGGCAGGACGGAGGTGACCTCAATACCTCTGATCGCCAAAATCCATGCCTCATGGGGGCCAGAAGGGGGACTCGCTTTACCTTGGAGCAGACCTCTGAGATAAGTTGTATCTCCCCTACTGGAAAGATGAAGAAACCGAGTTCAAAGAGTTGAGTCATTCCTCCAAGTTGTCACAGAGCCGGAAAGCGATAGAACTGGGCATTGCATCCCACATCTGGTGGGAGACCTTTCTGTCATCCCCCACTCATGCAACAGGGTCTGTTTGTTTAACATAAGAGCTGGCATGGAGTAAGTGCGAGATAATGGTGGTCACCGCTCGCGATATTTCAGACTTTCATTAGGGTGCAACTTCTTTATATTTTTCTCCAGGGACCAAAGCGGATGTCGGACGCCCAAGTGCAAACAGACCCCGTATCCATCGGACCGGTTGGCAAATCCAAGTAAACAAATCACTACAGTTCCCACCAAGTTGTCCTGCCAGCGAGAAGTCTGCTCCCTGCTCCATTTCTTCCCCTAGCCCACTCCGTGTACATAGTTCTCTTTTAATGGCCATCCAATGAAATTCTGCCTACAAATTAAGCCTGAGCTGTTGTATATTGAGGTGTATTATTTACGTCTCTGGTCCAATCTTTTCCCGGAAGGAGTCGTCAAGATGGTTTAGCCGCTGAACCAGTCAGGTCGGGAGACTTCATGGTTGCCAGGCAGGGGTGGAGCGGGCGGAGGAAGGCATTCCGAGTAAGTTATGTGAAATGGCAGGGGCAAGTCAGTTGCAGAAGAAGAATGCCGGCTGGAAGGAATTAAGTAAGCTTTGTAGGAAATCCGCGCTCATCCTCTACACTCAAAGAGGAGAGACAAAAATCCGTTTAAGTTCACATTTCTGGGAGGGACAGCATGGGCTCGGGGGCGGGGGCGGGGGTTGCCAATTTCCTGGAATGGAATGTGTGGGGAATGAAAAAGGAATGAATAGGCGTTGCTTGTCGAATAGGGTCCTTGAAAGTTATTGATGAGAAAGGGAAAGATTGGCCGCAGAGGGTTTGAAATGATTGGGGGAAACAGTTGCTTTTTGAAACTCAGTGAGGAGGGCAAGGATTACAACTTCAAAAAAAGAAACAACAACAACAACAAAAAAAAGCAGAACTTGAGTGAATGAAGTTGCAAGTCTACTTTGCAACACAAGGGGGCACTGAGGTCTCCATTTTAATCCTGCATCCTGTAGCCCTAACAAAGATTCGGTCTCTGCGATCTCACATTATTAATGCTTCTCAGATGGCGGAGGGGCTTGCTTCATCTGTTCTGTCTGACACTTATCTCAAGTCTGTCTGTAATTTCCTAATGTTCTCAGGATGTTTTCTGATAAAACCCTCCCCATAACCCCAGTTAATAAAAATTTCTGGAAGATTATTCAAATACCCGAGGTTTTCTTAATACGTGTACAGAGGAGTAAATAGGACCGTGAGTCTATTAAAATGTAATTCAACGTAGCATATGATTGACTGATACCATGTATACTGTATCTTTTTTTTCTGATTTAATAAAAAAAATACATTTACATCTAAAGCATCTTTTAATTTCCAACTTTTAAAGCAGGGCTCTTGTACTCTCTGAGACAGCTTTCTTGTCCACAGAGTAACATCAGTCTTCTTCCTCCATCTTGTCCTGCCTCCCAGATGCTCCTAGATTTCCGTGTGTATGGGCACATGCCCATAGAAATGGGTGCACATATATTTGCATAGATACACGGCACTTATATAAAAGCACCGCCTGAGCCCAGGCTGCCTAGGGCAGAGCCTGAGGCAGAGATTCCAGAGTCTGTGATAAACCCGAGGAGGACTTCGGGTGGAGAGAGGAAGCCACTCACAGGGCAGGGAGGTTGCTGAAGGAGGATCGGCCTCAGCTGGAGTTGAGTTTCATCCTGAGCCCCTAGGTGGCGCTGGAGCATGACTTGCACCTTCCACTCAGTTCGACCTTGAGCCAAGGGGAGCCGGCCCTTGTACCCTCGCTGCTGAGTTCCCGCACACCTTGGGAAGTTCCCGACAGGCAAGGTGCTCCCACTGCGCTGGGAAGTGAGAAGCTAGAGGCTGTGTGCCTGGGCCATGTCCACTAAAGATAGGCACATGATATGCAGATAATGTGTTTGCATCGAGGTAGGGAACAGTCCATACATATAAATGTACTTTACATACAAAAGTGGAGAATGTATGTCCACATCCATACTCAACATATTACATACAAGAATAAATGAATGCACATTCACATGCATACGCACAAATAGATCCGCAGATACACGCTAGCTTGTAAAAATCCATCAGACAATGATCTGACGTAAACATTGAATACGGTCTTCTGACAAGTTTTCGCATTAAGTAAATAAAACCATGGCTTTGGCAAAAGAAAAAAAAAAGACATTTGGAAAAGGTGTTCAGGAAAACGATGGTATCCCTGAAAAGCCAGATGTGGGGGGGCCGTTGCGGCAGGGGTCTGCTAGCGCTCCCAGCTTGGATGGCCCAAGGCTAGGTTTCAGATAAAGATCAGAGGCCCTTTCCTTAGCTTCTTCAGACCTGCTGCTCAAACCTTGGAGATCAGTGTCTGTGGCTCACTCAGCTGAGAATGACTTCATGCCACTTCTGGTCTCAATGCTTAAGTTGGCATGCATCAGGAAAAAAATCCTTTGGGGAAGCCCTTACTGGCAGGGTGACTTTCCTCCACCAGCACCATCAGGGAGCATGGGCTGATTCAAGAAAACCAGGCAGCTGCTTATTTCTTTGTCCCCGAGCACCAGGGGGGGTCGCCTTGTGTGACCTTTGGTGAGCTCTGGGCCATACTAGTCCATTGAGAAAGGTGACAGTTTCATTTGCAAGTTTCACCTCACTGGGCACAGGGGCTTTTGGCCCTGATGAGAAACGCCTCCAGGCAGGACTGAGTCACGAAATGCAGAAGAAGCCCTCCCATCCCCCAACTCCCCGGGGCCCCGGGGCGGGGGGGGGGGAGGGGGGAGATATTTTAAAAAATATTTTCAATGATGTTCTTTGCTGAGAACCTCTCTGCACAGCCAACACTTTCTGTAACGGTTCCATAGTGCCCTGGCCAAAAAAGAGAGCAAGCTTTTAATGAAATTGCTTGGGGTTGTCATAGTTGTTGTTGCTGTTTTTAAAGGCAAGAAAACTTAAGCCAGAGCAGACTCAGACAATGACTTATCTGGGGGATTGGAAAGCTAGCTGTAGCCGCAGAACCATGATAAACCCTCATCTTCAAGTTTTGAGGGTTTGTTGTTTGTTTGATTTTGTTTTGCTTTTTTTTAGCTGGGAGCTCATTCCTGATGCATTTACAGTCAATACTAATTTCCATGCCTCCCGCTGAACTCCTGTTAAAAAAAAAAAAAAAAAAAAGAGCGAGCAGAAACTCCCCCAAGTGAGCTCTGCAAAGCTCTTGAGTCTCAAAAGCCTCCAGGGGAGTTCCTCCAGGGACTGAAGTTCCTCCAAATATGGAGCCCAGAAAGGCCACTTGGATGGCAAGGCCGAGTACACGGAAACGCGAAGCAGGCCTTGCAGCTGAAAGGGAATTATGGCCTACGGGAGGGGGCCCGGGGGCCTTGTTAAAAATTTACAAACTCATTTATTCATTTATTTTTTTATTTTTAGGTGCACAGGGAAGGGTGTCTTCTCCAGTGTCAAGAAGAAGTGGCCCTTCCAAGAATTGAGCTTTTGAGCTGAACCGGCCGCCCCTGGGGGGAGAAGCAAAAACAAAACAAAAACAAAACGCTGCTTTCCAGTTCCCGCGGATGGTGACTTTTGGACTGACATCCATAAAAGCTTCCATTCAAAAGCACGCTTGTACTCAGCAGCCCGTGAGGTCCCTCGCGAATGAATCGTCTAGGGAAGGGGAGGCATACCTCCAGAAATGCCCAAAAGGAAGGGAAAAGGAGAAAGAAAGTTAAGTTCTTCGGCTTTGGTTGCATCCCCCTGCCCTTTAAGCAAATTATCTGGGATTTCGACACACACACACACACACTTGAGCTGGACTGCCCTTATTTGTTTGCAAACGGTCCAGATGCAAGGGGGCCCCATTAAATGAGACTCCAAGAGCCTGGAATTTATGGCCTGTTAGTTCCTTCGCACAGTGCCTGCCCACCCCCCACCCCCCAACCCCCGCGCCTCCCCAGAAGGGAGCTCATTTCCACAACCCGGGCCTGACAAATGTCATTTCTTATGTCAAACACTCCCATGTGGATCTTAAACCCTAAAACAAGAAAATCAACTAGCCTTCCTGCTGTAAAGAACATTTTGGAAAGGAAAACAATTTCAAAGATCGACTCACCCAAGTTGCAGGCAGAGGACACGGGCTTTGCAGAATGGTAAGGAAGGTAAGGGCTGGTTTTAACCAGCCTCCCAAGCTCCCTTTTGAAGCCTTCTTAAAAGGCCGTTGCACCGTGAGTAGAAATCAGCCTCCTCCACAGTCTAGATCTTCCTCACTCCATCACTGAACACACGGTGCCCCTGGCCCACTGGAAATTACGGGCTCCATTAGGGAGAAAAGAAATTACTTACTGAGCAGCAAATTCTGTAAATTTGTAATTCAGATCTTAGTGCAGGCCTGAAAGCCGGTAGGGATCTAGCCCTATGCATAAATTGGTGTTCTGGAGAGCTTAACCCTCACGGCTCTCCCCCCCCACCCCCCACCCCGCCCCCAGAAAGCTGCTCATTTTAGTATCCCCCTCCCCTGGCCCTTTAATTGGCCAAAGCAGACATCGGGTGCGGATTTCACAGATGTAAAGATAACTCTAATATACCTCACATTCTTGCCCTTAGCAATTTATAGAACACTTTCTGAATAGGTCATCTAATTCAAAGCTGTGTACCTCTAACTGAACTTAATTGCCGCCTTTGTTGTATTTTATTACGAGGGCACAGGGACGCACGCACCTGTATGTCTTCTCTCTCTCTCTCTCTCTCTCTCCAAAGGAGCAGTTCTTGACAAAATGGCCCCCAGCTGCTTTTCTGGCAATGTTTGCCATTGAAGGAGCTCATGGCCTAAGGGATGGACTCTCCTTGGAGGATGTTTTGTTGAAATCTGGCCACATGGGGGAGTTCTAGGACCTAGGGTGCAACTACCATCTCCAGCCAAGCCCTATTCCTTCACTCCCTAACCGGGAGGTTGGGCCAAAAAAGCTCTTAAGAATGTGTTTGTTGATTGTCTTCTAGAAAGCAGTCAAATTTAATGAGGAGAACTAGAACAAGAGGGGGCCAGCCTGGGCAAGTCAACTGCCTTCCATGATTCCCAGTTGGTCAGACCAAGACAAAGTCCGGTTGGTTGGTTCTTCCATTCTTAGCAGCTTAGGCTTGGAAGAAGCTTAAGGAAGGACAGTGTGATTGTAAACTATTTAGGTTGGTGTCATGGCCAAGCATTGATTTATGTTCCCCTCACCGGCTCTTCATGCTCCATAACATAGCCTTACCTTTCACGTCTCTGCACCCAACTTGCAGGCAAGGGACTTAACGTTGCTCTCAGTTTCCTCCTAAACAATGGGACAGTAATTGTGCCTACTTCGTGGAGCCAGTGGCTGGCGCATCATAAGCGCTTCGTAAAGGAGAGCTATTATGTCATAGGGAAACTTCAGCACCATAGCAGAAAACTCCTACTTCCATTGGCTAGTTAAAATCGTAATAACTATAGAGAGAGTTATCATGTCATTGAACAGATGTTATATCACAGCCTGGCTCTGATTCTCCAGACTCTCCCTGCCCTGTTCCGTGGGCTGACTTCACCTAAGATCAGTGCCAGTGCAAGGCTACAGTTCCGGACAAGGGGATTATGGGATTACCATAATCAGTTTTGATTTATCCTTTTGGCAAAATCAATTATTTAGAGGCAACTACAATGATGCAATAAATAGCAAGGCAATTTTTGACATCAGTGTCTTTAAAGTTAGCAGTTCCTCACACCAGCTGTGGAAGCACCCCCCCACCCCCTCCAAAACAGGGCCCTTAGACTGCGAGCTCATCAACGTCGGGGACTTTCTTGTCTGTGTCCCTCACTGCTCTGTCATGAATATTTAGCACAATGTCTGGACACAGTAGATGCTCAACAAATCTTGGCTGAATGGTTGTATTAGTAGAAATTCTGTGGCCACATCCACTGGTGAGGGGTTGCCTTATGCTCTAGTATGAGTTTATCTCAGCACCAAGTGGTCAGCCACTTTAATCAGACATCCACCCCCCCTCCAGTTGCCTCGCCTAGTGGTTCTCAGGGTGTGGCCAATCAGCCTTGGCATCGCCTGAGAACTAATTAGACATGAGAATTCCCAAGCCCGACTCCAGACCCACTGGATCAAAAACTCAAGGTGGAGCCCAGTAATATGTGTTTCAGCAAACCCTCCAGGCAGTTCTGAGGCAGACAATTTGAAAAGCACTGGTCTAGGTAGAGCTACCACTCCCCTGATGATCCGTTGAAGAAGACCAGCCCTGAAGATACATAGCCAGCACTGGACTTACTACAAGCCAGCCATTGTGCGCCACGTAAATTACCTTGCTTACTGCCCATTTTACAGATGAGGAAATTAAGGTTCAGAGAGGAGAAGCCATGTTGTTCAAGGGCACACATGTTAGAGCCAAGGCTCCAACCTAAGCTCTTACTGGCATGTTTTCTTGCCTGTGGGAAAGACGGGCAGGCAAAAGGACAACAATAATATAACGTATGATAAGTGAATGTAGGGTGTCGTGGAACTCAGAGGAAGGCACTGCTGCAAGACTACAGGGGATGAAGGCTGGCCATTGGAGGTGGTGACAGTTGAGCTAACTCCTAAGGAATGATGAAGACTTGGCCAAAGTCGTTCCCAGCAGAATAGGAAGCGCCAAAGCCCAGGGTCTACCGAGAGAATGGCAAGTTGTTCCACATGGTCAGAGGGAGGCTCTGGGGGGGACAGACAAGATGGTGGAGGCTGGAGAGGAGGCGCCGACCAGATCGTCAAGGACATGAAGTAAAGAGCCCACAGTACGAAGTTAGAACTTCTCCTGGGAAGTAGGGAAAAAAAGATCTGAGCCGGAGGGCGGCAGAGCCCCATCTGTATTTCGGCCGCAGGTAAGATCTAACATAAACTCAATTCAACTAATACTCATTGAGTGAGCTGAACTATCTCGTAGGCAATACAAAGTATAATCATTTTCTTCTTAAGCCTCTTTTAAAGGTATAAGAAATACCCACTCAGATTAAACCTCTAACTGGCACTGGTCCCTCCGAGAATGTTTAAATGCCCATTTCCAAGTGTCATAAATGTAGGTTTGGACTCTGGCCCCTGATCCACCCAGACGATCCACACCTATGACCCAAGGCTGGGAGATCGTGAGCAAGATATTTCACGTAGAAAGCCTTAATTTGTTCCTCTGCAGAATGGGAATAATAGCAGAACTGAATTCAGAGAGTTGCTGAGAAGAGTAAACGCGACAACGCATTTATAGCTTGTAAAGACAGTGCCTGGCAAGTGGTAAAGGCTGAGGACACGGACATCTGCCCGAGGTGGAACACATGTCTTCACTTTCATGGGCTCAAGGTCTTTAGGATTAAACTGTGTGCCAGGCCCTTTCCATTCTGGCAACCAGTTAGCTGACTGGCTCATCCAAGAAAAAAGGAAAGAAGGAAGAGAGAAGAAAAAGAAAATGTTGATTTTCCTTGATGTCCATCTCATTCTAAAGTGAAGTTTCTGGGGAATACACTCGAGTATGCCTTTGGTTTTCCTCGGTTCTATCTTATAATATTAACCAGTTTGGGGACTCCTGGGTGGCTCAGTCTGTTGGGCGACTGCCTTCAGCTCAGGTCATGATCCTGGGGTCCTGGGATCGAGTCCCACATCGGGCTCCTTGCTCAGCGGGAGCCTGCTTCTCCCCCTGCCTGCTGCTCCCCCTGCTTGTGTGCTCCCCCTCTCTCTGACAAATAAATAAATAAAATCTTTAAAAATATATATATTAACCAGTTGGCCACCGTAGCGGATGCTGTAGATGCCCCATCTCATTTCTCTTCAGCTCACTCCAGAGGTCACATACAGCACTGAGAGCTCCTACCTCAAAGATCCCTCCACTATTGGCTTTTCTTCTCAGTGGCTTTCTCCAGGGGCTGTGAGAACTCATTCAGCCCACATGTAGGGTGTTCTGGAAATGCCTAAAATTTGACGCCCCTAGGGACCACCTTCAACCAACGAGGAGATGGCAGATAAGTATCTCAGCTCCCCCACCCCTCAGAGGGACGATTTTGAGGTGTCTTCTAAATGCTCCCGCACGGTCCCCGGTGCGACTGAATCCTAGCTGCCCACAGTAGTGACTTTCTCATGAACACACTCTTCCTCCTTTGTGCTTCCTGGGATCACGTCCCAAACAAACTACCTGCAACCAAGTTCTCGTCTCAGGGTCTGTGTCTACGGCACAAACATCTGTATCTCACTTAAGGTCCTTGTGCCAAGTAGTTTAATAGAGGGGAATTCATAGGTGCTGGGTGAGGTAAAAAAGCAGGCACATGACGAGGAGACCACCCAAGAGACTGGACATGGAAGGAAACTGTAATACCAAATACCAACGGGGCCAGACAGACAAAAAGAGGTCCTGTTCCCAGTGCCAGGGGAGCTGGACACCATGTGGAAACTGGAGCACCACATGGGGCTGGGGGAGGTTGCCGGAGGGTAGCTGGGGTCCAGAGGGGGCCTGGGGTCCAGAGCGGGGAAGCACTACCTCTCTGCTGATGGGAGAGTATAGGAAAAATGGCTTGGTGGCAGCGCCCCCTGCTGTCTGAACCTAACCGAAGCCAGTTGGCAATGGAACCTGGGAAATGAAATTTGAAGGGGAACACTAAAAACCAATGGGCAAATAAATGCCCCAGCACAACCTAAAGCCTGGCTTAGAGAGAAAACTAACATCAGAAAGCAACGTTGTCAGGGCCCCAAGCCAACCCTGGAATTAGACAAATGAACATGTATGTGATGGTCCCAGCAACATGAAGTCAGCTAACTTCTTCAACGTCACTGTGGTGTCCATACAATGGAGGATGACAAGGGAATCTACCACGCGGCGTTGCAAGGCGGGTCTAACGATATATTCCACGCAAAGCAGTTAGCACTGTGCCTGGCGCATGAGTGCCTACAACATGCTCTACGGGACATCTTGAGATTCAACTGCTCCTTTGAGTACCTGGCAGCCCATTAAAATTCCTGCTCAAACTTGTTTCTTCCCCTCTTTACCACTCAAAGGCTTGACTTCAATGCCTAGAATCTGCCTCTAGTCTCTATTTCATTGCCTTAAAAAAAACAAAACAAAACAAAAAAAAAACCCCAAAACTTTCCACTTTCACTGAAGTTGTGCCAGAACTGAAGGAGGAATAGCTCTGTCCTCCCTTCCCCAGCCCTCTCCCCGCAACCCCCACACCCCCCTCCCTATCTGTGCTGGCCAGTTGTTCACAAGGAGCTTAGCAGTTTTGAGGATATAAAAACAGGAAATTGTGCACCAGTCCTGACTAAGGCTAAAAACGTATGTGCAAACCCTTCCTCACACAGATTTCTTCAGCTCTCCAAAACGAGGCCCTTGAAAAATCAGGTCCCTGGCCAAGGTCTCTGGATTTGCTTAATCATTTCCTTTGCCAATGTATAACCTCTTTAGCCATGAAGAAGAAATGGTGAGAAAGGGGGAGGTGGGAGTTGAAATATTTTAAATCAACCACAAGACAGGACAGGAAATTCTGGAGGGGGTAGGGGAGTGGGAATGTTTCTTTAATCCCTTGGTGCCACAGCAGACTAAGACAGCAAGTTGGGGGAAGTGATCTTTCTAGGAGATTCTTTTACTGTTGACTCTGACCCAGAGTGAGATGTCATAGGCCTCTTCATTCAGGGATGAATAGGGAACATGAGAGCAGAGAAAACTCTGAGATGCATCCCCCATGACCCTTTATTTGACTCCGGCAACAAACATTTGCTGAGCGCCTGTTCTGTCCTGTGCTATGTAGAAAGGCCTGAGATGGGCTCCCAAACAGGCAAAATACCATCCCGCTTGCTCAATGCCAGCTGAAAGTTAACAAACCTATGGGAGGATGCCTACAAGAATTTGAAACAGATGACCCCCAAAGTTGTTCTACTGTTAAAATCTCTGGAACGATAATGTAGATGGCTTCTTTGTGCTTCTTTCTCTCTCTTGGAACTTTCCCCAGCAAATCAGAGCCGTGTGCTTTATTAATCCTTAAGGTAAAAGTCATTGTCTTCAGCAGTGATTTTTATCTGGAATGGAAGACCAACCCATTAGCATTAATCCAGGAAACAGAACGGGAAAGGATGAAATGGAATGGCGCAGAGTAGAACGGAACGGGAAAGAGTAAGATAGGAGAGGAGAGGAGAGGGTAGTTCACAATGTGTTACAGGTAACATGCATCATATGAATTAGTGAAACGTTAGTTTTTATTATGAATATGTGCATATAGACTCATGATGTGTTTCTTATTATAGTTTATAGTCAGAAGAGTTTGGAAGTCTCTGGTCTTTAGTGTAGTTGAGTGGTTAAAAGCCCACGAGTTCTGGAGTCTGCTGGCATGGGTTCAGATCTCAGCAGTGTCCTAGATGCCTGAGGTCAGACATGTTGATTAAACTCTCTAAATCTCAATTACTTCAGGGAAGTACAACATAATAAAGAAAAATACAAAATGTAATATTAGATATTATACTCTCTCAGGCTCTGGGGCCATTTATTCTCAGAAAGTACCATTCTGTCCCCTATAAATGTCCTTTGCTCCCAGACTCCTACTAATCTTCTGGGGTCCACTCCTCTTAAGTAGAATTACTCCTTCTATATTAACTTCTCTCTCCCTAGATCACTTCTCATTCCCTCCAGCTCCAGCGGCTATCTTTAGCATTATCTGGGGAAGGCCATAGCCATTTAGTATGTAAAATTTCTTTCTAAAAAATGTCCATTAGTTGCAGACCATTTCACCTATTAGAACAACTACAAAAGCTAGACCAAAAAAAAGAAATGGCACGAAGACATCCAAAAACGGAGACACATGCTCCGCTTCAACGGAAAACAACAAGGAGACTGGCAGTTGACTTTTCAGCAGAACTGATGGAAGCCAAAAGATAAAACCCTTTAAAAAAAATTAAGAGCTGAAAGAAAATAACTACCAAACTATAATCCTACACCTAGTAAAAATATCCATCAAAATTTAAGATGAAATAAACATATTTTCAGACAAAAACTGAGTGAATACATTACCAGCAGACTTTACCTAAAAGAAAGACAAAGGAAAGTCCTTTACAAAAAAAGAAGATAATCTCAGAAGGAAAACTAAAATTTTAAGAAAGGATGAAGAGCAGCAATAGAAGAAATTGTTGACAAATCTAAATGAATAAAAGATTAATAATCTTGTCTTAAAGATAATAATTAAAAGATACATTAAAAGATAATAATCATGTCTTGCCAGGTTTAAAATATAACTAGAATTGATATTTGCAGTAGGAAAAGGGAATTAAACAGGTCCTAATTTTCTTTCATTGCCAGAGAAGTGTTAAAAGCAGGAATTTTATTAAACTACAATAAGACAAAGATCATCCCTGGAATCTGCAAGATAACAACAAAAGAAAATATACAAGTAACAAGCTAATAGAGAGGAGAATGATCTTAAAAAGATGTCATTAATGTAAAAGTTCATAATAAAGAAAATGGAACTCACAACAGATGAAACTGAATGAAACAGCTAGTAATGCATTAGTATTGTGTTAGCAATGTGTTAATAATTACATTAAATGTAAATGAGCTAAATGTTCACATGAAAAGAGATTGTCATACTAAATGAACAAACAAAACCCAACTATTTTCTGCTTCCAAGAGATAATCTTTAAATATGAGCATACAGACAGGATGAAAATAAAAGATGGGAAAAGATACTGTATGCATACAGTAATCAAAAGAGAGTTGACTAGTTACTCTACTATCAGATGAAGTTGATTTTAAGATGAGAGCAGCACAATAAAGAAAATGAATTTTATAATGAAAAGGGTCAGTCCCACTGAAAGATAGAACAATTCTAAGTCTAGAAACAGTTGCTAATACAGCTTCGATGTGTATAAGGCAGAAACCACCAGATCTAAAAGGAGAAATAGAGAAATTCACAATCATAGTGGTGGGCTTTGACATTCTTCTATCAGTAACTAACGGACAAGCCAACAACAATAAATCAGTAGGAATAGAAATATTTTGACCAATACTATTTAACACACTTAACTGACACTTACAGAACAAAGCAACTGATGACTACAGAATATGTATTCTTTTTCAAGTGTACATGGAACATTTACCAAGTGGACATGTGCTGGCCTCTAGAGTAAGTCTCAAATTTAGAAGGTGGGTGGCAGGGGCAGGGTTTGCTGCTGGACTGGATGTGAGGATGACAAGAGAGGAGTCAAGGTTGATGATGAAGAACCCAGTGCTCTAACGTCCAGAGTGACTGATTCATGCTGCATAGTTAGCATTTTGGAAAGATAAGGGTGTGTGTGTGTGTGTGTGTGTGTGTGTGTGTGTGTGTGTGTGTTTAACAGTCATAACATAGTCAGGAGTATTTACATGAGTGAGTCAACCTGGGAGTCAACCTGTATTCAACTGAACATGAAGGAATTATTCAAACTTGGTTTCTGGAATATTCCCAGGGTGAAGTTATTTCCTGTTTTTATCACTGTCTTCTCAGTTTAAGTGTTTGCTTCTCTTAGGAACTGGGCTGGCATCATCTGTTTCAGTTTGGAATGTCAGACGTACAGAAAAAAACTCCATAAAAATCCCACGAGGTTGACAGATGCTTCTGAGAAATGAAGTGGACAGCCCAATTCCTGGCCTCTCTTATCAGAGATGAATTGGTTTATGCATCTGCTGATTGAGTATCATCTGTGAGTCTGGGTCTGGGAAAGAGATAAACAAGAAAAGCAGAGAACACTCCGGTATAGGTGAGGAGGCACTCTCCCCAAAAGCCAAGTATCAAGAATATACTTTGGGAAATCCCACACATAATTGCATTACGTATCCTCGTGTGATATATTTGAAGTAGTAATTAAGAACATTCTGGCACTCAGTTCTCCTTCCAATTAGCTTCAAGACATTGGACCGGATATGAAACATCGTGTCTCAATTTCTTTACTGTAAAGTGGGAGTGATGTTACTGATAATACATCGTTACAGAGGTAAAACAGATACTTTTCACAGCCTGCTCAGAGCAGTGCTTAGGATTAAGCTCACAAAATTAGCATTTGCAACTTTGTCATTCTGCTGTTTCAAATATTCCTTTCCTTTTTTGAAATTATGAAATCACAGTATTTTAAAAAAATGTTAGGAGAGAATAATAGCGAAAGAGTCTGTCATAATCCCATCTCCTCGGCTCAATCATGGTAGCTTCAAATATTTTTTTATATTGATTATGTAATTTTAAAAAATATTTATTTATTTGACAGACAGAGATCACAAGTAGGCAGAGAGGCAGGCAGAGAGATTGAGATGGGGAAGCAGACTCCCTGGCGAGCAGAGAGCCAGATGTGGGGCTGGATCCCAGGACCCTGAGATCACAACTTGAGCTGAAGGCAGAGGCTTTAAACCCACTGAGCCACCCAGGTGCCCTGATTATGTCATTGTTTTGAAAGTGCCTGGCTTACAGCAGATGATCAATATTGGATACAGATTGTCTGACTGTTCAAGTCAAAGCCAACTACTTTGTCTTATGCTTTGCATACCTAATTTAGTACATAAGATGATGATTGTAATTATATCATATACATTCTTTTAAGTTTTTTCATAAACTGGACAATTGCAATCTTTATGGCTCCTGGAACTCTCATCCCCTCGATGGGCATGTGCTGAATAAGCCACTTCTCTTTTGCTGTCCTGTTTGGAGAATTACTGCAGACCACACTCTTCAGACATCACCCCAGTGTACAGCTCTCCATATAGCATTTTGCCTTTTTTGGTAAAAATGTCTTCAGAGAATCACAGAATACCGAGTTGAACATTCCAAACTCACCCTTTGAGTTAACTAAGAAAGGAGCCCCCAAAGATGAAACCAAAATGGGATTCCTTCCATAAGTTTCAGTGGTAATAAAATGAGTTCCTTGAGATGATGAAATCTTGTGGTGATCCTGTGACCATTTTGAAGCACCACTTTTCACTCTTTCCAAAAAAAAAAAAAAAAAAAGATACAAAACCCACAACTCTGCCAGCCCATCAATAGAAGATATGAATATTTGGATGTTTTTGTCAAATAATAGTAAAAAACCCCCTCACCCTTTGTGGATATACGTCAGAAGAAATCTCATTGGACCACTGGTGCATCCAAAAATTGGCTCTAGAAAGTGGCAGAGAAAGATTTTCAGGTAGGCACATGTCTCCTGAAGCAGCAACTCCAGCATCAGATGGCGTGTTGGGTGACAAATGTCTCCCTCCTTGTGCTGGGGAAGCGTGGGGGAGAGGGGTAGGTGGAATCGCAACCCTCGATTTGACTCAGAGGCACTTACCTCATAAGGCAGAGACAGCCACGGGGGCTCCCGTCTCAGAGCAGCGATGGGCGACTGCAAGCTGGTGGTGGTCCTCTGTGGGGTCCTTCATGGGGTCTCCCGGCAGCCGTGGGTGTGAAAGCAGCTCTGCTACCCTGGCTGGTACGTAAGTCAGTCAGTAACTCACTGACCCGGGCAGGCTTCAGGCCCCAGGGTTCCAGCCTCCAAAACCGCTAGCTCCACGAGCACCAGTCCTCTCTCCAGATTGGTTCTTCTTATTTTGGTTGTTCCCAAAGTTCACTGGAAATGGTAAGAATGAATGCGGAGCACCATGGAGCAGGCCATTGCCACGGCTTCCGGAAAGAAGATGTTAGCTTCAGTCAGCGTGGTTGCCGGAGAGGAGGTGAGAAATGGCTGTTTGCAGGACTTACTTGAAGGAAACATGACAGGATGATCTCATCTATGTGACCTCCAGGCACGCGTCTGAAAGGCGGCGGGGACACACCTGAAGGCAATGGCGCTTCACCAATGAGCTCATTGCCTCCAAATGGAGGCCAGTCTGGGACTGTCACAGAAACACCAGAGGGTCAACAAGAGGGTCTTTCTCCCCAAACTGGCCTTTTTTGACTCCATCCCCTGAATTAGGGCCCTAAGGTAGCGTGAGAAGAACATAAAATCAGATAACCCTGAGAATAAAACCACTGACTCAGGAACGGCTACGCGGTCGCCCCGAGTTCCAGTGCATCTACAGAGGAACCCACTGAGGTGGGGAATCTGCATCCCCTTCCCACACGGGAGAAAGCTGAAGTACAAAGAAGTTATAGAATTTTCCGGAAGCCACAGAGCTGTTCAGAGAGAGCAGGGATTGCATAGGGGTGTGTCAGATGTGCGGTGTTTGCAGGATTCATCATGGGGCCCTGCTGCTTCCCGCCATGTTGGGGGACATGAGGGGGCCCAGCGTGAGGGAGAGGACCGGCCTTCTCCTCTCTCCACAGAACTGGCTCAGGGTCAGCCTTCGGTTGCCAGCTCGCATCCCAGCCCACTGAGCTCTGTGTTTTCTCTTTGAGGGTTAAGAACACACAGCAGGCCTTTGGTTGGGAGCGGGGAGGAGTTGACATTTGTCGTTCCGCGTTGGGGAAGTTGATCGTTGTAGGTCCTCTCACACTATGTGGAAGCCTGACATTTGACATTTGGGTAAAAGGGGAAAAAAAAATGTCTCCAAAAGCCTGCTTAGGGCCTGCGTGCCTGATCCCTTGCCAAACAGGAATCCTGCTTGGCTCTCTTCCCTTTCAATGATTTTCAAACCACAGTTTTAAAAGCAGTTCCTTTGGGGAATTAGGCAAGCAATTGTGTTTTGGGGAAGAAAATGGTCCCATCCACAGAAATGCACAAAAAGTAAAATCACCCACTTCTCCTTCACCTAGAGAAGAGCACTGTTGACAACTGAATGTTTTCCTTCTTTTTTCCTTATGCCTATATCCTTAGTTTTCTAAGGGCGACTGACTGCACAGAAAGTTCTGTAGCATGCGTTTTTTATTTTTATTTTTATTTTTTTAAAGATTTATTTATTTGACAGACAGAGATCACAAGTAGGCAGAGAGGCAGGCAGAGAGAGAGGAGGAAGCAGGCTCCCTGCTGAGCAGAGAGCCCGATGCGGGGCTCGATCCCAGGACCCCGGGATCATGACCTGAGCCGAAGGCAGAGGCTTTAACCCACTGAGCCACTCAGGTGCCCCAGCATGCATTTTTTTAAATCAAACTTTGCATGACCAGCATTGCCCAATGTTTTAAAAATTAGAAACATAGAAAATATGATTTTTTTTAAAAGATATTATCTATTTTTTGAAAGAGAGTGAGAGCGAAAGAGATCACAGAGGGAGAGGCAGAAGCAGATTTCCCCTGCTGAGCAGGGAGCCTGACGGGGGGGGGGGGGGGGGGGGCTCAAACCCAGGATGGCAAGATCATGACCTGAGCCAAAGGCAGACACTTACCGGACTGAGCCACCCACCCAGATGCCCAGAAAACATGATTTTTAATGACTACCTAATAGTCTGCCCCCACTGATGACTATAACATTTAATCGAATGGACATTCTTTTGTATCCTATTTCAAGCAACTTTATCCCCTTATGAATATTTTGCCTTTATATGGGTATTGTGATCCTACACAATGAAACCATTTTAATTTCCCATCAAAATCCTTCTAGACTTTTCTACATCAGAAAAGTCAAGACTCAAATTCCAGGTGTGATCTTTGCTCAGAAGTAAACACCATGCTCTCCCGTAGTGGCCAGGCCCCAGAAGGAGAAGCCAAAAATGTCCTTTGATCAAGATTTTTGGTCATCCCAGTTAAACGCGAACCAACAAAACGTCCACTTGCTTCTTTCCCCGACCCGAGCCTTTCTGCAGCCCTCTGTGGCACTTTCTGCCCCTGTACCCCCCAGTTACTGCTCAAGATGTTGCCATTTTTCCCACTTCTACTACTCTGCAAAGACAGTGCTTGCAAAATGCCGTAAGCATTGTCTTGCGCTCTCAACTAATTTTTAGTTGTGTGAGTGATACAGAAATGCATGTTTCTGGTGAAAATAATTAACAACTTCAAGATAAAGGGAGATTCCCTTTAAGTACTTATCTCCGATCTTGGAAGCTTTTTCCTTCAACAAGGACATCTGGTAACGTCAGTGTGGCCGGAGGCTTCAGATTTAACTTCTATGCACAGACCCAGAGAGAGTGAGTACACACTGTGGATTGTTTTTCTAACGCATCTTATCTTTTTAAACTATTCCTCAGGTCAGCACGGACCGTGGTTTATTTCCCTGCAAGTTTACTGACGGTCCCTGAAGTTGTTCCTGGTTCTTCACTACAACGAACAGCGACGCAACCGGGAGCTTCTACCATTTCTCTGTGCGCTTGTGTGGGAATTTTGTGTCCCTGGGACAGGGAATTAGACCCCCAGGCCATTGAGGGTGTCCCTTTCTCTTTCAACATGACTAGGTGTTGACAAATGACCTCTCCAAGTTGGCAGCACACCTTTCAGCAACAGCCTGTTTCAAGCCTTCTACTACAGGCTCTTTTTTTTTTTTTTTTTAAGATTTTATTTAATTATTTGAGAGAGAGCGAGAGAGAGAGAGAGAGCAAGGGGGAGCAGCAGACAGAGGGAGAGGAAAGAAAGCAGGCTCCTCACTGAGCAGAGAGCCCAACATGGGGCTCAATCTCAGGACCCTGAGATCATGACCTGAGCTGAAGGCTGAGCCACCCAGGCGCCCCTCTACTATAGGGTCTTAAGTGACATTGTGTAGCCAAGATGCCTCTTCGGTTCCTTATCCCCCTTCTCCTTCCCTGTGCACCCTCGTCCTCCCTGTCTATGTTTTCTAAATACCCTTCGCGATGTTCGATGTTCGATGTTTGCTAGGCTGTCCTGAAATGTGCTCGTGGCCTGCAATGCATCACCTCTTGCTCTCCCTGAGTGACCTCGTGTGTTCGTACAAATTGCACAGCTCCCTCCCTCAGGGGTCACAGACTCAAACACTTAGAGGTGCCAGGCAGGTAAAATAAATACGGGGGAGTCCATGCAGCTGCCCCCACCAGCCCCAACCCCAGCCCAGTGCCAGTGGTTGTTGTGTCATTGGAATCTATGTTGAATAATCTCATTTTTTTTTTCAAGAAGAATCAAAAATCTAGATTCCTATGTAAATGCTCTTATTTTCTATGAGCTGGAAATTAATATAAAAGAAATTTTAAGCCCGTGTGGCCCACAAAACATACCTGTGGGACACATTCTGCTGCCAAAATGCTAGATGGCAACTTCTGCCTTTAGCAAAATCACTCTGTTCCACAAATACCCTCTTTCCTGTCTGGGGCCTGTCCCTTACCCACTCAGTTACTAAATGCTCTGAGGCTGCCCGAGAAGTTGTTCCAGAATTTAGCCTACCCCTCTGTCCTCACTGCCATTCCCTTAATTCCAACACTCGCCAAGTCACATCCCGGCTGTGACTAGAGCATCTAGCTAGCTCTCCTGCCTTCACTTGCCTGCCCCTGCCCCTGCCTTTGCACAAACCCTCCTCTGCATTCTAGAACATTCTCAGCATGGCTAATGGAAAGAGAGGAGGAGGAAGAGGTCTCCTCTCTGCTCAGACAACCCTAAGGGGGCCATAATGCCCATAAAGCCAAGTCGCCCACTGCGGCCACATTTTGCCCACCCTTGCTTGCTCCAGCCTCATGAAATGTGACCCAGCAGAATCAAATTCGAGTTCATATCAATATTCAGATATTGGGCTTTTCCTGAAAGATCTGACTGGCTGGCAGAGCTGGGTCCGCCGCCTCCCATGGAAGCAACTGGTCAGGGCTCAGTAGTGACCGTTGAGGTGGGGACAGCTTTGTCCCCTTCCCACCTCCTCAGCCAGCCTCAGGCAGCCCTGTACTACCTGTCCCGGAAGGAGTTTGCAACCCCCGAGCCACAGGCTGAAATTCAACTGTTAATGGGCACATCAGACCTGGCATGTCTGGCCCCTCTGCCCACCCCCAGCCTCACCTCTCAGCCCTGCCCATCACCCGCTTTCTTTTTCCCACCACTAATAACGGCTGACTCACCAAGAAATTGTTTCAGACCTGAACCTAACCGCCGCTCAATGGGGTGACGGCTTTAGTTACTTAAATCAAGATAGACACGCTCTGTTCAGGGAGGGCTTCCCTTTAGCTCAATAAATCTCTCTTCAAATCACTAATGAAGTTGAACTTGCCCTCGACAGTGGTTTCAGGTTTAAGAAACTCCTCCTGAAGCTCTTTATAGTTCTCAGGAGTCTCCCCACTCAGCCTCGGATTCTAATGGAGGAAGACTGGGCTCTGATGGACAAAGTCACACCTAATTCATTTACCTCCCAGGAGAACAGGGTGGACGATCGTGCAGGAAGAAAGCTGCCTGCTCTCACGGAGAACAGGCACACACACACACACACACACACACACACACACACACACACACCCCTGAACTCACTCACTTCCTTTCTTGGTGTACATAGTTAATAATATGCACGGTCGTCATTTTGCTACGTGGTAATTATGAATGAAAATCTTTTATAAAGACTGTGGAGTTAGGATTATTTTTGTAAAACTGGATAAAACAATTTTTTTTTAATTTGTTCATTTTGTTTTAAGATTCTTTGAAGCGGTCAAGCCTACCCCACATGCGTTCTCCCTTTTTACCGACTTCAATGCGAGGGGTGGGAGGAGGGCTTTAGAAACCTCAGCTTCAAGAACTACATTTCCCAGACTCTTCTGTGGCCGGACTTAGCCATTTAACATGCCTCTGGCCCATGAGATGCCGTCAGCCATCACGTGACCTTCCCAAGAAGCTCCTTAAAGGTGAGGGGAGTGGAGACTCAGGTGATCTCTTTTCCGCTCCCTGAAAAGCCATGTGACCGTTAGAAAAAGACCAAAAAGTTTGGCCTTAAAATCCATACCACACCAACACCAGCAGCTACCTACCTCTGGCTGTCATACTGAATGGGAAAAATAATCTTATTTAAGCTGCTGGCATTAAGTTTACTCCTTCAGGTAGGTAAACGATATTCCATTCAAAACTATTTTGAACCAGCCGGGGGGTGGGCAATTTTTCCCACTGGCTAGCCCACCAAAAATCACAGGCAGGGTCCGATTCAGAGAGAACTGTATATAATATTACTTTATTCATAGTACCTTGAAACTTTTTATGTGCTTTTACCATTTTTCGTGTCCTGGCCCAGAGGCAATTCAACATGAAATTTATCAACTGTGCATATAATAAGCAGTGATCGTGGAGAACTGAGCCAACTGAAAAATTTAAACCCAAATGTAGATTTCCACTTTGGCTGAAAGCAAGATGTTCCTCTCGGTGGTGGGAGGCCCTCAATTTCCCACTTCACTCTGGGTGACTCAACTTGAAAGCACTCCCATTGACATTCTGGAGTTTTCTGTAATCTCCTTTCCTTAATAAATTCAAGATAACTCCGCAAGTCGCAAACGGCTCATAATAGCGTTACTGTTTCCGGGCGAAAGCAGGGATGCAGCCCCGGCCAGTAGCTATGTCTGTGGATCTCGGCGTAATTGCTTCAATTCCCCACTTGTTTCTGAGTGAGTGTAGGCCTGACCTCCGGGCATGGCCGAGCATTACTCAGTCAAACCGAGAGTTTCAACGCTAAATGTGACAGTGTGTTCTATATCTGTTTTCGCTCTGGCAGATTATTCAAATACCATCCAGCTGAAGTCAAGTTGTCCCAGAGCCCGTTGAATCTTTGCCCCAACGGTCCGTGTAGGAGCCCTTCCTTAAAGAGCTTCCTTTGCTATACTGTAATCTGTTTCGCAGTGAATATGTGGTGAGTGGATGTTTTCAGCCTGATTCTGTTCTCCTACCTCATGTTCCCTGGAGATCCCACTGCCGCCTTATAAAAGCCACATGTATCTTATCTTTTCCACTGGAGTTGCTAAAACCAGAAAGCAGGTTGGAAAACCTTTCCCCAAACTGTACTGTTTTTCATCATTTCCTTCTGACACCTCCAGATAACTTGTTAGCGTACTGTCTCTCTGTATTCAGCACAGCCCCACTGGGTGTTTGGGGACTGAATGACATCACCCAGGCACTTATAATTAGAAAGAAAAAATGTCTCTTTCCAAATCTATAGCACCAGGAGACAACTGGAGAAATTTCAAAAGTTGCCGGTGAAACCCCAAATGAAAGAGGTCTTTTTCTGACCAGGAAGACACTTGCTGGCTTTCAGGACACTACTGGGAAAACCCTGGAAGCAAGTAGCAAATAATCTTCCCAACAGCTGATCCCAAGGCCACATGCCTTGGCTCTCCCCAGAGAAGCTGTGTTTCTTGAAGTTCCCGGAAGACTCCAAAAAGTGGTCTGAATTTTTGCCACCGTGGAGACGGAGCTCAGGGACTTTTGATTATTGGGTTTTTATTTGTCTAACAAATTCTTATTGACTGAGTATGAATGCACTCCCATGGGCATTCTGGCTTTTTTTTCCTGTAATCTGTGTTTCCTTCATACGCTCCGGATAGCTCCACAAATCACAAATGACTTGATTACTGAGTTTTCATTTATTCAAGAAATTTTTATTGAGGGTCTCTCTCAGCAAGTCTTGCGTCTTGAGGACCTTTTCCGCTGTCATCCGGTGTCTTGGCCTAGGAATAATACAGCTGGAGCTCTGCTATCCAACACACTATTCACTAGACACATGCAACTATTTAAACTTAAATTTAGATTAGCCAAGGTTAAAAGAAGCTGCAAATTCATCTCTTCGTTCGCACTGGCCACATCTCTGATGCTCAGTAGCCCACGAAGCTAGTGGTTACCATATCGGACAGCAGACCTCTACGACGTTTTTTCATTGAGGAACGTTCTTTTGTGGACAGCACTGAACTGATCACCGGACTTGCCTGGAACATTCTTGGATGACATGTAGCATGAATAGCTCCCTCTTTCACACCCAGAGGGACCTGGCTGGAAAGGGAAATTGAACAATGACAATGAACTTGGCCACTGTGCTTGCAAGGACTTCTCGGAGATCCAGAACCCTGTGTCTTGCTGAAAGAGCCCGCAGTGTCCGCAATCCCCCTGCCTTTTTTCTTTATTTTGTCCTTCCCGCCTGTCAAATCCACCAGGGGGAGGTGGGGAGAGTGCAGGAGAAGAAAGGGTCAGTTCTCCTGAAGCGAGTGATTTACTTGAAAGCAGCTTCAGTTTTATTTCTGATTTCTCCTGCCTGAAGGCGTTCAGATTGGCCCCTGGGCCCCGAAAGATGCCCAACGGGTCCAGAAAAGGGTTAAGGCTTTCCCTCCGAGCCTGCTCCCCTCGGTCCGGAGCGCCCCTGCCCGCCTCGCCCAGCAGAGGGCGCCGCAGCTTAATGTTGTGGGCGAGGAATATTTACACAATCATTAGGGATTTTTTCTTCTTCTTCCAGTGAGACTTTATTTTTATTTATTTATTTATTTATTTAATTTTTTTTTTTTTTTTTTTTTTTTTTGGTGAGCAGCAATCCGAGGTACCAGCTCATACAGGTCACCTTAAGGATAAGTCGTCCAAACTGGGAGATCAGAGCCGCTCGGGCGTGCAGCCAGCTCGGTAGGGATCCGCCGGCTCCCGGACAGGGGGCCGAGGACGCAGCCGCAGCCGGTGTCAACCCGGCAGACACCATTTTGCAGAACTCTCCAGAAGGGAGGTCTAAACGGTGTCCGACACGATCTGTGCCGCCCAGCGGGTCAGGCCTGCCCTGCTAGAGGGCCGCCCCCGGAGGAGCACCCCGATCGGGGCCTTGCTCTTCGCGGGGCCCTGACACTGCCCTGCATCGCAAACACCTGCCAGGCCACAAAATGGTGGTGGCTGCGCAGGGGTGTCTGCAGGGAGCAGCGGGGGGAGGGGGCTCTCCCGCCTCTGGCCCAGCGCCCCCCCCACCCTCGGTCGGCACCCCATGCCTGTCTCACCCTTTCTCTCTTACTCTGTTTCCTTCTCTCTTTCTCTCCCCCTCGACCCCCTCCTGCTTCTCCCCCTCCCCCTCCTCCCATTCATCCCCTTCTTCCTCCTCCCCTTCCTCCTCCTCCCCTCGCTGCCCCTCCTCCTCCTGCCGCCGTCCCTGCCCCTGCGGAAGGGGGTTGACGTCCCAGCTGGTTCGGTTCCCGCTGCGGCTCCCGGGGCCGCGAGCTCCTCCCTGCGCAGAATCCGGGGTGCGTTTGAGTGTATCCGAGGGGCGAGGGGCCGAGCCAAGGTACGGGTTTGGGTTACTTCCTTTGCCCGTCTTGGTGCACCGAACAGGGCTTATGAGATCCAAAAGCGCATTCCTAAATGGGTGTTCATGGCTCTTCCTCAGGTTTTCAGGAAACTTTATGAAGGGCCGTCCCAGTGGCAAACGCCTGCGAGCCTCCGCGCTACCTTTCGGGAAACAGACAAGCACGTGCGGGCTCTCGGCTCCGGGGCTGCGACACAGCGGCCGTTCGTCCGGGGCACCTGCATTTGTCTTCCTTTTCTGTAATCACCGCACGTGATTAGGCGTGAAGAAGGCACATGGCATGGGTTCCGCGAACACCAGCTACTACTATTCCATTATTTCTTTGCCACGAGCTCCCTCCAGGAGGCCTGGAGCTCACCTTCTGCACACCAATGCTTGCTGGCGGAGCTTTGTGTCACCTGAACCCAGGAATCCTGTGGGAGAGGGTTGCCCCCCCCACCTGTGACTTCCTCTCTGTGACTTTTGTAGCCATTGTTCCGTAGCTCAGTTTCTCCTTGAATGAAACTCGAGAGCTTTCCTTACCACCCCTTCTGAGACCGTTGATAAAACACTCCACACGCCTTTATGGGGCCCTTGTGATGAGCCGAGGACTGGGGAGAAATGCCGGACCAGCGCCCCTCGCCCCCACCCCGCACATCCCAGGGTGCCCAGGCATGGCCAGGGTGAGCCTAAATACAAACCGTGCCTCCTTTCCCTCCCCAAAGTGTCGCGATGGGTGATAAATAAGGTCGCTCTACAGAAAACACAACAGACCTAAGTTCAAAGTCAGGGGTAAGAGACAAAGATACAGACAGGATATCGATGATAGATAAATGGATGGGTGGACAGAAGGACAGATGATAGATGGGTGGACGGATGGACAGTTCGAAAGAAGATTAAGATTAAGAGAGTCTCCACTTCTTCATCTGGAAAACAGGTCGCGGAGTGCCCCCCGCCTGCGGGGTTACTAAACTGACCAGGAGGCAGGTGTGTTGGCCGTGCTGGGTGCACAAGCCAGCGTGGGGGTTCTCCACCTGTGACTGGTCGCCCCATTGAGGCACTAGCAGAGAAGGGCTTCACCTCCCCAAGAAAGAAAGGGAGCATCTCCAAAGAAAATAAATTCATCGGAGCCTGTAATGTTGGGTGTCATTTCAAAAACTGTATTTCCATTTAATGGTTTCATACTTTTTTCTCTGGAACATCATTGCGGCTAGGAAGAGGACCCCACTGGGACATTAGGGCCTCTTAGGGAGCTCTGCCAATTGTTAGGGCTCAAGCTGCCCCCAGCTATTGGATTATGCATCACCTTATTGTTCTAGGTCCACAGCAGGACAGGTCGGGGAGGGCTAGGACAGAGGGTATGCACCATGTGACAAGGACGGCAATGAAGGAGAATAAGCTTCTGCCTAAATTGGGGGATGGGAGAAGGATGGGGGACACAGAGTCCAGAAAATGGCCTGGCCAGGAAGGTCTCAAGCCTCCTGCCCATGTCCTGCTCACACATGGCCCAAACAGAGCGGATGGGGCAATGGCCAAAAGAGGCAGTTTTCATTTGAGAAACCCCTATCTCCTACTCCAGCAACTTCCCAAATGTCTTCTCGAATTTTACACAGGCTTCTAAAAATGGCATCAACCGGCATCCAGTGCACGGGACCATGGCAAGTGATGCCATTGAATCCTGAGGCAACACCGTGGAGCCAACCCCATTCTCCCACCTCTGCCCCACTGAGGAGGCAGCTGGAGCCTGGGGAGTCTGTGATTGGGACATCCCACTGTCCCAGGCTGGAGAACCAGGATCTGAGCTCTCCTTCTGTAAGGCTTTCTTGTCTCTGATCATTTTCACTCTCAGGGCAAGTTACCGGGTCTTTATAGCCGAGATTTTTCTTACCTGCTTGTTAAACCTCAAACTGACTTAAGCAAAATAGGAATTTGTTGGCGCAGAGAACTTAAAGAATGAGGATTGATAGCTTCAGGCATGGCTTGATCCAGACTGGGAGGTCTGAGCCATATACCCACCAGGGTGGTCTCTTCCTGCTTTTTTCTGTGTTGGCTTCACTTCTTCACTCTTGGGTGGGTTCTTGTTCTATAGCGGTCCCTGGTGACTTCACATTTACAATTTCTCACTTTTACACACCAGCAGAACTAAAACACTTCCTTATCAATAATTCCAGCAAAAGTCTCACTCCAGCCCCATCAGACCAACTAGGACAATTTGTGAATCGATCAGATTTGCCAAGCCTAGAAATCAGTGGCCATTCCTGAAGTCAGGATTCAGGGTCCACCCCCACAACCAACGGAGCTCGAAGTGGGGATGGTAGTTAGCCAAAGGAAAGCCAGGGAGCTTTTCACCTGTGGAAGAGAAAACGGACGTGATGAGCACGGAGTCTGTGACTGTCCCTGATGTGGGTGAGCACTCGATGTCCTTTGGCTATTTAAGGGAGCACTTAACCAAAAATCAAAGACTGGGGATCACCAAAGTACTGGCATCGGACCTTCAAGCTCGTAGTTCTTCACCTTGATAGGACACTAAAAACTACAGAGCTTGAAAAATCCTTCCATCCCTGAACCCTACCCTCGGGATTCTGATTCAGTGGATCTGGGGCAGGGTCCAAGCAGCAGTGGGTGGTAAGTGCACCCAGGAGAATTTAATGAAGTGCCACGGCTGAAAACCACTGCTTTAAGCGAATGCGTATGCTTGGCTGGTACCCACGATCGTCCTCACCATAGCACTGAATCTTTTAAACGCCAAAGAATTAAGAAGCCATAATTATAGGTGAAGCCTTAATTCAGAATTTCAAAATGTCTCCCCATTATTTCTCCCAGTGCTCCGTGGGCTGACAACAGAATTTTGTTGGTCAGCTAAAAAAAAAAAAAAAAAAAAAAAAAGGCAAAGCAAGAACTCAGCTTAGGCATGTTCATGTGTGTATTTACATGTGTGTGCACGCGCATGCTCACCCCTCGTGATTACACAAAACCTTGCTCTGGGTGGTTAAATCAGCGACACAGATGACACAGGAACTTAACTAGCGCTGAGTCATAAGCCTCCTTGGTTTTTTTAAACTTTCTTCTTCCCTCCCACTCCATGTCACTCACAAACACTGGATAAAAGGCTGGGGGTATTTAACGTCCCTAGTGACAGACAGAGAGACACCGTTTGCCTCCGGAGGAGAAAAACTAAGAAGTAGATGACATCCCCGTAGGCCCCACATTGCAAATCCGGAATGCGTAGCCTGTACCTAACCACGAGGAACCATTAGACAAACACAAAATGAGGAACATTCTATTATAACGGGGCAAGGCACAGGGGATGGGGGGGGTCTTCTCTTCAAAAACGCTAATGTCACCAAAAAGACACAGAAAAGCTGTGGAAATTTAAAGAAGGCTAAAAAAATAAAATAAAAATCAAACCCAAATCTTGCATCTGGACTGTACCTATGCCAGAGGGGAGAATGCTATTAAAAATCATGTAAGGGGGGGTGCCTGGGTGGCTCAGTGGGTTAAACCCTCTGCCTTCAGCTCAAGTCATCATCCCAGGGTCCTGGGATGGAGTCCCGCATCGGGCTCTTTGCACGGCAGGGAGCCTGCTTCCCTCTCTTTCAGCCTGCCTCTCTGCCTACTTGTGATCTCTCTCTGTCAAATAAATAAATAAATAAATAATCTTAAAAAAAAAAAAAATCACGTAAGGGGCGCCTGGGTGGCTCAGTGGGTTAAGCCTCTGCATTCGGCTCAGGTCATGATCTCAGGGTCCTGGGATCGAGCCCCACATTGGCCTCTCTGCTCAGCAGGAAGCTTGCTCCCCCCCCCCTTTCTCTGCCTGCCTCTCCGCCTACTTGTGTCTCTCTTGCTCTGTCAAAAAAAAAAAAAAAATTGTAAAGTTAACAGATAAAATGGGAATATGGATGATAAATTAGATCTAAGATCAGTTGTACATCAGAATAAATGTGTGAAGTTAACTGTCCTGGGGTGGGTAGGGGACTGTCTCCATGCTTAGCAAATAGGAACTCAACCTGGGGTGTTTGAGTGTCAAGGATTATGATGTGTATAACAACCAGAGGGGATTCTGAAAACAGATAAATTATTCGTGCTTGTGTGTATGTGTGTCTGGAGAGGAGGAGAGAGCACGCAGACAATCAAGCAAACGGGGTTAAACATTAGCAGGCACATCTGGTAAAGGGTGTGCAAGTAGGTCTTCATACCATTCCATATTGCAGTTTTTTGGGTACATTTGAAATTATTTTCAAATAAAAAACGTTTTGAAAGCTGGGGACAGAGAGAGAATATAAACAGTAAACAGGAACCGAATGTGGAAATATACTTCATGACTCATCAAGATTAAGAATTCCAAACACACACACACACACACACGCACACACACACACACACACACACACAGGGCGCCTGTCAAAATTCACTCCTCATTCTAATAAAATGAAGAGTCCCTGTCTGCACCTGGGGCAATATGACAGTCACACTGTGAAGTGCATCTATCCTTGAACACTTTCATGAATTCTGCCAGATTAGGGGCTTTCCAGGAAGCCACCAGACGGCACAGCCACACCCCAACGGGCTCGCAAGCCTGAAGAAATGTACGAGACTCGGGCCACCAAGTCACAACCCTCTCCAAACAGAAATCGGTCCTGTCACTGCCAACCTGAAAGCTTCCCACCGGTGTCCCGTGCCCCTTAGAACAGAACGGAAGCTTTTCCCTGCAGACACTCAGTGTCTGTTCATCTGTCGGACTTCGGAACGACTCACTCCCGCTCCTCTCTCTCCTGAAAGCTGTTGTCCTGGGCCTCACATCACTGCCTGCCCCTCCTTGTTTCAATCTCAACTCAACTGTCGTCTGGCTCATTCCATTTATTTTGTTCATAGAAATGACCACGAAGTGGATTTTTTTTTTTTTTTTAACTTAAGTTGTTTCTTCTCTGCAGAATGCAGAAACCTCATGTGAGCGTTTCCCGCTCTGTTTCAGGCTCTGGGCGTGTCTTTACCCTTCTGCCCCGAGGAGCATGTGTGGTTTGGCTCAAGTTCTCGCTGCTGTGGGGTTATGGTCAACTCTTGTCCTCAGACAGCCTTCCCTCCCCACGCCCCTCCTTCCTTTGCTTTATTTTTGTTGATGGTACTTGTTGCTGTCTGATCTCTCTCTCTCTCTCTCTCACACACACACACACACACACACACACACACACACAATGTATTTGACTAATATATATGTATGCATAGATGAATTTGAAAAATGAAATGTGGGGGCACCTGGGTGGCTCAGTGGGTTGAGCCGCTGCCTTCAGTTCAGGTCATGATCTCAGGGTCCTGGGATCGAGCCCTGCATCAGGCTTTCTGCTCAGCCGGTAGCCTGCTTCCCTTCCTCTCTCTCTGCCCGCCTCTCTGCCTACTTGTGATCTCTCACTGTCAAATAAATAAATAAAATATTTAAAAAAAAAAAAAAAAGAAAAAGAAATGTGTATTTTTCTGATTATCATTCAAACTCCCTCACCCTCAACCCCCAATAGATTATAAACTCCACGAGAGTGAGGAATGTATCTATTTTTATCAGTACGGAACCCCAGCACCTAAAGCCAAGCCTGGCGCCTAATAAATGCTCCAGAACTATTTCTTGAACGAATCAGAACACATGAGCAGGACTGGAAACATAGTTGGTGCTCAATAAATTAATGTTGAAAAAAAAAAGGTGGAAGACCTCAGCTACCAGAGTTCAAGACTTTCCACAGATCTACAGTAATCAGGACAGGGTGTGATTGCTGTAAAGATCGACATATAGTCAATGGAACATCCAGAAATATACCCACACAAAAATGATCAGTTGATTTTGTAAACAGGTACCGAGTTAATTTAATGGAAAAATGGTCATCTTTTCCACAAATGATCTGCAACAACTGGATATCCATATGCAAAAATAATGAAACCTGACCATTTCCTCACGGTAGACCTAAAATATTAATTTGAAATGGGCTATAGAGCTAACAGACCTAGATGAGAGAGCTAAACCTCTAGGACTCCTAGAGGAACACAGGCAAAAATATCTTCGTGACTTTGGGGTAGGCAAATATTTAAGATACAAGATCATCCATATGAAAGAAAAAAAATGGATAAATTAGTTCTCTTAATTAAAAACATTAAATTTTCAAAAGACACTTAAGAAAGAAAATGAACAAGCAAGTCAAAAATGGGCAAAATATTTGCAAAGCATATATCTGATAGAAGACTTGTGTCCAGAATATATAAAGAACGCCTTACGACTCAGTAAGAAGAAGACAAACAATTTTTTTTAAATGGGCAAAATATTTAAACAGACCACTTCACAAAGAAAGATATAAGAATATCAAATAAGGACACGCATGGGTACTCAGGATTGTCAGCCACTAGGGAAATGCCCAGTAAAACCACGATGAATTATTACCACACACCCACTAAGATGGCTAAAACTTTAAAAATTGATAATACCAGCTGCTGGTGAGGATGTGGAGCAATTGGAACTTTCGTGCAATGCTGGTGGGAACGCAAAATGGTGTAGCCACTTGGTCAAACAATCTGGTGTCTTACCAAGTGAAACACGCAGCATACAACCCAGCAATGGACCTCGGAGGCGTTACCCAGGAGAATTAAAACACACGTCTACACAATATCTTGTGTTCAGTCATTCATGTCGGCTGTGTTCATGAAAGCCAAAAGCTAGAAGTAACCCAAATGTTTATCAACTGGTAAGCAAATAAACAAATTGTGGTCCATTCCTGTGACGGAATATTACTCAGCAGTGTAAGGGAAGGGGTTACTAATAGGCTCAAGAATGTGGGTGAATCTCAAAAACACGTTCAGTGAAGGAAGGATATAATTCCATTTATGTGAAATTCTAGGCAGGGCAGAATTACAGAGACAAAGCCAATCAGTAATTGTCATGGTTTTGGTAATGGTTGCAGGGCTGTATATGTATTTGTCAGAATTCAAAACAAGACCCGTTGGTCGATTGCGTTGTATGTCAATTACACGCCCATCCATACACTGCATGTTGGATGAAACAGGATGCACTTTTGTCAAAGGTGGTATTTCTTCTCTTTGCACCGCCAAGTGAGCCCCAGCCTCACTACGGTTGCCTGTCAATGCTGACTTCCCTGTTACAGGGCTCGCTCGTCGTAATCCTCTCCGGTGTTACCAGGGGACAAGTAATGATGACTAACCTTCATACCTTGGCTTGATGCCTTATCTCAGCCTCTTCCTCCATCAAATGGCATCATACTAGTACCTGCCTCCTGGGCTTGTCTGGAGCAGGTGAGAGGGGAAGTCACCCACAGGAAGCAGCACTGGGCAGGTGCTCCGACGGTATGAGCAAGCCCTGTGCTAATGACGGGTGAGGCGCTTAGCAGTGGGGCAGGTTCTGGGCTGGGCCTTTTGGAGACATTATTCCATTTCACTCCACGGGGCAGAGCTTCTTATGCCCCTCCCCCGCTCCGGACGAGGAGGCTAAGGATCACACTGGCCGGAGGACGTGATGTCCCCCAGCTGGTAAGTGGTTCCCTTACCAGCTGATGGCACTTCTGGTCATTGGTTGGTCTTCTCCCCTTCCTGGTCTCTCCCTTCTCTTAGTCTTGACCCACCAGGGGGTCAGTTCCTGTTTCCACTGGGCCCTTCTGCCCCTGAGCCCCCGACCGACCTCTGCTCACATCCTCTGTTAGTGTCCACAGTCTTCCAGTCCACTCGCTCTCCCTTTTCATCGCTCCCTCATTCTTTAGGGCGTTCACCATAGCATTGTATACTTGTCATTTTCGCTGACTGTCCACACACACACACACACACACGCACGTGCACTCCCCACTCCCTGTTTCCGTCCACTACCCAGCCCCACAGAGTATGTAAGCTCCCTTTACGAAACGACAGAGATCTGGGTGGAGTCATTTTTGCTGTTTTCTTCGGTGCCCACCACTATACTGCGAGGACAGAGACTGTCCACATGGAGCTGGTATCATCATGCAGTTTTAGGAGGAACTTGCAAGGTCATCATCCAACACTTGCATTTTTATAGATGGGGAAATCCAGAGAGGTAAAGTGACTTCTCCAAGGCCCTACAGCGGGTCCCGGCAAAGCCACAGAGCCGGCATTGAATGTCAAGTAATGGTTCTATGACCTTCACTCCCAGGTCTAAGAAGGTGGGAGACACAAGACACAACTTAATCATTTTTTTAAATTAATTTTAATGCCATGCAGTGAGGCTGGCAGTGGGAGGCCTAATCCTTGTGCTGCCCTTCTGAGGCCGTCTCTAAGAAGATCACAGGCCGGCAGTCCCATCCACAGATCAGATCTATTTATAGATTTTATATATATAGATTATATATGCCTTTTAAATCTTACAATCCTGTATAAAGTGTGATATCATTACAGTGACCGGTAATGTGTGTGTGTGTGTGTGTGTGTGTGTGTGTGTGTGTTCAAGATCTCATTTCATTCAATGCAAATGCTGAAAAAAAAATCCCACCCTTTTTGGTAACCCTCTTTTTTGGCAATTCTTCATTTTTATTTCCTGAGATGCCAGAAGCCTCATCAACTAGGCACCACCCGGGCCTCTCTCTGCTTCTGTGCGGTCCTGGGCCCTCTCCCTGTTTAGTGTCTGCATTCTTCCAGATAGATCCCCAGCCTGCCTCCTGCCTGGGGGCGCGCAGCTCTCTGGAAGACCGAGAGAGGGAGAGTCTTGTAAGGCACAAGCTCTAACAGGAGGAAAGGGTTGTGCAACGAGCTTACAAAATTTTTATTTTGCATCTCTAGGCGGCTCAGCTCTGTCCCCAGTTGCACGCTGTCCTGGGGGTGACTTGGCAAGGAGCATTATCGCTACGAGCAAAACAAGTTCCAGGCTTCTGCCCCTGATGGCGAAGTCCCCGCTCACTCAATGGGCAGCCACGAGAAAGGGGTACCTGGGGATACCGAGGTCATGGGACTCCGGGGCCACAGCCCCCACGCCCGAGCCTTACACAGAGGCTCATTAAGGACAGAGGTCTGGGAGTAGGTGCTTGTCATAAACTTAACATGCAAGCCAGGAGCCATCTCAAAGGGAGGGGGAAGAACTATTAGCCAACCAATGACTCAGAGGGAGAGGGTGGGTTTCCACTTCTGTATAAAAACTAATGATTAAAGAAATGCTTTGAACTCATCACAGATACCAATATTTGGTAGCATGGACTGATCCCAAATTATGCCATAAATGCTTCTTCAATAGCAATTAGAATAGATTATGTTTCCCCTTGGAAAAAGCATCAACCACTGAAGCAGACCGATTCCTTAAAATCAAAGTCTACCCTTGAGCATAGATGAGAGGAAACACTTGAGTCTTGGATTAGAGGATTTTTCTCCTGCAAAGTGTGGTCATTAACCAAGATGAGTATTTACCTGTCTACTTAGAGTTCACATCGGAAGAGGGTTGACGTCATAGCCAAGACTACCTGTGTGGCAAGTGACAGCGACATAACTCAACTTGGTTTAAGAATTACAAAGGGGGGCACCTGGGTGGCTCAGTGGGTTAACACGCTCTGTCTTCGGCTCAGGTCATGGTCTCAGGATCCTGGGATCAAGCCCTGCATGGAGCTCTCTGCTCAGCAGGGAGCCTGCTTCCCCCTCTCTGCCTGCCTCTCTGCCTACTTGTGATCTCTCTCTCTATGAAATAAATAAATAAAATCTTTAAAAAAAAGAAGAAGAAGAAGAAGAATTACAAAGGAAATTATCGTCTTATGTAATCGAAGCATCCAAATTTACTGCTGACTTCAGGCATAGCTGGATCCGGGGTGTAATGCAGTTAGCAGGAGCACACCGTTCTCCCTTTCTTGGCTTTCTTTTCCTTTATGTTGGCATTATTTCCAGGTACGCTCTCTCCATGTGAGTACAGTGAAGCTGTCGTCTGTAGCTTCAGGCGGAGATGAATCTCACGGACTCTGAGGCCAAAGGAAACACACATACACACAAACACTGTTTTTCCCTTTGGTCCTAACAAAAGTCCCAGGTACGAATGCCGCTGACTATGCTTGGGGTCCATACGCAACCGAGAACGCATTCTAGGATTATAAACCAGGCTGCCGTGACAGCTCTTCTCTACGTTTCCCTAGGCATTCGTGTCAGGTCATTCTGGAACACAGAGATGACTATTACTTTGAACACCAGGTACACTAGTTGGTGTACATTTACGCACCCTGAAAAAAACATGAATTTGTAGACCGTGTTTCCGCACTAGGGAATAAGAGGGTTCTCCCTCCTAAGGAAGGAGCAGGCATGCCCTCCCAGCTCAAGCTCTTTGGAGAACTGACAGGCATTGCCAGCATGGCCAGCATGATTGTTTTTCTCTCTCTCCTGTTACCCCTGGCCACGCCTGGGACTGCAGAGTTGGGTGTCATGTAAATTCAATGTGCAAATGAGACACTGGTGAGAAAAATTGAGAGGAGAGGCAAAAAAGAGAAAAGTCTTGAGTGAGCTCCAAAGTCACCCCCCCACCACCACCCCAGTCCCTGGGCCTCACATGGTGGGAGGAGTAAATCCACATTCCCGGCCCCTCCCTCCCCAGCCCCACCCCCCAGCCTGTGGGAGGGGGGCCCTCCCTGAGTTGCGAGGAGAGTGTTGACCTATAGAGACCTCAGCCAGGAACAGGGAGCCCAAATGGCCTTTACACTCTGCCCCCTTTCTTCCTTTAGAAGGAAATCTGCCCTGACGTGGGTTCTCTGTCTCCATAAATCACAGGCCACGAGTTCAGGCCTGGAGAAAAATCTTAACACTGGCTAATATGACCAGCAATAACAAAATTTCTTGGAACTTAAAAAAAAAAAGTTTTTTATGGCTTCCCATTTTGATTCTTGCCCCCTTTTCCTTTTAGCCTCAAATGAATTTTTGTAAGCAATAACACATACAACTTCTAAACAGCAGACAGTGAAGCATTTCTCAAGATCTTGCCCAGTCTTTTTTTTTTTTTTTTTACATCTCCAAGAGTCAGAATAGCCTTGCAAAGTTAGGCTGTTCCTCCAAAGCAAATCCCACATCTCTTCACCCTGAGTCAGACGCAGGCTGGACCCCTGCCCTCCTTCTAGTTACGGGCTTTCTGACCCAATGCAAGGCACGGCTTCAAAATCGCTGTGGAATTTGAACTCACAGACATTCGTCCTGACTCCGCCGCTCTGAGCTCTGCTCTGCCATCAGGACCCGGGTATGTCCTCTCGTTTCCCCAGAATCTGCCTGGGAGTGTCCCGGGGAAGGTTGTCACCAACAGACTTGCAATAAAAGTAATTGAATAAATGGAGAGCGCGTCTATGTCTGGAATTAGATTTTTGTGAGAGTAAAGAGATCAAATGAGATGAGGGGCAGGGAGAAGGCGGGTGAATCCAATATGACCATGTCCACTTACTTGAATTTCACTCCTCGGGGACTCATCGCTACTAACAATGGCCCTTTTAGCTATGGAACACAGAATGACTAACCTTTTTCTAGCCCGTCAGTGAGAACTACCACCATAGACTGGTGAGTATTTCCGTACAAAATCCACTTGGAAAGGATATTGTTTCAAGCCTGGACAAAGCTTATATTGTCGCGTTCCAGGTCCAGTTATTTTAGGCAAGGAAGGGGGATTTCCACTGCTCCCTGTAATCAGTCGTGAGCGCTCCGCTCTGAGTAACCACTTCCTTGTAATCTGTCAGAGCCTGAGATATTTAAAAGGGGGGGAAAAATCCCCTGATATTATGCATGAAATTCCTAGCCAAGAAAACCACTATAGGAACAAGCCATGAGCTCACGCAGGAGCAAAGATGTGACCTCATTCAGTGGAGGGAATGCCAAAAAGTTGATTCTAAAAGGAAGGAATGAAACGGGTTAATGCAAGTTCTCGGGTAGGATACAGAACTAGCAGCCGTTCAATATCAGTGTTAATCGTGTAAATAGGTCTCATTTACAGCAAACCTGACGTGTGCTAGGCACTAGTTCACCCGAAACATTGTCACACGGGTCTTCTGTGTAAGTGTATAGTGTTTCAAGGGTTTTTATTTTTTTAAGAGACAGTTCATGTATATTATATGCGTAATAGGACAGGTGGTAACAGATATGGCAAAAATCCGAAGTCACGCACTGGACAGGGAGCCCACCAGAACATGCTGCTTCTTGAAAAACAAAAACCAAAAAACCAGAAACAAAAATGAAACAAACAAAACACACCACCACAACGTGAAAAAGAAAATTAAAAAAAAAAAAGTTACCCTGTAGTAAACATTAATTTGTACTAAGTATTTTATAAACATTAACTCTAATCCTCACAAAATCCCTCTGAATTAAGACACAGTCCCACTCCCATTTTATAGATGAGGAAACTAAAAGCTGAGGGCGGCTGAGTCATCGGCTCAGGGTCCCATGAGTCAAGTGGCAGAGCCAGAATCGGACGCCACTCCCACAAGAGGCCAAAACCCCCGGCAGGTGCTAACCGTGACGTTAGGGCCACCGTGCCAAGCCCAGCACTGGGGCATCTGCATGAGGCCAATCACTCCTCTGGGCAAAGGAAATGCCACAGGTCACCGGGAAAGCAGCCATTTCCTGCGCCTACAGAATGAGAACATCATCGCCAAGGTCCTCGCCATTCCTGGGCTCAGCCTCTAAGCTAAACACTTTGTCCCTGGAGTGACAGATGATGACGTAGCCAGCTTGGCCCTGCCCTCCTCCCTCATTCTAGAAGCCAGCGACGCTTCCTGGGTGGCTTAGGGCATGACCTCAGAACACAGAGACTTCTGCGTAACCTGAGCTCCTCACCCTTCATGAGGACAGTCAGTAACCCACTGTCCCGAGTGTGCAAGGCCGGCCCCTTGGCCTACAGGTAAGGCTGACGCTGTGGTACCATATATGTTCCAGAGCTCCCCGTGGGGTCAGGCCAAAGCTGGACTCTGCTGAAGAAAAAGCTCCACATAGCGTCCTCCCTGCCCTGTTTCCCCCTCCCCCTCTCCTGGCTGCTTTCCCTGGCTAAACCATGGACCCCCAATCCTCGTCCCCACTCCTGCTCTGAGAGACCCTACAAGACAGTCCCCCACGAGGTGCCAAGGCACGGGCACTGGGATCCCACAGGACAATCACCCACCATGTGTGTAGGCGACTGGGACACGTATTAAATGAAATGAATGGAGGCGCCTGGGTGGCTCCGTCCGTCAAGCGTCTGCCGTCGGCTCAGCTCAAGATTCCCGGGTCCCGGGATCGAGGCCCTCATCGCGCTCCCTGCTCACTGGGGAGGCCTGCTTCTCCCTCTGCCTCTGCTTCTCCCCCTGCTTGTGCTCTCTCTTTCTCTCTCTCTGACGAATTAATAAATAAAATCTGAATAAATAAATAAAATGTACTTCAGGAGATGGTGGCTTTTGGAGGAAACATTTACACAAACATAAATTCCAGGGGATAAAGACCTTAGCAAAATTATTTTTTCTTCTCCTGTGCTGATTACAAAACTTCTGTGTGCCTAGGCCCACACTCAACGTTATTCAGGCATTGTTCTATTGTATTCTGAGAACAAATTCATAAGGTACATACTCCAATTAACTGCTTTTCGGGGTCAGGAAAAGCGGTATTGGAAAAAGTCAATTAACTTGCCTGGGGTTACACGGCCTGTAGAGGGTTCGAACCCACATCTCCTATTTCTTAACGCTGCTTCAGGGGTCAGCAAGTCACAATCCCTGAGCACTGTCTGGTTTTGTAAATAAAGTTTTATTGAAACACAGCTGTGCACTTTATTTACGCACTGTGAATGACTACTTTTGGCCAACAAAGGCGGAGCTCAAGATTTGTCTCTTCACAGGAAAAAAAAAATGAGCTTTTTGTTGGTGCTGGGCTGGTGTTCAGTCTCAGATAAAAATGTGAGTCTTCTTCCCTTCAAATCCAGGTTCTCCACTCAACTGAGACTTACAGCAGGCGCTGTGTGCACTCATTCACCTCCTGAGGAAGGGAGACTCTTACCGGTTCTGCTAAGTTCTCATGCAACACCCTCCGGAGAACAAAATCCCATTATCTGATGGGCCGGCATTCCCTTGCTGGTTTACCTACTAACTCTTGTAAAGGAATTCTATCATTTCCTTGACAGATTATTCTTCTTGAGAATCACAGGGAAGTTTCCTCTGGAGATTTCACTGTGGAATTCGCATTGTTCAAGTAGATCTCATTACCCTGTGAAGCCCTGCCCCTCACCACAAGTTCCTCTCTTCCCCTTTTATTTACTGAATGTCCATGCTTGGAAATGGTGATTCCCCACCCCCACCCCCACCTTCCAGGGGTTTCTACAGCATGGCTTTCAGACCCTGAGCTCTTTTCACCTTTTCCCATAAGTCAGTCACTTCTTAATTATGTTTTGCCATTCAGTCTTTGAACGGTATCCAATCGGTTTGCATTCTGGGATGATTAAAATACAATGAGTACCATGGGACTGACTGAGAGGAAGTACGTCTGATCCACTCATGCTCAAATAGCAAGTAGAAGTTGAACCCAATCAACTATATTCTCCACTTTCTGAAGGCCTCTTCCAGTTACAGAATTTTCTAGAAGTGTTATTGCTAGCTTGAACTAGCTCTGTTATTCAACACCTTAAGACGCCTGACTTTTAAATGTAAACGCTTACACCAAGTACGACTGGGACAACCTTTCTGCAAAGAAATTTCACCATGTACGTCAAAGCTGACTTTTAAGTGTGTACCCCTTTGATTCAATCTCCTCGCCTCTAGAATGAACCCCAAGCCTTAGAATCTAATGGAATAATCAGACATGTGGATGTAAGGCTATCCATCATGGTATTTTTTTAAATAACAGGAAAAAATGGGGGGAAATCTATTTTAATAGAAAGGAATAGCTAGGGACACCAGGGTGGCTCAGTCGGTTAAGTGTGTGCCTTCTGCTCAGGTCATGATCCCGGGGTCCTGGGATCAAGCCCCACAACTGGTTCCTTGTTCAGTGGGGAGCCTGCTTTTCCTTCTCCCTCTGCCTGCCGCTCCCCTCTGATAAATAAATAAATCTTAGAAAATAAAAAATAAAAAAGAAAGAAATAGCTAAAAAAAAATGTTTACCTCTTTCTCAAAAATGTATTTCAGGCATAATACTCATGTGTTTGAAGAATTTTTGATAGTATCGCAAACTGTTTATGAAGCAGTTTTAAGTAAAAAGCTATATAGTGAAAAATACCACATTTTTAAAACACATATATCTGCTTGTGCGTATATATTTTATAAATGCAAAGTAAACACTAATTTTTTTATTGTTTTGTTTATTGCTCTATGCCCAGAACCTGGACCAAGGTTTCTCAGTCATGGCCCTATTGACATTTGGGCTTGGGGCATTCTCTGTTGTGGGGTCCTCCACTAGGGAGGACTTCTAGGGAGGACTTCTCCTCAAAAGATGCCAGTAATGCCCCTCCCCCCACCCACTCCCCAGTTATGACCGAAATGCCTCCAGGTACTGCCAAATGTCCCTTGGGTGACAAAATCACCTCTAACTGAGAACCATTAGCCGGGAGCATCTAATAGGTGTTTGATAATATTCTTGAATAATTCAATAAATTAGAAAAGACCCGTGGAAGGGCACCTGGATGGCTCGGTTGGTTAAACTTTTAACTCTGGATTTCGGCTCAGGTCGTGATCTTGAGGTCTTGAGGTCCAGCTCTGGGTCAGGCTTGAACTCAGTGCGGGAAACTTCTGCTTTCTCCCTCCCTTTCCCTCTGCTCCATCTCCCTTCCCATGCGTGTTTTCTCTCTCTCGCTCTAAAATAAATAAATTAATTTTTTTTAAAAAAGGGTACATGGAAATTTCAGTAGTTATCTTTTATAAACATGATTATTTTTAGTACTTGACTGTGTTTTTCCAAATTTTCTACTATACCATGTGCAGGTCTCATTCATAATCCCTCACCTGCAATTTCAGAATCCACAAGGCTTACTTGATGGTAAATCTGGACTCCTCTGGGTGTATGGGAGGCTCTTAATGATCTCAGATGTTGAGAATTTTCATGGAACTCTCTGAAGTATTAAATGGTTAATTTTATATTCAGTATAAATAAAACACTTCTAAAATCTGAAAAAAAAAAATCTGGCTTGCAAAACGCATCTGGCCCTTAAGCTTTGAGATGTAAGATTTTGAGCCTGGGTTACTTTTACAATCAGCAAACAAACAGAAACATATGAAAATGATCACAACACCCTCTACTCAACAGAATAAAATGAATTAAGGAGGTATTCTTACCTAAACCCTCACCCAAAAAAATTCTCTCCACAAAGTAAATGATGGAGAAAAAAGAAGTTATGTGTAGTTGTAGTAATCTTATTTTACAGATGAGGAAACAGATTCTCAGAAGATTTTATACCAAAGGTCCCAGGGCTGGAGCACGCTGGCCATGGACATTGGTCCCAGGTCTGTGTGGCTGAGCCCATCTGAGCATCACACATGACAGCTTTCTTGTTTCTGAACTCATGGCCCAGCTCCTGGCATAGAGCGGGCATCAATGACGCTTCCAAGATGTCAGTTAGGGGACTGAATGAATCAGCACCTTGCGGAAATGAGGTTAATTTCATAGAAGGTGACAGTCATCTGAATTCCATCTCAAAGAGGAAATAAAGCAAGGTGTGGCTTGGCAGGGGCTAGATAAGACCTGGGGCCGATTGGGCAGTGTTCAGTTGCAGTGGGGAAACCGTCACAGGTGATGACATAAACCGCCACGCCATCTGTCCGATGCCTTTATCGGTTGTGCAGACGCGGGCTCCGCAGCCAGACCCGTTGGGTTCCAATCCAGCTTCACCACTTACCAGTTCCAAGCTAATCAAAGGTTCTGTGCCTCAACATTCTCATTTGTAAAATGGGAACCGTAATAAGACCTCCATCACAAGTCAGCTATGAAGAGAAGATGAATTAACACAGAAAGAGTGTTTGGAGGGAGTCTGGTCCATGCTAAGTGCCAAGTAAATCTCCTCCCCTCCTTTCCCCCAGTGCATCTTCTTAAGCATTTGCTATTTTGATTGTTCCCCGCCCCATGGATGGAGGCTAGCCCACAGAGTTGTGCACAGTTTTGTGCCCCAGTCAAGGGTTTGGACTCAGATGGGCTCGGGCTCACATTCCTGCTCTTCCAGGCAGGGGACGGGTAACTGGGCAAAGTCACTTCCTCTGTCTGTGACTTGGTTTCCTCATAGATACAACCTCAATAACAATACATCATTATGGGAACTTCGTGGGAATTAAATGAGATTCTGTATACCCTGCTGGGCTCAGGCATTTCTCAATCATGCTGACTTTTTGTATGAGCAGCCCATCTCAATGGTCAGAAACGGCCAAGCTGAGAGCTTAGGCATCAAGCATCCAAACCTGCAGAATCCTCCATTTCTTCCATGAGAATGACGTCTCCCAAAGTATTTGATGCCAACCACAGGAAGGATACAGAATAGCAGGAAGAGGTGTATGGACAAATCATGTATTACTTTTAATAGTCAATGTATCCATTCTTAGTTTCTTTCTATCCCTGGCCAGCAAATCAGTTTTCCATGAACACAGTGACACAAAGTTTCCATTTTATATAAACGTGGTTAAGTATAAGTAGCGGATTGCTTTAAAGAAAAACACGAAGGGAATACTCGACCAGCCAGGGCCAGATGTGGCGCAAAAGGCAAAGTTCACATGTGGACAGCTCTGTGGGACACGTGTTAGGCTAGACCACATCTGGTGACTGAACTAGCCCCGCAGGACGCCGAGGGCCTCTTCCAGGGCTGCAGGCAGTGATGGGATGAGTGATTCACCCTTGCGCTCTTTATTACTGAGCCCTGCCTTTCTCCGAGTACACGCTGACCTCGGCCTTCATGGATTTCCTAATCATGAATTAGAACCATGTTATCTACTGTCTCAGGCTCCAGTTTGGAATCCTTCCTAATTTCCCACTTTATATCATTAACTGGTGTGTGTGTGTGTGAGAGAGAGAGAGAGAGAGAGAGAGATCCTTGTGAACAAAGGTCATACTTTCCCCACTGGTGCCACCTGCTTCAGTAATGGACTCGCAGGAGTGGCTCAGTCATGAGAGTTTACCTTGTGTGGTGTGCATCCCTGATTGATGGATGCTCCCAATAGCTTGGTATGGTAGATATAATTCCATGTCGATTTTTACCAATGGGAAAGGTTTATAGAGGTGACAAGGGCCCACGCAGAAGCAGCTAAAACTACAAGTTGAACCCAGATAGCCTAAATGTCAAGCCTAGATCTTCACTATTACACCAGATTGCATCCACTTTAAAAGATGCCATGGATGGATGGAAGGAAGGAAGGAAGGAAGGAAGGAAGGAAGGAAGGAAGGAAGGAAGGAAAGAAGGAAAGAACAGGAGAGGCATAAAGAGGCAACAAGACCATCTTTGAGCTACTTATAAAAGTTCCATGGTTGGGGTTCTCTTATGGGCTGAGCATTGGACAGATGTTCTCTTTAATCCTCACATTATTTATACTGCCCAGGTCTGCTTCCCCATCTATAAAGGGGATAAGGATATCACTCTACTCCTTCGGGGTGCTAGAAGGATCAAGTGAGACTGTGTGTCCCCTGTGCCTGCTTTCTGGCATTTTCTCCATGTGTGGACCACATGTGGTCAGCATCATTATCCATAGACCTTGTAAATCTCAGAACCAAACTATCAGTCCAGGTCCATTTTACAAGGTGAGGAGGTTGTGAGTTACTGTTGGGCTGGGACATCGGGGAGAGGCGATGGCAGCACAATGGCTCCCTTGAGGCGGTTGCTCTCCTAACCAGAGAGCCTGGGCATCGGTGACCCGGAACGCCAAGGGGCATTGAGAGTAAGGAACTAAGCTTGTTCTCAGCTGATTTTAAGGAGGGAGATGATCCTGGGTTACCCAGGTGGGCTCTATGGCCAGGTGGGCTCTATGTCGTGGTAAGCGTCCTTCGAAGGGGGAGAGAGGTCAGGAGAGCAGGCAGGGGGTGGGGGTTGGTGGTGACTGTAGAAGAAAGACACAAGGAGCTCCAAGGGCAGTAAGATGGGGAAGGGGGCCTCGAGCCAAAGAAGGAGGCAGCCTCTGAACTGGAAAAGCCCAGCAATTCTCCCCTGGAACCTCCAGAAGGAACGCAGCCCCACCGACACCTTGGTTTTGGCCCGTTGGGGCCTGGGTTGGACACCTGACCTCCAGCACTGGAAGGTAAGTTGTTACTGTTTAAGACACTCATTTGGAGATAATGTGCCATACCGCAGCCTCGGAAACTCCCAGAGCAAGCACATTCTGACCCTGGCCTCGGAATCAAAGGAATTCAAGGGTCTTAACTTGCCTCGTGGAGACAGCTTTCCCTCACTTGCCCTCTAGAGAATAAAACCAGAGACACCTCTGCCTCTGCTTCTCCACCTCCCCCTCTGTGGGGACCCCTGTGCTCACTCCATGGGTCTACACAGCATGCTGGAGGGAGCAGGCTTCCGGCCGGTCAGACAGACCAGTGGCAGATCCGAGGCCCCAGGGGCTTCCACGGAGAGCAGGTGGAAGCCGTTCCCCGCTGAGTGGACGGTGCTGTCATTTTGTGCAGCCGGGAAATGGCTTTCTGGACTCCAAGCTTCAGGGCTCAGAGGAGGAATGATTGCTGTTACTTCCTTCAGGGGAGAGCTCTGGTTAAAACAGGAAATGAGTCGTCGGGGCATTTCTAACTCACAGACATCAGGGCACCGTGGTTTCTCCTGTTCCTTTGCAAATCGGACTGGGCTCTGGGAGGGCAGGCGAGGCTGACTCCCAGCACCCGGGCATCTACAAAGGGGTCTCTTCCCACTTTTCTTCTGTTCCTCTCTCCTTATTTAAATGGCAGCATCATCTACATACAATACAATGATCTTAAGCGTTTAGTTCTGAGTTTTGGCAATGAGAGGCACCCCAAAACAAATTAGGGAATAGTTTCATTATTCCAAAAGTTCCCCTGCCTTGTTCTAGGCAATACCAAGCACCTCCCTCCATCCTGCCCATGAGGCAAGTCCTGATCTGCTTCCAGTCTTGATAGATTAGATTGATTTTTTTTTTCCTACAGTTTCATCTAAATGGCCCCAGACAGCATGTGCCCGTTTCTTCCACTTTGTGTAACTCTGAGATCCATCCACATTGGGTCTATCCGTCGTTCATTTCATTTTATTACTGAATAGTATTCCATCATATGGATTTACCTAATTTTAAAAAATCTTTTTTGTTGTTAATGCCCTTTGGGTTGTTTCCAGTTTGTGGCTGTTATGAATAAAGGCGCTGTATACATTCATGTGTAAGTCTTTGTATGGACTTTGTTTTCCTTCCTCCTGGGGAAGACCTAAAGTAGAATTCTCCCCTTCGGGAATTACAGAACTGAACCACAGTAAAGTCTGGGGTTGCTCCACCAGTACCGATATTGACTCTTTCTTCTTTTTCTTTTTCTTTTTTGTCTCTTCTCAGGTGTGTGAAATTGTTTTTGTTGGTTTTAAATTGAATTTCCCTGTTGACTAATGATGTCAAACACCTTTTCATGTGCTCATTGGCCGTTTTTACATCTTTTGTGAACTGAGTCTTTTGCCCATTAAAAAAAAGAAAGTGTGTGTTTATGGGGGGGCGTTGTATTTTTTAAAGAGATTTTATTTCTTTGTTAGAGAGAGAGAGCACTCACAAGCAGGGGGAGTGGGAGAGGGAGAAGCAGGCTCTCCGCTGAGCAAGGAGCCCAGTGTGGAACTCAATCTCGGGACCCTGGGATCCTGACCTGAACCGAAAGCAGACGCTTAACCGACTGAGCCACCCAGGCATCCCTGTGTTTATATTTTTATTATTTGAGGGGTTCTTTGTGTATTCTGCCTACTTCTTTATCACATATATGGATGGCAATTTTTTTTTTTCCCAATCTGTGGCTTGTCCATTTTCATAGCGGTATCTTTGGATGAGCAGAACTGTAAAATGTTAATATTGTCCAGTTTTCTCATTTTATGCTTATTACTTTTTGGGTCCTAAGGAACCTTTGTCTAAGCTGAGTTTACAAAAATATCCTTCCAGGTTTTCTAGAAGATTCCCAGCTCCAGCTTTTACATTCAGTTCTCTGTTCCATCTCAAATTTATTTTTGTGTCTGGAGTCGGTGTGCAAGAATGGACCACGTGTTGTAGACCATATAGACCACGTTCATGGCCAGTGTTGTAGAGAGAGTAGGGTGAGTGTTCTTACGCTCAGGCTCTAGTTCAGGAGTCGGCAAATCTTTTCTTTACATAGAAACAGGCCAGGTAGTGAATATTTTCAGCTTTACAGAACACAGAGCTCCTGATGCAACTTCTTAACTTTGCCTTTATGGTGCAAAAGCAACCACAGACGATATGTAGACACCAAGGCTGGGCGCCAATGGCGGCATTCACTCACAACGAAGCCTGAATTTCATATGATTTCCACATTTCGTGGGACAGTATTCTTCTGATTTCTTAAACCAGTTAAAAAATGTAACAAATCATTTTTAGCTTTTGGGCCATACAAAAACAGACAGCAGCCGGATCTGACCTACAGCCTCAAGCCAGAGTTTGCCAAGTCCTTGGCCACTCAGCAAGGCAAGCGTTCAACAAACAGAAGGACACACTGTGATAACAGCATGAAAGTAAAGATCCGCGTTCTGTGGGAGAGTGAGTGAGAGGCAGTGGATAATCTACTTTGGATGGGATTAAAAGGAATTATAGCTAAACCACAATGAAATACCACTTCACACCCATTAGGATGGCTATTATTAAAAAAAAAAAAAAGAAGAAGAATAGAAAAGAAAGAAAAGGAAACAAGTGTTCGTGAAGATGTTGAGAAATTGAAATGTGTGTCCACTGCTATTGGAATGTAAAATGGTGTAGCCTCTTGTGGAAAACGGTAGAAAGTTAAATATAGGATTAACATATGACTCAGCAGTTCCCGTTCTAGGCATCGGCCCAAGGGATTGAAAGCCGGGACTCAGATGCAGGTACATGAATGCCAGCAGCAGCACTACTCACAAGAGCCCGGAGAGGGACACAAACCAAATGTCCATCAGCAGATGACTATCCACACACTGGAATAGTATTCAGGCATAAAAAGGAGAAAGAATGAAACCGATTCACGCTACTACCTGGACGAACCCTGAAAACAATAGGCCAAATACAAAAGGACAAATATTGTACGATTCCACTTATATGAAGGACCCAGAATGGGCAAACTCCTAGAGACAGCGTAGTAGAAATTACCAGACACTCAGAGGAGGAAGGAATGGGCAGTTATTTAATGGGCACAGGTGCTTGAGACGACAAAGTTTTGCAAACAGCTGATAGTTCCAATGCACAACATTGGAAATATACTGAATGCCACTGAATCGTATGCTCAATAATTGTTAAAATGGTAAAATTTTATGTTATATATATTTTACCAAAATAAAAATATCTTTTTAAAAACTTAAAAAGGAATTTTGATGAAAGGTCTTACTATGAGTCTGCCGGACATCACGTACTAATTCGTTTAATCCTTATGGTACTGTGAGGTAGGGTCTGGTATTAGCATCATACCCATTTTATAGATGAGAAAACTGAGACACTAAGAGTTTTGACAGCTTGCCCCAAATCACCTCGCTAGCGAATTAGAGAACCAGGATTCAAACCCCAGTGGTCTGGCTGTAGGGTCTGTACTTTGAATTACCACCCTACACATGCCTCAAAGACCAGTGGTTCTCAGCCTCGGCTGAGCACTGGAGTTTCCTGGGGAGCACGTTTGAACCCCCAGGTCCAGGCAGCATTGGAACCTCTGAGGGTTGGACAAGGCATCAATAGCCATAAGAGTTACCCAGCTGCTTCCACCAGGCAGCCAATGTTGAGAAGAACTGCTTCAAAGGGCAGGCTTCTCTTCGGAGATGACATTGCAGCCAGTATGAGCAGGAGTCAGCGGAGGGTGGGGAGGGGCAGAAGGAACATTTCAGCCCATAGATTTTACCGGTTACATATTTTTATTGAACCACATTGGTCTTTTTCCTCTATAAGGACAGTGGCAATGCATCCTAATAGAATAGCAGCTCATATTTGTGCAACCATGAGACTCAGCGCTTCTCCTATGTCATCTCTGTTCATGTTCGTGATAATCATAGGAAATAAATCCCATCATCCCTTTTTCAAAGATGGGACAAAAGGAAGGCCCAAGGCCTTATAAGAGTCAGTCACTCACCCAAGGCCACACTAAGAGTCAGTAAGCAGAGCTAAGCGGCAGTGTGGGGGTGCCCGGATCCATGTCTTCCAAGCTTGGTGCTCCAAGCTCCTTCATAGGGAAGATTTCCAAGGGTTTCCCAGACAGAAACAGTGGGAAAGGACGTGTCCTACCCACTTGTGGTTGGTCTGGTTTCGTTTTCTGCCCAAATCCACCTGGGGCCAGTCGCCTCTCTCATCCCCACCCCTTCCTAGATGCAGACCCTTGGTGCTCCTTCCAACACCTCCATCACCTGGAGAGAGCTCCGAGAAAGAAGCTTGGCAATGCCTCTGCAGAATCTCCCACTGCGGTGGACAGGAAGCCTGCAGCCAGGAGCATCGTGTTGGAGAAATGCAATGTTCTATCTGCTAGAATCCAACAAGGGGATTTACAGCTCCCTCGTCTAGAGAGAAGGTGTGCGTGTGTGTGTGTGCGTGCGTGCGTGTGTGTGTGTGTGTGTGTGTGTGTGTCTAGGTCTGGATTCTGTGGAGTATGGGCACCACCAAGAGTAGATCCGAATGGGAAGAGGGAGCGCCGCAGGGGAACACAAAACAGAGGAGTCCCAAGACGTTTCCCCGACTCTAGAAAGCCCAAGACCACATTTTGCTGATTCATCACTCCGACTCTAGAACAGAGTCTGGCAGATGGGGTCACTGCCTGTCAAAATTTGTGGAGCAAATGGATACATGCAGAGCGGTCAGAGATGACTCCTTGTAGGAGCAGCCTTTGAACCAAGATCCCTGGCTGAACTTGATGAAGAGAGGACGGAAGGGATGTTCCGAGAGGAAAGAAGAGAAAAATACAAGTTTCAAGTTCGAATTAAGCTTTTCTATTATTCTTTGTCACCCGTAACTGATGAGGAAACTGAGATTCAGAAAAGTTTCATTACTTTGACAATTATCGTGCAGCTAGAAAGTACCAGAACTTGGATTTGAACTTGGGCCTCCAGACTTCTCTCCCAGGGGCCCTTCTACTGCACATGAGCAAACAGACAACCTGGAGGAAGAGACAGAGATCTGTATCTCACTGCTGCACAAGAACCCTAACCATCACTGCCAATGACAAAAGTCACAATAAGAACGGCATTAGGTAACATTTATTAGGAGCCTACTATATGCAAGATGCAAGTCTGTATGTTCAAAATGCATTATAGCAAGGGATCTGTACCAAAAAACCTGTGCAATGGAATCTATGATCATCCTTGTTTTATAGTTGCAGAAACAAGGTCCAGAGGCATGACGAGCCTCGGTTTCCACAGCTGCTAGGAGGCAGAGTAGAAGTTCGACCTCAGGAGTGTTGGACTCCACCGTCAGGCCACTGTTTCCCTGGCCTGGCAGTCAGCTTGTTCCCGGCATCAGGCAACTGGCCTTTGGCTGTCACCAAGTCGATGATAATAGTAATTATGACCTCTTAGGGGCTTGTAACATTTCTATTTTAAGAGAACTTGCACAGTCTTTTGACAAAATGTTCTGTTTTTCCAAACCAGGTGTTTTGATATGATGTCTCCATGAGGGGGGCACTCAACTCCCGAAACCCCTGGCCTTTCTCTGCCTTTTAAGTCTCCACTCCAGGGGAGGCCGAGTGATTTATCTGGCAGGAGAATTGGAGAAGAAGAGGGCTGTCCTCTGCTCCTGTGTCCTTAGGGAGGAGGGCGTTGTCCTTGAAGCTCACGTTCTCCAGCCCTAAAACTGGAGGGACCCATTCGTCCTGGGGTCAGTATTGGGAAGCCTCTGGCCTGGAGATAGCAGGACCTATTAACCACAGAAGGTGACATTTTGGTTCCCATCTGTGCTATCGACTATATCCTCCCCAATCATATGTTGAAACCCAGTCCCCATTTTGTTGTATTAGGAGGTGAGGACTTTGGGAAGGCATGACGGTCCCAAAGATGGACTCCCCATGCATGGAATTAATGTCCTTACGAAAGACACCCAGAGGGACGCCTGGGTGATTCGGTTGGTTGAGCATCTGCCTTTGGCTCTGGCCGTGATCCCACGGTCCTGGGATCGAGTCCTGCATGGGGATCCTGCTCCGTGAAGAACGAGCTTCTCACTCTGCCCCTCCCCCTGCGCACATGTGCACGTGCTCTCTCTCTCCCTCAAGAGATAAATAAATGAAATCTTTAAAAAAAAGAGAGAGAGAAGAAAAGAAAAAAAAGACCCAGAGACCTCCCTTGCCCTCCTGTCAGGTGAGGACACTCTGAGAAGTCAGCCAGCTGGGAGGGACCCTCTCCAGACAGGGCAGGCACCTGGCCTCCCACGGCCCGTCTCCAGAACCAAGAGAAGGAAATTTGGGTGGTGTATAAGCCACCCAGTCTATGGGATTTTTGCTACAGCAGCCGCAATGGACTAAGACAGCTTGCTTATCCATTTGTCTTATTTCTCAGTTGGTTAAGAACTCCGACAGGGAAGATGTCATCTTTGGGACCCCCTCAAAGAGCCCAACACAGGGGGGCTTCTTTAAGTGAGGTATAATGTCTGGTTTATAAGGGGGAGTCATAATTCAGCACTGGGCACGTGTTTTCTCTTTTCCATTGATGTGTTCCATGTTTACTTGCTAAGCACCTACTCTGTGCCTGGCCCTTGGCCATGTACCCAGCACTTGGCCATGTACCCTTTAAGTAAGGATGAGCCATTGAAGGTGGGAGCAAAAGGCCACGGCAAAGGGACTTCTCACTTCCAGCCTTTTCCCAGGAGACTGAACAAGAAGAAGGTAGAGAAAGTGTCAGTGGTTTCTCAAGAGCCTGACATCCCTTTTCCATTCCTTCCGTTGTAACATCCTTGTTTTCCTTTGGGGGATTGGCTGCTTTATTGTGAGCCACTGCAATGGAACTGTCCGTCAGGCACCCTGCCCACCCCTGGCCAAGAGATGAGTCCATGGTCAAGATTAATCATCAAAGTCTAGATGCGAGAATGGTGACTCTTCCCTGGGAGCAGAAAACACATTGCAACACCATCCCCGACCCACCCACCGAAGAGCAAGTCCTTGAGCACTTTTGCTCCGTAGACACAGGGGAGTGCTTTAGCTCTCTCTCCCTCTCTCTCCCTCTCTCTCTGCTTCTCTCTTTTCCTTCTTAGTTCTCAATTCTCTCTCCATGAGTTTCTCAACACCAGCCCATTAAATTTTTTTCAGCACAAGTCAGCCAGCCTTGGTTGCCTTTGCAAGAGAAAATACCATCACGACAGCCAACACATGGGCTGCAGGAATGAGAACTTTGTGTTCAATGCCTTGGGGAAATTGAGGTTAAGAGGAGACTTTGAAATTTAGGGTCAAGGAGCCCCTGTGGCTCGCTGATTACGAGCACGGGCTCTTGAGTCAGCCCGTCCTGGATGTAAAACCCAGCTCTGCACTTGTTTGTTATTGACTGATGTGGGACATGTTACCTAACATCCCAAGCCTCGGTCCTCCTCTGTGAAGATAGGGGAATAATAGCACCTAGCTCCCAGGGCTGGCCACGTGGTGAAGTACATACTAACCTTTGGCTGTTATTGTAATGATTATTCTTCGAGATTTCTTCTGAGAAGTCATACAAAACAGGAATGCAAATTGCAAAAAAGATGCTGAACAGGAAGGCACTAAAGAAAGCCTTTCTCCAAAGAGGATGTTTATTCCAGAGAGACACGGGGGGGGACGTTCGACCAGCTGTCTTCCAGGAAACCATCCGCAACCCAGGGCGAGTTCTAAATTTCAAGTGACCAGCCAGTGTCAAAGGATTAGAGAAGAAAACAAGGTTGATGTAAAAATCCAACCACAAACTGCACAAATTCTAAGGTCTCCAAGATTTCATGAGGATCCTGAATTTGGAGATGTTTCCCGTCTCCATCAGGAAAAGAATCAAAATCATCACCCACATTCTGTCGGCTGCTAACTAGGAACTTAATAGTAAATATCAGAAACCAAATACTCGGGCTCTCTAGGATCTTGGAAACAGGAAGATGTAAATAATTAATTCACACTCAGGGCTCAACGCCTTTGCACTGAAGTTTTTTCTGTTGCTAATGTTTGCGCCAACACCCCTGTCCCCCCTTTTCCCAGTACACCTCAACCTTCTTATGTCAGCTCAAATGTCACCTCCTCCGAAAAGCCCTCCCAGTTCTCTGTAACGGAGCTATACTCTCAGAGTGTTGTCTCCATTTCCTTCCCACCAGCAACAAGTTTGTGACGAGATGTTTCTGTGATTGTTGGATCAGTGGCTTTCCCCCAGTAGACCACAGTTCCAGGGGGCAGCGGTCTTGTCTGTTCACATCTGTAGAACAGGGTAGATTGGTTCCAGACCCACAACAGCAACGCTATCTTTTTTCATTTAATGGCTTTGGTAAATTGCTGTTAATTAACATTCACCCAACAAGGACTTCAGTCCTTAGCACATGCTATCCGATGATGACCACATTCATTAGTTCAATTCGTTACTAATTAACTAAGAATCCGTACATGTTTACAATCTGCCAGGCAATGACAGGGGCAGTGACAGCCATGACAGAAAGGGGGGGCAAGCCCCACCCTCACAGAGCTTACACTGTCGTGGGAGGGGGTCATCCGTGGATATGTACCTGGAGGAGACCTAAGTGCTTTCGAGAATGAGTAAGGAGGAGAGAGAGGAGGGCTGGGGCCAGCGGGTAGGGGTGGGGGAGGAGGGCACAGAATTTTAGAGCGAGATGTTGGGAAGGCCTCCCTGAGCAGAGGAGGAACACAGCATGGGGCATCTGGGAGAGGGGACCATTCCGGAAAGAGAGCAGCAGGTGCGGGGAACCTACAGGGGCACGTCGGTGGCTGGTGTGGCCGGAGTGGAGCGCGCAAGGTGAAGAACAGCAGGTGGTTGCAGGGGTCTGGGGCCGGGGGCCGGGGGGAGGGGGTAGGACTTGAGATCGGCTCTGAGATGGGGAGTCACTGGGGAGCTCCGGAAAGAGGGGTGGGTGGCATTTAGGATTAGTTTCAAATAATCCCGCTCTGGAGCTAAATGGAAAACAGCACAGGGACATGTAGGGGGACACTGGCTGGACCCCAGCAGAGAAAGGACGTACGTGGCCATGAGTCACTTCAGTCTCTTCAAGGGCACAGCCACCAGGAGATGCTGATGGCTTTAATGGGGAATGTGAGGGAGGAAGGGGGAGCCGGGGGTGAATGCGGCAGTTTGGGCCTGAGCGACCCGAGGACTGGAGTCTCCCTGAGCAGAGAGGAGGAGGGGGGGAGACTTTGACAAAGCAGCCTGGGGGCCAGCGGGGTGCTGGGCAGCGGGAAGTTCGGGAACCAAGTTTTGTTTGTTTTTTTTTTTTAAAGATTTTATTTATTTTATCTGACAGAGAGAGAGATCACAAGTAGGCAGAGAGGCAGGCAGAGACAGAGGGGGAAGCAGGCTCCCTGCTGAGCAGAGAGCCCGATGCGGGGCTCGATCCCAAGACACTGAGATGGTGACCTGAGCCGAAGGCAGCGGCTTAACCCACTGAGCCACCCAGGTGTCCCGGGAACCAAGTTTTGACACGGGACGTATGAATGTGTTTCCACACATCTGAGTAGAGAGGCCGACAAGACAGACACAGCCCTCGCCCCCTTCGTCCCGGTGAGGGAGACACCAAGGCGCAACCAGGCCAAGGCATAATGTGGTGTATTAAAGAGCAACGGGTGCCATGAAAGGAAGGCGATGGTGGTGAGTGGCTCCGAGTCATCGGGGATCGGGGGTGGCCTTTGTGAGGAGATGACGTGAGCGCTAAGACCCACGACGGGGGACCCCGGGAAGGAAGGGGCTTAGAGAGTTTGAGGAGCAGAACGAAGGCCAGGGTGGCTGGGACGGAGTGAGCCCGAGGGAGAAGAGAAGGCATGAAGGCGAGTGGCAGGGGCTTCCCGGTCTGGCTCCAGAAGCTTCCCTTCCTCCCAGCCTGGGTCTGTCTGCACTGCGGTGGGAAGCCAGTGGGCGGCTTTCAGGAGGAAGAACAGTGTCGCCTGATTTCCATTTTTTTTTTTTTTAAATTTGACAGAGAGAGATCACAAGTAGGCAGAGAGGCAGGCAGGGGGCGGGGGGAAGCAGACTCCTTGCTGAGCCGAGAGCCCGATGCGGGGCTCGATCCCAGGACCCTGGGATCATGACCTGAGCCGAAGGCAGAGGCTTTAGCCTACTGAGCCACCCAGGCGCCCCCTGGTTTCCCATTTAAAAAAAAATAACTTTAGAGTGTGGGTTCACGTGAGACACACACACACGCACACACACACACAAGTGTAAAAGCCGGAAAGCAGCCGTGGGTCTCTGGGGGTCGGCCCGCAACCTCTAGCACTGGCTGGGAAAGGTGCGCGGGAAGGGAAGAAATCAGAGAGGTCTGGGACGGGTGAGGGACCTAAGTCAGTAAGACACACAGACTGGGCGAGGGGCTCAGAGGAAGTAGAATCCAGGGAGATGCTGACGTTGGTGTGAGGAGCTGGACCGAGGCCGCCAGGGCTCGGAGAGGAGAGACGGGACGGCAGGAGGAGAAGCCAAGCCCGCCTTAGTCACCAGGAGTGTGACACTGACAAGGAGGTAGGAACAGGGAGATGACACTGGATTTACTTTTATTTTATTTTATTTTTAAAGGATTTTATTTATTTATTTGACAGAGAGAGAGCGATCGCAAGGAGGCAGAGACACCTGCAGAGACCATGACCTGAGCCGAAGGCAGAGGCTTTAACCCACTGAGCCACCCAGGCGCCCCATTGGCTTTACTTTTAAACGTGAGTAAAATATCACGCACAAAACAGTGGGCACGAGGGAAGTATCCAGCGTGATGGGTTCCCCAAAGTGATGTACCAGGTCCTCGGCTCCCCTGAAGGTCTTCGTGCCGCTGCTTGTCACTGTCCCCTCCCACGGTGACCAGCGTCCTCACCGGGCACAACGGTAGATGTGTTTTGTGCGCAGTTTTAAGCCTACGATTACAAGACAATAATCAGAGGTGAGGATGGGGCATTTGCTCATGTGGTTCGCAGAGAAATTCCTCCTGTGTGTCTTCTTTTAGACTGCCTGAGACTTTTTTTTGGCCTTAAGGCTTCCCTTAGTTGTGTGTGATTCTGAAGTTGGCTTGTTCGTCTTCTCCTTCTTTTCAGGGCGAGGCACGAACGTGGAGTGTGGGTGAAGCGGCGGCGGCTGGCCATCTCCTCCCGTCCGGACCCCTCTTCCTGACCTCTGTGAGTCGGGCCGAGCTGGCAAACCACAGGACAGGGGCCAGCGGCGATCCCCACTCCCGCCCGCCCCGGCCCCATCCTCCGTGGGGCTGATTTTCCCTGCCCAACCCCAGCAGGTGGTTCTTCTTAAGGCCTTGCCATCAGCTTCTACTTGTCGCCGTGCTCGTTTTCAGGTTGCTGTGAAAACAGTCAACACCATTCGGACCTGAAAACTAATTTCTTCTCTGTCTCTCTGTCTCTCTGTCTCTCTGTCTCTCTGTTTCTCTCTCTCTCCCCCCACCTCCCTCCCTCCGACTCACTCTTGCAGTGATTATTGCGTTTGGAAATAATTCTCCGTACACCACCAGAACCGGCAGAAGGACCGAGGCTGCTCTTAGGACTCCACGGACAGACAGACGGACGCACAGACAGGTGGGAGAGCCACCCTAGCAAGACGCACTCACACTTGCAGAACAAAAGGCTTATCTTTATATTTATCTGTTTTTACTCCTCTGGAGACCCCAGTCCCTAGAGAACTGTTTTCACTTCCTGGGCCCTGCACACAGGTTTTCTCCATGTTAAAGAATAACCTTTGAGTCTCCCACACCCTGTGCCCTGGACTCCGTGGCCACATTTTTACACACACACACACACACACACACACACACATCCCAGGTGGTTTTCTTTCTTAGGTCGTTTACAACCTGCTTTCTAGGTTTTGAGTCTGAGGCTCAGGCCTGATTCTTCGAAGCGTGTTGACGAGCTTCTGCCCTATCAAGAAGTGTCTTTCCTGGTGGAAGTGTTTTCTGTTTGTTTGGGTTTTTTTCTTGTTTTGTAGAGCTTTCTGCTCTTCCCCTGATCTGCTGGGCTTGAGACACAGAAAGGGATCTGTGTGGCAAATGACACAGAAGGACTCGGTGTTTAGAGCCAGACAAAAACAGTCATAACATTAGGACTTTGGGGGTTGGTAAAGAGGAAGACGGTTAGGAAGATGAAGAGGGCACAGAGGCCTAGAACTTGGTCCTGATGTTAAAAGGGTAACCTATAGTTGGGCTCTGACTTCTCAGAGTCTCTGTTTCCTCATTTGAAGAATAGGAATGAAAATAACCACTTCAGAGAGGAAAAGCGAGCACAAGACAAAAGCAGAGAGGGAGGCAAACCGTAAGAGGCTCTTAATCGTAAGAAACAGACTGGGGGGTTGTTGTTGAAGGGGTCGGTGGCAGAGGAATGGGGCCCGTGGGTGACGGGCAGTAAGGAGGTCACGTGACGTGATGAGCTCTGGGTGTTCTATGAGACTGATGGAGCTCAGAGCTCTACCTCTGAAACCATTGATACATTATATGTTAATTAATTGAATTTTAATAAATAAAATAAAGAGGTAAAGTAAAATTAAATTAAAATAAACAAAATAACCACTTCAGGAGATATCCCCGAGGCTCGCACGAGATCATTTATGTGAAGACTCTGGAGAACGCAATCAGTTCTTCTAAAAAAAAAAAAACTATAAATATTCATTGAATACACATTTTTTTTTTAAAGATTTTTACTTATTTGACAGAGAGAGAGAGATCACAGTAGGCAGAGAGGCAGGCAGAGAGAGAGAGGGGGAAGCAAGCTCCCTGCCCAGGAGATAGCCCGATGCGGGGCTCAATCTCAGGACCCTGGGATCATGACCTGAGCCGAAGGCGGAGGCTTAACCCACTGAGCCACCCACGTGCCCCAAGTATGCATCTTAAAGAGCTTCACTAATGGTAAAAAATTCTGTTTCTGTCAAAGTACATTAATAAAAATGCAGTGGCTGCTGTCAGAAAAATGCATCCCAGTTCAACCACCCACTCAGCCAATAAGGACTAAGGCCTCCTGGGCGCCAGGCGTTGGGGACTGTAATAGCGGACCGTCAGGTAGAGGGAGGTGGAGGAGAGACAGACGTTCAACATATAGTTAAACAAATAAATATCTAAGTACAAACTGCACAAGGGCTGTGGGAGAAACTCTCCCAGTGTGTGTGTGTACATAGATGCGTTCAAAAAAATTTGAATAGACAGTAGATTTTGCTAGTAAATTTATGCCTACAGGCATAGAAAACTTTTTGGGAATAATCCATGAGAAATCAGTTACAAGTCTTTCTTTTTGTGATAGGAACCAGGAAAGTAGATAGGGGGATGTCTTTTTAAGCTCTAAGTGTCTATAAAATTTGAAGTCTGGAACTATATGCATGCATTTTTATTACTCTTTGCTTGTATAAATATCAGTGGGTCTCCTATTACCGATAGACTTAGGTCTGATTTGATTTTCTTCATTAGACTGTTCTCTATTCAAAAGCGAAACCTGTTCTTTAAAATGAATAAAAGATTAACTGCTTAGCATATTTAACTTGCCAGGCTAACCCAATTAAATATTAAATAGAATATTATTGTACTTGAGCAGACAAAGGTCACTAACAAGAGTGCAAGAATGCAGCAACCCACACCAAGTCGTTACCGGCCCACGCGTGCCCACAAATTTTGCCTAGTCAATAACACTTTCATTCAGCACATCGTTATTGAGCGCCTACTGGGTACCAGGTATTGTAGATAAAACAAAGCATACATTCCAGTTGGAGGAAACAGACACGAAACAAACAAATCAAGTATGTAGTATACATTGTATATAAGTATATAATAATACAAGTGTCACAAAGAGAAGGTAAAGCAGAGTTGGGTGCAGAGGGACCAACGGAGACGGACCGTGCTTTCTGGTTATTTATGGAATACATTTCGTGGTTGCACTCAGCATAGAGAAGGGCCGGGAGACACGTCCGCAGTGACCTGGGTGAGGTGAAGGAGGGAGGAATGCGCTCTGCCCGGCGGACCAGTAAACGCCCTCAACTGGGAGTCTGGAGTCCAGCAAAGTTTAGCTGTGAGCACGCGTCGGGTATGCTATCCTGTCCACTTGTCAGTAGTGTTCCAAACATCTCATAATTTAAAATTTATTTTTTAAAAAGTAAAAATTAGGGGTGCCTGGGTGGCTCAGTTGTTAAGCATCTGCCTCGGGCTCAGGTCATGATCCCGGGGTCCTGGGATCGAGCCCTGCATGAGACTCCCTGCTCCATAGGGAGTCTGCTTCTCCCTCTCCCACTCCCCCTGCTTGTGTTTCCTCTCTTGCTCTGTCTCTTCAAATAAATGAATAAAATCTTAAAAAAAAAAAAAGTAAAAAGTGAACACTGATAGTTTTATTATCTTTGTCTATATAAAACTCAATATACCATTCTGGGCATTACATTTCTTTTTGAGATATTTAATTAAAAAGGATCAATGTGAAGTATAACGACCATAGAAACAGAGCTTTATCTATTTTTTTTTAACATTTCTTCACTTTTCAAGGGGTGCAGGGCAGGCTTATTCTGAAGAACATGTGGGCTCTTGACCTTGGGGTCGTGAGTTCAAACCCTGACTTTGGTGTAGAGACTACTTAAAAACAAAATCTTAAAAAATAATAAAAAATAACCATAAGCATATCTTTATATTTCAATACTTTTTTTAAAGATTTTATTTATTTATTTATTTATTTATTTGAAAGAGAGAATGCAAGTGAGCACGAGCAGTGCGAGGGGCAGAGGGAGACGGAGAAGCAGACTCCCGATGAGGGAGGACCTTGAGATCAGGACCTGAGCCGGAGGCAGACACATAACCAACTGAGCCACCCAAGCACCCCGTATTTCAATATGTTTTTATACTTCCTAAAACCATATCTATTCATAGTTGTTGGTTTTGGGTTTTTTTTAAGATTTAATTTATTTATTTGACAGAGATCACAAGTAGTCAGAGAGGCAGGCAGAGAGAGAGGGGGAAGCAGGCTCCCCGCTGAGAAGAGAGCCCGACGCAGGGCTTGATCCCAGGATCCTGAGATCATGACCTGAGCCGAAGGCAGAGGCTTTAACCCACTGAGCCACCCAGGTGCCCCATTCATAGTTTTTGAAATACATTTTCTATCTATTGTCTTAACAGTGTCTCATGAAATACCCGTGGGGTTTTTTATTGTGGTACACGTCCATTTTTATCCACAGAAGTTAAATTAGTAACTATTACTTCCGGGCCATAAGGACAAGGATTCTGGGGCATGTTGTTTTCATCCTACTCTAAGATGTTTGCCAATAGGAGGGGAAATGCCACAGACGGATGAAACCAGGTGCTACTTAAAGAAAAATCACAAAACATCATGATGGTGATGATGGCGAGGGCAAGCCCGTCTGATGGCCCGTCTGATGGCCCATCTTGGAAGGCTCCTCCCGCTTGGTCTTCGCCTGTCAGAGGGGCTGGCTTTACGTTCTCTCCGAGTCCTTTGATTTATTCTCTTTCCCCTTTCCCGCTCAGATGTTCAGTTCTAACCCTGAATTCTGATGGAAATAGCTACTCTGTCACCAGTCGTTCTTCCTATAACGGGCTGAGCATGAAGTTAATCTTCTCTCTCTTCAAACCGGGTTTCTGTGGGTAGGCTGTTCGAGAACACTGGTTCTCAACCACAGGGGATCCAGGCCCCCCCACCCCTTCCCGGGGACACTTGGCGGTGTTGGGAGACATTTTTGCTTGACGGTGCTGCTGGTGGCTACGGGGTTGGGGCCAGGGATGATACCCAGGACAGCCCCCTTGGGACAGAGAAGGATCCAGCCCAAAATGTCAATATGCTGACGATAAGAGGCTCGGATCTCCAGAAATTGGAAAAGACCAAAAGGTGAGACAATGAATGGATGGAGGGCCCCACTGTCTTCTGATGTCCACACGGTATGTCCCACTTCGGAAGCAACACAGCGACTTTTGTCATAGTTGATGCTGAGTCCCTTCCACTGATTATGCTCCATGATCCCTGACGCCCTTGGGGTGGGACTTAAGCCCACGCGAAACCCAAGCACAGGACCACAAAATGAAAAATGGAGGCAAATTCAAACATGGGCTGTAACTACCAGAGGACTCCTCCTGCTCTAAGCCTCTTGGAAAAAAAGTCTTCAGATCCTTGGTTTCATTCAACTGACAATAGGTTCATCTGCATACGGCATTCAGCAGCAAAGTAAACTTTTTTTCCTGAGTCTTTTGTTTCCAAATCAAAGGGAAACAAAGAATATCCCGGCTCCATTCAGGCACTTTCAATGACTCTCAAATAAACGTGGGAGCAATTTGGAGCCATTTAACATGTAGAGTGATGAGAAAGCGTACTGATTAACCTTGTAAACATTCTACACAAGTGCAAGGCAACCTTCATAAAGAATATCCAAGTGTCCTTTGAATATAATAGCCCCTTGGCACTTGGAAACGTTCATAGGTCTCTGAAATAGAATAGAGCAGAACAGACTGAAAGAAGGCAATCTTCAAGTCTTCCAGAAACGGCGCCATTAACACATTATTTTTCAGTTTCTTTACGCTCCGAAGCTTAAGGTTTCTCGCCCCAAGATCAGCTCCACTTACAAAAAAAAGCCCTTTGGGCCCATATTTAACCAACCACCAGAAGGGATTCAAAAGCAGGCTAATTGAACACGGGGGTTTTTGAAATTCTATAATGATAACCCAGGATTTTTCTCGAAAACACCCAACAGCGGCCGGTTGGCAGGAAGCAGGAATTAGACGAGAGAATTGATGGAAACCTGCCCTCCACACTTGGAAAACAAAACAAAACTGCCAGTAAGAAGCGGTGAGCTTTGAAATCACTGCGTATCCATCATTCCCGGTCACTGCCTTCAGCCTCACGGACACCTGCGCCATCCACCTTTCGGGGATCAGGAAACCCCCCCTGTGTCGGGTCACCCCGTCCCTCCCTTCTAGGTCCCCGTCGCCCTGGGTTCTGTCTGCGTGTTTTGCAGGCCCCTCCTCTGCTCCAAAGACCAACGAGGTCTGTCTCCAGGAAGGGTACTCTGCCAAAAGCGTTCACCACTTAACCGTATTTATCCCTTTCTTAGCCTTTTACCCGCTGGCTTCAGATTTCTCTGTAACAGGCCAGCGATGGCCAACCTCCCCCGAATCTCAAGTTCTGAAAGGGGCTAGAGAGCCACACAGGGGAAGAGTTTGTGGGGAGCCCAATGTGGTGTTTTCTGTCTAAATCCTCGGGCCTCCCTCCAGCCTACCAAGGCAAGTGACAGGAAATTAACAGCCATAATCAAAGACTCGAGCCTTTTTCGGTAAGGGGGGACGGAGGAGGGGCTATAGGCATTGTGCCCAGGAGAACCTAGAGAGAGAGAAAACCTCTCTCTGCTCAAATTTCTGAAGTTTGTTGCCAGTGAGTCAGTACATACCTGACCAGGGGGTGGGGAAAGAAAGGTTGTCTAACTGGTTTGGCTGTTTCAGCCAACTACTACTGGGAGAAGTAAACAGATCCTTAGCCTTTCAGTTGTGTCTGATTTGGACATTATTTTCCAGTCAATATTTGTCATTTGCGGGCTGTTCCTCAGCGGGCCCTGAATCGGAGAGATGGACACACACAGTCTTGGATGAGCAGACTCCCAGCAACCAGCCAGCAGAAGCTACCCCTCCTCCGGGCAGTCCTCCAGGTGTTCGCCAGAAGGGGCTGGGGGAGGATTTGGTAACACTGAGTCAGGACTTTGCAGGTCTCTTGTCAGACTGCAGCTGAATTGAGAAATGTTCTTTTTTTGCCCTCTGGGCTCCTCCAGTCGGCCGGGATTTCTGCCGATCGCCGCACATTTCAGTGAACTGGACAGGGGTTCTCTCTCTCTCTTCATTCAGGAAGTGGCCCGCTGAGCCCCGCCCGAGCCCCGAGATTCTTTCTGCTCTGATGATATAAACAAATTGCAGAGGAAGTCAAGTCAAACTTTCCCTTGCTTCTTTTGTTCTCCGACTAGCAACTCCGAAAGCAGAGCCAACTTTATCTTTTTGGATGCCTTTGAAAGATTGCTCTTAACTGACAAGGCAGAAACCCTCATGGGTTTTTTGTTTTGTTTTGTTTTGTTTTTTGTTTTAAACAAAGATCCTCCTAAACTTCTTTTGTTATAAAAAAAAAAAAAAATCAGAAATTTCCTGGAAATTTCTTTTAAGGCTGTTTTTTTTTCCTTTTTTTGAGCCTTTCCAACCCAATTGCTCCCTTCACAGCACATAACTCCCTAATTGTTGTTCTTCCCTTCAAATTTCAACCAGGAGAGCAATAATGAGCTTTGCATGGACAATGGCTAAACCTGAATGAGGCTCCTGGTGCCCACATTCAGGGCCAGGGAAAGCTAACAGTCGTGATTCAATAAAGGTGCCAGCCCAAGGCATGGGCCAGACAGAAAGGAGACAACTTATCTGTTGAATCTACAGATACTGCTTGAAAAATCACACATAATTAATCCCTTCTCTGAGTGGAGGCCATTTGAAGCTTTATCACAAGCTTTAAGATTTCATCTCTAGGTTTCACTGATGGCTCCGGGAGGGAACATTTTCAAACCAGAGGTCCCTGATAATCCAGACGTGATACCACGCCTGTACTGGTTATCTAATAAGAAGAAGCTTTGCGCTAAATAACTGAAGGAAAACAGAGTAGAGATGCACCAACAAATCTTTGCAGAGTGGCCCTGAGGTGGCTTCCCAGATGGGGCGTTCGGTTACGTTAATTCTGGTGCAAGAAATAAAGACAATGGGACAGCTCCATGGATATCAGTATGCCTACCTCAGTTGTCCTCAGGTCGCCTTCTGTGTACAGAGGTGGGTAGTCAACATTTTTTTTAAAAGATTTTATTTATTTGAGTGAGAGGGAGAGAGAGAGAGAATAAGCTGGGGGATAGGGAGGGAGAAGCAGACTCCCTGCCGAGCAGAGAGTCCGACATGGGGCTGGACGTGGGGCTGGACTTGAGCTCGATCCTGGGAGTGAGCCAAAGGCTCGAGACCTGAGCCAAAGGCAGACACTTAACCAATGGGGCCACCCAGGCGCCGCTTGGGGTAGTCAACTCTCAACACAGCCCTAATTTCTAGTCAAGCATGGTGGAGCTCAAATACAGGCTCACAATATTTACTGAGCCTCTGTGTTCCCTTCTGTAAAATGGGGGTTCGTTTTACCATGACAGTACTCTTACATAGGTCAGAAAAAATACATACTGAGAGAAAGAGAGAGAGAGAGATCTCACTTCACTCAGTGAAAGGTGGTTATGATGATTAAAATTCATAACACTATGTGAATTCTCCCGGGTCAGGAAAAACTAGCCTTGGCAGAACCTGAACTTTACAGATATTTGCAAAGTTACTCTGCTGTCAGAACATGTTTGCTCAATCATGATCGTCTCCTCCCTCTTTATCTATAAATACACAGACACTGTAGATATTTATAGAGTAATAGGTATATAAAATCATTTGTGCAAGTTGTAACTGACTGTGTAATTATTGAATAAACAGTGGATGAAAGGGAAATGTGAGGTTTTGAAAGCCGGCTTTCATTCGCATTTTATCTTATATTCATTACCGGTGATGGTTTTTGAGACATCCATTTTCCCTTGAGCAGCATCAGATGAGAATGTCATTTCATTTGCACGGCAGGGTAAACAGACAGAAAACCGGAGGCAGCAACTGGCTTGGACACTTCCACAATATGCGGGTCATTGTTGGAAGCTGTGTGTGCCTTCACACCCCGTAAGTCTTTTTGAAGTTTGCCGTAGAACATGTAACACTTACAACGTACCTGACGCTATCTCGAGCAAATAGAGCCACCTTGCACTGATGCAATCGCTATACATTTATAGAATTCTACAACTGCCTTCCGCAAGCTTTGTCAAATGCCTACTGTGTGCCGGGCGCTGGGACACAAGGAGGAACTGTTATTGACGCTGGACTGCCTAGTGTGCAGACTCAACACACACTTACAGTCCAGAAAAGCAAGGCCACCAACCACCACAATCCTTCCTTGTCCTCCGGAGGAGACAACCGAATAATTCAGAAAAGTTATTTTAAATTTCAACATACGCATGCTTTTGTCACTGAGAAACTCAACTCAATTTTTTATTCTAGTTTGACTTTTTTAATGTTAATTTTCATGTGGGGGCAGGTCCTGAGAGAATATGGATTATTGTTCAGAAAATACTCCTCCCCCACTCCTGCTTTGGCTAGAATATACTTCCCTGCACCACTGACCGTGGACTTGGCCATGTGATTTTGTTGGCCAATAGGCTGTTAGCGAGCTTGATTCCAGCCGAGCCGGCAGTGCATTCGTGTGGTAGATCACGCCCTTTTGCACTTCCAACATTGCCATGAGGAGTGTAGGTCTATTCAACCAAGGAGGATGAAAAACGCCTGGGGCAGATCTGGCTGCGGCCCACAATTGAAAGCCCAGTCCAGCGCAGTCTAGATCATCTGAACACCAACCAACTTGCAGAGATGTTTTTGTGGGATTAAGTAATTACTGTTTTAAACCACTGAGTTCAGGAATCATTTGTTACACGGTATTATTGTGGCAATAGTGGACTGATGTAGGCCCCATAATACTTACAGGTCTTTTTTTTTTTTTTAAAGATGTATTTATTTATTTGCCAGACAGAGATCACAAGTAGGCAGAGAGGCAGGTCGAGAGAGAGAGAGAGAGAGAGAGACAGAGAGAGACAGAGACAGAGAGAGGAGGAAGCAGGCTCCCTGCTGAGCAGAGATCCTGATGCGAGGCTCGATCCCAGGACCCTGGGATCATGACTTGAGCCGAAGGCAGAGGCTTTAACACACTGAGCCACCCAGGCGCCCATACTTCCAGGTCTTAATCTGACTATGGGCATACCAATACAGTTACTAAATTGCAGGGGTTGGGGGGTGGGGAGCAAATTTAATTTTAAAAGATCCTTCAAACACTTGCCTTCCTGATTTGACTTTGTTATGTAAATCGAGGTCAATTATAACCTTTCATGCACTAACTGAAATTTGAGGCCCATAATGTTTAAATAAAGCAGCATGTGGTTGAAGAATAAAAGAGGTATAAGGCACTCATTTATTTATTCAGCACTAGATAAAGCCTTTATTTCACAAATGCTTCGTCCAAAGAAATGGTTCCCTCGATATAGAGATGCTCACTGAGCTCATCGGTATTTACTAGACCTTGGAGAGGCAGAATCCAGTCCAGTGCTCACCATCGGCCAAGCATTGTTCTTAGCGCTTTGCCTACATCAGTTTATTTAACCCTCAATGCTTAATGTCACAGTTACTGTGGTTATCTCCAAATGACAGATAAGAAAAATGAGGACCCAAGAGGGTAAATGACTTCTCCATGCTTCCACGACTTGTAAGTTACATATCTGGGATTCAAACCGAGGCTCTCTGATTTCAGAGCCCTCACGTTTACCCACCATGGTAAGACATATCTAGTTCTTGTTGATGGGGAATTTATTGAGAAAGGACAGCAGGGAGGTTGTTCTGAGGCAATACACAGTGTGGTGTGTATTAGGGACTGACAAATGGCCGATGCTTTAATGAAGTTGAAAGTCAAGTGTGTCTCTTACTCATTGCCATGGGACAGGGGTTAGTCAACAGAGTTTTTGTGAAGTGCTTAATAGTAATTATTTTAGGCGTTATAGGCCATAGTTACTCAACTATGACGTTATGGTGCAAAAAAAAACTGTACACGTTAAGTAAACAGAGGAGAATGGTTGTATTCCAATTAGTGTTTATGTGACATTGACATCTGAATTTCCTCATGTCAGTTCTACAAGCAGTAAGTATGTGTGGGAAGACACACAGGATGTTTCTACTTAGTGTATTTCCAACGGTTCCGGTTGGAACTATTATGGAATATCATGGAAATATGATGATATTTGATGCATCTTGACCTTGGAACTCTGGCGAGTTGTCTGCCCAAAGCGAACATAGGTCATCCAGGTAAGAACAAGAGATGGTTTTCAGTAAAAGTAATGACAAGCTTTTTGGGTTATTTCATTGTTGTTGGAGGATTCTCCAGTGAAACAGAAACAGTAGAATATTTGTTTATTTATTTATTATAAGGAATCTGGTTCACACAACTAGGGAGGCTGTGAGGTCTCCTGATTGTCATCTACAAGCTGGAGATCCGGGAGAGCTGGTGTGATTCAGCCTGAGCTCAGAGGCCTGCGTCCCAGGAGCATGGGGCGCAGGAAAAGACTGAGGTCCCAGTTCCAGCAGTCAGGCAGGGAGGGTCAAATTCTGCCTTCCTCTGCCTTTCTGTTCTATTCAGGTCCTCCGCGGATTAGATGATGCCCGACCATACTGGGGAAAGGCAAGGTGCTTTCCTGAATCTGTGGATTCAAATTTCATCTGGAAACACCCTCTCAGACACACCCAGAAATAAAGTTTAACCAAATATCTGAGTACCCAACGATCTAGTCACATTGACATAAAATTAACATAGAGGAGTAAATGATACAAGATCATGGCGGGGTGGGGGAGGGAGGGACCCACGTGCTTGCTAAAATACTGCATTGACAACAGTAACAAACAATGCATGTTCCATCTTTACAAAGGAAAGCAACCACAAACAGTACAGTCATTCAAGGAGTATTTGAGCCTCATCCCTGCCCAAGAAAGCTTGTATTGTCCTGAAATCTTAAAGAGGGCATATATGAAAGAAAATTAACAGATGTTTCCCCAAATTGGACCTAGTAACTCTAAAAATTTATATCACCTAACTAGAGATGAGTAGAGAAGCTAGAAGAAACATTCCAAATTGACAATAATAATAATAGTATTTTTCAGCTCAAAAAGTGTTGTCATTTGTAATATTGTCTTTTATGCAAATTAAGTATTAACTTTTATAACTAACTTTGTATTCCTTTTATTAAGGAAAGCCCCCAAACTGCAAAGCCTGCAATCCTGGAACCAGCTCTGAGTAAGCACCTACTGTATGCGCCAAGCATATCTTGATGCTAGAAACAGAGCACTGAACAGAACAGACAGCCGTGGTTTTAAAATATGTCCCTGAATGCCGTGAGTTCATTGCCACTCCCTTGTTTCAAAAGGCAGAGGCTGTTTCCTTTCGCTTTGAGTGTAGGCTGAACCTGGTGACTTGTTTCTGGGGAGTGGAATATTGTGCAAGTGACATTACGTGGTATTTAAGGCCAGTCATAAAATACATTGCTGTTTCCCTCTCATTCCTTCTGGAAGCCAGCTGCTGTGTTCTGAGAGTGTTCCAGCGCATTATGGAAAAGCCCACACCATGAGGAATGAAGGCCTCCAGCCCATAGCCACGCATGTGCACCTTCTTAAAAGGAGATAATCCAACTGTATTTAGTCGAGCCTTGAGATGTTGGCAGTTTCGGCCAACATCTTCACTGCTTGTAAGAGGCCCCGTGCCAGAACCATCCGTTCAAACTGTTACCAGTGATTCTTGACCTCAGACACTAGATAAGAAAGTTGTGAAGTTGTGAAGTTGCTACATTTTGGGGCAATTTGTTACACAGCAGACAATCAATAATATACCGACAAAAGTCCTGGCTTTAGGTCTCTTATGTTCTGAGGTTCATTTAATAGCCATTGAATAAATGTTTTTTGAGACCATGGTGAATGATGGTAAGCTAAAGAAACATATCAAATTATCATTAACTGTTCATTCACTTATCAAATATTTACTGAGCGGCCCCATGTGTTTATCCATGTTCCAGGCATCAAGCTAGAACAATAAACAAGAAAAATGGAACAACCCTCCCCTCGTGGAGCTTTCAGTCTGGTAGAAAAAAGCAAGTTTTTGCCCTGTGTCTGATACTTACTCACCACAGGACTCTGAAATCAAGTTTCCCCTCTCCCAGATAAGTGTATTATCTCATTAAATTCTCACACCGGTCCCTGCCTCTGCCCCATAACCATGCTACAGCCTTCCCCAGGCTCCCTTGCAACACAGCAATATGACACAATTCAAGCCAGTACAGCAAAGGCAGCAAAGGCAGGAGATCGGGGTCTCAGGAAGTTTTGTGTCTTAGGAAGGAAAAGATGTCCTTAGTTCTACTGTCTTCATTTCCCGACTGGAAAGTGCTGTGGGTTATACATCCTGCAAGCATCAAGTAGGGTTGATGAGCCCCTCGGGTGGCTCAGCCGGTTAAGCATCTGCCTTTGGCCATGATCTCTGGGTCCTGGGATTGAGCCCTGCATCAGGCTCCCTGCTCAGTGGGGGGTCTGCTTCTCCCTCCTCCTCTGTCCCTCCCCCCACTTTATGCATTCTCTCTGGAGCTCTCTCTCTCTCTGTCTGTCTCAAATAAGTAAAATCTTAAAAAGAAGAAGGAGGAGGACGGAGAGAGCTGCATAGCTCTGACATTCTTAAACCATTGAAGCATTATAGTAACTGCCTGCCTGCCTCTGGATTTCTTTTTAAGTGAGAGAAAAAAAAAAAAAAAATAGCCTGTTCATTGAAGTCTCTGTTGGGTTATTGTTGGCTGTTGCTACTTACAAGTTAAGAGCAATCCCAACTGACTCAATGAAATTTAAGTGGAAAACCAAGGTCACTAAGCCAATGAATGGAGCACACAGAAATTAAAACCATATTTTATGAATGCCTGGATCTATATCTTCATCATGATGCTATGTCATCATGGTTTCCACAAGTAAAAAGAAGAAGAAAAAAAGAAACTATAGCAAATGTATTTATCTAGCTTCCCTGATTTTATCCAGAATAACAAGGCTATTCGATATTGTCTTAAACCACAAGACATTAAATCTACATTCCAGTTTTAACAAATATTTAATTGCAGATTTAGGGGAGGTCATGGACAGTACTAAGGAATTCCTTGATATTGACGATATTGTTGGAAATGTGCTAAGCATGGATACATGTCTGAGAGGCGATAATAAAACTAGAGCCCATTCCTTGAGGGTCCCTTCTACAAAATATTGACGGGGCACTTACCATGTGCCTCGTGATTTAGTTCCAGGATCTTACTTGGTGGTGCCTCTGTCACCCAACAAGGTGAGCCCAGGCACCCCATTTTACAGTTCAGAGAGGTTCAGTCGCTGGTGCAGAATGACCCAGCTCAGGGTAGGCTCGGGATTGAGCTCAGCTCTACCACGGGCTGGAGCCTGGACCATTGACTGTCAGGGAGAGCGAGTAGTAAAATGTGTCTGTATGTGAGAATAGAGTAAGTGATCCGAGGTATGGCAGTGGTTAGGATGGTTTAGACATGAAGGAATAAAGTTTGGGAAATGCTCTGGCGGAAGGATACTGGAGTGAAATAAACAGGGGTCCGTTTCTGCTCCAGCCCCGCCTGGATGTGACGTTGGGCAAGTCTCATAATCTCTGGGAGTCTCCGGTTCTTACTCTGTAAAATGAGTATAATACCAACCTCCCACTTGTTCTGAGGACCCAGTGGGGCGAAGGCGCTGGACTGCAGGTGGGCTGTGAGGCTGGGCCTGGGAGAATATTCCAGGTTCTCGCTTTGGTCACTGTTCTACACTTCCTGTATGCAAAGGAGACAGTTTCTTTGTTTAGATCTGGGTATTTCTCAACAATTATGGACACTCCTCCTACTAGAAGAAAAAAATATATGGTTATCCAGATAGCAAATCCTTTCTGCAAAAGCAATGTCCTGAATTTTGCTAAACGCAATCTAGGTCAGTCTTGCCTGCCCATGGCAAGGTACCAATGGGAAGAGAGCACGGGTGAGGGCAGCAGGGTGCTGCCCTGGCTCGCAGCTTCCTCTTGCCTCACCCGACCCCTGCCACTTCTTTCCTTCTTGTTCCCATCAATCTGGTTCTCCCTTCTCAATCGTTTTTCTCCAGTTACACTAGCACTTATTTTCATTTTGAGGTAGATCCCTGACCTCTCTGCTCTAGACTAGTTTCCCGGTTTAGAGAAGAAAGGCAAACATAATTGGGGACTTCCCATTTTTCAAGAAAGACGTTAGAAACCATGGCAGACAACGGCTCCCAGCGGTCCCCACCTCCTGGCATCCATATCTCTGGGTCATGCTCTCCCTTCAAGTGGGGGCTGGCCGGCTGACTTCTTAACACATGGAATACTGTGATGGGAAGTCAATTCCACGGTTAGGTGTCAAAGACCATGAGCTCCATCTTGCTAGCAGACTCTCTCTACTGCCTTCTCAGTTCTCCCATTCTGACGAAGCCAGTCGCCATGCTGGAAAGCCCAGGGGCAAGGAAATGCCCGCGGTCTCTGACCAACAGCAAGAAAAGAGCTGAAATCCTCCATCCAGCAACTCTTGAGGAACCACATCTTACCGAGAGCTGCATGAGCTTGGACGCTCCCGCTGAGCCTTCAGATGAGACCCTGAACTCCCACCTTGAATGCAGGGTCCAGATTCTGACCCACAGAAACTGAGTGTCGTGCAATGAGTTGCTGTATTTCTTGTGCGTGGATAATTTGTTACACAGAAATAGCTAACTAATACAGACCCACAGCAACACCCAATAATGAGTAGAGAGGAAAAAAGGAAAGAGCTAGAAGCGAATCTGGCATCTCCTGATTCTGGCCACCTTCTACCACCTCAGACATAGGTACCCTGAGGAAAGGCACTTCTTTTTCCTGCCTTGATTCCTTCTTCTGCCAAATGAGCAGACTGAATTAGGGATTGTAACTTTTCTGCCGTTTTCTCTCCTTTAAAATCTAATGATGTACAACCCTGGGCTCACATTCCAACTTGGCCGCAATCAGGATGAGACAGACGCTGTCCACGTGAGATGGGGCACGGGGTTTCCATTCCTCTCAGTCCTCACCTGAACCACTTTCCTCATTTGCATCACCTGCCAGGCCCGGCGGGAGAGCCGGTGGATTCCTGAAGCAAGGGATCCCCAGTATTGGATTACTTATTTGAGGAGCAGACTTGCAGACGCCAAGCTGGGAAAAGACATACAAGACACTTACTGGGGAAACTCTTAGGAGGGGAGGATGAGGAGGAAGCCAGAGGAGGCTGGGAGAAGAGGCCAACCACATCCCTCTAGAAAAAGAAGAAAGAACAGGGAGGTGGGAAAGGTCTGAGACTATAAGCCCTTCTCAGAAAGCTTTGCCAAAGCCCCGTGTCTCCCCAAAAGGAGCCTGCTTTCGTATCCCTGTGGCATGCGATCCCAGGTAAGGAGCAACCTTAGGGAACGTGGATTTCGCACAAATGCCGATCCATCCCAGAGGGCAACATCTGGGGACCTCGATCCATCATAGTCCCCGCTGTGGGAGACCCAAAAGGTATGATTTTGGGAATTTCGCAGCCCCTGAGCTTTCTGCTAGTCTAAAAATCCCCCAAGTTTGGACCCGAGGGGCGAATGTGGACCACAGATGCATTTTGATCGGCTCATGGTATTTAAAAACATTAACTACAACGCTGAAACCTCCATCTAAAGAGGAAAATTTTAATATACCGGACATCATCCAATTTAAAACTTGTCCTCTGAGAAAGACACTGTTAACAGGAAAAAAAAAAAAAAAAAAAAAAAGCAAGTCACATAGTAAATGAAAAGTATTGGCAAATCATATACCTGACAATTCACATATTTGCATCCAGAATGTAAGTTTTAAAACCTCCAAAATTCAGTAATAAGGAAACAAATCACCCAGTATTTTTAAAGTAAACTCTACACACATCCTGGGGCTCGAACTCACAACCCCACGATTTGCATGCTCTACCAACTGAGCCAGCCAGGCCCCCCCAAAACCACCCAATATTTTTAAATGGGCGAAAGATTTGAACAGACATGAATAAAAGAATTGCTACTCGTGACAAGCAAATGAGAAGAATTTCCATTATCTTCAGTCTCCACAAGAGCCTCCCCCAACGATTGTGAAAATGGCTAAAACTTTTTAAAAACTGATGAATACCCAGTGCAAGACTTCACAGAGCTGTTCTCAGGTTTAAATAAAATAATGTGCGTGCAATGCTGGGCACAGAACGCATCCTCAGTGCGTGTGTCATCAGAAGTTTCAAAAGAAAATTAAGAGCCAGTGTTTTGGAAGAGAAGGCTAGACAGAAAAGAGAAGGACTAAACTTTGAATAAAATGTCAAGGGATAGAAGTTCCTCTCAAAGGAATGAATTTCTCTTGCTGAAAATTTGAGCCACTGCTAGTTCATCGGCCCCACTATTCGACCAGGAGGACAGCGTGAAAATGACTTCGCATTTACCAAACACCTGCTACTCCTCAAGTAATTGACACAGACGCTCACATTGCTAGCCTCGGGTGATAGATGAGGCTCAGAGAGGTCAGCCGCTTTCCCAAGACCACACAGCGAATGAATGGCTGATCCAGAATTCTCAAGAACTTTGTTCTCTTCTCCCTATGCAAGGCAGCCTTCCAAACCGGGAAGAAGGGGAGAGCAATCAGGGTTATGTTCCTTCTTCAGGGGACATTTCTACTTCATTTATCAGGCTTGCTGCACACACAAAGTCTACCTCCCACCACCTTCCCACCTTCTGAGGTCCCTCCATTTTTATTCTTACATCGGGTACCTACCCCGCTCCCATGTTCCATGTTCCGTGTTCCTCCCACCCGGTTAAGCCAGTGTCAGCCAGGGTTATCAGCATGCTTCTGCCTTGTACCCGCTTAAGGAAGCCTTGTAGACTTTGCAGACTTTGTATAAAGTTCTCGAACTACCCCCCAGGAGATAATACCACTGATCTACTACGTATCTGTGTATGTATTGTGACATACACGTGTGCTTTATAAGAGGAGTGAGATTTTGCACCCGCTTCCCTCAAGAGCCAGGTTGGCCCCCTTGAGGGAAGTTCTCCTTGGGAACGTGGCTTTGGGGGTGATGACCAAAGCAGCAACAGTAGCACGGTGTGGGGTTGGGCTTGGTTGGTGCCTGTTACTGCTGTAAGGGCTTCATAGGCATTGATGGCAGCAGGTCTCCCTTGCAGGCCGGTCTCAGTTTACCCACAATCAGAGAAGCAGCATAGCTCCTGACTCCTTCTGGGAAGTGGAACACATTTGCCCTTCTATCAGCTCTTCCTCAATCTCTTTCCATCTTCGTCCACTTAAAGCCTGGATGCAGAAGTGATTCTCAGAAAGCCAAAACCACAGGAGGGTGTTGCCTTCTTGATCGTCCCAAATTCCCTATTTTCCCAGCTTCTTGAAACTTGTTCTGAATTGTCTCTTCGATTTCAACACAGTCTTTCTTAGTGACTATGTCCAGAGAAGCATTCGGGCTTTGAAAACCTCCTCAACCACCTCTTCTCTAGAAATTACGACAACTACACTTTGTTCAGGGGCCGAGATCGAGTCGTTTCGGGGATGACCAATGTCCTATTTTTGCAACACCTGCCATTTCACATGGGAGACGATGGAGACCCAGGGGTGCCCGTTCACTCATCCCCGGTCCCGCGAGGAGAAGGGGTGGCCGGCCCAGACTGCACATCCAGGGCAGACCGGCTCCAAGTACGTGTTGCTAACCACGATGAGAAGCTGGGGCTTAATTTCAGCATTTCACTTGCCTCAGAGTGGGGAGGAAACAGAAGATGGACATTTTCTTTTTTTTTTTTTTAAAGATTTTATTTATTTATTTGACAGAGAGAGATCACAAGTAGGCAGAGAGGCAGGCAGAGAGAGAGGAGGAAGCAGGCTCCCTGACAAGCAGAGAGCCCGATGCGGGACTCGATCCCGGGACGCGAGATCATGACCTGAGCCGAAGGCAGCGGCTTAACCCACTGAGCCAACCAGGTGCCCCAGAAGATGGACATTTTCAAAGAGGGAGGGGGCGTCGACGTGTTTTACACAAGGTCATTCTCCCAGCCACCAGACGATGGTGCTGCGCAGTACCAGACTTTTTTTAGTGGTGCGTCTGACAATGGATTAAGATTTGGCACCCCCAAAAAAGAGAGGGTACCTGGCTGGGTCCATCAATAGAGCATGTGACTCTTGATCTCGAGACTGTGAGTTCAAGCACCATGTTGGGCACAGAGCTTACCTTAAAAAAGAAAAAAAAAAAGAAGCAGCAGCTTTCTATCCAGTCATTTACTGCTTTTAGTAAGATGTTTCTCTCTTCCTGGGGCAGCTGGGTGGCTCAGTGGGTTAAAGCCTCTGCCTTCAGCTCAGGTTTGGTCTCAGGGTCCTGGAATCAAGCCCCGCATCGGGCTCTCTGCTCAGCAGGGAGTCTGCTTCCTCCTCTCTCTCTGCCTGCTTCTCTGCCTGTTCGTGATCTCTGTCTGTCAAATAAATAATTAAAATCTTTAAAAAAAAAAAAAAAAGATGTTTCTCTCTTCCTTCTCGATTCCTATATTATAAAATGATTCTCTCAAGGGAGAAACCTCCCAGTACAGACAAGGCTCCAAGAAGAAGAGCTCACCCTCTTACACTTTGCCAGAGGTTTCCAGACTCATGAATCGCTTTTTCTAGGTTGTTCCAATGTGCTTTCCGCATAATGTTCTCCAGCCCAATGTACATGGTATTAACCTTGAGTAGCTTCCTGTGTTCTTCTAGAATTCAGTGCACATTCTTTCAGTTTCTCTTTGTACTTGAGGAAGGAAAAAACGTACGTCTACAATGAAGTCTAGCGTTGTTTCTCTATCACGTGCACAATGTGTCTTCCTCTCCACGCTTTATACGAATGTCTCCTCTCTCCATCCCAGCTTCTGGTAAGTGTCCCATTCCCAGCTTCTGGGTAAGAAAGGGGATCCCACAGAAATGAAGTGACAGGTCTGGACACGCAACCGGGTACTGCAAAAGCAGAATTCAGTTCGCCTTCTGCTGGCCCACGGGCTCTTCAGTAACACCATTTTCCCACATGTGGCCCGTCTACCCGTCAAAACTTTCTCTTTCGGGCACCTTTGAAACCTCCAGCAAAAGCCCCAAACTTCCATTTCTAACCCAATAAGTCCCCCCCCCCCAATAATTCTTTTTCTACTTGACATTTTCAGTCAATCACTTTTTTTGGTTCTCCGGACTGGCAGGCAGACTTCCGGTTTCTGGTGAAGCACCCAGAGGCTTAGAAGTCGCCCCTCGGTCCTGCCAACAAGGGGAAAGCTGAAGGAGCGGAGGCGTTAACAGCTCCTCTCAGATCTGCAAGAGAATTGAGGCCGCTGTGAACCACCGCCTCCAGACCTGGAGAAAATCGCCACCTGCTAGAGTCTCACTTTTGGGGGTGGGGGGAATGGTGCCCCGTGTGGGGAAACCTCTGCTGAAACCGGTGAGTGGCCACAGGTGGGGTTTGGACAGAAAATCAAAACCTCCAGGGGTTCCAGCCAGAAGGGACACATCTGCAAGTTTCACCTCCAAGAGCTTCTCCCAGGGAACATCAGAGAAAAGTCCCCCTTGTGCTTCCGGAAGGGGAAGGGAACAGGAACAAGTCTGAAATACCCCAGAGCGTGGTCGTGTTCTTCTGCATGAGGCCTGCCCTCGGGGGAAGCGAGTTAGCCAGGGCCCAATGTGCTGGCCTTTTATCAGCGCTGTTGTAGGGGAAGGAAGACACCAACTCCAGCCCCTTCTAGTGGTCCTGGGCCAGCCATGGGGAGGGGCTGTAGTGAAGTTCACAGGGAGACACAGGCCCACCACGGGGCTGAGACCTGACCCCAGGAGTCAAGGACACTCCCCCCACCTCCCTCCATATCACTAAAGGCCTAATTATAGCAGTTCCTTCTACTTGTCACATTATGTCAGTAAAAAAAATAATAATAAAATAAATAAAGTACAAGGCATATATAAAAAGGAAACAGAAACAAAAAAAAGTTTAGAGAAACAGATCAAGCCTCAGAACCACACTCAGGCCTGGCAGGGCTGTCGGGATGATCAGAGCAGGAATTTAAAACTGTAATTAAGATGCTAAGAGCTCTAATGAATAAAGTAGACAGCGTGTGGGAACAGGTGGGCAGTGGGAGCAGAGAGATGGGACTTCTAAAGAACCAGGAAGAAATGCTCGTGATAAAACCGTGTCACAGGAAGGAAGAATGCTTCTGACCGGCTGGCTTACTAGTAGACTGGAGAGGACAGGATTTCTGAGTTTGATGGTATTTTCCACAGAAACCATGAAAACTGAAAAGCAAGGAGAAAAAAGACTTGGGGGGGGTGGAGAAGCAGAACAGAATATCCAAGGACTGTGGAACAATTAAAAAAGATGTAACACACAGAGTGGGACCATCAGAGGAGAAGAAAGAAAGGCACAGAGGGGACTTTGAAGCAATAATGACTCCGAATGTCCCCGGCTGATGCCAGACACCAAACCACAGATCCAGAAAGCTCAGGTGGAGGAGGCAGAAAGGAACGTCCCCGCCCCCAACCCGCCCCCAAAACTACCTCTAGGCATATCCTCTTTAAATTGAAGAAAGTCCAATAGGAAGAGAAAATCCCGAAAGAAGTCAGAGGGAAAACCCCTTTCATACAGGGGGGCAAAGAGGTTAACAACATCTGACTCGGGGCGCCTGGGTGGCTCAGTGGGTTAAAGCCGCTGCCTTCAGCTCAGGTCATGATCCCAGGGTCCTGGGATCGAGCCCCGCATCAGGCTCTCTGCTCAGCGGGGAGTCTGCTTCTCCCCTCTCTCTCTCTCTGCCTGCTTCTCTGCCTACTTGTGATCTCTGTCAAATAAATAAATAAAACCTTTAAAAAAAAGAAAGAAAGAAAGAAAAAACTTAAAAAAAAAAAAAAAACACCCAACATCTGACTCCTCAGAAGCCAAGCATGCACAGAGCAGAGTAGAATGAAGTAGATTTCCTTCCAAGGGGAAGGAAAAATTAAAAAATAATTTTTTTTAAGTCATCAAACAAAATTGAGAGGATTTGTTACCAATAGATCTGCCTTGCAAGAAATACTAAAAGAGGACACCTGGGTGGCTCAGTCGAGTAAACATCTGCCTTTGGCTCAGGTCGTGATCCCAGGATCCTGGGATCGAGTCCTGCCTTGGGCTCCCAGCAGGAGAGAGTCTGCTTCTCCCTCTCCCTCTGCTGCTCCCCCTTCTCATGCACACACACACACTCTCTCTCTCTCTCTTCCTTGTTCTCCCTCAAATAAAGAAAATCTTTTAAAAAAAGAAATGTTAAAAGATATTCTTCCACTTTGGATGAAGGTGGGAAAAAGGCACAAACTTGTGATTACACGATAAACAGGTGCTTAGGGATGTGAGGACAGCAGGGCGTCCGTCGCTAGCGGCCGTGCGGTGTATTCGAGTTCAAACATTGGTAAGAGAGTAGATGCGAAGAGTTCTCATCGGAAGAAAAAAAGTTCTTCTTCCCTTTATTTTGGTGTTAGATGAAAGGATGGAAGTTAACAAACTTACTGTCATCATTTCATAACATATGAAAGTCAAATCATTAATCTGTATACCTCAATAAAACTGGAAAAAAAAAGTCCTTTAGAGAGAAGGAAAATAATACAAGTGAGAAGCTGGAATCTGTATAAAGAAAAGCAGAGCACCAGAGATAGAAACAGTGAAAGTAAAATAAAAATTGATTTTTTTAAATTCTTCAGTGATCTCACAGATGACAGCGTACTCAAAATAATAATCGCAACAATAGGGGCGCCTGGATGGCTCAGTTGGTTAAAGCCTCTGCCTTCAGCTCAGGTTATAGTCTCAGGGTCCTGGGATCGAGCCCCGCATCAGGCTCTCTTCTCAGCGGGGAGCCTGTTTCCCTCTCTCTCTCTGCCTGCCTCTCTGCCTACTTGTGATCTTTGTCTGTCAAAATAAATAAATAAAATCTTAAAAAAATAATAATCGCAACAATGTATTCAATTACATGTTCTTGTGTGTACATATGTATGCTTATGCATAAGGGAAAAGGCAGCAATGACACAAGGAATGAGGGTTTTGTTAGCACAGTTGACCCTTGAACAACATGAGGGTCAAGACTCCAGCCCATTCAGCGAGACACCTCCAAAACTTAACTATTTCTGATTCACCCAAAATATAACTATTAATAGCCCACTGTTAACCACAGGCCTTGGTCAGTAAGCACATATTTTGTATCTTCTGTGCATTATATGCTGCTTTGTTACAATAAAGTATGCTAGAGAAAAGCAATTTATTAAGAAAATCATCAGGAAAATACGTTTGCAGTACTGTACTCTGTCGATCAAAAAATGCGTAACAGTTCAAACCTGTGTTGTTCAAGGTCAACGGTCCCTATCTGTGACAAGGCACAGTGTCATTTGAAAGTCAACTCGTATCCATTGTAAAGGTGTATGCGTATGTCTAGAAATGTGTTTTGCAAATTCTGGGCCAATTGCTAAAGGAAGGACCACAGCCACCCAGCCACAGGGGTGTGCAGCCTGGGAAAACACTACCCTCCTCAGAACGAGAAAGAAATGGGGCTCCAGACCCAGGCTGGATGTGTAGGGCTGGGGGCAGCTGTGCTCGCTCAGGCCTCTCAGCCGGAAAGAAATGAGACTTTTACTTCCTCAAGCAGCTGCACCTGGCGCCCTTGGCCTTCCCTCCAGCTGCAGAGCGGGGCCAGCCAGCAAGTCGGCACCCGGGTCGCTTTCTGACCTCTGGGACCTTCTGCAGAACGGTGGCGGCTTGCTGTTGACTTACCTGTTGACTTCGATGCCAACAGCTTCTTCGAGCTGGATTTCGAAGATGAAGGCCGTGGGTGTCTGACTTTTCACCCATGTGTCCCCATGCCTGACACAGTGCTTGGTTCAGTTTTACAAGAGTGAAGACAGGTGCGGGAAAGAGGAGGGGGAGGCAGGAGGAAGGGAGGGAGAAAGGAGCAACTTTGAATGATGGCGGCAGCACGCGGCCCACGAGGAAGTGAGAAAAACATTCAATAAGGAGCTCCTGGAAAAAATTCTTGGACTCAGAAGTCCAGCCTCATTCCCGCCCACCCCTGGTGTGTAAACTCCAGGAAGAAGACAAGCAGCTTGAGGCAAAGGAGCCCTACTCAGTCAACCCCGCTGCTGGGCTCCTTTCAACACCTCCCTCCTCCAAAATGGAGCTAATTTTAAAATCAAAAGACAATAAGTTGAAGTTCATTTTTCTGACTTTCTTTTTTTTTTTTTTTTTTCCAGACTTTTCTTTAAGAAAGGCATCACTGAGGGGCTCCTGGGTGGCTCAGTCAGTTAAGCAAGGGATGTGTGATCTTTTTAAAAAATGGTATGAACCATTGCTCATTAGGCCGCTCAAGAACTGATTTAAAGGAGAGAACATAAAACTAAGAGGAGCAACACCAAGTAGAGATGGGACTTGAACGAGTCCATTTGGAGGGGCGTGTGGGCGGAGTCACCATGGGATCCCATACTGACTTTTCCCAGCAAAATTAGTGCAGCAGTAGGATAAAAGTCCAAGGTGACCTTTTTTGCATTTAGGTATTCTTAAAGAAGTAGGCAAGAGGAAAATGCTAGGAAAAAGAGAAAACAAAGACACTGCAGCATGTCGCAAACATCTAATATACAAACCTTGGGGTAAGTAGTGGTGGTCTTTATCATTTTAATATTCATATACTATTTCATTGGCTATTCACTGTGTACTTTGCATGTGCTTAGCCAATATAACAAAGTCACTAATTGCCTGGAGATTATATCCTAGAGCTACACTTTCCAATATGTCAGGCAAAAGACTGACGCGGCCACAGAGAACCTGAAAGGGGGTTCATCAGATTGAGATGCGCTGTGAGTGTAAAAGAGACACCAGATTTTGAAGACTTGGTCTGAAAAATGATTATAAAACTATCTCATTAACAATCATTTTAAGGGACGCCTGGGTGGCTCTGTTGGTTAAATGGCTGCCTACAGCTCAGATCATGATCCCAGGGTCCTGGGAACGAGTCCCATGTTGGGCTCCCTGCTCAGCGGGAAGCCTGCTTCTCCTTCTCACTTTGCCTGCTGCTCCCTCTGCTTGTGCTCAATCTCTGTCTCCGGCAAATGAATAAATAAAATCTTTTAAAGAAAAAGGAAAACTCACAATCATTTCATAGTGATCTGACATTGATGTGATAATGCCACATAGGGTTTAAAAAAAACATACTATGATAATTAACTTCATTTGTTTCTTTTTACCTTTTTGATGGGGTTCCCAAAAAATGTTTCATTTCACATGTGGCTTGCATTGTATTTCTACTGGGTGGTGCTGTTCTAGAAGTTTCTATGCTAGTAGATAAAGACCTCTGTATCAATATAATACTTCTTATTGGTGAATGCTTTGAAGGAAAAACAAAGCAGGGCAAGAAAGTGGGGAGAGATGGGAGGGGCCCCTGGCAGGGTTTCACAGAAGTTGTTCATGGGAGGTCTTTCTGAGGAAGTAAAATTTGATTATCCTAAGAAGTAGATAAATCTTGATTTCTAAAAAAAACTGCTTAGAGCTTGTTCCTTCATTTCCCTGTCGGCCAACATATTGCCTGAGCACTCATAGGGAAACTGTGGGAGTAAAAACGGTTGAAATACATTGTACTTCCTTGTGTGATCATCTTCTGGACTTAGGAGCCAGGAATAATGGTTTTCTCCTATAAACAGTCAGCAAATGATCAGAGAACAATCTTATTTAGGCACAAGTCATAAAGATCTTGCAAATAGATTTTCCCTTCCCTGCAGCCATTTGCAACCATATCATCCATTTTTATTTAATTCTGATAAAACTCATGTCCAGTGGTGGGGGTCTGGGGCGGGAACACAGCAGGGCTCCATGTCCCTCGGGGTCTGGTCCAGTTCCGAACAATAATTGTGTTTCCTGGATCTACAGGATAAAAGCACCATCGTGGCGATTCTGCTTAAAAATGAGCGGAGACTCTTTACACATCTCCCATAGTAAGAACATCGCTCTTGCTGGAACAGGGTAACTTGAGCACCTCTCCAAAGTCGAGTATAAAAACTTAAGCCCAGATTAGAGAGTTCTGCCCCAGGGAAATGAAAGTAAACAAAAATTGAAGCAGGGGAGCTGTTGAAACGATAAAATGTAGTTGAACTTTGATCATCGGGAAGCCCTTAAAATGTCAGGTGTGCTCAGTCAGAGAGCTGTTTATTAGGTGGTGGATTCCATCAGAGACAGTTGCCACGGGGTCACGGCATTTTAATTAAACTTGACAATGCACACAATGTTTGATAGTAGAACAATGAGATTTTGTACACGATTCGAGGGCTGTAATTAGTAAATTCAAATCCAATACAATAAATCATTTCGGTGCTTTTGCTTTCATATCTAGGGAGCCCTAGGTACACTGCAGATCACACTGTGTTGTTGACACAAAGCCCACACACTAAAACCTTGATGTAGACCAGATCCCTAAGCTGTGGGAAACGGGGCCGTGTCTACCACTTAGGAAAGAATTCTACTGTATTTGTTTTATTCCTAGATCTTGGCCGTACTTGAATCAAAGACTCTGTCTCTTCTTATCTCCCGAAAGAGAAGAAAAGGAAGGACAAAGAGCATTTCCTTTATTCTCTAAAATTATTTCCAGTTATTCCCAGAGATTCTAAAAAAAAAAAAAAAAAAAAAAAATTCAAGGGTGGCCAGTGGTAATGGTCAGCTCCTGAGACTGACTCATGCCTATGAGACATTATTTAGGGAGGCATTACCTAAGGGAGCCCTGGGAAAGAATTTTGTTCTAGTTACTAATATGTTATGCTTTTATAAAAATAAGGTTGTGGCCAGAGGTCTCAGATAGTCTTGAATAAGAGGAATGATTCGGGTTATTATGTCTGTTTGTTGTCATCTCAAAACCAAAAAGCAGTCGGAATGGCCAGCTCCACGCTCCGTGGTGGACAGCCATGGAGGCTCGAGGATGTATTTCAAGAAGCAGAAGTGACTCCTTCCTGTCCCCCATTCCACACACACTGACTCCCAATTCATGCGTCTGCAGAGGTCCCCACACAGAGGATTGGCTCTGGGGTCCTCAGCCCTCCGGTCAAAATGGCAATATCAGTAAAGGACCCAGAAACAAACATTCAGAGAAGAAGGCATAGCCAAATTTTTTAGGACGGAAATGGGTCCTTAGGACATAACAAAACAGAAACTGTTAGAAGAGGTAGAGACGACCCTAGGAATATGCCCAGCCTGGAAGCCATCCTTCAGCTTCCGTGCTTCCTTAATTTCCAGCTGTAGAAATATGCCGAGGGGGGGAAACCTAATAAGTGTAGGAAGAGTATTATTTTGACTCCCAGGCTGTAGATGGGGGTGGGGAGTGGGAGGGGATGGAGGCCCTCCCTAACTGCAGCAGAAAGACTTCTGCTGTATCCGTTCCCAGACTGTAAACATTCAGAGACTCCTCGCCAAGCACATAATAAAATTTTCCTCCCTCTCGCTCTTTCTCTCCCTCTCTCAATCTCTCTCTGATTTCCTGTAGTTTGTACTATTCACATGTAAATCACGATGAGTATTAGTGTGGTCTCCAACTTCAAAAATGCTGAATTTTCCCAGAAGTATCCAGAGCTTCCTGCTGAGAAGAAAGCACCTTTTAGGAGATATTTTACTGGCTGAGAAATGTATGTGTTCATTTCAGCAACTGTTCTATTTGAAACAAGAATATGAAAAACAATCCAGTGATAGCGATCACAGGAGATGTCACCCAGGAAAAGCCTGTCTCTACAACAGAAAAGGAACAAACACAGAATTCTTAACCGAAAACTCCAAGGAGGGTCTTGCATAATAAATCATGAATCTAATCCAAAAGTCAAACAATGTTTGCTCCAAAAGGTGACACTCCGAAATTTTTCTACAACTGGTTTAAATCAAGAAGCAAATTTTCTCTCTTTCACTTGGGAAGTAAACACTGACTGTTAAGTGTCTTTTAAGAGATGAATCACTTAGCCCCTACATCTGACATGGGATTAGGTCATTTGTTTGTTTCTGGGATATAGTCTACCCTTGACTACAACTGGGCTCCACGATTTGTTCAAACGTTTTCTGGCAATTTCTGATGTGTTCAGACAAAGACCAGAAGCTTAAATCCCACGGAATTAACCGGTTGGGTTATTACCAAGGTGGAATAGAGCCAGAAAGCTGAGAACATACCCACCATGCAGTGTTGGGACATAATGTCTGCCTTCATAAGGATAGTATCATTTCTAGGACTCTCACCCACAGTTAGCTCCGTGAACTGGAAATGTTTCTGCCTTTCTTCCTTCCTTTCTTTTCTCACCAGAAACAGAAGAGATTAGTAATTAACCAGGTGAGCAATTTCTTTGCCTCTTGGAATATACTAGAAAATAAAAATCACTATCCTCTTTCTTGTAACATTGACATCTTTACTTTAACCAACAAACTGAAAAGAGAGAGAGAGAAAGAGAACAAGAGGAGAAAGAAGGAGGAGAGAAGGAAGAAAAGATGGAAAGAAGGAAATGAAATAACATTATGATGCTTAAGAGTTACAGAAGACAAAACCCAGAAATCACATCTGGATGGACGATCCCCAACAATCAGAAATCGCCCAAAGAGCTTCCATATTGAATTAATTGAAGGGTATGGTGAGGTCCTACCTCCCCTTTGCCTGACACTGACAGTTTACCCAGGGCTCTCACCTACATTATTGATCGGTTTTTCTGGTATCATTAACCATCTTTCACATTGGAGAAGCCAAAGATAAAAAAGATTAAATAATTAAAGGAAGATCCCACACCTAGCCTAAGAGTGAGCCAAAATAAATCTTGCTCTTTTAGACTTAGCGTACAGCTCTCATCATGACACCAGAGGGTTTCTATTTCTTCTGGTTCTGCTCTGACATCGTATACACCTCATATTGTCCCAGGGGTCCCCCAGTCTTTATGAACCCCTTCCCAAAATTAATCTGTGAGAGTTATGGCACCATACTGCATTGTAACCACTGCAGTGGTTCGTGGTACAGTCACAGATCTCTATGGTAGCTCCACCTCCTACTGCTCTCAGGAAACACCTTGGGATGGGTTGTAGACCTATATGCCTAGTCAGCATCTCTTCCTATAGAAAACCACTCTCCCGCCATAGAAGGTTTTCCCACAGCGCTGACCTTGCCCTCCAGAGGACATTTGGGAACATCTGGAAGCATTTTGAGTCATCACAAGGGGTGGAGGGGGAATGGTACCAGCATCTAGTAGGTAGAGGCAAGGGGTACTGCTAATCTTCCACTGTGCACAGGACAACCCCCACAACAAAGACAGGCAAGGCCCAGTGTATCAGTGTTGCCAAGGATGAGAAACTTTGTTCCATGGGAGTCTTGCTCAAGTACCATGTCCTGCAGGCCCGACCTCTCAACCCAACACCAAGGGTGAGCACGGGACCTAAGCCTGGCCAGGTGGGGGACCCCTCCACACAGGACTTTTAGCCAGAGATATTGGAAAAAGTGTTCTCTATTCCTTTATGAAATTAAAACATGAAGGCCAACAAAAACTCAGTGTTGCCAAGCTGGTAATAAAGACAGGGAGAGACAACAGAACTGAGGTGGAGACATTGCTTGAATGAAGCCTTACCTCCCTACCTCTGAAGCTTTTGAGCTAAGCCTATCAATTCGATTTCTGTAGGGGGACTTGTTTAAAGAGGGTTGCTTACGCTAGTCTGAGTTGGACTTCTACAACTTCCAAGCAAGGGTCTTGGCTAGTACAGAAGCTGGTGAGTAAGGGTGGTATCATTACAAGAGTACCTTAAATATGTCCTAATAGTTCTAAAAGTGTATCATTTGCCAATTCCACTACTTCCTATTAGTAACAAAGAGCGCTGTGGCCCCTTGGCCAGAAGTAAAATCTCTCCCATGTATTTTTAAAATAAAGGACTACCTACCAGGATCACCCATCTACTGTTTCCTTTAGCTGAACAAGGAAGAGACAAAGCTCACAACCAAATCCAAGACCTAACACTTGAAATAAGGAGTTATAGATGCCAGTTTAATCCCAATGTCAGATTCCCAAGTGTCAAGGTAATCACGTGGTAGGCAACATTACATTCCACAGGAGATGTCTCTGAGTGTTTGACTCATCTAGAACATTAGAAGTCTGGGTGTTATAAGAAAGCTCTTCCAGACAGCACTGCAAGGAACCGCCAATGGGATGGCTAAGAGACCTCTCACACACAGCATGTGGAGAGGGAAACCCAGCAGGAGCAGAACAGACTCTCTTGAGTGGAAGAGGTGTTGCAGAGAGGCCTGGAGCCTGGAGCCACCAGCATGGTACAGGAGAGAAGAACGCCCAGAGAGAACTCCAGAGGTCCGCAAAGGACCCACCTGAGGCTTTCAGCTGAGTACTCATGGCACACACACCAGAAGAAACTTCCTGAGGCTGCAGAAAGAACCATGGCTGGATTTCAGCCAACAGCACTGGCGCTCACATAGTCAGCGTGGACAACCTCACATGGTCAGCCTGGACAACCTCACATGGTCAGACTAGACAACCTCACATAGTCAGCATGGACAACCTCATACAGTCAGACTAGACAACCTCACATAGTCAGCCTAGACAACCTCACATGGTCAGCCTGGACAACCTCAAACCGTCAGCCAGGACAACCTCACAGAGTCAACATGGACAACCTTACACAGTCAGCATGGACAACCTCACATGGTCAGACTATACAACCTCGGGCTACGCAGGGCCCTTGGAGGGGTCTTGCCTCTGTGGTGTGACAAATGACAACTGGATGTGAAGTGCAGCTCTGGTCCCGCCTAACTAATCTTAAAAGCAAGACCTGAGAGGATCAAACCTTTTCTGGATAACTGAACTCACAGCCTCACGGAGCCTCGTGACGAGCAGGACACCAGTGGAGAAGGCTTCTCATCCTTAGCAGCACTGAACAGAGCTTGAGCATATGAAGAACAAAGCTCGAGAATATCCACAGAAACATGAAAACATCCTGCAGCAAAGTAAAATGCACATCTGGCAAACAATAAGAAAAAAAATTAGTAGGCATGCAGAAAATGGAGGAAAATATGACCCAGCCGTTGCCCGAGGGGCAGGAGACCAGCCCAGGAGGCCCAGAGAACCATGAGAAATAAGAATCCATTGATGTTTTAAACCACAAGTCTGGGGATGGTTTGCTAAACGACAAATAACTGAAAGGGAAAAAAAGCATCTTCTGTCACCTGGATGGTTAGACTAGCCTCCAGACTGCTTTTCCTGATTCTGGTCTTCCCTCCCATAAATACCTCAATAGGACTCGGTGAGATTTTGGGATCTAAACCAGGTCATGGAAATCTCATCATTTCCCTCAGGGTAGATACGAAATCCCTACAACAACCTAGAAGGCTCTCCACGGTCTGCCTCTACCTCTTCACCGCCCCTCCCCCCAACACACACACACACACACACACACACACACACACACTCACACATACACACCTGCTGCCTGTTTAACCCCATCTTCAGGCTCCCCCTCTGGCTCCTCCGGACCACCTGACTCCAAACACTTGAGTCTCATTCCCGTTCTTGGAACACGCCCCGCAGCTGGGGCCGCTTCGGGGATGCTCTTCACAGGGGCTACACACCACTGTCTAAAGGTTTCCTTCTAGGGAGCCTCTCTGATGGCCCTTAGAAACAGGGGCCTTTCTCCTGTCCTCGCTAGCAGCCCCCTCCCCTCCAAATACTCCAATGCTCTAGGGGACACCATACCCACCCAACGTGCAATATGTTTTTCTTATTCATTTGTTTGTCCCCGAGGACAAGGGCTTTATTAATTTGGAATCTTCCTATATATATCTATCTCCCTAGCACCCACAACAGTCTATGCACTGTAGTAGGAAATAAATCAAAATATTTGCTGGATGGAATGAATGAAGAAGGAAGATGAAAGGAATGTTCGATTGAATGCTAAATGCAGGACAAAATAATGCCAGGCGGAAATTTTCCCATGGAGGTCCATATTCAGAGGTTAGAAGGGCAACATTCTTGGTCAAGTTCGTGGCTTCCCACTGCATCTCATCAGCGGCTCTAAACGGCTTCTTTTTTGTTAGATTTTTGTCTTCTTCCATTTGTATCAACAGCCCTCCTTATCTGCCCACAGCCACTTTTACCAGCAACTGACAAGTAAGAGAGTGTGCTCTCCCGAGGCTGGAGGCAAGATGCCATCTGCAAAGGCTGAAAAAGAAAGAAAGGAAAAGAAAACGCACCTCTGCACCTCCGATGACCACCAAACTCAACCAAACCAAACAAAACCAAGCAGAAATTTACACATGGACGATAGGGCGGTACACACAAGTTTCCAGGGTGCTCAACTATTTTAGGTCTCTATCTGGTAGTTGGTTACTCAGGCTTATTCAGTGTGTGAAAATCTATGGATCTATATACCCTCATGATAGAGACGCATTTCCAAAGGTATTCATGCATAATAAAAAATTTAAATAAGGTACGCATGGTTCTCTTAATAATCTACTTTTTAGGGGTGCCTGGTTGGCTCAGTGGGTTAAGCCTCTGCCTTCGGCTGAGTTCATGATCCCAGGGTCCTGGGATCGAGCCCCGCATCGGGTTCTCTGCTCAGCTGGGAGCCTGTTTCCCCCTCTCTCTCTGCCTGCCTCTCTGCCTACTTGTGATCTCTGTCTGTCAAATAAATAAATAGATAAATAAATAAATAAATCTTTTTTTTTAATCTACTTTTTAAAATGACTTTATTTTTTTCTTATGTATTTATTTTAAGTAATCTACACCCAACATGGGCCTCGAACTCACAACCTCGAGACCAAGAGTCACATGTTCTGCCGACTAAGCCAGCCAGGCATCCCTGTAAGTGGGTGTTTTTAAAAACCACGCTGGTGGCAAATGGAAAACAACATAAATATTTCACGTTGGAAGAATAACGCATTATCATCCCACCATAAAAGAGAATAGGACATAGCCCTAAGAGCGGGAGTAGTAGAAGTGTATTTTGTGGCACGAAAAGTTGCTCATAATGTATTTGACTAGGACGCGGGGGAAATCCTGTGTACACACAGCCCCGAGAACAATTCTGAAGACACTGCATCGCTATACTGTCAGCAGTTATCTCTGGGTGAGGAGCACAGTATGAATTTTCTTTTCTAGATCTGAGTTCTCACATCCACTTCTTCCTGGCCCTGCTTCGGTCCCTCTGGAGGGGGTTTGACACCCCAGCACACTGGCTCGTTCACACAGACAAAGAGGGAAACACCATGGACGCCCATGGAAGATGCTGAGGATGGTCTTAAGCCAGGAAAGCCCTTGGATCCCCTCGTTTCGGGATGAACGCATATCCGCTCAGATGCCTTTGCTCGTTCTCACCCCCACACTTTCACACATCTTGCAGGAGCCCGCCTCCGCTTCCCCAAGGCTTTCCCCATGTAGTTTGCCTATGAGACCGTGGGCACCCATTTAAGTATCCCGCAGCACATCAAATACTTGAAAACCGGAGCAAGCTACCTGTTTGCGCACCTAACAAGACCAAGCGGTGATGAGAGCACCAGAAAAAAAATCTGGGTGCAGCACGAGGTGTTCGAAACTTCGGTTTCTGTGCACCAGCCACTGGGTGAAGGACTTCGAGGATCTGGGTACCATATGGTGAAGCCAGGCGCAATATTAATCAGGAATGTTATTCCTGTTGCCCTAGATCTTTTTTGGCAAGAACTCCAGTGGTAGAGCCAGCACTCACGATGCAGAGTGAGTGATAAAACTATTGGGTATTTGCACAACTCTTGAAAGAGCTTATAAAGCACATGGGCCACGATTTAGGAAAGGAACACGTTCTCAGTTCAGTCCCTCACTCACCCGCCCCGAACCTTCTCATGGAACACGGAGGCACAGGCCTGCTGCCTTTGGGTGCTCCATTCAGTGAAAGTCACACAGGTTTGCCCAGGACTTCGGCAAGTGTGAACACAGAGCTCATCTGTGCCAGGCACCTACGTTAGCTATTAACGGTAGAGTTGGGGTCACAAGACGTGGCTGGCTGCCTTCATGTGGTTCACAGGCCAGGGCAGGGAGAAGGGACCAGGCAGAAGAAGCGGATCTTGTCTTTCAGTTAAGGAGCACAGAGAGGGAAGTCAGCGAAAGCCACCAAGAAAGAGGCTTTCATCCAAAGCACAGAAGTGTCCCCTCTGGGTCCCAGGAAGGCCACATGGGCTGCAGTGCGGGGAACAGACTGGGGAGCGCAGTAGCAGCTCAGCGGTGTGTACATTGCGATAGGATATTTGGGTCTTTTTAAATATATAAATATAAATGTCTGTCAACATAAATGCCAAATGTTCACAGTAGAGTGCTATCCGTTGTTTATTTTTGTCTTTTTAAAACTTAATTATATTTTCTAATTTTTTTAGAATAAACACGAATTTTTTATAGAATTGGGGGGAAAATATCTGGACTATTCTTAGTGGGATTGGGAGCTGGAATTGGGCATTGTTGGGAGGAATGGTAGGCTCCTCTAGGACAGTCTGCCTCCTCTATTACAGTTTTATGACATCATGTTCTCAGAAGTTTAAGGGGGTCCCTGGAGTTGCACACAGACCTAAGAACGCCCCCAGGTCAGCCTGTGAGGCCAATGGCGTTTCCTATGTGGTACCTTTTTTTTTTTTTTTTTAAGATTTTATTTATTTATTTGACAGAGAGAGATCACAAGTAGGCAGAGAGAGAGAGGAGGAAGCAGGCTCCCTGCTGAGCAGAGAGCCCGATGCGGGCCTCGATCCCAGGACCCTGAGATCATGACCTGAGCCGAAGGCAGCGGCTTAACCCACTGAGCCACCCAGGCGCCCTCCTATGTGGTACCTTAACTTGGCTCAAAAGCTCTGCTGTTGGATTATTGTTCCCATAAAGTGATGGAGAACCTGAGGCTCAGGAAGGTCAAGTCCATGTCCCGGTTGTCGGACGTCCCCTCCCTTATTCCACAAGTTTGCATTAAAAGTGACTGACATTTATCTCGTATTTTTGTCTTTTTGTCAACCTGGGCTCCATCCCACCTTCTTGCCTCCATCTACCTCAGAGTGTGTGTGTGTGTGTAATGTGAACTCACTTTTAACTTGTCATGTCCCATTGGGATTTAGAAAGTCAATAGACGCTGCTGGGCACCCTGGGAACAGGTTTGCATCCCAGTCCTGCCTCAGAGTCTCAGTTTCCCCTGAAGGTACGGGTCCTACAGCGCTTGGGGGAGGATTGTGCGCTGTGAGATGTAGGAAGCCCTTTGCTGGCACTTAACTCTCATCCATCATCATCATCATCGTTATTATTATTATTCCCCACCAAAGAAAAGGTTCCAAAGAAAATTTTGATAATAGACCCGTTGAAATGAAAAGAATTCATACCATTTGACCCAGGAAATCCAGAATTAGAAATCGGCGGATATACTCAAATAGAACCAAAATTCAACAGGGACGACCAGAAGGACCATAATGATGGTTAAAATGTAGGAACGTTTCCACCCCAGAAGGCCAACAGCTGCTTCCCCAAGCTGGTCAATCCTTGGTGTCTCCCCAGAACCTTCCAGAGGGTCCCAGGGATCGGCAACTAAAGGGTTAACCCGGGCTCCACAGGGGACCCTCAGGACCCTGCTCCCACCCCCACCGACTGCCAGCTGCCTTCTGATTGGTGAGAGCCAGACTCTGGCCCCTGCCTCCAGCTGCCTTTTCACAAATTCAAGGGTGTTTCCATGTTTCTTTTGCTTCTTTGCACGTTGTTTGCTTTATGGCCCAAATCGGGAAGTAACCTAAATGCTTCGTGAAATTAATGAGGACGTGTCCCTCCTACTTGGCCATGAGGCAGCCTTATGAAAAGGAATGAGTTGGCTCTTCTGGGTAGAAAGTAAAGGCCGCCGGGTCGTGCGTTCGGCCCCAAATGCAGGTCACCTACGTTGTGTGTATTGTGTAATTCCATTTGTGCAAAACACATCGAGCAGACAGTTACGGATGAGTATGTCTACGTAAAACATGCAGTGTGCTTCGAATAACGGCACTCAACTGGCATCGTTTATTATTATTCAGAAAAACTAAGTATCCAGGGAAGGAAGACCGCATCCTCTAACTTGATGCTCCATCCCCCTCTGCATGTGTGCTGCGCTTACCCACGTCAGGGCAGTCGTTGATCTGTAGAACCCGCTTGTGTTCAGGAGACGCTGTGGGCACTTGTGTCTTCCAGGCAGGGAAGCTGGGGTGCGAGTGGAAAGTGTTCAGACGACGGCTGGGTCTCACCTTCACACTTTGTCCTGTTGAACATTGTTGGCCCCGAGTCCATATCGCCATTATTATTACATTATTGTTGCTGTTGTTTTGCAAAGGACAGACTCAGAACAGACCACCGCCGCGGAACAGCGAGGCAGAGAGGATGCGTGGGACCTGGGATGCGCCGGGAGGCACAGGGTTAAGCCCCCTTCCGGGCCGCCTGCTGCCACTGCCTGCCGTCCTGCAATTAGGCTAATGAAGCAGCGGTTTCACAAGTAGGATGGAAATGTAATTGGCAGCGGACACCTGAGCTCTCAGAGGTGGATGCTCGCAGGCTTCCGGATGGGTGGAGGCCCCGGCTCACTGCCCAGAGACGCCCATGCAGGGGCTCATCGGTGCGGGCTCGCTTTCCAGACTTCAGAGAAGGGTTGGAGCGCGCTGGCTCCCTCCTTGTGCTTTCAAAGGATTCCAGTCATGGATGAATCAGTCCAGAAAGGAGTGAAAAAAAAAAGTAGGAACTCTCCATTCGTTTAATTTTCTAAAGAGGGGGTTTCCCTACTCATCGAGTAAAAAGGGGGGATCTCTAGTGAAGGAATAGATATGATTGGGTTCTTTCAGGATGCGAAGACCCGCACTAAGCTTTGGGGATGGAAGGACGAGCCCCCCAGGGGCTGCGGATGGTGGGAATGAGGCCGCCCCGCTGATTTAAGCTGTCCTACCACAACCTCTAACCTTTGCTGAGTGCCTACGAGGTGCCAGGCCGTGATCTGAGGCTTTGCCTCCATTAATTCCTTCACCCGAACCTCCCAAGGAGCCCCACACTACCTTATTTCACGGAGTCTCCGGTATCTATTTTTGGCTTTGTAACTAGACTTGGCAAACAAAAATACGAGACTCTGATTAAATGGCAATGGTGCACAATTGTTTAGTATAGATGTGCTCAAAGTCGTGGGTCCCAAGTGGGATAAACTAATCCTAAAACATTTATTTTTTTTTTTATCTGCAATTCAAATGTAATTGGATGTCCTCTGTTTTATCTGGCCTCTCAGAACGTTCCTAAAGTCCACATAACTCTTAGAATCAATGGGCTCCTTATAACTGGTCACAATTTTTTTCTTTCTTAGTGGTTCACAAAATAATGTTGCATTTCAGTGACTTCTTTGATTGACTGAAATGTGATATTATTATCCCCATTGGACAGAGGGGCAGACTGAGGCTCCCGGGAGTTAATTAACTCCCCCAACGGCACAAACTTCCCAAAGCCAATGGCACAGTCAGGATTTGAACACAGGCTCTAGGAGCCACACCTAGCTACTGTGTTTCTAATTAAGGAGCCACTAAGAGCTGAATCTTAAAAAGCAGTTAACACTGGATCACGAGGAGCCCCTTTGTTTACGTTTCTGATTTCTTTCTACTCAAAATCATATAAAGCGCCATTGAATCTGTATCTTTGGCTTCTTGGCGTGGAGAGTTGGGTTTCGAGTTCAAGTCAGAGGTTACAGTCTTGACTTTGAGAGCTTCTCCGTCGGTGAGGAGTGCTTGCAGCACTAGGACCCGCAAGTCAGTCCAGAGGATATAAGGGACGTGGGCCACGCTGCCCCAACTTTAGTCCCCAAGGGACGGTGGTTAAGGAAACAAGTTTTTAAATCATCCGTCAACACCTGTGCTCAAACCCCAGCGTTTACTCATCCAACAAATATTTCCTGAGGCCTCCTCTAAGCCAGGCACAGTTCTAGAACTAGACACATGGCAGAGAGACAAACAGGAGAAAAAGGTCCTCATAGAGTTGAACCTTAGGGTGATAAAAACAGAAAATGAAAAACCAAATTATACAGAATGTTAGAAGATGATAAAACGGAGAAAAATAAAGCAAGCAAGGGAGAGAAATAGGAAAGTGATGAGAAGTGGTGATTTTAAATAGGCAGGGGGTCCTGGAGAGATCTCAGTGTGAATCTCTATGAAGATCTTAGAGAACATCCCCTGCAGAGTGAGTGCAAAGGCCCTGAGACCCGCAGGTGTTTGTGCTATCTGAGGATGCCAGTGAAGCAGCTCTAGGGCAATGGAAAGGAAGGGGACACCTGCAGGCCTTCCCAGACTTTGGCTTCTGCCCTGAAGGCAATGGAATGTTTGCCAACCTATGTCTGGCTTTAGGCAGGTGTCTTGATCTCTTGAAGCTTTGCAGATGTTTCTTCCTTTAAACAACGGAGCTGCTAATCGGACCCACCTCTTGGAGTAGTTATAGGAAGTAAGGCAGCAGTACAGTGACCCATATGAGGGGAGGTCCCATGCCACATTGCTGGGCTCACTATTGTACAAACACCCAACTTCTTAGTCCCTGGGCAAGTACACAGTTTTATTCATGCACCCAAGGGAAAGCAGAGAGATTGAGATGGTGGTTATAGGTTGGAAAGAATGTTAATAGCTTGGCTGATCCATTTGTTTGCGGACTCATTCAGTAAGCATTTCCTAGGTTCCTCCTTGGGTAGGTTCTGTGCTGAGTGCGGGGGGCTTGGGGATGGAAAGACAGCTCTGCAGACTCGGGAGGGTTCCACCTCTAGCTTGGGCTGTGACTGGTGGTCTGTGGGCCGGACTCACCTGGTCCATTCTGGGGTCTTTTTATAATCTAGAACAGTTGCAGCACTGAAAGATAGAAATCTGTCCCCCAAATCCAGATTTCCAGTTCTCTCTCTCTCTTTAGAGTTTTTATTTATTTATTTGACAGGCAGCGATCACAAGTAGACAGAGGGGCAGGCAGAGAGGGGGGGGGAGGCAGGCTCCCCGCCTAGCAGAGAGCGCGACATGGGGCTTGATCCCAGGAACCTGGGATCATGACCTGAGCTGAAGGCAGGGGCTTAACCCACTGAGCCACCCAGGGACCCTAGATTTCCAGTTCGCTTAAAAAAATCAAGAGTTCTGGCTACGCTGGGCTCTGGTCCCACATGGTAACCCACAGCTAGACCTGAGCAGCACCCTGGGACCCGGGTCCCACTGTTCCCTCCTGGTCATACCTGGTCCACTGGACTCATTCTTTTTTTTTTTTTTTTTTTTTTTTTGACAGAGAGAGATCATAAGCAGGCAGAGGCAGGCATAGAGAAAGGGGGAAGCAGGCCCCCTGCTGAGCAGAGTCCCCCACACACACCCAGTTCGGGGCTCGATCCGAGGACCCCGGGATCATAAAGGCAGAGACCCAACCCGCCAAACCACCCAGGCACCCCTGGGCTCACTCTTAGAAAATTTTTTTCACCTTCTTTTTCACCAGTGTCCACCAAGATGGACACTGCCCATCTTGGACATCTATGTTTTGACCTCCAGGAGACAAGCTGCAATGGAGGCAGTGATGGCCCTGGCTGGCTTCACGGCGGGTGGGATGCAGGAGCTGGGACGCGCCAGATCTTGGGTAAGGCTTCAGGACACAGAGGGTTCATGCACCGCCCCGCAAGGCTGCCACAGGCAGGTGATTTCCAAGATGGTACCTTCTGCCAGTGCTAGGCTAAGTGGCCATCAATTTGCAAATAAAAGCACAAAAAGGAAAATTGTAGGCATTTGAATCACATGGTAAACATGTGCCTAGACTACCTTTCATGAGTTCCCATAAAGCAAGGCAAGGGGAGGAGAGAAAAGGTTTAAATGAAGGCATTTTGGGGTCAAGGTTATTTCACCAGCAGGCGTAAGCTCTGGAAGGAACCTGCGTTTCCACGCTGAGTCTGGTTCCTGCCTACCTCTTGTGATGGGAATGTCTCACCTCACTGAGTGTGATGCTAGTGTCAAAGGTACAGAACACTTTGATGAGGCGTCCCTGAGATACACCCCCCTCTTCTTCGTCCAGTACTGGCCGGGTGAAAGAATGAAGCTGCATGAGATCAGGGATCAAATGGCCATGGTCACACATGGCGATCTTATCTCTGTGGTCGTATATTGTAAAAGTGTTTGCGAATAAACAGGTGCCGTGGGAAGGAGTGTGTGTGCGCATTGCCTGGAATTCGCACAAGTTAGTATTTGAAGACCCTCAGCAGGAGCTCACCTGCCAGGGTGGGAGCTAAGCTCTTCAGGTGTACTGGTAGGGATTTTTTGCTGGAAAAATGAGTAGTGTCCAAGCAACCGTTGGTTAGAAATACCATTCGAGTACAACTATCTTTGCACGGCCTAAGAATACAGCAGACCCCCCTGTTCCTACTTCGAGAGCTGTGCTAAATGTATTTATTTCCTTTGTTTTGTATATAATTTAATTGTAAGTTTGTAGAACTTAATTTTCAATAATGGGCATGTTGAACAACCGGCTTACAAAATTCCTGAACATTTGGCAGTCCGTCCTCCTCAGCTTATCTGCACAGCCCGGCTGAGCACAGCTGGAGCCCGGATTTCCGACCTCTTTGTTGCCTACTTAGCACCTACCCACCTTCCTTCGGGTCTCAGCCAAGAACTACTTGGTCAGGGAATTCTCCGTGCTTTCTGCCACAGGCCCCATCACACTTGTGTGAGCTCATTATACATGTGATTATTGTTCTATTGTTCTTGACCCTTTATAATGTCAGTTCCGTGAAAGCAGAGTTCTGGTCTACCCTGTCTCCCATGCCGTCGGTAGGGCCTGGTACACAGTAGGTGCCCAAATATTGTTTGTTTAAGGAATGAATGACTGAATGAGATATTTACACGATGGCATTCTCAGCCTTTTACATGTGCAAGTTTTGTCAATACTGTAGAGAAATTACATAAAATTTTGTGCCCAAAGAGTGAATCATTTATTAAATAAATGGCCTGCTTCATAGCTCTTTACAAGAGCTAAATCTTTTTATGTACCACAAACCCTGTTGGGAGTCTAGGAATGCCTGTGACCCCCTTCTCAGAATTGTTTTGATATATATAAAGAATGTATAGGCTTGCAAAGAAAACCAATTATATTAAAATGTAGTTATCAAAAATATTTAACAAATGAGTGATATCGTAATATATGTGCTTTTTTATTAACACACTAAATGACAAGACCCAGTAGGAAGTCTAATTTAGACTGTAATTTAAAAACAGCAATAACTATCAAAGATATTATCTATAACACTGATATGATATGAAATCATCTGGCTTCCACTGGTGACAAAGTTTCAAGTACTGCTAATACTATGTGCTTTGCCTACCTTCCAAGTGAGACAAATGACATGGTTCAGGTTATTGCGTATGTGTGTGCGTATGTGTTTATTGTGAATTCTATCCAAGAATGCCTGGGAGGGCCCACAGACCCCAGCTTAAGGATTCCCATGGAGAAACCAATGAGCTCAAGGGCTCAAGGAGATTCAGATCAAAGATCTCCCCACCAGAAAGAGGCCGTCCAGATGAAGAGCCAGAATTTGGAGTCAGACATTCAGAACCGATTTCTGTGTCTGCTTCTTACAGGCTGTGTGACTGTAGACAGGTTCCTTAACTACTCTGAGCCCAAGTGCCCTCATCTGGGAAATGAGTATAATGGCAGCCACCTCCCAGGAATTTTCTTTAAATTTAAATACAGTTGACACACAATAATGTTACGTTAGTTTCAGGCATGCAACCTAGTGATTCAGCGACCCAGTGTTCCTCTGTGCTCACCACAGATGCAGCTACTGCTGGTCACCATGTAACACTGTTACAATATGCTTGACTATATTCCCTAGTTGTGTCCTTTGTTCCTGTGACTCATTCATTCCCGAGGAATGTTTTGCTGCGTCAGTGACATCAGTGACGTAGAGCCAAGCGTGGCATGTAACTGACACTCTGAAGACAATAGCTGCTATTTTTATACGACTATGCCAGTTCTTTTGGACCTGGACGCCTCAGTGCTTTTGGCAGAATCAAAGTGGCTCATTGGTGACTTGAGATCCTACTCCAGTGACGACGAGGCTTGAAAACCAAACATGGACACAGAACAGAGGACCCATTTATCGCAACTGGATTCTTCAAAGAGGACTTTGAGCTTCTTAGCAGAAAAGTGCTTTGATTGGCGTTCGTGTTGCTGAACAGCCCAAGAGAAACACACATGGGCGAGGAGCCTCCTGTCCCAGCGGGTGTGCACTGCCGCGCGCGCTATTATGATAAGGACTAAGTGAGATAATATTTTATTATAAGGATTAAGAGAAGGAACATAAAGTCACCCCTCCAGTGACTTCCATCCACTTAAAATAAAACCCAAAGTCCTTATCACGGCTTCTGATGTCTTTCCTAATCCGGGCATGCTCCAACTTAATCCTCTGTCCCGCCTCCGTCTGTCCCTTCCCTTCGCCTCAGGCAGTGGCCTTCCTGCTGTTCCTCGCACACCTAGCTTCCTCCTGCTCTGGACTTTGCGCTTCCTGTTCTCTCTGCCTGGGATTCTCTTCCCCAGAGACATCCTGATCCTGCCCAGCCTCTGTGCCAATGGCTTCTCCTCAGAAAGGCCTTCCCTTATCACACCACCGGAAAGAGCTTCTCCGCCTACCAATGTCTATCCCTGGACTCCGCTGTACTTTTTTTCCCAACAGCATTTTCACTACCTGATATTATAGTCTATATGAATACATTTAGTTAAACAACTCAATTGTTTGCTTGATTTCTCCATTTATTTATAAAAGAAGCAGGTGCTTGGTTTTAATCAGCAGCCCTTGCCCCCTGTGCCCTGAAGAACGCCTGGCACAGCCCATGGGCTAGTCAGTACCTTCTGGAAGAAATGAAAACATCATACACAGCTACAGGGCCCTCAGAGCTCAGGAAATTGCTGTGCATCCTTGTGGCTACTCCCCCGCCCTGTTTGGTCTGCTCGTTCGTGAGGGGTGATTGTTAAATTTTCTGGAATTTCTCAAGTGGGATGAGAACAACCTTTAAAAAATTAAATTTGGGGGCACCTGGGTGGCTCAGTGGGTTAAAGCTCTAACTTTTAGCTCAGGTCATGGTCCCAGGGTCCTGGGATCGAGCCCCGCATCGGGCTCCCTGCTCAGCAGAGAGCCTGCTTCCTCCTCTCTCTCTCTCTGCCTGCCTCTGTGCCTACTTGTAATCTGTCTGTCAAACAAATAAATAAAATTTAAAAAAAAATTAAATTTGACAAACTTAGAGTTAAATACGTGACGTGGAACACCAAGGATATGCTAAGTGAAATCAGCCAAACAGAAAAGAACACATGTGTGATGCCATTTTTACGAGGCACCTAGGATAGGCAAATTCATAGAGACAGAAAGAATCAGGGTTCGCAGGGACTGGGGGGAGGGAGGAAGAAACAGGGGTTCCTGTCTGATGTATACAGAGTTTCTTTTAGGATGATGAAGAGAATTTTGGAAATAGTGGCGAGGGCTATGTGATGCAGTAAATGTACTTAAAGCCACTGACTTGTATATTTTTAACCACTAAAATGATCATTTTAATATATATTTACCACAATTGCAACTTCAAACAAAGAAATATATACTCAAAATTCATCACTTTCTGATGATTTTCCTATATCATGCTCCCGAGATTACTTACGTGGATGGTGGAAAATACGATGTGATCGTGTCAGTTCGCATCTCCTCCCAATGTCATGGTCAGTGGCTAAAGCCCAGACAGCATGAGGAGGACCACAGCTGCCCAGTTGAGCCTCGTCAAGCCCTAGAATCAGGATGGAAATAAGTTATTCTTTAAAGCCACTAACTTTTTTTTTTAAGATTTTACTTATTTATTTGACAGACATAGCGAGAGAGGGAACACAAGCAGGGAGAGCGGGAGAGAGAGAAACAGGCTTTCCGCTGAGCAAGGAGCCCGATGCGGGGCTCAGTCCCAGGACCCCGAGATCATGACCTGAGTTGAAGGCAGATGCTTAACGGACTGAGCCACCCAGGCGTCCCTAAGCCACTAAATTCGATGTTGTTCTTACTGTGATAACAACAACAACTGCTTACCTTTAAGCTTCTCTATGAAAAAAAAATAATAATAATTTCCTATCACATTTAAACTATTAAAATTGCTGTTTTCCTCGCATCCAAACTGGAACCTTATCCGTTTGGGTTGGATGAGGCCGGGTGAGAGCGAGAACAAGCATCACCATTTCTGACTTAGAAACTTAGATTTTAATCCCTAACGGGCTGTGTGACTTTGTCCGTCCTCTGGGTTTCAGGATCCTCATCTGTGAAAATAAGATTTATTCATTAAAATAAAATTTACTAACTGCCAAATAAAATGTTGGTCATTGCTCAGAGGTTGCCTTTTCTAATGAGGTTTACAATGTAGCAGCATCAAACAATCAAGACAAAGGCCAGTAAAAAAGCCACTGAGAGCGCTCCAGTTGGCTAAGTGGGTAGAGCCTGCAACTCTTGATCTCGGGGTCCTGAGTTCAAGTCCTGCATTGGGCTTTGAGCTTACTATTTAAAAAAAAAAAAAAAAGCCACTGAAATAACACTGGAAAAGTGCATGAAAAAAACACAGCCAGATGGGGCATCTGGGTGGCTCAGTAGGTTAAGCCTCTGCCTTCACTCAGGTCATGATCTCAGAGTCTTGGGATCGAGCCCCACATCGGGCTCTCTGCTCAGCGGGGAACCTGCTGCCCCCTTTCTCTCTCTGGCCGCCTCTCTGTCTACTTGTGATC